>NC_064634.1:10387727-11035000 GCF_023864275.1 Schistocerca cancellata
CAGCTAAGATTCTGCCCATCAGTTTCTCTTCAGTTTCTGCTGCGGTTGTGTGTAACAACTGTGGCAGCACATCTCAGATGAACACGTGGAGAATTGCATCATTCAGCCAGGGTAGCAACAAACATGATCTCTTACAATTACAACCCCCTCTCCTAGCCTTTGGTTGGGCGGCTTGCGTGCTTCTGGGATACAAATATCTGTACTGCAGGGGCAACCACAATAGAGAGGTGTCTGTTGAGACACTAGACAAATGTAGTTGCAGGGGCAGCAGTCTGGATGATTGGCTGATCTGGCCTTAAAACATCAACCAAAATGGCCTTGCTATGCTGATACTGTGAACAACTGAAAGCAAAGGGACACTACTGCAGTAACTTTTCCTGGGGACTTGCAGCTCTACTGTATGGTTAAATGATGATGGCATCCTCTTGGGAAAAAATAGTCCCCATTCAGACCTCCGGGCAGGGGCTGTTGACGAGGGTGTCATAGTCAGGAAAAACAAAATTTCTGTTCTGTGGGTCAAAGTGTGGATTGTTTGATCCCTAATTGAGCAGATAGATTAGAAAATTTGAAACAGGAAATGGATAAGTTGAAGTTTGGTGTTGTGGGGATAAGACTTCTGATCAGGTGAATACAGGATTATGAATACACTATCAGATAAGGGTAATATGGGAGTAGGTTTAATAATGAATATAAAAAAGAGGAATGCAGGTAAGCCACTAAGAACATCTTAGTGAATCTATTATTGTAGCCAAGATAGATACCATACGAAGCCCACAACCACCACATAAGTACAAGTTTATATGCCAAGTAGCCCGGCAGATGATGAGATTGAATAAATGCCTGATGAAATAAAAGAAATTTTCAGGTAGTTAAGAGAGACAAGTATTTGTGATGGGGACTGGAATTTGATAGTAGGAGAAGGAAGAGAAGGATAAATAGTGGGTGAATTTGGTCTGTGGGAATGAATGAGGAAATTGTCTGGTAGAAATTTGCACAGAGCATATTTTAATCACCATACTTGGGTTTAAGAATCATGAAAGAAGATTGTATACATGAAATAGGCTTGGAGACACAAGAAGGTTTCAGATTGATTATATAATGGTAAGACAGAGATTTCGGAACCAGATTTCAAATTATAAAAAAACATATTCATGGACATATGTGGACTATGACCTCAATTTATTGGTTATGATTTGTTGATTAAAACTGAATAAATTACATAATGGTAGGAAATTAAGGAGATGGGACCTGGATAAGTTGAAAGAATGAGAGGTAGGGCCTCTGGAACAATTGACTAGAACTTGAGAAAGGAATACAGTAGAAGACGGGTAACCTTGGGAGATGAAATAGTAAAGCTAGCAGACGATCAAATAGCTAAAAGATAAGGTGTAGTAGAAATCCTTGGATATCACAGGAGATACTGAATTTAATTGATGAAAGGTGAAAATATAAAAATGAAGCAGGCAAAAGGGAATATGAACATCTAAAAAATGAGATTGACACGAAGTGCAAAATCGTTAAGCTGAAATGATTGAAGGACAAATGTAAGGATGTAGAAGCATATAGAACTAGGGAGAAAGGTAGATACCGCATATAGGGAAATTAAAGAGGCCTTTGGAGAAAAGAGAAACAGCTGCATGAATATCGAGAGCTCTGAAGGAAAACCAGTACTAAGCAAAGAAAGGAAAGGTGGAAGGAGTATGTAGAAGTGCTATACAAGGGAGGTGCACTTGAAGGCAATATAATAGAAAGGGGAGAGGGTGAAGATGAAGGTGAGATGGGAGATATGATCCTGCAAGAAGAGCTTGACATAACACTGTAAGAGCCAACTCGAAAAAAGTCCCTGGAGTGGATCAAAATTCCATCAGAACTACTGATAGTTTGGAAGAGCCAGCTATGATAAAACTATGTCATCTGGTGTCCAAGATGTAGGAGACAGGTGGAATACCATCAGATTTCAAATAGGGTGTAATAATTCCAATTCCAAAGAAAGCAGGTGTTGACAAGTGTGAATATTACCGAACTATCAGTGTAATAAGTCATGGTTGCAAAATGATAACGCTGCTAATTCTTTATAGAAAAATGGAAGCACTGGTAGAAGCTAACCTCGGAGAAGATCAGTTTGGATTCTGAAGAAATATAGGAACTCACAAGGCAATACTAATCCTACAACTTTTTTTAGAAGGTAGGGTAAGGAAAGGCAAAGCAACATTTATAGCATTTGAAGGCTTAGAGAAAGCTTTTGACAATGTTGACTAGATTGCTCTGTGGATTCTGAAGGTAGTAAGAGTAAAATATAGTGAGTGAAAGGCCATTTATATCTTATACAGAAACCAGATGGCAGTTATAAAGAGTTGAGGGACATGAAAGGGAAGCAATAGTTGGGAAGGTAGTGAGACAGCATTGTAGCCTATCCCTGATGTTGTTCAGTCTACATGTTGACCAAGCAGTAAAGAAAACCAATGAAAAATTTGGAATAGGAATTAAGTTGGAAGAACAGTTGAATGGAATGATGGAGCAGACATTGTCTTGAAAGCAGGATATAAGGTGAACATCAACAAAAGCAAAACGAGGATAATGGAATGTAGTTGAATTAAATCAGGTGATGCTGAGGGAATTAGATAAGGAAATGAGACACTTAAAGTAGTTGTTGAGTTCTGCTATTTGTATTAAAAAAAATTTAAAAAATGTAGACTTTCTCCATATGCAATTTTTACCTATACCACATCTGTCACATCTGTATATTTTCTGTTCTCTTCCTATATCTATAAGGCTGTGAAAATTCATTATCTGTTCATGGACATACTTCTTGTATGGATGTTTTCACATTTTGCGACTTGTGTCTGTGAGTATATCTAAATTTTATAACTAAATGCAATGTTGTTTTACAGGGGTGGCTCTGACACCAGAGGAGGAGGTGGAACGAGCTCGGAGGAAGCAGGAGGTGGTACACCAGAACACTCGCCTTGCCAAGAACCCATTTGATGAGCAACACAGCAAAGAAGTTATCCACCAACTGGCTCAGAGCCAGGCCCAAGCATTGGAGGGCAAGATTGGTGTGGATGGCAAAGAACTCACACAGACCAATGCCACACCCACAATACGAGGCTTCTCCTTTGTGAAAACTCCTTCTCCAGCCCCTGGTGAGTTAAGTTATTTTTTCCGTATTATGAGATGTTAACAGAATATGTGTTAATTTTTAACACAAACTCTCCTTTGCATACCCTGCATTTTAGCAATTTACACACTTTTCAGTAGTGCATCTGGAACACAGAAGGGTTAAAATAATGACATATTTTAAACATCAGAGATGTTTACAGGTAAATACAAGTAAGCAACAAAACCATAATGCCAAGGATAACGGCAGCAGCTTCCAAAAGTGAATACTGAAGCTTGTCTTAAGGAGCAAACATGTGGAGCTTGAATTTAGGAAGAAAAGTTGCTGAACGGATGTATGATGACATACAGAATGAATGTAGTGGGGCCTCGGGAGAGCGATTTCATCTCAAATCATGAGGTCATGCCAACTGGTGGTCATGAATTTCTCTGGAAAAATATGTATTAGACCTCCATATCATAAGTGTTAAGATATAAAGTATTTTCATTTTATATTAATTTTTGTAAATGGTACAGCCCTTTGAAAAATGTATATTTCATAAATAACTCTTAAAACAGCAGAGAACAAAAAAATTTAATAAACCAAAAGTACTGGAGACCTGACAGATGTTTTGTGTTAAAGCTCCCTCTCAGAGTGTTGAAATTTAGTTGACACTCACCACTTATGGGCTTTCTTTAACTTACAAATCTAAGACAGAAATACTAAATTTAAGTTAATTTTTCCACTTAATTTTTTCCTTTTTTTTCTTACTTGGAAAGTCACAGAACACTACCTTCTCTGTCATGTTACCAGATACTACTGATGTAATTATAAACAGTAGGGGACTGATGACCTCAGATGTTAAGTCCCATAGTGCTCAGAGCCATATAAACAGTATCTTCTCTGCTCCAGCATCCTGTATTATGTAAATATTTATTACTAAAAATGTAAAAAAAATTGCATTTTTACGAATTATTTACTCGAAAACCCCCATCCAAAAACTTTTTGAGAATTACACAAAATATTGTTTGGTTAATGTGCTAGTAGTCAGTGCAAAAACAGTGGGCAATATTTTTCTGTGTAAAGTGTTAGAAATTTTTCAACATTCTGCATATTTCACATCACTGAATTCCTAGTGTAAAATATGCATGTTGGAAACACTTTTTCCAGTGTTCTTCTGTTTATAACAAATGAGTGAGAACTTGAACATAAACCATTCTGCATTGAGTTTTGTGTTTGGTTTCAACTTTTTGTTAGATACAATGTCAGTGAGGAAATACAGTATAAACAAGGGAGGTGTGTGAACTATGAAAAAAGACACAAGAAGTGGTGTTTAAGGAAAGTGAAAAACACTCCACAGTTGTTGGAAATCTGTCAGAGATATTGCAGAAATATCTTGGTTCTCAATTAATGGTATTAGCATCACCTCCATTGTACAGAAATTGCTACACTCATTACAAGAAGAAATTTAGTGACAACCCACCTGAACGCTCACCATCAGCTGAATGTGAAACTGTAGAAGACAGTGCAGACGTTTATATTCCAGGGTGTGAAGTTGTTGATGATGTGTTGAATGTTAGCATTTCTGCTGTAGCCGTCCAGGAAAGGTAAGAAGCCCTAGAAGAAAACAGTATATAAAAAGAAAAGTGGAAGAAATTGAAACAAGTTTTACACAAGCAACATCTTAAAACCTTTGTGAAGTGTGTAATGTAGATGCACTTGGGGCAGAACCTGAAGGTAGTGATACATGCACAAAATGTGATATGTGGTTTCAGAACCTAAATACCACTATCTCTGCAGCCCCTTTACTGAGAAGGTACAGTTACTGCCACTGATACGAGGTAACTCTAAGCAGCAGATATAGAAATACATACCCACTTCCTCACATTATTTGACTTCAAAAGCTCATAAAATAAAGAAAGAGGAAGGTATTTGGGCATGCCCTGATTCTTACAGTGGGCAACCATTGCAAGATGATATGCTTACTGTTGCTCTGGAATATTGCCTAAGTGATGACAAAGATTGCAGCAGGCAGAGTCCTAACCAGGCTGATGTTATCTCTGTTAGTGAAAATCATAAAAAAAATAAAAAAAGTAAAAAGATGTATGACAAGATCAATAAGAGAAGCATATCTCCTAATGAAAAAGGAGAACCCAAATTTAAAAATTGGTCTCCCAAAATTCTAATCGTTACGAAAAAATTGGTAAAATGCCAGCCAATGAAGGAAGTAAGTATGCACATGTATTTACTGCACTAACTTGAAACTTGTTTGTTTCACCACAAGCAGTGTCATGGGGAAGAACTACACAGAGCAGGACCTGATGTTTTTTTTTGTATTATGTCAAGAGCCACAAGATAAATGTTGGTTGCAGCAGTGTGCAATGTATCCTCGTGCTGACATGATGACTGTTGAAGCATTACATCTTCAAGACATTGACAAAGACATAACATATGCGTTGTGGGAGGGAGGAGAGTGGTGAAGAAGACAATAGAACTAGAGAAGTTTATTACAGAAGTTAGGCATTTGGTCATGAGAAGAGTAGCTCACCATCATATCTGGAGGATTCAGAGAGAGGCGATAGCATAAGTAAAATCAGCCACATCTCAGAATACTGACACATTAGTTCTTCATTTCAACTTTGCTGAAAACAGATCTGTTGCTTTGCAGAACGAAATTTGAAGTTACCACTGGCACACATCACATAGGCATCAATATTCACATGTGGTGCTCACTTCCTTGGAAATCACACTGCTTTGCTATTGTCATTGATGATCTCATTCATGCATTTGCACATGTATGCTATGCTGTCTTGCATGTGTACTGTCAGCATGATAACTGATGACATAGCATCTAGAGGCCATGCATTTCCTAAACATGTGTACGTGAGTGATGGTGCAGCATCTAATTTTAAAAACTGCTTTCAGCTTTATGAGCTTGGTCAACACTGTAGTACAGGAATTAAGGGAAAAAATGGATATTTCCACCAATAGGTCATGGAAAAAGTACATGTGATAGGGTAAGAGGTCTTTGTAAACATCTTGCAATAAGATTTGATCTCCAGCATGAAGCTGTTGATGCTATAAGAGGTGCTACTGGATTTTTACACACCATATCAACATTAGTAACAAGCATGAATCTCTTCTTTCTAAATGAAAGTACATTAAGGGAACTCCATTTTAAAAAGAGAGAAGAGTGGTCTGCTATGAAACCTGTAGTAGACATTTAATCGAGTCACAGCTAGGTTGCCACCCAGAGTGGCACATATATTGCAAAAATGGTTCTCCATGAAATGCAGCCTGTTACTGTGTGTGAAATGCAGAGACCACAGTATACATTAGAAGACTTTGTAGTGAGCTACTTCATTTCATCTATGTATGACTATCAGTGGTGGGTGGGAAAGATAATAAGTATCTCTCATGAGCTGCAAGATATAACCATCTCCTTTATGACACCTCATTGTCCTGCTAATGCTTTTAAGTGGCCATCATCAAAAGATCAGTGTGCAGTTCCCATTTCCCAAGTACTGCTCTTGTTGGATCATCCTTGTCAGTGTGCAAGCTCAGCTCGACTATACAGATTCAATGAGAAACTTATGAAAAAAACAAATCAACTCTTTTGGAGAAGTAAAATCATGACAGAAGACAATAATAATTTGTGAATAATATCATAAAAAGAAAAATGGGTATAATGGACAACCATGCGTCCATCCTTGCTACCCTCCCTGTTTTCCTTTCCCTGTTGCTTCATAACCTCGGTTGTGAGTAACTGAATCCACTTTCCCTTCTTCCCTTTCTTTCCCCTCTTTCCTCCCTGATGAGGGAACTAAGTTCCGAAAGCTAGGAACATAAATTTTCTGTTGTGTTTTGTGTATCTATCGGCTGTTCTGAGCTGAGCTAAGTACTGGCCAGCCCCTCTATATCTTTGTTAGTTTTTGTTTCACATCTTTATATGAGATTTTCCATTAATCATTTAAATATTCTGTTTCTCAGTTTTGTTATGAAATGCTTTCGAACAAAAGAATGAATTGCTTCCCACTCACTTATAATGTTGTAGAGTAATTATTTAGATTCATAAATACCGGTTTTGCATGACATTTACCTAAAATCAGCAGTCAATTTGAATATTTAAGTGTCCATGATTTTTTTATCTTGATAGTAGACAAGTATTGCCCACTCTGATTGTATATTCCCCAAGTACAATGACCAACTAATGTACCACAAAATTTTTAGAACATTTAGTATGGGGGTTTTGGAGAAAATAATTTCTAAACAACCAAAACATTTCAGATTCTTTCATCTTTATTTGCAAATATTTTGACAGTTTAAGAATTTCATCATTAATGTCATAGCTGACAGTTAGCTGTTCTTCCACTTTATCATTTCTCAAAACAGTTAACATCCTGTGACTATTCATATTTTCAAAACATAATATTGAAATTCACAAAAAGTTACAAATTTTCAAAGTTTATTTTTCCAAAAAAATGAAAAAAGCTCAGAAGTTTGTATGTATAAATCATGTCTCTTAGTATTGGGAATAACGTATTTATTGAAAATAAAGTCAAGTGTCTATCGCTGTTGGTTTCTTTATTACAATTTTTCAATTTTGCCTTTCGTTACACCATTTTCACATGTACTCTCATTTAGAGAGGTCTGTAGTGTTTTAACAAATCATCAGAAAATCTAAATATTGTATTTTTGGAGAGGTATCATGTGAAACTTCAACATATATGTTTTTCAGCAAACTTTGAAGTAGTGATGTGACACATTCACTTGTGACCTCTATGATTTGAGATGAAGTCACCTGGGAGTGAAATGAGAGCAAATCTCATAAGGACCAGAATTTCTTTAAAATTTGTGAAGTACTATTGTTGGAATGGATGGCCCAGATAAAAATTGTCTGGAGTAAACGTTAATGCTTTTTATTAGAGTTGAAAATTGTCCAGAGTAATAGTTTTTTTTTTTTTTTTTTAGTTGAGTGATAGCCATTACTGATAACAAAGTAATAATTAAACAGAGATCAAAAGTAATCTTGGAACATGTTTTTGTAGAAAAAAAGATCATCTAACAAGCTGATATCAGGTGTCAATGTTCTAATTGCACAAAAATGTTGTATGGTTCAATTCTTCACACTGCCATCAGGAGCTCCAATGCTAGGCGTGTTAGGGATTCTCTTGGGGTAGCATCAGGAGCCAGAAAGAAATACAATGTGCACCCAGTATGGCTTCCGAAGGGTCTCAACCGAGATGTGGTGGAAGGAGCTCTGCCTGCAGCTATTGAGTGTACAGGGCTCAGTCGTGTGCAAGTTGGCTCATGGTGGCATAAGTAACATCTGTCGCTCAGTTTCTGAGGCCATCCTCAGTTCATACAGAAGTGGTACAGATTGCTGCTAGGTGTTCTGATGACCACTCTCAGATGACACACAGTAGCAAAATCAGGTTATATATAAAGGAATTACACTTTGGCTGTCAAAATTTTAACAGTAAATTGTGGAAATGTTTGTAACAAAGCTTCTGAATTTACTGCCCTCCAGGAAAGTTGTTGCACACAAATTATTCTTGGAACTGACAGCTGTCTGAAATCCGTAGTAGAAAGCTCTGAAATATTTGGTGGGGTATGGAACATACATAAAAAAGACAGATAAGAGGGGGAGAGTTCACGGCAGTCGACAAAAAAATTGTGTCTATCAAGGTCAAAATTTAGTCTGAGTTTGAAGTTATCTGAATGTGTGTAACAGGTCTTGGTGAACTCAAGTTAAATATCAGATATTTTTACTGGTCAGCTGATTCTGCTGTGAAAATTTTAGAATTGTTCCAAGAAAGTCTACACTTAGTAGTGCAGAAATGCCTAGATCATGCAATATCAGTTGGAGGTGATTTTAACCTGCCGAGTATAGACTGAGACATCCATGGATTTATTGCAGGTGGCACTGATGGGCAGTGTTGTGAAGTATTTTTGAAAACGTTTTCCAAAAGTTGCCACGAGCGGCTAGTTCGGCAGCCCACACGCAATGGAAATATTTTAGACCTTGTAGCTACAAACAGGGTTGACCATTCCTGCAGTGTCAGTCTAGAGACAGGGATTAGTGACCATAATGTCATCATATCAATGATGGTTACTCTAATTAATAAATGCATCAAGAAGGCTAAGAGAGTATTTTTGCTAGAAAGAGCAGATAAGCAGTTATTAGCATGCCACTTAGAAAATGAATGAATATCATTAAGTTCCAGTGTGCTGGACATAGAGGAATTATGGGCAAAATTTAAATGCTCCGTAAATTGTGCCCTGGAGAAGTTTGTGCTGAGTAAGTGGATTAAGGATGGAAGAGACCCACTGCGATTTAATAACTAGATTCTGAAACTGCTAAGGAAGCAAAGACTGTTGCACTCTCAGTTCAAAAATGAACACGCAAATGATGACGGGCAAAAGTTAGTAGACATTCGTGTGTCTGTAAAAAGGTTGTTGCACAAAGCATACAACTACAAATGTCATATCTTAGTAATAGTTTTGCCAAGGACACAACAAAATTTTGATCCTAAGTAAAATAGCTAAACGGGTCAAAGGCTTCTATCTAGTCACTTGAGTCACTTGTTGACCAGTCTCATCTGGTAATAGAAGACAGAAAAATGTTGCGTTTAAGAGACCATTCACTCAGGAGGATTGTACAAAAATATCATTGTTTGACTGTCGTACAAACCTCCCATATGGAGCACATAGTAATAGGCACCATTGTTGGAGAAAAAGCAACTGAAATAGCTGAGAAGAAATAAGTCACCAGGTCTGGATGGAATCCCAGAGAGTACTGTATGGCACTGTCCCCTTATTTAGCTTGCATATATTTCGAATCTCTCACCCAGCACAAAGTCACAAGTTATGGTAAAAAAGCACAAGTGACTGCAGTACATAAGAAGGGTGAACGAATTGACCTGCAAAATTGCAGACCAGTATCTTTAACATCAGTTTGCTTCAAAACTATTGAATATATTCTAAGTCCAAATATAATACGTTTCCTTGGGGCGGAAGAGCCTCTGTCCACAAATCAGCATGGATTTAGACAGCACTGCTAGTGGGGAAACTCAGCTTGCCCTTTGCTCACATATCCTGTGAATCATGGATGATGGGCAACAGGCAAATTCCATATTAAACTTCCTGGCAGATTAAAACTGTGTGCCCAACCGAGACTCGAACTCGGGACCTTTGCCTTTCGCGGGCAAGTGCTCTACCAATATAAAGCTGTGAGTACCAGGCGTGAGTCGTGCTTCGGTAGCTCAGATGCTAGAGCACTTGCCCGCGAAAGGCAAAGGTCCCGAGTTCGAGTCTCGGTCGGGCACACAGTTTTAATTTGCCAGGAAGTTTCATATCAGCGCACACACTGCTGCAGAGTGAAAATCTCATTCTGGAAACATCCCCCAGACTGTGGCTAAGCCATGTCTTGCAATATCCTTTCTTTCAGGAGTGCTAGTTCTGCAAGGTTCGCAGGAGAGCTTCTGTAAAGTTTGGAAGGTAGGAGACGAGATACTGGCAGAAGTAAAGCTGTGAGCACCGGGCGTGAGTCGTGCTTCGGTAGCTCAGATGGTAGAGCACTTGCCCACGAAAGGCAAAGGTCCCGAGTTCGAGTCTCGGTCCGGTACACAGTTTTAATCTGCCAGGAAGTTTCATATCAGCGCACACTCTGCTGCAGAGTGAAAATCTCATTCTGAAATTCCATATTACTAGGTTTCCAGAGAGCATTTGACACAATGCCTCACTGCAGATGTTTAACATAACCCAATACATTGTCCTCGGCGTTGGACGTTCATCAGAGACAAGGGTGTGATCAGGAGTGCTCCAGGGAAGTGTGATAGGACTGCTCTTATTCTTTATATACACAAATGATCTAACCAATTCCTCTACGATCTAACCATCAGGTTTAGCAGTAACCTGTGGCTGTTTGCTGTTGATGCTGTGGTGTATGGAAAGTTGTCATCGTTGAGTGACTGTTGGACAATACAAGATGAGTTAGACAAAATTTCTAGTTGCTGTGATGAATTGCAGCTTGCTCTAAATGTAGAAAAAATGTAAGTTAAAGCAAATAAGAAGGAAAAACAATCCTATACTGTTTGAATGCAGCTTTAGTAGTATACTGCTTGACACAGTCACATCACATAAATGTCTGTCTGTAACGTTGCAAAGTGATTTTGAAATGGAACGAGCACATAACTATGGTAGTAGGGAAGGCAAACGGTCAACTTTGGTTCATTGGGAGAATTTTAGGAAAGTGTGATCACCTGTAAATGAGACCACATATGAAACATTAGTGTGTCCCATTCTTGGGTACTGCTAGAGCATTTGTGGTCCCCACCAGGTTAGGTTAAGGGAAGACATCGAAGCAGTTCAAAGGAGAGCTGCTGGATTTGTTACTGGCAGATTCGATAAACGTGTGAGAGTTACAGAGCTGCTACATGAACTTAACTCGGAATCCCTTGAGGGTTGGTGGTAGTAGAATCATGCTGCAGTCAGCTTCAAATGTCAGTTCCTTACATTTTCTCAATAGCTTTCCACAAAAAGAATGTTGACTTCTCTCCAGGGATTCCCATTTGAGTTCCCGAAGTACCTCTGTAAAGCTTGCACGTTGTTTGAAACTATCGGTAACGAATGTAGCAGCCCACCTCTGAATTGCTTCAATGTCTTCCTTTAATCCAAGCTGGTACAGATCCCAAACACTCAAGCAGAACTCAAGAATAGGTTGCCCCAGCACCCTGTATGCAGTCTCCTTTCCAGGTGAACCACTCTTTTCTAAAATTCTCCCAATAAACCGAAGTTGACCATTTGCCTTCCCTACCATTCACATGCTCATTCTGCCTCATAACACTTTGCAACATTATGCTCAGATATTTAAACTGCATGACTGTGTCAAGCGGGTTTGTTCTTCCTACTCATTCTCAGAAACTTAAACACCAACTGGACATTTTGTCTGAGTCATATTGTATCTTCCTACAGTCACTCAACTTTGATACCTTACCTTACACCATGCCATCATCAGCAAACAAACACAGATTGCTGCCTACCCTGTCTGCCAAATCAGTTACGTATATAGAGAAAGCAGTGGTCCTGTGACACTTCCCTGGCACTCCTGACAGTACCCTTGTCTCTGATGAACTCTTGCCATCGGGACAACATACTGGGTTCTGGTATTTAAGAAGTCTTCAAGGCACTCACACATTTGTGAACTTATTTCATATGCTTGTACCTTCATTAACAGCCTGAAATGGGGCACCATGGCAAATGTTTTCCGGAAATCCAAAAATGTAAAATCTGCCTGTTGGCCTTCATCCATAGTTCTCAGTCTATCATGAGAGAAAAGGGTAAACTAAGTTTTGCATGAATGATGCTTTCTAAAACCATGTTGATTCATGGACATAAGCTTCTTAGTCTCAAGAAAGTTTATTATATTCGAACTGAGAATATGTTCAAGGATTCCGCAGCAAACTGAAGTTAGGGATAGGGTCCATAATTTTGCGGGTCCACTCTTCTACCTTTCTTATACACTAGAGTCATCTGCGCTTTATTGCTGTCGCTTGTGCTGGGCAAGAGATTCACAGTAAATGCATCCCAGGTAAGGGGCCAATACTGTAGAGTATTCTTTGTAAAATCAAACTGGGGTTCCACCCAGACCTGGTGGTTTATTTGTTTTCAAATCTTTCAGTTGTTTCTCTACCCTAGGTATGCCTATTTCTATGTCTTCCATGTGGGAGTCTGCCCGATGGTCAAATGACGGTATGTTTGTATGGTTCTCCTAAGTGAACAATTTTTTGAACATGAAATTTAAAACTTCAGCTTTCATTTTGCTATCTTGAACTGCCATACCAGACTGGCCAACAAGGGACTGAGTGGAAGTCTTAGCAATTTTACATAGACCAGAATTTTCTTGGGGACTCTGCCAAATCTTTTGCGAAGGTGTGTCAGTGGTAGTTGCATGCTTCGCCCTTAGATCTTTTAACAGATGCGACCTTCGCGTGTCATTTGTACATCCCCTTTTGATCCCAGAGTGCAACATCCTCTGCTTTCTCAGCATCCGCTGAATTTCGTTATTAAATCGTGGTGGGTCTTTTCCACCCTTTATCCGCTTACTAGGCACATTACTCTCCAGACCACTATTTACAGTCTGCTTAAACTTTGCCCGTAATTCCTCTACATCCATCTTACTGGAACTAAGTGTTGCCAGTTCACTATCTAAGTGAGATGTTAATAACTGCTTATCTGCTCTATGTAGCAGAGACTCTCCCCTAGCCTTCTTGACTGATTTATTAACCTTTGTACTCATAGTTGTCCTTAAATAATTGAAGGTCACACAAAATAGCCAGCCAGTGCCTGAGTGTGAACGTGCTAACATCTATGTAAGAGTCTGCTTTAAGTTTGCACCTCAACGTCACACAAGTAATAATTATGTCATTCACATCTAATGAGTCCGCAGTCTGAAAGTTCACAAGTAACACCTATGTTGAGAGACTGCACCTAGCTGTTAAATTGCCAACATATTTTTGCAATAGGTGCATGTGAAAGTCTGCAATCAGGAACTAAACATGTAACACGTGCACAGCTTTTCATAAAAATCTGCAGTCATAATCAAGTGACATTTATTACGGAGAAAGTTTCCAATCGGCAAGCATTGATGTAATATCTGTGTAACAAGTACGTATAATATCCGTGTGACAATACCACATTTTCGTCAAAGCACACACCTGATTATCCACCATTCAACATCTGGATTTTTACAGTGATTGGGCATCAGTTGATTGTTTCACTGACTTTACCGAAAACATTATGTGTGCACTGTTCTTTTCAACGTGTTACCATTATGTCGTGTCATTACTGTGCGTATTGATTACTGTCCCACTTCACTGAGATGGTGTTACTAAGTTTATGTCTGGAAATGGAAGTGTGGAGGCCTCCACCTGTATAAGACGTGTCAATTTGAAACTGTACCTGGTCATTGCATCAATTACAGTGCTCATAAATGTGGAAAGAACCACAACAGTAACACCTGTGTAGTGTATATCATTTGTATGATCATAGAAGCCAGTTTTCAGCTTTTTTACTGAGACATCAAGCTATGAGACAGTGAGCACTTGACAGGATATGCAGGCAGAGGACCATTTCATTGAGTTGGAGGAAAAAACCAAGAGAGAAATTGAATCAGTTGGGTAACAAAACAAATTGAAATGTAGTTCCATATTCATTATACAGGCAGAGGTTGCTCATCATTGATTTTCTCAATTGTATATACGTAGTGTTGAACAGAACAGGTGGCAGTTAGTGTGATTGATGTGATCAGTGCAGTGCAGTGCTGTAGTGGATGAGTCATGACACAAAAGAAATGGACAGTGTCATAATCTGTTGGCATTTATTATACTTTTTCACAAAGCAAGGAGGAATTTTAATGTCAGTACCAGCCCTCACACTATAAGATAGAGAATGTTTAGAATGCAACACAAGATGCTGGCACATAATCTGCTTATTAGAAATTGTGTACCGTCATCTTTCTCACTATATGTAGAATTCTGAAACTCAAACTAGTTAACATGAATTGATGTCTTTCACATCTGATTTAGTGGCTTCAATCTTAGCAGCTGACATACAGAAATGAATGACAAAGTTAAAAACAAAATAATAGGAATAAATGGGTAGATAACAACTCATCAGAATAGTAATATATCCATATAAACCAGTCCAGGTGATAGCAGTGTCACCTGGCGAGGAATGACTGCTAGTCAGACACACCCACAGTGCGTGTAGTATCAGCGCATATGCTATCTGCGTGTAGGATGGGGAAGGCGTATAATCTACCTGAGTTTGACCGAGGGCAGATTGTGATGGCCCAGAGGCTTGGCATGAGCATTTCAGAAACTGAACGTCTTGTCAGGTGTTCGAGGAGTGCTGTGGTGAGTGTCTGCAACACGTGGCAAAACCGAGGTGAAATCACATCCAGACATCGTGGGGTTGGGCAGCCACCGCTTATTATAGATGTCGGACATCGTAGGCTGGACAGGTGATGAACTGTGGTGGAACTAAAATCACGCTTTAATGCTGGGCAGAGTACAAGTGTGTCTGAACACACAGTGCACTAACAACGGGCCTCTGCCACCGTCAACCCATGCAAGTGCCACTGCTATCACCACGACATTGGCAACTGTGACTGAAATGGGCACATGACTGTCAGCACAGGATGTTGATGCACCCTCCATCGTGTCGATGGCAGGGTGCGAATCCATCGTCTTACTGGGGAACAGCTCCTTGACACCTATATGTGGGATGGAGATAAGCTGCAGGTGGCTCCATTATGCTGTGGGGAGCATTCAGTTGGACATCCATTGGTCCAGTGGAGCTCTTGGACATCCATTGGTCCAGTGGAGCTCTTGCAAGGCATCTTGACAGCCAGGGAGTATTGTATTCCGGTTTGAAGACCATTTACACCCCTTCATGATGATCATGTTTTCCAATGGCAGTGACATTTTTCAACAAGATAATGCACCATGTCAGAAGGCCAGGAGTGTGATGGAGTGGTTTTAGGAACACAGTAACAAGTTCCAATTGATGTGCTGGCCTCCCCAACTCACCAGATCTGTACCCGATCAAACACATCTGGAATGTGACTGATGTGGCGTCAGAGCTCATTGCCCTCCCCCCCCCCTCCCCCTCCCCAGAATTTACGATGTGGTGCCCTCACTCCAGTGCACTACCAAGGCTTCATTGCTTCCGTGCCATGATGCTTCACCGCTGTTATCCAAGCCAAAGGTGGACATACTGCCTGTTAGGTTGGTGGTCATAATATTCTGGCTCATCATCGTACTTTATGAGGTTAAAAAACAGCCCCATTATAGGCACCATTTTCATACATTTTGTTCAACACAAAGAAATAAAACATGATTTTCATATGGCATGGAAAGTTCTGACAGAATGAAAATAATTTAGGAGTGAAGGTAACTACTTACCAAATGGTAGAAGTGTTAAGTCTTCACACACAAAAAAAAAAATGAAAACTTCATGCGATGGTTTTTGTATGTGTGTGCTTGCGTGCGCACCTGTGCGTGTGTCTGCACACAAGTGTGAAATGTGTATTGCATAACTTTTAATTCATCCTGCATACTTTTGACAAAAATGTCGTGTAACATAAACGTAATTTATGTGCTTAAGCCTGACACCTGCCAATGTTAATACTAACCCTGAATGCAATGACTTTATTAAATGATTTTATCAGAATGTACAGATAGCACTTAAGAAATGTAAGGAGGACAGCAGTGTATTTTTATATAATAGATGTTTTCTGATGTATAGTTGATTGGTTAGTTAGTTGGTTGCGTGTTTCATTGATCAGTCGCACTGTACAGTAGCCGTTATGATGTGGAACGTGTCAAGTGCACAAGAAATGCACATATGAAACAAGGTTTTTTAATATATATATATTACAGTACAGTGTTAAAGATTAATATTTCTATTATTTACCCCATTCCCTTAAATGGCAAAACATGCATGTACTATATTAATAGATTTATTTATTCATGTTCAAGAATTCGTCTGTGGTATAGAAGGAGTTGTCAAGGAGATATGATTTCAATTTATTTTTGAAGCTATACTGCTGTCTCTCCGACATTTTATTTCATCTGGTAATTTGTCAAAAAATTTTATAGCAGCATATTTAACCCCTTTCTGTGCCGTAGATAGATTGAGTAAAGGATAGGGTAAGTCTTTCTTTTTTCTGGCATGAGAATCATGAATGTCACTGTTGTTTTTAAACTGGTCCATGCTGTTGAGAACAAATTTCATTAGTGAGTAAATGTACTGTGAGACTGTTGTAAGAATTCCAAATCTTTTAAAATGATGCCTACAAGATGTGCGACTATGTACCCCACACATTATTCTAACCACTTTCTTTTGAGCAGTGAATACTTTTTGTCTAAGTGTTGAGTTACCCCAAAATATTATTCCATATGGCATCAGAGAGTGAACATATGCAAAGTAGGTCAGCTTACTAATTTCTATATCCTCAAAATTGGCAATTATTCTGATTGCAGATGTTGCTGAACCTATTCGCTTTAGAAGATCCAAAATATGACTTTTCCAATTAAGATTCTCATCTATATGTATACCCAAAAACTTAGTATGCTCTACCCTGTCTACTGACTTCTGTTGATGTGTTATATTTATTGAAGGAATTGTACTTTTTGCAGCAGAAAATTGGATGTACTGTGTTGTTTCAAAGTTTAGAGCAAGCCCATTTGCAGAAAACCAATTAATGACTTTTCCAAAGACCTTATTTGTATCATTTTCAATTGGAGTTTCTTCTACTGGATTAATAATGATGCTTGTATCATCAGCAATAAATCTAAAAGTAATGCCAGTAGATTAGCACTTGTTATAATTAGTCGTTAGTATGCTTTACAGAATTAGCTAGCAGTGGCATCGTCTGCCTTGTTCATTTTTCATCCCCAAGATAGAATGCAAAGCAGTCAGTAAAGTTGTTGTTCCTCTTACACACGTGTGGTCTGTTTTCAGTACACTCTATCTTTGTGACTTGCAAATAGTTCTCATACTGGCAAATATCAGTTGCATGAACCTGCATGCTGATGATTTATTAGTGTGCTTGTTTCATTTTGAAAGGAGATGTCTTAATTGTATATTCACATTAGTTTGTTTTGCTGGGAGAGAGATCTCGGATGTACGAAAACCACAGTATTGCTTACATCTCTGTTTGCACTATAGGCCATTGCATTATTGTCCTAGAAAATCAGATAGTCCCTATTTATGATATCTTTGGTTTTCCAGATGTCATTGGCATAAGATCATCAGGGTTAATACTATATTAGATATGCATGCTGTATGGGCTTCAAATAGAATGTGAGTGGTTGTTACAATTTGATTTCCAGTGTTATCTTGTCACCCATTTGTTCCCCTGTGTAAATATATGATACCTTCATGTCCTCATCATGTTGAAGTTATGATGAATCTGTGGTTGGGAATATCTTGACAAATGATGAACTGGATCGCAAGCATTGCTTAAACTGAATGTCTGTACCCTGCTTGCCAAGTTGATTGATAATCTGACTTTAACAGATTCCTCTGTTATCCAGAAATCTGAAGCTGTGCTACAGTACTCATCCGCATACACATTGTTTCAATATTATGCTATAAGCTATGAAATATTGGAATAAATAATCCTATACACTTCTGTTAGCTTATTGCTTCTCTTTGCAGCACCTACTGCAGGATATTTCCTTCCCCATCCTTAAGGAATCCAACTTTTGCCCAGTCTCAGACAACCTCAACATCAATGAGACATTTGACCATAACATACCTTACATTTTGCCTTTTTGTTATTCTCTTCCCTGGCCTCATTCGCGGATTACTTTGTCACGGAATTAGTCTTGCCATCAGTTATGTTTGTTCATGTCATTAAAATTAGATACATCATGTGAATGTAATCCCCTTATTATGACTGGGTGTATACATTTTACCATCCACATATATTACCTCCATGGCTGGTCATACATACATTCTTGCTCTCCTTGTGTAGCTGACTGTTGGTACTTAAGCTTTGTATTCTTTCCACTAACCTGAGACCAAGTGATGTACCTCAGGTTACGGAATTTAAAAAGGAATTTCAGTGAAATAGAATGTAATTGTCTTGACTTCTGTTACTATTATTTTGTAAGATCCCAGTTACAAATGAGCTGGCAGGTCATTGCTGTACTTTCCATCAAGATGTATTGAGGAAGGCTGTACAGTTAACACTCATAAATATGTTTGGAAGCATTCAAATTCCATACACTCAATTAGTGGTACAAATTTTGACTTGGTTTTACTGAAAACTGCTGTATTGTCATCTGAAAAATCAGCGAATTTTTTTGGAGTGATTCAAGTGACAGAGAAAATATTAGTTTCTGTGTATATTTTGTTTATATGTACAGTGTTTATTTTTACTAAAAACTTGATACGTCTCACAGGTGTGAATGAGTCTCCACTGATGACATGGGGTGAGATTGAGGGAACACCATTTCGCCTGGATGGTGGGGACACTCCGGTTAGACCAAACACAGGCCCAAGTTTCCGCATGCCAGAACCACCAAAAAGAGAAAAACTTGCTCTCGCCCTGGCAGAGCGTGCGGGTGAGAGGCTGCGTGACCGCAAAACCCGTGCTATTGCTACTGCATATCAACAGTTGTCCACGTGAGTACTAAGTAGTGTAAACATGTTTAACTTACAAGGAGAGGTCCCCAGGGGAGGGAACTTTTTTTTGGAACCATCTATATTGTGATGTGGCTTAGGGTCCCAGGTATCTCACCAGCAGACATTCACCCTGGTGGAACCTCATTTGCCAGTAACCAATGAAAAAAAATTTTTTTTTTTAATTTTTTGTGATGTTCTAGAGTGTTAAAATTGACAGTTATGCATTATTGGTAGTGAAGCATAGTGGTTAGCATATGAGGTTGGCGTGCAGAAGTTTGAGGGTTCAAAACAAATCTTGTCAGGTGCTTCACAATTTCTTATTTTCAAACAGTTATTGAAATGACTCTGACCATTACTTTTTTTACAATTAATTGGTTTAAATGGAATTTTTTAAAATATTTCTAAACCTTTGTCACATCATTTTAATCCCTCCCTCCCTCCCTCCCTCCCTCCCTCCCTCCAAGTCTTCATCTGCATTATTTTGTCTGTTTTAAGTGTTTGAATGACGATTGCCATTGAAGAAATATACATCTTGTATGCAACGAAAAATAAATTTTTAACAGCAGTGCACAGCCAGTATAAATAAATTATTTTGTCTTACATTTTTTAACTGATACATCAGCATTTTCAAATGTTTAAATATTGCGATAAATAAATAAAAATAATTAAAATCACATGCACAAAGAGCCTAATTGGAAACAGAAAAATTGGAAGAAAGAATAATAGCAAATGAAAAAGTTAATACGTTGATCAAAACAACTACAGTGTGCTTTTTTTGCCTTATTGTATTAACAGCAGTCAGAGTTTCCCAAAGACTTTCATGTCTTCAGTTATCCGGTAAGGTTCACAACTGACTACATAATAGAATTGGATGACATATTTATCACTTAGTAATATTCACTGACCTCTGCTAAACCGAAGAAAGTGGAACAAACAAATGACTTATTGATCCTAGAGGACACAAAAATTGAAGTTTTTTCATCTGCTGCTGTTGTAGTAGTAAAATTTGAAGGAAGCGCTCTTAAGAAAATAATAGCCTGAGGAAGAATATACTGGATCCTTCCTGTCAAGTGACGCAATCTGGAAAATGTTCCCACACTGCTAATATTTCATTTTGATGAAATTTTTACAGACTGTATCTAAGGGACCTCCATGCAATTCTGCCAAGTTTGTCAGTAATGTCTTTAACTTGATGTAGGTACTAGAGATTTTTTCGCAAGAGACAATTCCTTCAGAATTGGTTACATATAGAAAACTTCTCAAATTTGATGGACCGTTACTCTTGACCTAAGAGATAGATCTTGTAATTTGCCATCCCGGCACAATTTTTTATGTAGAAAACAGATATGATGTAAATGAAGAATAAAAAAAAACACCTGCAGCCCAATTTTTGTTTAAGCAATCTGACCATTTTCCACAAATTTTAGCAAGGAATAGGTAGTGAGTAAAAGGCACTGGCAACATGATCATTTGACAGCATGCATTGCCTGCCAGCATGTCAGAAGATAAGTGAGTACAACTGTATTCACTATGTCATTAGCCTCTGAAGTTACCAAAAATATCAGCTGCATAGCTTTTGCCTATGTTACGATGTATCTTACAACTAACACATCTGATTTGCAGTTGTTGTACCACTGAAGAAAGTGCATTTCAGTCCATCAAAAACACTTACGTGCATTTGGTGACATTTCAGTTAAAGTGCAAAAATTAAATTTATGTTTAAAACAAAAACCTAAACAAATTAGTTAATTGTTGTTATTATCGCTGGGTTGGTACATGGTGTATGTGTCAATGACTGTTAACCCTGTTGCCAAGGGCCCACACACGAAAGCCAAGCAAGATCAACCATGAGTGGGTACATTCAGTACAGGTTCCAAAATCTGGATATGAGCATCTCTTCTAGCAGACCGGGAGTTAAAATAGTGGATTTGCTTCATTTCTGTGGTTGTGCATTTAAGTAACATAATCAGTTACACAAACAGGTGTACACTCTAAAAATATCATATTGTAGGTAATCACTGATTACTTAGTTGGTGATACTTGCTGTGTTTCATTTTCCTTGTAGGAAATGACTAATGGGTGCAGTGTTGTGTAGCTATTTTCCCAGTGAAATCGTTAAATTGCATCTCGAGCAACAAAGGAGTAGTTTTCAACAAAGTTCATCAATAGAATCAACTCGTCCAGTTTTAGACTTCCTGTAGTTGCCTGCAAATGCTTAGCAATGTAGTGAGAGAAAGAGACAAAATTTTTGTTACTAGGTCTTCAGTTCTTCCATTGTCAGTCGTTTGGTTTCAGGTCTCTCCTAGTCAGTGATAATCAATCACTTACATTGAATTTATCTTCAGGATCAATATTTTCAAGTTCAAAGACAGATCCCATAATTTTTGTTTCAGGACCATTGTTTCTGAACATACTGCACAGCTTTGAAGCATACAGTCTTTTGATTCCAAACAGCAGACAGTTTCGCTGAGCAGCACGTTATAATCTTTTACTGGTGTGTGTGACACACTCACAAACTGAGTGACAACCTTCTGTAACTACAGCCACATACCACTTCGTCTGTAATTCACAAAATTTGAAAATTTGAAAATCTGCTATCAGGTACATTTCTGTTTTGATTATCAACAGTCATTTTTTTCAAACTGCTCAGTAGCAAGTATGTTTGCTTCTGAGCCTTTTGTCCATTTACTTGAATGAAAATAAACCGTTTTCCCTAGCCAAATTTAACTGTTCTTGATCTTTAAAAAGTCCCATTAACTTTTTCTTTGTGTTTTCTGGAAGCTGCTTTCGAAGCTTGATTTTTTGATGATTTGGATTTTAAACTTCCTTGCTGTTCTTGTTATTTTTGTCCTGAAAAATGAAATCCTTCCATAGTCTTTTTAATGGACCATCTCTGAGGTCGAAATACTAATTTTTCGTTTGCTATAATGAAACTTTCCTTTGTTGTTTTGGCCATCTGGTTGTCATCTAAACATGCTAATAAGACGTGGTTTGCTTACACAAAGATTCTCCAATTTACTATGATCAACCCTACCAACTGCTGCAGTTTTGTGAGTAATTGCATTTTCAACCTGATGCATCTTTCACTTTACAAAGCTATTATTGCACTTGAATCAATTTGTTTACGTTTCAGTGGTGATAACCCAATAGTTGATTAGCTTGTATTCAATTTTTTAGAAATGTTAGACTTATCAGCTTCATGTGATTGGGATTAAAGTAACATCTGTGGAGCTTTCTTTCTGGAAAAATCTTTTCTTCATAATAGTTACATTTTTAACCTGATCTTACATCACAATTTGTCATACATTTTAGCTGATCACCCATTTTCAGATCAGTTATGTGCAGACATTTTCATATTATATGATGCTGTGTACCAAAAGGTAACAGCAATTTTGCAAAAATTCAAATCTGTGTAAGAACAATGTTTTATGATGAAATAATGCCGGAGCAGCTTCATCCGTGAATAAACTGCTCTGTCGATTGAGCACTTTTCTGTTCTTCTAAATAAAATATTTTTGCATATTTTAGTCATGTGCAGATTTTGTAGACTACACAGAATTGTTAAACAGTGGAAAGACTTGGATAAAGTAGCAACAATACGGCAAGGATGGATCACTACTCACCACATGTAGGAGGCATTGAGTCATAGACAGACACATTGAAAAAGACTGCCAAAGTATTAAGCTTTTAGATAAAGTCCTTCTTCTGAACATGCACAAGCTCGTGGCCCCCCCCCCCCCTCCCTCCCCCCCCCCCCCCCCCCCACACACACACACACACACAGAGCCACTATTTCTGGGTGCTGGAGCCTGACTATCACAAATTCACTGCTGAAATAATTATGACAAAGTTTTCTGTCACTGCAACACAGTGCATTGACATCTCTTGGAATCCCAAACTCATTGTTTGGTAATCTAATCTGGGATGGGTCTGTGATTATTTAACAAAGTTTTTCCAGTTATCTACATCTACATCTAACAGTGGAAAATTCAGGATGGAATATAACAATGTAATGAAAAGAAAAGTTGCTACTCACCATATAGCGGAGATGCTGAGTCACAAAGACTGTCACAAATAAAGCTTTCGGCCAGTAAGGCCTTCATGAAAAATAGAAAACACACATGTGTGTGTGAGTTGCACTTGCATGAGAGAGAGAGAGTGTGTGTGTGTGTGTGTGTGTGTGTGTGTGTGTGTGTGTGTGTGTGTGTGTGTTTCGTCTATTTTTGACGGAGGCCTTACTGGCCGAAAGCTTTATTTGTGACAGTCTGTTTGTTGCGCATATCTGTGACTCAGCATCTCCGCTATGGTGAGTAGCAACTTTCCTTTTCATTATATTGTTACATCTACATCTACACTGGTATTCTGCAAGCCACCATACGGTGCCTGGTGGAGGGTACCCTGTACCACTACTAGCGTATCCTTTCCTGTTCCACACACAAAAAGAGTGAGGGGAAAAATGACTGCCCATATTCGTCCTTACTAATTTCTCGTACCTTATTTTTTTGGTCCTTATCCACAATGGCTGTTGGCGGCAGGAGAATCATTTGGCAGTCAGTTGAAATGCCGGTTCTCTAAATTTCCTTAATAATGTTTCTTGAAAAGAACATTGCCTTCGCTCCAGGGATTCCCATTTGAGTTCCCAAAGCATTTCCATAACACTTACGTGTTGTTCAAACATACCGATAACAAAAATAGCAGCCCGCCTCTGAATTGCTTCTGTGTCTTCCTCTCATCTGAGCTGGTACAGATCCTAAACACTTGAGCAGACTCAAGAATTGGTTGCACCAGCACTCCTTTACAAGTGAACCACTCTTTCTTAAAATTCTCCCAATAAACCAAAGTCGACCATTCACCTTTCCTATGACAGTTCTCACACGCTCGTTCCATCTCGTATTGCTTTGCAATGCTTCGCCCAGATATTTAAATGACTTACGTGTGTCAAGTAGGATATTAGTAATACTGTATCCAAACATTATAGGTTTGACCTTTCTACATATCTGCATTAACTTACATTTTTCCACATTTAGAATCAGGTGCCATTCATCACGCCAACTGGAAATTTTGTCTAAGTTATCTTGCCAGTCACTCAACTTTGACACCAGGCCACACGCCACAGCATCATCAGCAAACACCTGCAGATTACTGCCCACTCTGTCTGCCAAATCATTTGTGTATATAGAGAACAGCAGCGGTTCTATCACATTTACATAGGACACTCCTGACAGTACCCTCGTCTCCGACGAACACTCACTGTCGAGGACGATTTACTGGGTTCTATTATTTGAGAACTCTTTGAGCTACTCAGCTATCTGTGAACTTATTCCATGTGCTCATATCTCCATTAACAGCCTGTGCAGTGGGGCACTGTGTCAAATGCAGTTTGCAGTGTATCGTGTGCAAAAAGTGCAACTGAGTTCCACATGAGTGATGCTTTCTAAAGCCATGCTAATTGGTGGACACAAGCTTCTCAGTCTCAAGAAAGTTAACTATATTTGAACTGAGAATATGTTCAAGGCTTCTGCAGCAAACAAAAGTTAGGGATTTTGGTCTATAATCTTGCGGGTCATTCTTTTACCCTTTTTATATACTGGAGGCACCTGCACTTTTTTGCGGTTGCTTGGGACTTTGTGCTGGGCAAGGGATTTGTGATAAATGCAACATAAGGGGCCAGTACCATAGAGTACTCTTTGTAAAATCAAAGTGGGATTCCATCCAGACCTGGTGATTAATTTGCTTTCAGATATTTCAGTTGTTCCTTTACACCAGGGATCCGCGTTACATGTCATCCACGTGGGATTCTGTCCGATGGTCAAATGACTGTATGTTTGTATGGTTCTCCTGTGTGAACGGTTTCTTGAACGTGAGCTTTCATTTTGCTATCTTCAACTGCCACACCAGACTGGTTACCGAGGGACTGAATGTAAGCCTTAGACCCACTTAGTGATTATACATAAGACCAGAATTTTTTCAGGTTCTCAGTCAAATCTTTTGCTAGGGTGTGATGGTGGTAATTGTCATATGCTTCGTGAATAGACCTATTCGCAGATGAATGAATCTCTACTGACCTTTGCTTTATTTGTGCATTCCCTTTTGAACCAAGAGTGCAGCAGACACAGCATCCTCAGCATCCTCCAAATTTCATTATTAAATCGTGATGGGTCTTTTCCATCCTTTACCCACTTATTGGCACATAACTCTTCAGACCACAATTTACAATCTGCTTAAACTTTGCCCATAATTCCTCTACGTCCATCTTACTACAACTAAGTTGTGTCAGTTCACTGTCTAAATGAGATACTAGTAACTGCTTGTCTGCTCTATTTAACAGAAACACTCTTGTAGCCTTCTTGACTTATTTATTAACTTTCATAATCATATTTGCTATAATGACATAGTCATTGCTAATCCCCATTTCTATATTGACATTATTGATAGGGCCCAGTGTGTGGGCTGCCGAGCTAGCTGTTCGAGACAATTTTCAGAAAATATGTTCAAAAGTATGCATGACTGTCTGTCTGTACACCCCCCCCCTCCCCCTCCTCTCCCTCCCACAGTAAAGATATACACATCCCAGTCTATACTCGGTAAGTTAAAGTCGCGTCCAGCTGTATTGCTTGATGTCGGTATTTACACGCTATTGACCATAGACTTTCTTTGAATGGCTCTAGAACTGTCACTGCAGAAATGGGTGGCTGGTAAAAACATCCAACAATTAACTTGGTTTCACCTACACCTGTTTAGTGTAAACAGATGACTGTCACACTCAACTTCAACCTCAACAGAGACAATATTTTTGTCAACTGCAATGAAACTCGTCCTCCTATGGTCTCTAACCTGTCTTTGCGATATACATTCCATGACTTGCTAAATGTCTCACAGCTTTCCATTTTGGTTTCAGCCAGCTGTCTGTCCCAAGAATAATTTGAGCACGAGAACTTTCCTGGAGGGCAGTAAATTTGGGAACTTTTTTAAGAACACTTCAACAGTTTACTGATAAAGTTGCAACTGTCAGAATGTCTTTATTCCAAATGCCATTTGACTTCCCATGCTGTATATTGACTGGCAACTGTTCATTGGAGCACCTCAAACTATGGCCTAGTCTAAAAAACCCATATGTGCGCTCCACAAGTACTCTACTCTCCAAGTAGCTGCTTCCTTTGCGTAGTGCACCCCTAACATACCAGGGAGAGTCCTACAAATCCCCACACGATAATGCAGATATAGAAATCTGCATCCAAGACCATCACAGAGTAGACGAAGCCTTTGGTTGGGAGCCTCCACTCAGCTGCAAACCACAGGAACCAATCGACTCAGTGAATAATGGTGTATATTTCTAGCTCTGCTTACACCCCACTCGTGAGGCCAGCAGTCTTCACCATCTCCGCCAGCTGCCTGTGGGAACTGTGTATCACCACAGAACCCATGCAAAAGGTGTCGTTGCTGCCGATGTGAGCCACAGCTTGCAGATGACTGCACACTGCACGCTCGATAGCCACAGGCGAGGCTGCCTCCACATCTCGGATGAGGCCCCCGTGGCAGACATAGTGAGTGCACATTGGGTTTTTTTCCAGCACTGAATGCTACCTGCCTAAGAGGCTCCATAACGTGCCTAACATTGGAGCACCCAGTAACTAGTAAATCCCTCCCCTTGTTTGCCTGCTCAGACCCTGCTGAAGTAGCGGCCACCTGTCCACTCACAGGCTGAATGGCCGAGACCAGGTGGCCCGTCTCCACATTGGCCCTCTGCCTTGAGCAGTGTGAAGGCATTAGCACACGCCACTCGTCCTGCTATGAGGGCAGACCCAATGCATCAGGTGCACTAAGAAGTGCCTCAAAAGCAGAGCCTGTGGGCAAAACGAGTGACACCTGAGGTGTCCCTTGTGATGTGCCAGATTCTCTTCCACTGCTACACACGGAGGCAGCAGCCTGAAGATGACTGACCGTAGCCAAAAGCACATTCAGCTGTCCACAAACTGGGGCCAGCTCCTCCTGCATCCGCACACAGCATGCACGCATCTTAGCCATCCTTGCAAGACTAACTGAAGAAGTAAACTATAAAAGCAGACAGAATTCTAGATATGCAACTTGCTACCCTCCTCACGGGTCACTAATGGACGCTGATGTGTTAATGAGCTATGTACATGGCTGTTCAGTGAGTAACTTTCGTGCTACAGACTGAATGAATTTGCACTTACAAAAACGCAAAATTAAACCTCTTAAATAGAAAAACATGCACGAAATTTAATAAATATACTACGAGGAAAACACAGAAAAAGACGAACACTTAACTTACCACTCTGTAGTTGTACTCATATATCAGCCAAGAGCTGGAGCCCAACAGCTTATAGCTGTTAAATATTGAGTTTTTATTTATAGTGATTGCAGTTTAGATTATTACCCATAATCTTAAAAATGTCCACACAGGTATAAATACAGCCACTAGTTCAAACATCAAGCAACTATGAATGCTGTCAAAGTCATAGGAAAGGTGAATAATGACAAAAACTGTTAAAAATCACAACATTAATAATATGAACTTAAGAAATAGATTACCGTTGTGTTTTCATCTGGTTTTGTGATTATTTATGTGCTTTAGGACTTGGACACCATTCATACTCGCTTGATGTTTGGACAGTTGTGTGAATACCTATGTGGATATTCATATTTGACATTTCTGCCTGTAGGTGAGGAGTACACTCAAAATTGCAATCACAGCAAATACAAAAAATAAATTATTTTACAGCCATTAGTGGAAACAGCCATGTTTAATCATTGTTTCATGTAATTCAATAATGAGCCTATAAGGCAACAATGTGTGGCTTGGTGGCTCAGTGGTAAAGTGCCAGACTACAAATCCAAAGATCTCAGGTTTGAATCCTGGTCAGTCCTAGGAATTATATTTACCACTGCTGTCACCTCTGGCATTGTTTGTCTTTGTAAAAAATGCCAGGCTGCGTTGTGGTTCTGAGTCCAAATTAAACTGTTGCTCCCCCTGTAACTGGCTGGGTAAATCAGTTCAAAGATTAGAGGATGGCAACGACATGCCTCATCCAATGGGACCATATCTAGTAAAGCACTGTGGAGTTCAAACCAGTATTCACATCGATGACAGCTGTACTTTTACGAAGGCAACAATACTTAAAACTCATTTTGAAGATGAACAGAAATTTTATTGGCTGCTTAATTAACAAACAGTATTTAAATATACTGATAAAACACGAAAATTGAAGCCAAACTTTAGCACCTAAACTGAAATTACATCAAAATGAAAATAGGTGTTTCCGAAAGAATGAAATGTGGTGTAAACAATTATAAAATCACAGGAGTCGTATTTAAGGTTGGTGTCAAATATAGGCAGAATTTTGTACAATTGGAATTTTTTGGCAACTTTATGAGCTGATAACATAGTGGATACATTAGTAGGAAATTTTCAGTCAGTCAGACTGACTATACACTGATAAATGATAATGTTTCCAGTTAAAAAATTTTCATCTCGTGTCATGTATATTTCCTTTCTGTCAGATAAAAGTGAAAAAAAAATTAAGTTTTTGATAAAAATATTTAAATGTATGATCAAAATATAGTAGTACGTGAATAAAGGTTTGCCTCAGGAAAGGCACACCACAAATGCAATGGTACAATGTGATTAGTAGTAACATTTACACACATCGAGATACAATCACCTTTTCTACCATACTGAACTACTGTCTGAACACTATCATTGTTAGAAGACACTTTGACTGTAAAAATACTAAACTGACTTTTGTGTAAAAAGTGGTAATAAATATTATTTCACACTTTGTGGAGAATACAATGCTTAAACAATGCAGTAAGCAATAGGTTGCTCTGTTTTCAAAAAATGTGTGCACAGTTTCCTGTTACATCTACCTGAAACATATGTGAAAAGACTATACTAATAATATATTAATAATAATAATTTTGTGTGGCTCACTGCTGTGGTGGAAGTCTTTCAGCTGGATGCCACTTCATCATCTTGTGTCCCTAAGCTACCTCGATATCCAGCTGGGGAAAGGGGACTTGCTGTTTAATGTGGAATCCAAACCACATTTCATTTCTGATGACTTGTCACATCATTGAGAGGTAAAGGCTGGCCCCCCGCAAGTTCGGGGGTTAGAACAGGCCCGAGGTATCCCTGCCTGTCATAAGAGGTGACTAAAAGGAGTCTCACATTTTTCTGCCCTGTAAGTTCAGGTCCCATTTTATGGTTTGACCTGCCACTTTCCAAATTATACAGAAGTGCGGGCCATAGGGTGAAGGATGCCTTATGTGGTGCATGAGTTATCCATAGTGCCCTTAGATTTGATCTCCTGAACCTCTTGTCATGGCTTTTCATCTCCACCTGCAATTCCACTATTTGGGCGAGGACACCTTCCGGGGTAATGTCATTTTCTACCATTGTCTGCTGTCCTCTTTTGCCCCATGATAATATTGGATTTCTCTGTGCCCAGTATCCAGCACGGTAGCCTGTCTGTTGTGGTGGGGCCGTCATGTACCCATTTGGTGGTAGCCACCTAAAAACACAGGGATCACGCTGTAAACTCTCCACATATGCCAGTGAGTAGATGCCTGTCTTCCTGGGGCATCATGCTAGGTGGCCTTTGCTGTGGCTGGGTGGCACCTGTGGGGAGAGCCCCTGATCGAGGTGGGTGGCATCAGGGCGGTTGACCTGCAATGAAGCGGACTAAGTCATCTCTTGCTGGTGACCATGCGGCACCAGCAATCTCTAAGGAGGGCAAGATCGAGTACAATGCTGACAGATATGACCCTAAATTATTTCCCTCCTTCGCTACACCATGGGAGGAACTTAGGGCTACGGAAAGAACAGAGCCATATTCGCCTCGGTATTTAGTCTATAGCAGAATGGATAGGGACTCCTTTCTACCCATGAAGCCTCAGTTTTTTGTTGAACGTCTTGAGGATAAGTTTGGGGAAGTGACAGCACTGTCCAAGATGAAAAGCGGTGCAGTCTTGATTCAGACAGCATCCCCAGCCCAATCCTGGATGTTATTCACTTGTAACCGGCTGGGTGATATTCCTGTTTCCATCACTCGCCATAAAAGCCTCAACATGGCCCAGGGGATTATTTTCCATTGCGACCTCCTCTTGCAGTCTGACGAGAGCCAATCTAGAATGGCGGGGTGTTCATTTCGTCCGGCACATTTACAGGGGACCCAAAGACAACAGGGTTGCTACCGGTGCCTCCATCTTGGCCTTTGAGGGTGATTCATTGCCTGAGAAGGTCAAGGTGATGGTTTACCACTGTGACATTAACCATACGTCCCTCCCCCTATGCGGTGCTTTAAGTGCTGGAGATTCGGGCACATGTCTTCCTGCTGTACTTCCAGTGCCACATGTCAAGAGTGCGAACGTCCACTGCACCCAGATACTCCATGTGCACCTCCTCCCACTTGCATCAGCTGTGGAGAGCAGCATTCCCCCTGTTCACCAGACTGCACAGTACTCCAAAAGGAGCGGAAAATCATGGAGTACAAGACCTTGACGGTTGACTTACCAAGAGGCTAAATGTAAATTTGAATGACTACAACCTGTTCAGTTGACATCCACATATGCTGCAACTACATTACCATCGCCATCACAAGTACCAGTCATACCACACACTATGCTATGACCTTGGTGATGGGGGGAAAATCTCCTTCCGTTCCTCCCAAAATACCTACTTCAGGAGTAAAGCCCCCACAAATGCAGGTGATATTGGACCCCTTCCCCCAGCCAGAGAAACAACAGCCTACTCCCATTCCTCCCTTGGAGAAGGGGTCCCTTGGGACCCTCTCTCCCAAGGTCTCTACTAATGTCACAGGGGACACTCACCTGTGGCTAAAGGGGCCAAAAGCTGCTGGACAAAGAGCTTCACGGGTCTTCCTCCATGCCTGAAGCTACTTGAGAGAAGTTCTCCCAGCAATCCCCGAAAGAGAAGTGAGAGGGCAAGCAAATGAAGAAGTCTGCTAAGAAAAAGAACCCTCCGGTGGCCCCAACACCACCACTTCCACCTACCAATTCTGCACCTGAGGATGAGGTGGAGATCTTAGCATCCCCTGAGGATGTGGATCTCAGTGATGCCTCATCAACAATAGGAATGGATACAGATACTCAGTCTGTGGCAGCAGGTGACCCTGAGGCGTAACCTGCCTCCTTGCATGCTTCATGCCTTCCCAGCTTCACGATAATGTCATCCTCCAGTGGAACTGCTGTGGATTTTTCCATCACCTGGCTGAGCTACAGCAGCTGTTAAGCTTTACACTTGCTTTCTGCATTGCCCTCCAGGAAACCTGGTTCCCAGCAATGCGGACTCCTGCTCCCCGCGGCTATAGGGGATATTACAAGAATTGTAGCGACTATAATAGAGTGTTGAGTGGAGTTTGTGTCTGTGTCCTGAACTCGGTATGCAGTGAACCCCTCTTGAAGCTGTGGCTGTCAGGATTAGGACAATGCAGGAAGTAACTGTCTACAACGTATATCTTCCTCCAGATGGTGCAGTACCCCTGAACACACTGGCTGTACTGATTGATCAACTCCCTAAACTTTTCCTACTTTTGGGAGATTTTAATGCCCATAACCCCTTCTGGGTGGCACCGTGCTTACTGACCAAGGTAGAGATGTTAAAACTACCCTGTCTCAACTCGACCTCTGCCTCTTAAATACTGGGGCCCCCACACATTTCAGTGTGTCTCTTGGCACTTACTCGGTCATTGATTTATCCCTCTGCAGCCCAGGACTTCTCCCATCTGTCCACTGGAGAGCCCACGATGACTTGTGTGGTAGTGACCACTTTCCCATCTTCCTGTCACTCCCCCACCGCCATTCCCCCAGATGTCTACAAAGATGGGCTTTAAACAAGGCAATCAGGGAAGCTTTCACCTCTGCTGTCACCGTTGAATCTCCCACACATGGTATCATCGATGTGGTACTTGAGTGGATCACTAGAATGATCGTTACTGCAGCAGAAAACATGATCTCTTGTTCTTTAAGATGCCCCTGGCGTAAGTCAGTACCTCGGTGGTCTCCGGAAATCGCTGAGGCCATTAAAGATCATCGGCGAGCTCTACAGTGACATAAGCGGCACTCTTCCCTAGAGCGCCTTATAGTTTTTAAATGGCTCCAATGCCGCGCATTCACCAGCTTATCAAAAGACGGAAACAGGAATGTTGGTAGAGGTACGTCTCAACCATCGGGTGCCATTTGTCAGCTACCCAAGTCTGGATGACGATCAGACGTGTTTATGGGTACCAGACCTTGACAGGTGTCACGGGCATTAGCATCAATGGCACAATATCTGCTGATGCAAACCCAATTGCCGAGCAGTTTGCTGAGCACTATGCTCGAGCCTTTGCATTGGAGAATTATCCCCCAGCATTTTGCACCTTCAAACAGCGGGTGGAAAGGACAGCCCTCATTCACTGAACATCACAGTGAACCATATAATGCTCCATTTACAGAGTGGGAGCCCTTCAGCATCCTTGCACATTGCCCTGACACAGCCCCTGGGCCAGATCAGATGATCAAACACCTCTTGTCCGACTGCAAGCGACATCTCCTCGTCACATTCAACCTGATTTGGTGCAATCGCATCTTTCCACCACAATGGCGAGAGAGCACCATCATTCCAGTGTTCAAACCCGGCAAATATCCACTTGATGTGGATAGCTATTGGCCTATCAGCCTCATCAACATTCTTTGTAAGCTGTTAGAATGTATTGTAAGTCAATGGTTGTGTTGGGTCGTGGAGTCACGTGGCCTACTGGCTCCATGCCAGGGTCACTCCACCACTGATAATCTAGTTTCCCACAAGTCTGCCATCCGAACAGCCTTTTTCAGACGCCAACACCTGGTTGTCGTCTTTTTTTATTTACAAAAAGCAACCCGGCGACATCATACCCTTGCCACATTATATGAGTGGGGTCTACAGGGCCCGCTCCTGACTTTTATCCAAAATTTCCTATCGTTCCGTACTTTCTGTGTCCAAGTTGGTACCTCCCATAATTCCCCCCATATCCAGGAGAATGGGGTCCCGCAGGGCTCTGCATTAAGTGTTATCTCTATTTTTAGTGGCCAATAATGGTCTAGCAGCAGCTGTTGGACTGTCCATCTCACCTTCTCTGTATGCAGACAACTTCTGCATTTCATACTGCTCCTCCAGTACTGGTGTTGCTGAGCAGCGCCTGCAGGGAGCCATCCACAAGGCGCAGTCATGGGCTCTAGCCCACGGCTTCCAGTTTTGTGTCATGCACTTCTGACGGCGTCGTACTGTTCATCCGGCACCAGAACTTTACCTTAATGATGGTCTACTCACTGTAGTGGAGACATATCGATTCTTAGTACTGGTTTCCGATGCCCGACTGACTTGCGCTTCCTCGCTGTCATCAGCTTAAGTGGAAGTGCTGGCAGCACCTCAATGCCCTCCGCTGCCTGAGCAACACCAATTGGGGTGCAGATCGCTCTATCCTCCTGCAGCTCTACAGAGCCTTTGTTCTATCCTGCCTTGACTATGGGAGTTTGGTTTATGGTTCGGCGGCACCCTCAACATTGCATCTACTCAACCCAGTGCACCACTGTGGAGTTAGACTGGCAATGGGAGCGTCTAGGACTAGTCCAGTGGCCAGCGTCCTGTTGGAGGCCGGAGTCCCTCCAATGAAGGTTAGGCATATGCAAACTGCTTGCCAGTTATGTTGCACACATTCGTAGTTCTCTCGAGTATCCGAATTAGCGTCTCCTTTTCCCACCCACGGCAGTTCATCTCTTGCATCGGAGGCCCAGGTCAGGGCTTACGACTGCGGTTTGCGTCCGATCTCTTCTGTCTGAAGTGGAGTCCTTGCCTTTACGACCTAGACTCGAGGTCCATTCACATACGCCTCCATGGTGTACACCTAGGCCAAAGCTTTGCCTGGACCTTTCACTTGGTCATAAGGACTCAGCTAACCCCGTGGCTCTCCACTGTCACGTCCTCTCCATTCTTGACATGTACTGTGACCATGAACTGGTTTACACCGACAGTTTGATGGCTGATGGTCACGTTGCCTTTGTGTATGTTCGTGGAGGACGTACTGAACAGCATTCCTTGCCAGGTGGCTGCAGTGTTTTCACTGCAGAGCTTGCGGCCACTGCCCGTGCTCTTGAGCGCATCCGCTCGTGCCGTGGTGAGTCGTTTCTTCTCTGTAATGTCTCCTTGAGAAGCCTACAAGCTATCGACCAGTGCTACCCCTGCCATCCTTTGGAAATGACCATCCAGGAGCCCATCTGTGCTCGGAACTGTCCAGTCATTCTGTGGTGTTTGTGTGGACCCCAGGCCACATCGGAATGCGGAAATGAACTTGCCGGCAGGCTGGCCAAACAGGCTACACGGAAAATACTTCTAGAGATTGGCATCCCTGCAATCATTATTATGCCACAAGGTTATTCAGCTTTGGGAGACAGAATGACATAATCTCAGTACGCGCAACAAACTGCGTGCCATTAAAGAGACTACGAATGTGGGTAAGTCCTCCATGCGGGCCTCTCGCAGGGACTCTGTGGTTCTCTGCCGGTTCCACATTGGCAACAAATGTCTACCTCCTCCGTTGTTAGGACCCACCTTGGGGTCACTATGGCTCACATATGACTGTCATCCACATCTTGCTGGAGTGAGCACATTTAGCCCTTCCTCGGCTGACTTTTAACCTTCCCAGCACCTTACCTTCAGTGTTGGACGACAATGCCTCAACAGCAGATTTAGTTTTACGTTTTATTCCTAAAGGGGGTTTTTATCGTACCATCTAAGGGTGAGCATTTAGCCTTCTCTCCAAGGCCGCCACTCTCCCTCCATTTTAACTGTGTCACACTTTCTTTGCATTTATTTGTCTTGGTGGTTGTCTTTTCCCTACATGTGTTCGTCTCGCCTTGTTTTTTTGGGGTGGACATTTTAATGTGTTGCAGAGTGGCTGGCTCGTCATCTCTTATTATTGTGATCAGCCAGCCCAGACCATTTGCTCTATGGTTTTAATACCTTCTCCTGCTCTTCATTGTGGTGTATGTCTTCCCCATTTTTTGTTTGTTCCATTTGTTTTCTTTTTACGTGTGGTTCCACATTCCTTTTCCCCCTTTTACTTCCTCAAACGTACTTTGGGTGTTTTTGTACCTTGAGCCTTGCTACCATCAGGAGGGACTGATGACCCTGTAGTTTGGTCTCTCTATACCCCAAACTAACCAAGTAATGAAGGCTGGGTTAAAATGCAGACTGAAAAATCCAATGCCTGACAAGGATTTGTTCCCGTGACCTCTTGGCTTCCAGTCAAGTGTTTTACCACCAGATCACCAGGCCCAACTGAGAAAAGATTGTTGTACATTTAGTTTTCAGCCAAAGCCCTCTTTAGAAAAGGACACACACACACACACACACACACACACACACACACACACACACACACACCCTGACAGCCATCTCCAGCAGCTCAGACTGGACTGCAAGTGTCACATTGAGTGGCAGTCTGGAGTGGGGCTCAACGTGACAGTTTCATTATGGTCTGAGCTACAATCTCATGAGTGTGTGTGTGTGTGTGTGTGTGTGTGTGTGTGTGTGTGTGTGTGTGTGTGTGTGTCATCTTTTCTGAAGAAGGCTTTGGCCTAAAGCTAAATGTATAACCTATGTGTGCCTGCAACTCAGCATGTCATCTTTATTCTTTTCCTGGCATTGATGGTATTCCAACGTGGGTTTCCATTGTTTGAAACATAAGAGATCATTAAATGAAATTAATAAAGGTAATAACAAAGGGTTCTACAATAACTTCAGACACCAGTAATTATAGATGAAACAATTATTATTTGATAAATCAGATATGACTTAGAGCTAACAACTCACACCTTGTAACACATCAAAATCGGAGCCAGAAGAGGAAGTCTCAGCTTCTTAATACATCATTTGTGTCTCAAGAAAATAAATGTAATACAGAGGTTAGTTATTACGCCTGATGCATACTGAATGTGAGTTATTATTAACATCTGCTCTTCCTATCATTGATATCACATATACATTATGTGATACAGAATTTCTTCATAAAAATAATAAAAAATAAAACATATTTTTATATGATACACTTCACTATTCTGAAGAGATATTGTGTCATGAACATTGCTTTCTCACCTCAATTTTTGTTATTTCTGTACAACTAGTTCTCAGGATGGTTAGTTGCAGCATTAGGTAAGAAACAATGGGTTGACAAACATAATGCTTTCCCACACATTTCATTTTAAAGAAAGCAGCCTTTGTGAAAATGGCTCCAGTACACAAAGCTACCAATGGAGGCATACTTCCCAGAGATTTATAGATGTCCCTTAGGTACATCCTGTGCAAATTTCAACAATATTTAGGATTGTTCAGCTGAGATGCCATAGGTCACTTGATGTGGAATAACCATTCCAAAATACACTCCTGGAAATGGAAAAAAGAACACATTGACACCGGTGTGTCAGACCCACCATACTTGCTCCGGACACTGCGAGAGGGCTGTACAAGCAATGATCACACGCACGGCACAGCGGACACACCAGGAACCGCGGTGTTGGCCGTCGAATGGCGCTAGCTGCGCAGCATTTGTGCACCGCCGCCGTCAGTGTCAGCCAGTTTGCCGTGGCATACGGAGCTCCATCGTAGTCTTTAACACTGGTAGCATGCCGCGACAGCGTGGACGTGAACCGTATGTGCAGTTGACGGACTTTGAGCGAGGGCGTATAGTGGGCATGCGGGAGGCCGGGTGGACGTACCGCCGAATTGCTCAACACGTGGGGCGTGAGGTCTCCACAGTACATCGATGTTGTCGCCAGTGGTTGGCGGAAGGTGCACGTGCCCGTCGACCTGGGACCGGACCGCAGCGACGCACGGATGCACGCCAAGACCGTAGGATCCTACGCAGCCTCTTCCCAGCAAATTAGGGACACTGTTGCTCGTGGGGTATCGGCGAGGACCATTCGCAACCGTCTCCATGAAGCTGGGCTACGGTCCCGCACACCGTTAGGCCGTCTTCCGCTCACGCCCCAACATCGTGCAGCCCACCTCCAGTGGTGTCGCGACAGGCGTGAATGGAGGGACGAATGGAGACGTGTCGTCTTCAGCGATGAGAGTCGCTTCTGCCTTGGTGCCAATGATGGTCGTATGCGTGTTTGGCGCCGTGCAGTTGAGCGCCACAATCAGGACTGCATACGACCGAGGCACACAGGGCCAACACCCGGCATCATGGTGTGGGGAGCGATCTCCTACACTGGCCGCACATCACTGGTGATCATCGAGGGGACACTGAATAGTGCACGGTACATCCAAACCGTCATCGAACCCATCGTTCTACCATTCCTAGACCAGCAAGGGAACTTGGTGTTCCAACAGGACAATGCACGTCCGCATGTATCCCGTGCCACCCAACGTGCTCTAGAAGGTGTAAGTCAACTACCCTGGCCAGCAAGATCTCTGGATCTGTCCCCCATTGAGCATGTTTGGGACTGGATGAAGCGTCGTCTCACGCGGTCTGCACGTCCAGCACGAACGCTGGTCCAACTGAGGCGCCAGGTGGAAATGGCATGGCAAGCCGTTCCACAGGACTACATCCAGCATCTCTACGATCGTCTCCATGGGAGAATAGCAGCCTGCATTGCTGCGAAAGGTGGATATACACTGTACTAGTGCCGACATTGTGCATGCTCTGTTGCCTGTGTCTATGTGCCTGTGGTTCTGTCAGTGTGATCATGTGATGTATCTGACCCCAGGAATGTGTCAATAAAGTTTCCCCTTCCTGGGACAATGAATTCACGGTGTTCTTATTTCAATTTCCAGGAGTGTAGTATAATTCTGGTTCAACAAAAATGAAACTCAGATTGTGAGAAATAGCAGATAAAACAAGTGAAAAAAATGAAAGCCTTGAAAACATGTTGTGGAGAGAGGTGTAATAGATGATGATAATAGATCTGTCAAAATTTGATGAGACTTTAAAAATAATGACACTACTTGGATTCTATCAAATGTAACATGCAAAGCATCATAATTTTTCTCTCTTCAGAATTTGATCTCCTAGACATTATTCACAAGCAAATGATGTGTGGTGCCATTAATTTGTGGGAGAAAGAATCAGTTTATTTGTTCAAGACAGGACAAGTGTGCTGTTATTGGTCTATATGGAATCACAATAGCGCAAATTGAAATCATGGTACACATGAATTGTATGCAATCATTCCATGTGTATCTGTGGTGCTGCGTGATGTTACTGTCGCTACCACTTCAGGCTACAAGAAAATGTATACATATTGGCCCTCATAAAGTTAGTGCATGAACGCACAACAGCTTCACTCACGACACAACTGCACACTATGACCACAAAGGGGGTCCCTCATCACAGGTAGGGAGGGATATTGACAAGTAGTCATTCTGATTCACAACAACACTTGTGATTGTGAAGTAAATGTCAGAAAAGAGTTGCCCACACTCATCCAGTGACAAGTTTAGGACCATTCACCATATAGCCGCAACCTTGTACCCAGTGACTTTCACACAGTTCTCTATTGAATGGAACAATTTGCAGGACAGTAGTTCCACAGTGTAATAAGATGAAAAGTTAGCACCAATACAGAAGGTGTTTGGGCAATGGGCAATGGTGACAGTCCTGTAGAAAAAATAAAATGTGCACCATATGATAACATGGCTTAAACTTTTTGTGAAACTCGTCTTTTGCTAATAAATACTCATCATTGTAACTCGCAACTCTGGTATTTGTCATTAAACTTACCAGAAAAAGTAGAATATTTCAACTATTTGTTGTGTGTTATTGGATGGTAGTTAAAATCAGGAGTATAAAGCAAATAACCCAGTGGCATTGTGTGCTCTTGCTTGAAGAACATTTTCGGTTTTGTTTCACTTTACTCACGATTTACTACTTACAACAGAATAGGTTCAGATATTAAATATACAAGAACACAATTTTTATGGAGAAGATCTTACAATTTAATTCCAGTTCATTTGGAAATATTCTTAAAAACCAATGTCAGTAACTTTTATTTCAAGTGGTTCTTGTGAAATAACTAACTTTGAAAATATTATTGGCAAGGACTTAGCAGATAGTAGAAGCTTATTAAAAATTTTAAGCATGTTGTTTTATATGAGTTTGAAGACTTTGTCACTCTGTTTTTCAGTATATCAAAGTCCAGTTTGCATCTAGTGTTGTGGAGGTGTACAGGTTGTTTTAAAAATACCTTTACAAACCGTGGGGATATGTTCCTTACCACAAAACAAGGAAAAATGTTCATATAAACATATGCCTAAAAATCCTGAGTTTTCGAATTACTAATGAAAGTTTACAATTTCGGTGATTGGAGCACATCAACACACAAGCTCATAATAAATGCTCAAAATGTCCTCTTCTCGCTTCGAAAAGTGCATGGACTCATCGAATCATAGACGTTGCACCATTTGCAGCATTCCATGGCATGTCGATGAAGAGTTTCTGCATCTGGGTGGTTTGCTGCATAGACTAGTTGTTTAAGCTGCCCTCGGAGATATTAATCCTAATGGTCATTGAGGTCGGGAAAACGTGCTGACCATGGAACTGGTCCTCTTCTGCCTATCCACATGTCATGGTAGACACCAGCCAGTGCATCTCAAACACTGAGACTGAAACATGTTTCTTCTTATTTACTGGGATTCATCTTCAAGTAGGTCTTGGAGCATGTTATGAATAAAGTCCCTGGGACAGCACCTGAAAAGCATGCTGAGAGAACATATAGCCCTACCAGAGTGTCATCCACAATTCCAGCCCACACATTAATCTTAAAACTAATGCTGAATGTCTAGCCTGTACTGTAGCAAGAAGACTGCAATCAGCCCATATGTGTTGGTTGTGAAAATTTTTTATTCCATCTCTTCTGAATATTGCTTCGCCAGTAAGCAAAACTTAAGAGAGAAACAATAGACTGGCAGTTTGTGCAACAGACCCTCAGCAAAAGCTCTCCTTTGGTAAGTGATCGGCAGGTGTAAGCCTCTGCACACGTTGAAGATGATACCGATACCAGAGTTGGTTGTGAAGTATTTTCCATTCTGAACTTGGAAATGTACCACATGCCAGGGTTACTTGTCTTATCTTGCACTGATACCTGAACCCCCCCCCCCCTCCCCCGCCTTCTGTGTGTGTGTGTGTGTGTGTGTGTGTGTGTGTGTGTGTGTGTTTGTGTGTGTGTGTTTGCATGCTCATGAAATGAATATCCTACCATGTTTGAACAGAGCACTTTCATTAAACTCAATACTTGCGGTACCCATATGCGAGAGACTCGTTAAAGACATCAATGACTAATGTAGACAAGTCTCCCTGGCAACCCAATGCCATCTAGGATACAATGGGTTGTTGAGTTGTTCCTGGAAAACTGTTGAAACTCAGCTTTCTTTAATAACTCAAGAACAAAGGATTTTCATCGATATGTTTCTTGTTTTGGTGTAAGGAGTCTGTCTCCTAACTTTGTATAAGTATTTTTGAAACACCCTGTATAATCTCTCTGGTGTCAAACTCATTTAAGTTGGTTTTGACATAAAGCAATTTTGTGCAAATGCGTAGGTTAATAGGAGTCAATATATTGAGCTCAATTGGCAGTGTTCTTTACATTTCACTTTACTCGTTATTCTGATTACTTTTTGTTTTTCTTTTCTTCCTTTTTTTCCAGAATTTCACTGACAGAGCAGGAATGTCCTCTTTATCACTGTACCATAGCAAATGTGTGATTGAAATAGGGCAAAATATGTTGTCTTCAGATATTCATTAGTGACTACATCTGTTAGTTTCCATGTAAGATAACATACTGTAGCTATTCTCTTGCAGACGTGATTAGTATGTTCCTCCCAGTTTAATTTGGAATCAATGTGAAAGCTTAACAATTTTACTGATTTACTTTCCACAGCTTTAGTTAACCCCAGAATTAGGTCTTGCATTGTACCAGGATTACAAAGGAGGCCATTCATTGCTAGTCGTAAATTTTTCTGTGTTGAAGCAATCCTGTGGTGTCATGGTGCATTTAGCAGTGTTGTATCATCTGCATGACATACCATTAAATTTGGTCTTTCATGGAAAGTTAAAGGATTATCTGCAATGATGAATAGAAATGGAACAAGTACAGAGCCCTTCGACACTCCAGTCCACACTTCTGTCCATGAGGAGCATATATTTTTAACTCACACAAACTGTCTCCTCATGGTGAAATATGACTTTCTTAGCGCTAAAGGTGGGCTGTATATGCCATAAATTTTCAGTTTTGCAAGTAAGGTGTTAAAAGGTATGCATTCAAAAGCTTTTCTGACATCACAAACTACAACTGATACCAGATCCTCACTTGCAAATGCAGTTTAACACCTCATCAACAGAAGTCATAGTATTTTTAGCATGTTGGAATCCAAACTGTCTGTTGGACAGGATCTCACACTTTTCGAAATTGTTATTTAGCTGGTTGTTACAATGTAACACACCTTGTATAGGTATGTGTGATACGACATAGGTGCACTGGGTCTGTCACTCTTTCAATGAACGTTACTTTTAATAAATCTTGCAAATATACAGTTGTGTCTCTTGATTGCTCCCCAACCGTGTACAAACTACTTCTTATGGAGTTTGTATCCTGGCTGTATGTTGCCACTGTAAGAAAGTATTAGCTGTTCTGCGCTACTAAGTGAATTCGATTCTTCCATAAAAATGCTTATGTTTCTTAATTCGTTATCTCAGTAATGAGACCATACAGCTAGTGACTCCTCCTGCCTCATGTCACAGCTTGCTGCTACCCTCTGCTGTTACTACTCACATACCATCTTCACACACAGTCAATACTTCTCATGTACATACTGTCTAATAACTTATTAAATGTCAAATTGTCTTGAACTGTCATGAAGGCTCATAGTGGAACTGATATTCATAAGAATATCTTGTTACACTACATTGTACATGTTGTTGTTGTTGTTGTTGTTGTTGTTGTGGTCTTCAGTCCTGAGACTGGTTTGATGCAGCTCTCCATGCTACCCTATCCTGTGCAAGCTTCTTCATCTCCCAGTACTTACTGCAACCCACATCTTTCTGAATCTGCTTAGTGTTTTCATCTCTTGGTCTCTCTCTACAATTTTTACCATCCACGCTGCCCTCCAATGCTAAATTTGTGATCCCTTGATGCCTCAGAACATGTCCTACTAACCGGTCCTTTCTTCTAGTCAAGTTGTGCCACATACTCCTTTTCTCCCCAATTCTATTCAGTACCTCCTCATTAGTTATGTGATCTACCCATCTAATCTTCAACATTCTTCTGTAGCACCTCATTTCGAAAGCTTCTATTCTCTTCTTGTCCAAACTATTTATCATCCATGTTTCACTTCCATACATGGCTACACTCCATACAAATACTTTCAAAAACGACTTCCTGACACTCAAATCTATACTCGATGTTAACAAATTTCTTTTCTTCAGAAACGCTTTCCTTGCCATTGCCAGTCTACATTTTATATCTTCTCTACTTCGACCATCATCAGTTATTTTGCTCCCCAAATAGCAAAACTCCTTTACTACTTTAAGTGTCTCCTTTCCTAATCTAATTCCCACAGCATCACCCGACTTAATTCGACTACATTCCATTATCCTCGTTTTGCTTTTGTTGATGTTCATCATATATCCTCCTTTCAAGACACTGTCCATTCTGTTCAACTGCTCTTCCAAGTCCTTTGCTGTCTCTGATAGAATTACAATGTCATTGGCGAACCTCAAAGTTTTTATTTCTTCTCCATGAATTGTAGTACCTACTCCAAATTTTTCTTTTGTTTCCTTTACTGCTTGCTCAATATACAGATTGAATAACACGGGGAGAGGCTACAACCCTGTCTCACTCCCTTCCCAACCACTGCTTCCCTTTCATGCCCCTCGACTCTTATAACTGCCATCTGGTTTCTGTACAAATTGTAAATAGCCTTTCGCACCCTACATTTTACCCCTGCCACCTTTAGAATTTGAAAGAGAATATTCCAGTCAACATTGTCAAAAGCTTTCTCTAAGTCTACAAATGCTAGAAATGTAGGTTTGCCTTTCCTTAATCTTTCTTCTAAGATAAGTCGTAGGGTCAGTACTGCCTCACGTGTTCCAATATTTCTACGAAATCCAAACTGATCTTCCCCGAGGTCGGCTTCTACCAGTTTTTCCATTCGTCTGTAAAGAATTCACGTTAGTATTTTGCAGCTGTGACTTATTAAACTCACAGTTCGGTAATTTTCACATCTGTCAACACCTGCTTTCTTTGGGATTGGAATTATTATATTCTTCTTGAAGTCTGAGGGTATTTCGCCTGTCTCATACATCTTGCTCACCAGATGGTAGACTTTTGTCAGGACTGGCTCTCCCAAGGCCATCAGTAGTTCTAATGGAATGTTGTCTACTCCCGGGGCCTTGTTTCGAGTCAGGTCTTTCAGTGCTCTGTCAAACTCTTCACGCAGTATCGTATCTCCCATTTCATCTTCATCTACATCCTCTTCCATTTCCGTAATATAGTCCTCAAGTACATCGCCCTTGTATAGTCCCTCTATATACTCCTTCCACCTTTCTGCTTTCCCTTCTTTGCTTAGAACTGGGTTTCCATCTGAGCTCTTGATATTCATACAAGTGGTTCTCTTTTCTCCAAAGGTCTCTTTAAGTTTCCTGTAGGCAGTATCTATCTTACCCCAATGAGATAAGCCTCTACATCATTACATTTGTCCTCTAGCCATCCCTGCTTAGCCATTTTGCACTTCCTGTCGATCTCATTTTTGAGACGTCTGTATTCCTTTTTGCCTGCTTCATTTACTGCATTTGTATATTTTCTCCTTTCATCAATTAAGTTCAGTATTTCTTCTGTTACCCAAGGAGTTCTACTAGCCCTCATCTTTTTACCTACTTGATCCTCTGCTGCCTTCACTACTTCATCCCTCAGAGCTACTCATTGTTCTTCTACTGTACTTCTTTCCCCCATTCCTGTCAATTGTTCCCTTATGCTCTCCCTGAAACTCTGTACAACCTCTGGTTCTTTCAGTTTATCCAGGTCCCATCTCCTTAAATTCCCACCTTTTTGCAGTTTCTTCAGTTTTAATCTACAGTTCATAACCAATAGATTGTGGTCAGAGTCCACATCTGCCCCTGGAAATGTCTTACAATTTAAAACCTGGTTCCTAAATCTCTGTCTTACCATTATATAATCAATCTGATACCTTCTAGTACCTCCAGGATTCTTCCATGTATACAACCTTCTTTCATGATTCTTGAACCAAGTGTTAGCTATGATTAAGTTATGGTCTGTGCAAAACTCTACCAGGCGGCTTCCTCTTTCATTTCTTAGCCCCAATCCACATTCACCTACTACGTTTCCTTCTCTCCCTTTTCCTACACTCGAATTCCAGTCACCCATGACTATCAAATTTTCGTCTCCCTTCACTACCTGAATAATTTCTTTTATCTCATCATACATTTCATCAATTTCTTCATCATCTGCAGAGCTAGTTGGCATATAAACTTGTACTACTATAGTAGGCGTGGACTTCGTGTCTATCTTGGCCACAATAATGCGTTCACTATGCTGTTTGTAGTAGCTTACCCGCACTCCTATTTTTTTATTCATTATTAAACATACTCCTACATTACCCCTATTTGATTTTGTGTTTATAACCCTGTACTCACCTGACCAAAAGTCTTGTTCCTCCTGCCACTGAACTTCACTAATTCCCACTATATCTAACTCTAACCTATCCATTTCCCTTTTTAAATTTTCTAATCTACCTGCCCGGTGAAGGGATCTGACATTCCACGCTCCGATCCGTAGAACACCAGTTTTCTTTTTCCTGATAACAACGTCCTCTTGAGTAGTCCCCGCCCGGAGATCCAAATGGGGGACTATTTTACCTCTGGAATATTTTACCCAAGAGGATGCCATCATCATATATCCATACAGCAAAGCTGTATGCCCTCGGGAAAAATTACGGCTGTAGTTTCCCCTTGCTTTCAGCCGTTTGCAGTACCAGCACAGCAAGACCTTTTCGGTTAACATTGCAAGCCCAGGTCAGTCAATCATCCAGACTGTTGCCCCTGCAACTACTGAAAAGGCTGCTGCCCCTCTTCGGGAACCACACGTTTGTCTGGCCTCTCAACAGATGCCCTTCTGTTGTGGTTGCACCTACGGTACGGCTGTCTGTATCGCTGAGGCACGCAAGCCTCCCCACCAACGGCAAGGTCCATGGTTCATTGTACATTAGATACTAAAAAACGTTGGAGAAAACTGGGACAATAAAAACTGGTCTGTAGCTTTGGGACTGATTTGTTAGCATATAAATATTGAATAATAATAATAATAATAATAAGCTCTACAAGTAGTGTCATCCAGCTTTGGGCCCTTGTTTGTAAGAATTTCTCTATATTCTTTACAGTCTGAGCACCTCCTGCCTAATGTGAGTCAGTTCATCTATATACTATTTTAACACTTTCTTTTTATGCTTAAGGCTATTTTTGATCAATTAATAACTCAGGCAGTTTTTTCAGGAAATTACCAAAACCTATTTCAACAGCACCCTTCCCAGGTTGTGTATTCTTTACAAAGTCCCACCTAACTTCAGTTAATCAGTCAATAAACAAAAATAATTTTTTTCTGCCCCCTCATTCATGTAATACTAGACACACTGTTGATTGATGTGTCTGACTTACACAATTGTTAACATCAAAATGTTAAAATTAGTGGTTCTTGGACTGCTAGAGCTTCACTAGTAAGTGGACATCATACCTACCTCTTAAAAATTAACTATAATTGTATCTAACCAAGCATTATTCTGTGTGGAGCTGTAGTTTGTACGGTGCAAATTTTGTGATCTTAAGGTATTAAGAAATGTCCTTGTGACATGTTTATCAGTATTAGCCATTTCAATGCTGTAATCGCCACAGATAATTACTTTTGTTTGAGATTTTAATACTTTCCTCACACGCAGGTCAGATTTTTTGAAAAATGTATTTACATCTGCACCAGGTCATCTATATAATTTAACAGTAGTGGTACTCTCTGCATCCTGTCTGATACAGCTTAATTCTCCATCCAGTTCAGCACAATAAATGCTAACAATCCATCTTAGAAAACATTACAGTGTCTATAACAAATATTGCAACATCTCCATTCATCTTTCCACTTATGTGTATAATGTTCTCAATATAATAACCCTGAGGAACAAAATATTCTACCTTATCTTCTATCATTCAGTGTTCTGACACACATACATCTTCAACATTTTCAGCATTGGAAAAATGTTCTAATTCTAATATTGTGTTCCTAATGCAGTGAATGTTCATTAGTGCACAGTAACAGATTTATACTTATTGTTTGTAAACACTCTTCCTTTCAAGTGTAGCTTTTAGCGTTATGCCCAAATGCAAGAGATTTATTACCTGTGTCAAGTCACTGACTTTTAGCCTAAAAAAGGCACACAGTCCTGTTATTATTCAAGCCACTACTTTCATAGATAGTTTTATTCCATTTGAGTTCCCCCCGCCCTGCAGGTCCGGGGGTTAGAATAGGCCCGAGGTATTCCTGCCTGTCGTAAGAGGCGACTAAAAGGAGTCTCACATGCTTCGGCCTGTATGTAATGGTCCCCAGTAGGGTTTGACCTCCATTTTTCAAAGTTTTGCCGAAGAGTGAGCCAACTGGGGAATGGTGCCTACTGTCCATCATGCACTGAGACCTCTCGTATCCTTCGTCAATATGGATCTGCACTTCCACTCATTCTCCAGCTGTTGGGCGAGGTCACCCTCCCGGGTGCGTTTTCCTCCATCCTCCGTGCAGTATCACTTTCTGCACTGTCTACGATAATGGACTTCTTAGCTCGTTTTCACCTGATATCCAGCATGGTAGCCAGTCCGTTGTGGTGGGGGCTGCCATGTACCCTGTTGGTATTGGTGATGCCTGCGCTGTTAACTCCCCACGTATGCCAAGGAGTAGATGCCTGTCACCCTGGGCCATCGCGACTCCCAGAAATGGCCATCCTGCCAGGTGGCCTTTGCTGCGGCTGGGTGGTGCCTGAGGGGAGGTCCTCTGGTCGGAGTGGGTGGCATCAGGGCGGATGATGTGCCATGAAGCATAGTACGTCATCTCCTGCTGGTGACCAGCAGTCTCTAAGCGGTCAAGGTCTAACTTCAATGTTAAGAAATACGACCCCAAATCGTCGCCCCCACCCCTCCCGGCCACACCACGGGAGGAACATCAGGCTAAGGATGACAGCGAACCTTATTCACCCCAGTACCTCGTATGTACGGGAGTTGATGGGGAATCTTTCTTGTCAATGAAACCGCAGTTTTTTGTGGAGCATTTAGAGGACAAGTTTGGGGAGGTGGAGGGCTTGTCCAAAATGTGGCCAGGGTCGGTCTTGATCAAAACAGCATCCTCTGCCCAGTCACGGGCACTACTCGCCTGTGACAAGCTGGAGGATGTTTCCGTTTCCATCATGCCCCATAAGAGCTTAAATATGATCCAGGGTATCATATTTCACTGGTACCTTCTTTTCCAGTCTGACATTGAGCTGCGTACCAATTTAGAGTGGCGTGGTGTCCATTTCGTCCAGCGCGTCTACCAGAGTCCGAGGGATAGTCAGGTTGCCACTGGTGCCTTCGTCTTGGCCTTCGAGGGAGACACATTACCTGAGAAGGTCAAGGCGACGGTCTACCGCTATGACGTAAAGCCATATATCCGTCCCCTGATGCGCTGCTTTAAATGCTGGAAGTTCGGCCATATGTCTTCCTGCTATACTTCCAACATCACCTATCGGGACTGCAGGATTCTCCAGAAAGAAAGAAAAGTAATCAAATACAAGACCCTGGACTGACTGACTGACTGAGGCTACATCCTGTGCATATGACGTCAACCTACACCGCCACTATGACAACGGTTCTACCATCTTCTGTTCTGCCGCGTACAGTTGGCTCTCAGAGCCATCAGACTCCAGCTGCACCCTTGATGGTGGGGGGCACTTCCCTCCCTCTTGCTCCTGCACAACCTACTTCAGGAGCAACACCCCCCAACCATCAGGGACCTCAGTCCTCACTTCTCAGCTGGAGAACCGAAAGTCTTCTTCGGCTCCTCTTGCCAGGAAGGAATCCCTTGGGTCAAAGCTGACACCTGCCAGTGGCTGAAGCAACCACAGGTAGCTGGTCATAGGGCTTCACGGTCCTCCTCAGTCCCTGATACTGAATCAGTGAAGCCTTTCCTAGCCCGACAAAACTAAGAAACAGTGAGATAAACCCAAAAAGAAAAAGACCCCAAGAACCGAGGCACTGCGGTGGTACCCACACCACCACTACCTACAAGCTCTGTGTCTGAGGATGAGGTGGAGATTCTGGCATCTGCTGAGGACTTAGATCTCACTGGGCCCTCAGACACACTGGATGTCAATCGCACAGGTACTCTTCTGGTGGCAGCAGATGGCCCTGAGGTGTAAACTGCCTCATTGAGTTTTTCATGCCTTTCCAGTCTCACAATCACGTAATCCACCAGTGGAATTGCAGCGGTTTTTTCCACCACCTGGCTGGGCTACAGCAACTGTTAAGCTTTGCACCTGCTTTCTGCATTGACCTCCAGGAAACCTGGTTTCCGGAAATGCGGACCCCCTGCCCTCCGCAGCTAAAAGTGATATTACAGGAACCGTAGAGACTGTAATAGTGTGTCAGGTAGAGTTTGCGTCTATGTCCTGAACTCAGTAGAACACACACACACACATTTCAGTGTGGCACATGGCACATATTCAGCCATTGATCTCTCAGTTTGCAGTCCTGGCCTTCTCCCGTCTATCCACTGGAGAGCACATGATGACCTGTGTGGTAGTGACCACTTCCCCATCTTCCTGTCACTCCCCCGGCATCATGCCCAAGAACGCTTATCCAGGTGGGCTTTAAACAAGGCAGACTGGGAAGCCTTCCCCTGTGCTGTGACCGCTGAATCTCCCCCACGTGGTGCCATCGATGTTGTCATTGAGTAGGTCACTACAACGATTGTTTCTGCGGCAGAAAATGCGATCCCTCATTCTTTAGGGTGCTTTTACGTGGCTCCGTGCCCACGTTTGCCAGCTCATAAAATGACAGAAACAGGAATGTCGGGATAGGTATGTCTCTACCATTGGGTGTCATACATCACCTTCCCAAGTCTGGACGAAAATCAGACATCTTTTTGGGTACCAGACCCCTCCAACAGGTGTCACTGGCATTAACATCAATGGTGTGTTATCTACTGACACAAATACGATTGCCGAGCACTTTGCTGAGCACTGTGCTCAAGCCTCTGCGTGGGAGAACTACCCCCAGCCTTTCACACCCTCAAACAGCAGATGGAAAGGAAACTCCTCTCATTCACTACATGCCACAGTGAACCTATACAGAGTGGAAGCTCCTCAGTGCCCTTGCACATTTCCCCGACACAGCTCCTGGGTCAGATCGGATCTACACTCAGATGATTAAACATCTTTCGTCTGACTACAAGCGATATCTCCTCGTCATCTTCAACCGCATCTGGTGCGATGGCGTTTTTCCATCGCAATGGCGGGAGAGCACCATCATTCCGGTGCGAAAGCACGGCAAAAATCTGCTTGATGTGGATAGCTATCGGCCCATCAGCCTCACCAATGTTCTCTGTTAGCTGCTGGAACGTATGGTGTGTCGGCGGTTGGGTTGGGTCCTGGAGTCAAATGGTCCACTGGCTCCATGTCAGGGCAGCTTCCACCAGGGTCGCTCTACCACTGAAAATCTTTTGTCCCTCGAGTCTGTCATCTGAACAGCTTTTTCCAGATGCCAGCACATTCTTGCCATCTTTTTTGACTTATGTAAATCATATGGCATTACCTGGAGACATCATATCCTTGCCACATTGTATATGTTGGATCTCCGGGGACCACTCCCGACTTTTATCCAAAAGTTCCTGTCGCTCTGTACTTTCCGTGTCCAAGTTGGTGCCTCCCATAGTTTCCCCCGTATTCAGGATAACAGCATTCCGCAGGGCTCCATATTGAGTGTACTATTTTTAGTGGCCATTAATGGCCTAGCAGCAACTATAGGGCTGTCAGTCCTACACCTTCTCGGTATGCGGATGACTTCTGCATTTCGTATTGCTCCTCCAGTACTGGTGTTGCTGAGTGGCGCCTACAGGGAGCCATTCACAAGGCGCAATCATGGGCTCTAGCCCACGGCTTCCAGTTTTCAGCCGCAAAGTCGTGTGTCATGCATTTGTCGGTGTCGCACTGTTCATCCAGAACCAGAACTTTACCTTAATGATGATCTATTCACTGGAGTGGAGACATATCAATTCTTAGGACTGGTTTTCGATGCCCGATTTACTTGGCTACCTCAACTTCGTCAGCTTCAGTGAAAGTGCTGGCAGCACCTCAATGCCCTCTGCTGCCTGAGCAACATTAACTGGGGTGCAGATTGCTCCACGCTGCTCCAGCTTTGAAGAGCCCTTGTTCAATCCTGCCTTGACTATGGGACTCTGGTTTATGGTTCGGCAGTGCCCTCATCATTGCGTTTAATTGACCCAGTCCAACATTGTGGCATTTGCCTAGTGACGGGAGCTTTTAGAACGAGGAGGTGACCAGTGTCCTAGTGGAGGTCAGAGTCCCTTCATCGAAGGTTAGGCATGCACAACTCCTTGCTAGTTGTGTTGCGCACGTGCTCCTGCACATCCAAATTACTGTCTCTTTTTCCTAACCACAGCAGTTCATCTTCTGGATTGGCAGCCCAGGCCAAGGCTTATGATTGCAGTTCGCGTCCAGTCCCTTCTGTCTGAAGTGGAGTCCTTCCCGCTACCACCTCTCCTCGAGGTCCATTCGTGTACACCTTCATGGTATACAACTAACTAGGCCGCAGTTTTTTCTGGACCTTTTGCATGGCCCTAAAAACTTTGTTAACCCTGTGACTCTCTGCTATCATTTCCTCTCGATTCCCGACATGTATAGGGGCCATGGAGTGGTGTACACCGATGTCTCAATGGCTGATGGTCACGTAGGCTTTGTGTATGTTCATGGAGGACATATTGAGCAGCACTCCTTACCTGAGGGCTGCAGTGTTTTCACTGCAGAGTTGGCGGCCATATCTTGTGCTCTTGAGCACATCTGTTCATGCCCTGTGTACTGACTTCTTGAGCAGCCTACAAGCTATCTACCAGTGTTACCCTCACAATCCTTTGGTAGCGTCCATTCAAGAGTACATCTATGCCCTGGAACGGTCCTGTCATTCAGTGGTGTTTGTGTGGACCCCAGGACAAGTCAGAATCCCAGGCAACAAACTTGCTGACAGGCTGTCCAAACTGGCTACGCAGAAACTGCTTTTGGAGATGGGCATCTCCGAAACTGACCTGCGTCCTGTCTTATGCCACAGGGTTTTTTGGCTTTGGGAGATGGAATGATATAACAGTACACACAATAAACTGCGTGGCCTTAAGGAGACTACAAATGTGTGGAAGTCTTCCACGCAGTCCTCTCGCAGGGAATTGGTTATCCTCTGCCTTCACTGCATTGGCCGTACATGGCTAACGCATGGTTACCTCCTGCGTCACAAGGACCCACCTCGCTGTCACTGTGGCTCACAAATGATGGTTGTCCACCTCTTGCTGGACGGCCCACTTTTAGCTGCTCTGCAGTGGACTTTTAACTTTCCCAGCACCCTACCTTCAGTGTTGGGCAACAGTGCCTCAACAAAGCTTTAATTTTATGTCTTATTCGTAAGGGTGGGTTTTATCATTTTATCTAACTTTTAGTACATGTCCTTTGTCCCTGTGTGTCCTCCACCCTCATGCTTTTAGGGTGGAGGTTTTAATTGTTGCAGAGTGACTGGCTTCTTCTTTTTATTCTCATGGTCAGCCAGCCATGGTAATCTGCTCTCTTGTTTTGATCTCTTCTACATGTTTCTTGTGTGTCTGTCATTTTCTTGTCCAATTTTTTCTATTTTAGTGTTTGTTGCCCTTCTGTCATTCTTGTGGTTTTCTCCTTTATTCCAGCTATGTTTTGTATGTCCTGAGTATTTTATTCCCACCCTTGTGGAATTATTTTAATCGGAATGAGGGATTGATAGCCTAGCAGCTTGGTCCCTACCCCCTCTTTTAAACCAACCAACCAATCCATTTGAGTTTTTCCTTAATGTTATTTCACAACATGTTCCATAGTTTTTGTGCACACTATGCTTGGTGTGTAGGTTATGGTGAAGCTTACTTATATCCACTACAGTTCAATTTGTGTATTCAGACAAGTTTCTTTATTTTAATGTTTATTCTTCGAATTTATTTATTTACAGACAACCTATAAATGAGATTGTGTCTATGTGGCAACTACTGTATTTCTTGATTTATCCTTTTCTAAAAAAAAATTCTCCAGAGCTCTCATGCGAACACCAGCTTAATTTTTTGCAATGTCATTGGTGCCCATTATACAAATGATAGTCTAGTGCTCAGAGCCATTTGAACAAATGATAGTCATTTTCTTGTGTTGTTTTCATTTGAATGTCTGCAACTGCAACACGTTTAGTTCCCACACCAGGATTCACCGTGCTAGTCAGTGCTATGCCTCGATTTCTCTCTTGGAATATGCCAGTTTTCTGCTGCGTCTCTCTGTTAGGAAAAGAACACTACACACTTTTTAATTGAGGATACCTGTTGACTATCCTTTTTTTCCTCTTAAGAAATGACTATTCACTTTCAGATAATTTTTTTCACAGGTTTTGATCATTTTGCACTGTCCTGAACACTGTCATTTAATTTCAAAACATCATATTTGTTTTTATCTGTAAATGTACTTGCTTTTGCAAGGTTTGTTGTCCTGTAGGGGCTAAGTGCTATTTTTGTGTGTCACTTCCTTCCACTGGGACAATTCATCACTTATTTCTTGCATCACTTCACTTGATTTTTGCTTTGATCACAGTTCACAGTTTTCACTTTTCAGTACATCAGTGTCACTTCTTAATATACTGACTGTGAATTGCAAGATTGAAAATCATTCTCTTAACTTTATTAATTTACTGTTACAGTTCTCTCTGACTCCTTTTTTAGTCAAAGAACTAACTTTTTCTCATATTAGAATAATTACACTCTTCTGCATTTGTGGTCATCTTGACTCATGATGGCACACACGCATAATGCCACGTATGATAATCTAAAAGCAATGCAGTAGTGTGAGAGAAATTATTTTCAAAAATCTTTATTTAGTTTGGCTCAGTTTTAGCCAACAGTATTCCAGAAGGCTCAAGGCCCCAACCACCATAAATTTGCTTTAAACTGTGGTTCAAACTGATTATTTTCAAATATACACATTTTTTGCAATTTATTCAGTTTTGGTGTCTTAGCTACACCATATTATTATAAGGGACAGTCAAATAGAAATGAGACAGATGGGGAGAAAAATAAGTAGACTTTTATTATTTCAATAGTAATCGCCGTAACTGTTAGTACATTTGTCCCACTGTGAGACAAGACGATGAATTCCTTATGAAAAAATGTTTACGTTTGCCTACCTGATCACAAATGTACCCAGACAAGCATTTCTTTGTCCATAGCAAATCGACAGGGTTCAAAAATGGAAATCACATGGGGAGAGAACAGGACTGTACGGAGGATGTGTAAAGGCTTCCCAATGCAGTGTACTCAAAACAACTTCGACAAGATGTTGTTTCAAGTATGCTGTGGAAGTTTCAGTGGGGAGCTCTTACATGTAATCCATACAGTCCTGAATATCTCATCATGTGATTTCCATATTTTTGGAGCCCTGCAAAAAGGCATTAGTGGGTGTCAATTTGCTTCAGATGAAACTCTGTAGGCAACCAAAACTTTTTTCCGAGAGGGTATTAACCATCTTGCCTCACAATGGGATAAATGTGATAACAGTTATGGTGACTACTACTGAAACAATAAGCAGTTTACTAACATTTTCCCCCATCTGTCTTATTTTTCAGTTTACTTATATTGTTACTTCTCAGCATTTATGTGTGTCATATTCTATTTAAATGTGATTTCTGTTCCTTTTATCTCTCAATTGATGTCTCTGCTACTACTGTAAAGCAATTAGCACGCTATGATTCACTGATACTGACAAACTGCAGCTTGGCTACAAAAGAAATTACTTACAAAACACTTGTAGGCGGGATACTTGAATACCACTCAAAAGAAACCTTGTCATACGGTACAGTACAAAGTACCCTCTGCCACCCTCTTCACTGTCATTTGCACAATACAAGTGCAGATGCACTGCAACCTCATGATCACTTCTCTTGACAAATCAAGCAAAAAAAAAAAGATTTATTTTCTTAATGTACTTAGCTCTTGAAAGCAATACTTATGTTTGTTTACAGGCCATCCCCAAGACCTGGTTCTGGAACTTTAGAACGCCTCAGTTCAATGTCACCTGCTGCAAGGCGACTTGCAACAGCTCAGCTACGAACATCTGACCGTGCTCTGCAGGCATCCTACAGCCCCAGCCCCAGACGCTGCACAAGTGGAACAAGCAATGGCAACACCCCCACCCCCGTTACTCCAGGCACACCTCGGTCTGCAGCGCCAGGGTCAACGCGAGCTGCTGTCTCAGCAGGGATTCGCAGGCATCCGACACCGGACCGGAATCTCACAGATAACTTGCTGTGCCTGCCTAAACGGGCACGGGCATCAGATTTCTTTTGAGCTCACTTTCCATTTTTGTAAATGACTGGAATATGAAGAGTTACACAGGTGCTAGAGCTGTGAACTGACAGAGGTTCTAATTTTTTTTATAATAACCACAGACTTTTTGTGTAACCTTTGAACCTCTGGTTTTCTGTTTGGTGATTCCTGCTGCTGCATTTCACTGGAAAGCCATATAATCATACATTGGATTACTTTACGTTGCAGAGTGTTACAGCAAGGAGTATGAACTGGCCAAATATGGAATAAAAATGAAACTTACGCCAGCATGACAATTATCATTTTAAAGCACATAGTGCTTGTCCTAGCCACTGACTGAAGTTGCCAGTGTGTAGCCTTGTAGCAGTACAACTTCAGTTTCTCATGTTTAGCGATGACATATAAGAAAGTGAATTAAATAACGGCTATCCATATGTAGCGTATTTCAGACCTCTGTGAATCAGCCATTAAAAGAAACAAATAAGTGGATGGACAACACATGTACTTACTGCTGCTGTGTTTTGTGCTGACTACTACTTATATACTATTGTGTGGTTCAATGTTCTGAGGATATGTTCAAACAGATGTAAACATGGCCTCATTTATGTGTACACCTTAAAGTACTGTAAAATAATTGCAAGACTATTTTCTAATAATTTAGGAAGTCTTTTGTAAGTTGGTCAAAAATTTGTGGAATATCTAACTGCACACATTGTGCTTGGATTTCCAGCTATGGTGATGAAAGCAGGAAATAGAAATGGTATAAAAATATTTAAGAAATTCCACGTGTTGACATTAATGATGTCAACATTAAACTTCATCAGAGGAGATACAAACTGTAGTAGAGTCAGTGTTAGTAGATCCCAGATAGATGGCAGCACTGTTGCCAACTTTCAACTACGAAGGCATTGCCATAGAGACGTCTATATAATCACATTATGTGATTGGCAGAGGCAGGTGCATGAGCCTACTGCACCCAGCCAACTGCAGCTGCCAGGAAGCAGCTTATGCTGACTCAACTATAGGTTGTGGGGTTAAAAATTAGGGGGAGGATATTTGTTTTGTGCCACAAAACAGCATTATAAAGAGCTCTAGGCCCAAATGAATGTAAAGACAAACAAGCCGAAACATTCACCATAATCTTCAGTAAGATGCTTCGGTTCCTCACTGCATTGATGTTATCAAAATTGGGTGAGAGAGAGAGAAAATGTAAGTGTGTCCATCCTTGCCTGTGTCCGTCCTAATCAAATGGAAAGAAATTAAATTAATTTCAATGACAGTTGAAAGCAGCAGTGGTAAAGAGATACAATCAAAAGATAACACAATAAGTGTGTTATAATTAATATGTAATAGAAACTATATGAAGCCCCATCTGTAACCTCTCTAGTTTTAAGCTGGAAAAAAATCTTAAATGACTACAAGTAATCCCATGCTGTGTTGAATATATCATACACTTAAGTCAAAAAGGTGAATTTGTAGATATTACTGACAATTGGGAAAACTGAGGAAGAGAAACCCAATGGTAGGTGCAAGTATTTTTCAGTGTACACTAAAAAAAAACTGGAATAAATCTGTATAAATTAATTTTCTGTGAGAAAATGAGTCATGATGAATCACATAACTAATTATTAATAGTGTCAAAACAATTTTTGTTTGAAAAAAATAAGATAAAACCTGACAATGAAATGGGAGTTCTAGTTTTTAAAGATTTGTGTCAGTAAAATGCAAACATTTACAAACTTTAAAATATAAAAAAATATTTTAAATATATAACTTTTTAAAAAATGCACTGTTTTCCTTGTTTGAAAGCCCAGTGTTGTTTCTCTAATTAACCATTTTGTATTTTTATCCATCTAACTAACACAAAAGGACCTTAAATGCAACAAAAAATAAAATAAAATTTGTTGGTCCTAGTGGTGAGCTTACCATAAAAACAAGAGGCACCTTAGTTTTGCTCGTTATATTATACGCAGTGAAAATCACATTTATGAGCACTTTTTCTGAAGACCTGATGTTAGCAACTGAAATACACTGATACGATTGTAAATACACGGTCTTATGTGTGGGGTTCTGTTTACATGTTAGATCAGTAAACCAAAGCTTTGGAGTTTAACGTCTAACCATTCTTACTACTTTATATGCTGCATCTAATGTGGATATAGTACATGGAATTGTCAGTCACTTCTGATGCACAACAGTCTTCTTTTCAGAATAAAATTTTTGCTTCAGAATCTGATTACAAAATTAAAGTATATTACAAAAATTAATAAAATGTTACAGTTTGAATTGATATACTCGTTACAATTTGCAGATGACCAACTGATTATAGCCCAAGACTATGAGGACATAGAGTATATGACCAGAAAATTGATCAAGAATATAAAAAATCAGGTCTAAATGTAAACATGAATAAAACAAAGTACATGGTAATTGGTGGAGTGAATGGAGACTTAATATTAGAAGAAGGGATGGGAACAATAACAGCTACTGAGGAATATAAATATTTAGATGTGAAAATTACAAATGATGGGAAACAGGACAAAGAAATTAGATCAAGAATAAATTCTGGAAAGACGACAATCTCTTTATTAAATGGAATTCTCTGGGACAAACACATAACAACTGATAACAAAATAAGGATTTTTAAAACAATAGTTAGGAGCATTATTACATATGGTTCAGAAGTGTGGACAACAAAATGGCAACTGAAATCAAAATTATTAGCCACAGAAATGGATTTCTGGAGACGTTCAGCAAGAATATCAAGACGAGAAAGAATAAGAAATGAAGTAATCAGAGACAAGATGAAATGTAAAAATTCAATTATTGATTTCATCGAGCACAAACAACTTAAATGGTATGGACACATCAGACGAATGGAACAGGAAAGGCTACCAAAATGCATAATCGACTGGGTATCAATTGGAAGAAGAAAAAGGGGACGACCACCTGATACATGGAAACAGGGAGTTCAGTCAGCAATGAGGAAGAACAACATTCCTGAAGATTTATGGACAAATAGAGAAGAGTGGAGAACAATAATTAGTGACTTACTGTAATCTAGAATAGGTGCTGGAAAAATGTACTCACATTGTAAATCCAGAATAATAATAATAATTACAGTTTGAATGCTATACACATTTTGTGGTGCAAAAAGTTTTCCAACATCAGATTCTACTCTGCCAGACTTAGATTTATTCCACTCAAATGTCAGTGGTTTCCATAATTATTCCCATTGTCTATGGTTCATCATTATTTCCTGTTTCTTCCATTTTAATTATGTGGACACTTAAGTTTTTGTAGTATTGTACGTTTAAGTGACGACAACTAAGGCCATTACTCCAGAGATGGTAGAGAGGTCTTACTGTACCTCTAATTACAGGAATAAACTGCCATTGTGACTAACTGTGCAGCAGATCAGTGGTATGTATCATTCTACTTCTTGTCGTGGCTTCAGCAACTTGTTTTATTGCACATCCAATAGACAGAGACCCCAGGACCAACGTACACATTACATGCAGCTGCAGTTCAATGAGCCACTTCATATATCAACATACTGACTGGTTGGTCATGATGGAAATGGAGGCCAGCAAGAGCACTGCTAACTGAAGTAAATGAGACAACTTAGTTTGAAAAAAAAATATTTTTAATTTAAGACATGATTTGTAGCTTTTTATTTAATTAAACATTCAAATTGTAGCGATGATGTGTGCTTCCTCTTGCCAAACATGCCATTTGTAATGTGATCATATTTTAAGGTGATTAACATAATAACTTTGGTTGAGCCAAAAAACTGCAAAATCAAAACAAAAATGATTATGGTGTAAAGAACAGAGTTGATTCAGCTATAAGAGATGTCTTATTCTGGAATAAGTAGTTCCACTAATAATAATAATAATAGAATTTTAAGTCCACATTCTGGAAATATTGTAGAACAGGCAATGGAATCCCTTCTTTAGAGTCATCAGTGTATATAGCAACATATTACAGTTCTCATTTAAAACTGGGTAGAGAGAGATTGGAAAGCATATTCTGGTGTTTATTTGTTTCCATGCTCTCGTAAATCTCCCCAAGTCCGGGTCTCCTCAACAACCAAGTTGATGTATGGTTCAACTCTAGAGCAGGCATTTTATCCACACCCAGTGCCACTAATTCATGGGTTTTATTGCTACCTAAATATCCTCAACGATCACAGAGAACTCAAAAAGTCATTCCCGTTTAGGATGAGCAGTGGCATGGAAGATGGTAACTAAGCAATGTATAGGTACTGGGAGAAGTATAGTCTTTCAATAATATAAGGACTAAAATTAAAGTTTCCTCCCTCCACAAATCTGGATATTCTTCCATCTGACATATTTTATTAAATAAGATGCATAGCTTGGTTGTCGGCAGAGGACGTGTGTACAGTTACTAATAAGGCTGACTCCCACTTCCACAAGGAGAAGAGACTGATATTCTTCATTTTTGGAAATGAAAAGCCTCCTGTGTGATAACAAAAAGTTGTGCCCTAGCTTCTTGTGGCAGTAACAGTATTTAGTTTAATGCTTTACTACTACCTCAGTACGGTCTTCAGAAAGTGTCAGGAGTCAGTGATCATAGTAGTTTCTTGTGACCCTCCTAAGGTACTGGAAATCCTCCGAAAGATGTGCTATACTTCAATGAAACTGAGGGTATGTTTAATTTAATACAGAAACTCTTGTACCACTATCTTCATTTGGCCTCCATTGTTATCTACTACATTAGGATCGACCCTTGAAAAGGCATGTACACAATGTGTGGAGTCACTTGCTTAAAACGGCAGTATACCATGAGGACAACTTGCGCTCCAGGACAACTTGCGCTCCTGACCAGTTTGTGTAGTATTAAAAACCTAAATCGGGTGATAGTGATGAGTATGTCAACTTTATGTGGACTGCACTTATAGACCTTATTTGCATTCTTATTCTATGCACTTTCAAACAACTCATTCCTGATATTTTTTATTTTGGACTTGCATTGGTGCTGTCTAGGCAGCACAGTACATGAGCTGATTCAGGCAGTTCATTGTGATGTGTGGGTTTGTGTTTATCATCAATAAGAAATTGTTGGTTCATATAGCTCAGTAACGAAGATTTTTTTCAATCAATATTGATCAAGACAACTGGGTGGGAGTTAATACTTGGCGATAACTCTCAACATTGTTTCATCCCATTTTGATAAATAATTGCTCAAATGATCAATAGCGTATGTAACAAACTAACCAAGCAACTAATACAACTAAAGAACTCTGGCTCAAGTTTAAAAGAATAGTCGATCATGCACTGGATATATAGGTACCCAGTAGAACAGTTCAAAGTCGGATGGAACCTCCATGGTGTACAGTCACTGTAACAAAATTTCTGAAGAAACAGAGATTGCTGCGTAATAGTTATAAAACAAAGCGTAGGACTATAGATAGAGAGATGCTGAATGAAACATGTTTGGCTGTCAAGAGAGCAATGTGTGGTGCCTTCATTGACTACCATAGCAGAATATTGTCAAATGATCTTTCACAAAATCCAAAGAAATTCTGATCATATGTAAGGGCTGTTTGTGGCTCCAAAGTTAGTGTTCAGTGTCTAGCGAATGAGACAGGAACTGAAATTGAGGGTAGCTAAGCAAAATCTGAAAAGTCTTAAATCTGTTTTCAAATGTTCCTTTACAAAGGAAAACGTAGGAGAATTGCCCCAATTTAGTCCTTGTACCACTGAGAACAGGACCAAATTAAATATTAGTGTCAGTGGCACTGAGAGACATCTGAAATCTTTAAAATTGAACAAAGCTCCAGAGCCCAATGTTATCCCTGTCAGAGTCTATACTGAATCTGCAGCTGAGTTAGCCCCTCTTCTCACTATAATCTATCATGGATGCCTCGAACAAATAAACATGGCCAGTTCTTGAAAAAGACATAAGTCACACATGTCTACAAGAAGAGTAGTACAAGTGATTCACCAAACTATCATCCAGTATCCTTGACATCAATTTGTTGTAGAATCATATAGCATATTCTGAGCTCAAACATAATCAGGTATCTTGGACAGAATGATCTCCTCAATGCAAACCAGCACGGATTTGGAAAACATCAATCATGTGAAACCCAACTCGCACTTTTCTCAAATGACATACTGAAAGCTTTGGATCAAGGCAACCAGATAGATGCAGTGTATCTTGTGTTTCCAAAAAGCATCTGACTCAGTACCACACCTACACTTACTGTCAAAGGTACAATCATATGGGGTATCAAGTGAAATTTGTGACTGGATTGAGGACTTTTTGGTTGGGAGGACACAGCATATTATCTTGGATGGAGAGTCATCATCATATGTAGTAATAACTTTGGGTGTGCCCCAGGGAAGCATGTTAGGACCCTTGCTGTTTATGTTGCATGTTAATGGCCTTGCAGACAATATTAACAGTAAAATCAGGCTTTTTGCAGAGGATACAGTTGTCTATAATGAAGTACTACCTGAAAGAAGCTGCATAAAGATTCAGTCAGATGTTGATAAAATTTCAATATGGTGCAGAGATTGGGAACTTGTTCAGAAATGTAAAATTGTGCACTTCACAAAACAAAACAAAAAACATAGTATCCTATGACTATACTATCAACAAGTCACTGTTGGAATCGGCCAACTCAGACAAATACCTGGGTGTAACACTTTATAGGTATATGAAATGCAATAATCACATAGGTTCAGTCGGGAGTAAAGCAGGTGGTACATTTCGGTTTATTGGTAGAACACTTGGGAACTGAAATCAGATTGCTTACAAATCACTCATGCCACCCACCCTTGAATATTGCTCAAGGGTGTAGGACCCACAACAGACAGGACTAACAGGGGACATTCAACGTATGTAGAGAATGGCAGCACAAATGGTCACAGGTTTGTTTAATCCAGGGGAGAATGTCACAGAGATATTGAAGGAACTGAAATGTCACAGAGATACTGAAGGAACTGAAACAGCACTCTTGAAGACAGACGTAAACTATCCCGAGAAAGTCTGTTACCAAAGTTTCAAGAACCAGCTTTAAATGACTACTCTAGGGATATACTACAACCCCCTACATATCACTCACACAGGGATCATGAGGATAAAATTAGAGTAATTACTGCACCCATGGAGGCATTCAAACAATCATTCTTCCCGTGCTTCATACATGAATGGAACAAGAAGAAACCCTATTAACTGGTACTATGGGATGTACATTCTGCCATCCACCTCAGAGTAGTTTGCAGAGTATAGATGTAAACTTAGATGTAAGGATTGGGAGGGGGGGGGGGGTGGCAGATGATCAAGCAGATTCCAAATAATGCCTTAGCAACCAACCACTCACAGTGTATCTTGAGATAAATACGAGAGGACAGGGAGTATGTAGGTGTGCCAAGTGGCAAACTGATATGCTCCACCATTGTGTCAAACAGTGGTCACTGAAGCATACCCGGAAGTTATGGTACTAGAGGACTCGCAGTGTTGACCAGTCCCCAGCTCAGGAGTTCAGGAGCACCAATGTGCCAAACTTGTAACCAGCCAGGGATGGTAGACATCCCAGAGAGTCTTGCTATTTGGAATGATCTGTATTTGGGGCACCTGTAACTTTAATGAATTACCTCAAATTTTGCAATTGTTATGCACACTGTGGGCAGTAATCATGGCCTTAAAGAGTTCCATAGATTTATGCTGTTGTTGTTGTTGTCTTCAGCCAGAAGACTGGTTCAAAGCAGCTCTCCATACTAGTATAGTGTGGAAGCCTCTCCGTATCTGAATAACAGTTGCAACCTATATCCACTTCAACCTACTTATTGTGCTCATGGCTATGTCTCACTCCACATTTACTCCCAACACTTCTGTCCTTTACCAAACTGACAATTCCTTGATGCCCCAGGACAAGTGCTATCAACTGATCCCTTCTTTTAGTCCAGGTGTGCCATAAATTTCTTTTCTCCTCAATTCGATTTAGTACGTTTAAATCGATCTACCTGTCTAATCTTCATCATTCTTCCACAGTGCCCCATTTTAAAAGTTTCTATTACCTTCTTGCTGCTTATCATCCATGTTACTTCTATACAAGGCTATGCTGCAGACAAATATCTTCAGAAAAGAATTCCTAACACTGAAATCAATATTCGATATTACAAAATTTCTCTTCTGCATTTTTTAAACCATCTTTACTTTGGCCATCATCATTTATTTTGCTGCCCAAATAGTTAGTCATCCACTACTTTTAGTGTCTCATTTCCTAATCTAATGCCTTCAGCATCACCTGATTTAATTTGACTTCCTCCATTACAATACCCTTGTTTTATGTTTGTTGTTCATCTTAAACTCATTATTAATATGTTTTTATTAGGTTGCTCTCTTGTGTCAAAGGTAGCTGAGCTAGAGACTTGAAACTTTCAACATAACTCAGAACTCGATGATAATGCAATATTAAACCGCTTTCATGTGTATGTGTACGTGTTGGGGGTGTACTTCATGTACAATTACTATTTCCCCCTTTTCCTGTTCCACTTGTGAATATTTTATGGTAAGAATGGCTGCTGGTAAGTCCCAGTGTGAGCTATATTCTCTCTAATTTTTATTTTTTAGTTATTTTTGTGAGATAACCTTAGGAGGAAGCGATGTATTGACTCGGGCAATGAAGAACTGAAATAATCCTGAAATTTACTGCGTGTGTCTAATGTAATCCATCAAAATGTTTGAAATCAGTTGAAGAATTTGATACACACTAGACTAAAAAGCAGAAAATAACAATTTAAATGTTTTTTTTAATACAACATGTCTTAAAATGGACTAAAAATTATGAAATAATTTCTTCTAGTCTCACATCGATTCCTATCCCCTTCTAGATAGTCCTGAAACTTTGTGTTCGCGGATTTTTAATAGCCATGAAAATACATGTAGTATTTAAAATGAAAAACATGGGGCACATCCAATATTGATACAGGAATAGTTCACCTGTGTACTATTATCTATTACATGCCCCACATTTTTTATTGTAAAATCTACAAATATTTTCATAGCTATTAAAAATTCACCAGCACAAATTTTCCGATCTATCTATATGGGATTAGGAATCTGTATGGGGCTTGTCATCAGGAGAAAGAAAATTGGCGTTCTACAGATTGGAGGGTAGAATGTCAGATCCCTTAATTGGGCTGGTAGATTAGAAAATTTCAAAAGGGAAATGATTAGGTTAAAGTTAGATATAGTGAGAATTAGTGAAGTTCGGTGGCAGGAGGAACAAGACTTCTGGTCAGGGTTATAAATACAAAATCAAATAGGGGTAATGCAGGAGTAGGTTTAATAATGAATAGGAAAATAGGAATGCGGGTAAGCTACTACAAACAGCATAGTGAATGCATTATTGTGGCCAAGATAGATACGAAGCCCACGCCTACCACAGTAGTACAAGTTTATATGCCAACTAACTACACAGATGATGAAGAGATTGATAAAATGTATGATGAGATAAAAGAAATTATTCAGATAGAGAAGGGAGATTAAAATTTAATAATCATGAGTGACTGGAACTTGATAGTAGTAAAAGAAAGAGAAGGAAACATAGTAGTTGAATATGGAATGGGAGTAAGGAATGAAAGACGAAGCCGCCTGGTAGAATTTTGCACAGAGCATAACTTAATCATAGCTAACACTTGGTTCAAGAGTCATGAAAGAAGGTTGTACACATGGAAGAAGCCTGGAGATACTCAAAGGTATCAGATAGATTATATAATGGTAAGACACAGATTCAGGAACCAGGTTTTAAATTGTAAGACATTTCCAGGGGCAGATGTGGACTCTGACCACAATCTATTGGTTATGAACTGTAGATTAAAACTGAAGAAACTGCAAAAAGGTGGGAATTTGAGAAGATAGGACCTGGATAAACTGAAAGAACCAGAGTTTGTACAGAGCTTCAGGGAGAGCATTAGGGCACGATTAACAAGAATAGGGAAAAGAAATACAGTAGAAGAAGAATGGGTAGTTCTGAGGGATGAAGTAGTGAAGCCAGCAGAGGATCAAGTAGGTAAAAAGACGAGGGCTAGTAGAAATCCTTGGGTAACAAGAGAGCTATTGAATTTAATTGATGAAAGGAGAAAATATAAAAATGCAGTAAATGAAGCAGGCAAAAAGGAATACAAATGTCTCAAAAATTAGATCGACAGGAAGTGCAAAATGGCTAAGCAGGGATGCCTAGAGGACAAATGTAAGGATGTAGAGGCGCATATCACTAGGGGTAAGATAGATACTGCCTACAGGAAACTTAAAGAGACCTTTGGAGAAAAGAGAACCACTTGCATGAATATCAAGAGCTCAGATGGAAACCCAGTTCTAAGCAAAGAAGAGAAAGCAGAAATGTGGAAGGAGTATATAGAGGGTCTATGCAAGGGCGATGTTGTTGAGGATAATATTATAGAAATAGAATAGAATGTAGATAAAGATAAAATAGGAGATATGATACTGTGTGAAGAGTTTGACAGAGCACTGAAAGATCTGAGTCAAAACAAGGCCCCAGGAGTAGACAACATTCCATTAGAACTACTGACAGCCTTGGGAGAGCGACGCCTAACAAAACTCTACCATCTAGTAAGATGTATGAGACAGGCAAAATAACCTCAGACTTCAATAAGAATATAATAATTCCAATCCCAAAGAAAGCAGGTGTTGACAGATGTGAAACTTACCGAACTTTCCGTTTAATAAGCCACGGCTGCAAAATACTAACACGAATTCTTTACAGGTGAATGGAAAAACTGGTAGAAGCCGACCTCAGGGAAGATCAGTTTGGATTCCATAGAAATGTTGGAACACATGAGGCAATACTGACCCTACGACTTATCTTAGAAAATAGATTAAGGAAAGGCAAACCTACGTTTCTAGCATTTGTAGACTTAGAGAAAGCTTTTGACAATGTCGACTGGAATACTGTCTTTCAAATTCTGAAGGTGGCAGGTGTAAAATACAGGGCGTGAAAGGCTATTTACAATATGTACAGAAACCAGATGGCAGTCATAAGAGTCGAGGGGTATGAAAGGGAAGCAGTGGTGGGGAAGTGAGAGAGACAGGGTTGTAGCCTCTCCCCGATGTTATTCAATCTGTATATTGAGCAAGCAGTAAAGGAAACAAAAGAAAAATTCAGAGTAGGAATTAAAATCTACGGAGAAGAAATAAAAACTTTGGGGTTCACCAATGACATTGTAATTCTGTCAGAGACGGCAAAGGACTTGGAAGAACAGTTGAACGGAATGGACAGTGTCTTGAAACGAGGATATAAGATGAACATCAACAAAAGCAAAACGAGGATAATGGAATGTAGTCGAATTAAGTCGGGTGATGCCGAGGGAATTAGATTAGGAAATGAGACACTTAAAGTAGTAAAGGAGTTTTGCTATTTGGGGAGCAAAATAACTGATGATGGTCGAAGTAGAGAGGATATGTAATGCAGACTGGCAATGGCAAGGAAAACGTTTCTGAAGAAGAGAAATTTGTTAACATCGAGTATAGATTTAAGTGTCAGGAAGTTGTTTCTGAAAGTATTTGTATGGAGTGTAGCCATGTATGGAAGTGAAACATGGACGATAAATAGTTTAGACAAGAAGAGGATAGAAGCTTTCGAAATGTAGCAGAAGAATGCTGAGGATTAGATGGGTAGATCACATAACTAATGAGGAGGTATTGAATAGAATTGGAGAGAAGAGAAATACGAGGCACAACTTGACTAGAAGAAGGGATCGGTTGGTAGGGCATATTCTGAGGTATCAAGGGACCACCAATTTAGTATTGGGGGGCAGCGTGGAGGATAGAGTAGCATGGAGAGCTGCATTAAACCAGTCTCTGGACTGAAGACCACAACAACAACATGGGGCTTGGAGAAATTATTTTATGTTTTTTAGCCCATTCCAAAAACATGTTATATTGAAAAGTTTTTACTGCAAATAATTTCAAGTGTCTATCCATTCTGTTCAATTGCTCTTCCAAGTCTTTTGCTGTCTTTGATCTAAAAGGTGTTTTTAATTTCTTGTACCTGAACTTTAATTCTGTTTTCAAATTCCTCCATGGTTTCCTGTACTGCTTGCTCAGAGTGAAAACAGAATTATGTAGTGGATACACTTCAAACCTTTCTCACTGCCTTCTGAACTACTGTTTCCTTTTCACGTCCTTCGACATTTAATTGTAGTCTTGTTTCTGTACAAGCTATAAATAACCTTTTGCTCCCTGTGTTCTGTCCACGCTACCTTCAAAATTTCAAAAATTGTAGGCCAGTCAACATTTTCAAAAGCTTTCTCTGTATCTACAGACACTATAATTGTAGGTTTGCCTTTCTTTAACTTAATTTCTAAGATAAAACATAAGAGTCCATATTGCCTCCTCACATTTTCCTACATTTCTCCAGAGCTCAAACAGATGTTTCTCGAGGTCACCTATGACTTTTTTTCCATTCTTCTGTAATTGGTTCAATCAAAGATTTTGCAACCATGACTTATTAAACTGTTTATTCGGTAGTACTCTCACACATTGGTACCTACATTCTTGCTAATTGGAATTATGACATTCTTCTTTAAGTCTGAGAGTATTTCATCTGCCTCATATGTCTTGCACACCAAGTGAAATAGTTTTGTCATGGCTGTGTCTCTCCAAAGAATATCAATAATTCTGAAGAAATTTCCGCTTAAGCCTTTCAATGCTCCATCAGATTCTTCTTGCAGTATCATATCTCCCATGTAATTGTCATCTACTTGCTCTTCATTTTATATAATATTGGCCTCTAGTTTGCTTCCCTTATATTGAACTGTATATATTCCTTCCACATTTCAGCTTTCTCTTCTCTGCTTGCCTTCTGAGCTTTGATAGCCATACAACTACTTCTTTTTTCTGTAGTGGTCTCTCTAATTTTTCTATGTGTGGCATCTGTTTTTCCCCTAGTCACAAGCATTTGTCACTTAGCCATTTTGGATTTTCTGTCAATCTCATTTTTAAGATGTCTGTATCTGTATTCCCTTGCACTTGCTTCATTTTTATATTTTATCTTTTCCTCAATTAGATTCAGTACCTTCTGCTTTATCCAAAGATTTCTACTTGTCCTTCGCTTTTTTCCTATGTTACCCACTACTACCTTCACTATTTGTCTCAAGCTACCCTTTCATCTTCTATTCTGTTCCTTTCACTGCTTCAGTCCAACGTTTCCTAATGCATCCTCTGAAACTCTCATCAACCTCTCGTTCTTTCAACTTATTCAGGCCCTGTCTCCTTAATTTCCTACTTTTCAGTTTTAATCAGCAGTTCACAATTAATAAATTATGGTCAGGTTCCAGATCTGCTCCTGGAAATGTCTTATAGTTTAAAACTTGGTTCTGAAATCTGTCTTGCCATTACATAATAAATCTGGATGCTTCCAGTGTCCCCAGATCTGTTCCATGTACACAGCCTTCTTACAGGATTCTTAAACCAAATATTAGTGATCATTAAATTAAATGCTGTTTCCAAAATTCTACCACACAGCTTCATCTTTCATTCCTTTCCCCCCAGTCCACGTATTGAACTCTCGTCATGCGCCACAATTAAATTTTCTTTTTCCTTAACTGTCTGAATAATTTCCTTTATCTCATCATGCATTCTTTGAATCTCTTCACCATCTGTGGAACTAGTAGGCACAGAAATTTTTGATGCTTTGGTCAGTGTTGGCTTTATGTCTACCTTGTCAATGATCATGCACTCAATTTGTTGCTCATAATAGCTTACCGTCATCCCTATTCTCTTATTCATTATTAGGCAAACTCTTGCACTGCTCCTGTTTGATTTTGTGTTGATAATCCTGTGCTCAACTGACCAAAAGTCCTATTCTTCCTGCCACCGCACATAATTAATTCCCACTATGTCTAGCTTCAACGTATCCACTTCAATTTTTAAATTATCTAATGTAGCTACTCGATTAAGGGATATAAAATACCATGATCAGATTTGTAGAACACCAGTCTTATCATCTTTGTGAGCAGTCTCCGTCCAGAGATCCAAATAGGGGATTATTTTACTTCCGGAATATTTTACTCAAGAGGATGCCATCATCATTAAACCATACTTAGAGCTGCATGCCCTTGGGGGAATAAATAATGGCTGTTTCCCCTTGCCTTCATCTATTCACAGTACCAGCACAAGCAAGGCCATGTTGACTAATGTTACAAGGACAGACCAGCCATCATCCAGACTGTTCCCCTGCAACTACTGGAAAGGCTGCTGCCTCTCTTGAGGAACCACGGATTAATATGGCCTAACTACAGACACCTCTCTGTACTGCTTGCACCTATGGTACATCTATATGTATCATCGAAGCAAGTAAGCCACCCTACTTCGGCAAGGTTCCTTGGTTCATATTGTTTGTATATTGTGAAGTAATTCTATGGGAAAGTAAATTTTAATCATTCAGTGTAACACCAAATTCTAGCAGCAGATAATACACCAAATCTGAAAAAAAATATGATGTGGCTGAACACAAAACCGCACTGCAAATTAATGAGATTCGATCACCATGGGGGCCATGGAAATTAGAATATACACACTTATCACCACTACAGTTTCCATACTTGTACATTCATGTTAGGATGTAGACCAACGAAAGCGTGTTTTCTTGCTACCCTTATGAAATCTAATGAAGGTTGTAGCATTTACTTACTTAAAGTAGCTTGTAATCATTTATGTGAAGTCAGTGGCTTTCATAACTAACCCATAGAATATGCTTAGCACTAACTGCTGCTGAGGGAGGGGAACAGCTTGAACCAATGAGAAAATAGCATCATTTGGCAGAGTTTCAAACTGAAAATATTCAGTTTTCATAACTCTACATAAAAGGAATTTTTTTGCATTAATACTTGCTTTGGGCTGAACACCTCTGTTCTGAAGACTCCTTTTCAGGCATGTCAGAAGTTTGGTTTTGAAAAACTACTCAGTTTATCAAAAGCACTCAACACCATTTTTACTCTTCTGTTTATTTCTTTTCTTTCCACAATGGTCTCTGGCTACCACAAAACATAAAAGCACATCCTCTGGTTCTATGTCTGCCTGATTTATTGTACAGTTTGTTTTTCCATATTTTCATTGTACATTATTTTAGTCTTTTGTAATTGATTTTCAGTCCTACTTTCAAACTCGAGTCTCCTCCATTTGTTGATGATGTTTATCAGCACTAGAGACAAGCAGTACATCCCCAGCATATAAAAGGCGGTTTAGGTATATTTGATTAACGCTTATTCCTTCTTCGTTTTACCAGAAAACTTCCTATAAGATTGCTGAGAATAGCTCTACTGATATAGAACTGCCTTGCCATGTGTTCTTTCAATTCTGATTTTCTTACTACCCATATGAAATCTAATGTAGGCTGTAGCATTTAATTATGTTCACCATCATATTAAAGTAGCTTGTAAACACTTTTTCTGGTGGCAGTTAGGAATACTGTTTTCTCAAAGCCACTGATGTTTCAGTGCAAAAGATATATTATATTACTCATTAAGAATTACATTCTTTATGTGTATATAAGCACTTATTCTTCCCTTTCACTAGGTACACAACAACAAGACATCAGTTTGTAACACTCAAGGCATATTCACCCCATTCCCGTGACTTTCTAAGGGATGACATAGTAAGCATGAAACATCTAAAGATAAGTTTTCTTTTTACTTTTTTATACTATTATTCACCATGAGGCATCTTATATTTTGATTGAAAGTAATTAAAAAAGTATTCATTTACAGTGATTCTTGAGTTTCTCCCAGCGTATTTGATAATCAAAATATCCACGGGTATGCTGCCGGTCTATAGTGTCCAACGGGCACACTATAGACCGGCAGCATACCCGTGGATATTTTGATTATTCATTTACAGTTCAGTTGAATTATATGTCACAATATTTTTCCATGATAGCTTTTGTCTCAATGGCATTCATAATTATTTGGTACCTCTCTTTCATAAGAATCTACCTTAAAAAAGGAAAAAGCATAGAAGAAACATGGAGAATTAATAGGTGTGAAAGGACGGTGCTGTTCTGGTTATAATGTGTTTGCTTTTTAGGAAATTGTTGTGGAAATAACTTACTACACAAAGCATTTGGATGTAGACCAATGAGAGGGTGTTTCATACTTTACACAGAAATGATTGCACCACTTTCTGAACTGGTTCTCCAAGCTCTACAGTCACACATTCAGTAGAACAATTTAACTAGATTTTGCCATACCGAGTGAAAAAAAGGAGGGGGGCGGGGGGGGGGGGGGGGGGGGGGGGCAAGCAAAACTTCACGTCAGTGCGTGAGCCGTTTTCAGTGACGGGCCTGACAAAAGCCACAATTGTGTAATTAAGATGTAATCTGATCTGTTACTTGTACACCCAGCTTCTCTGGTTGCAATAAATTGAGGAAAAATCAAAAACTGAACAACTCTGGCCCAAATTTAAGTAAACTTAACTGCACAATATAGCAGAAATACAGAGAGTACAGGCATAGGAACTGCCTGCTGGATAACAGTGACCATTAAATATTAAAACTGCAGTGCAGCCACTAGTAGCATGCAATTTTATTTTGAAATGTTTCACTCGACCACCACAAGCCTCTTCAGAACTGTGAATATGCAATGTGCTAACCACCATAAAATAAAATAAATTCACATATTCAACTTACAATGCGGTAACTTACATTACATAACTGAGGAAATGTGTTACTAATATTTTTCCATTTTAATGAACTGTAATTTTTAGACGAATCATGTTGCTATCTCTGACTTCTGCAATCATATTAACTTATTTGTAGATCATTCTTATTAATTTTGATGAGCTTTTACAAATACAACATACATTAAGTAAATGCCTACAAAACATCAGTTTTAATTTCTTTTTTGTGTTAATTTAAAAGGTATTTCTAACCAGTCATGAATCTTAGAAATGTGTTCATGCCCATGAAAGCAGCAACTGTTTACCGTGTTTATGACGTCAGCAGTGCTAACACGAACGGTCTTCCTAATTGCCGTCTGGTTTAAATATGAACATTCCATGCAATTTGAAATTTGCTACCTTCATGAGCATACACAAATACGTATATGTACCAAATACAAATCTTGTAAATACCTTCATCTCTATATATTATACTCTAATAGCTGTAGACATGAGGAATCATGTCATCATTACTGAATTGTATGTTTAATCTACGCTAATATAGGTCACTTTTAATGGCATTAATAACCTGTTATATAAACGACACATGTATGTTAATGCCCATAAAAACAGCAATTATTATTTCAGTTAGTAATATTACAATTTCTTTTCAAAATTATTTTAGTAGCCAGGTACAGTTTTTGGACTTCTATATGTTAAAGCCTGGAAACGTGATGGATATTTGCCATGGTTTAGTGATATTGTTTTTTGTATTCCACTGTTTTACATTAGGCATTGTGAGGTACTTTTAACCGAAGAGCATATCTGTAGGGCTTTTGACTCACTCAACAAGAAATGATGTCTAGCTGATTAATGAAAGAATGTACCTCACCACAACATGTGTGGTAACTGTACACAATCAAAGAACTCCACTTCACTTCATGTATGATGGTGGTGCTACACACAGCCCGATAATTGTAACATGTGGCCCTCAACTTAGTAATGCAAGTTATCATGTTGTAAGTTAAATCTGTCAATTTATTCTAGTGTATGATGGTGGAACACACTGTATACACAGTTCTCAAGATGCTCATCTTGGTCAAATGAAACATGTCAAAATCAAAAAAGTTACTTGTAACTTGTGGATGACAGAAAATCCCAGGAGAAAGTATTTGTTTGAGTTTATAAACTGCTTGACATGTAAAAGTTGGATGTGCTGATTTCGTATTACAACTGATGTCAATGTAGCGTGTGATTACTTTCAGCAGTAATGGGTAATGCTGATGACAGTGGCATCCATGAGATCTATAGGAAATAACTACCATTCTTCTCACAGTTGATTTCAGCCCAACAGGAATCTGCAGAGAAAGATTGTGGCAGCATACTTCCTTAGAGCATCATAAATCAGTTCTATGCAGTTTAGGGCAAGAGATCAAGATCAAACTGGCAATTGTTGTCCATGCATTAAAATGTAAAACTCAAGTCAATGGCACAACCTTTGACTGACCCTTTTGGATGCTGAACCTAGGACAATTCATTGACCTTGAATCACAGGCAATATTGTCTAGTTCTGCATGTCACTTAATGTAGTAATAATCAAGTATTTATAACTTAAGTTCTGAAATATTTCAGCCCCTCCACTGACAATTATGAAGCCAAAGGACACACGTATCAGGTGTGTTCAACAAGAAATGCAACACTTTTTCTCCTGAAAACAGGTTGACTTTATTTAGAACTCCAATACATCATATTAATACCCACTCTTTTTGCTACAAAATCCTATTTCTCAACATAATCTCCATTCAGTGCAACTGCCTTACCACCTTACTGTATGCCCACATGGTACCACTCTGCTGGTCAACGTGGGACCCAATGTCTTGCTGCATCAATAACCAACCCATAATCTATGTACTGCTTCCCGCAAAGTGCTTCATGGGGCCAAACATTTGCAAATATGAAGATGTGAGATCCAAGCTGTAGAGTGTATGAGGAAGAACAGTCCAATGAAGTGTGCAGGCTTGCGTGAGGTCTTGTGCTGGCAGGGAGAAGTAGTTCCTTTGCATATTATTATTATTATTTCAAACATCCTAAAGTCATTTCTTAAGTTTCTGGAGGGTAGCACAATACACTCCAGAGTTGATAGTTGCACCATGAGGGAGGACAAACACCTCGCCCAATGACTCATCAAGCTTTTCTCCACTGCCAGGTCTCTGTAGACATTCTGAAAGTGCCTAGGAATATCTGCAATGCTCTCTTTCTCTGCTAAAAGAAACTCAATTATAGTTCTCTGCTTGAAACAGATCTCTGCTCCAGACACCATTTTACAGGCTGGGTATACATTGTCACCTATCAGAACTTCATGAAACTACAGGGGCTGAATTGGGAACATTCCCGATGTCACAATGAAATTGTCCAAGAAACAAAAAATGTGTTGCATTACTTATTGAACACCCCTTGTATTTTATGCTGTCAGACTACTAGCATCACCTTACACATTTTTTACTGTAACTGACAGATTGTTTCTTAATATCTTGGTGTGTATGCACAGTCACTGAAGTATCAAAGCTGTACGATATGTCTAAAGTAAACGAACTATTTGTGATATTTAAATCTTTTTGTCTGACTTGGTAGAATTCACCTCCATCCTGCCAGCTTACATAATGCTCCTATGTAGATATAATCCACTTCTTTTAGCAATTCTAATTTTTCTGATAACTGCCAAACAGCTTACACTTAAGATCAGCAAGTACAATTTTTCAAACAATTGCCATGACAGCACCTTCAAAGGAAATAGAACAAAATAATAGTCCACACATTCAAAGCATTTCTGATTATTCTTTCATGGTAAACTTGTTTATTGTTCTCTTATTTACAGGTTCCAAAGAATTGAGCAACAGTTATAACAAAAATATGTGCACAATAAACTGCAATAGTTAACCTGGTGGCCAACCAAGCTGTCGCCCACCGACTACATGGATATGGAGATGATACACAGACTGGCATCCATCAGGCCCGTTATTTATAACTGAAATGAAATTTAATATCACACAGATAAAGTGAAAATATTAACATTTTACATCTTGAATATATATGTGTGTGTGAGAGAGAGAGAGAGAGAGAGAGAGAGAGAGAGAGAGAGAGAGAGAGAGAGCGGAGAGAGAGAGAGAGAGAGAGAGAGAGGTGGTGGTGGTGGTGGTGGTGGTGGTGGTGGTGGTGGCGGTAGCAGCAACAGTAGCAGTAGTATATTTTCTGTCATAGTTCGCAAGAAGAGCAATGTTCACAAACTTAGCAACATTTTCAGTCTTCTAAATAGCACAATGTCTCACCTACACTATAACGTTAGCTGTTACCTTCACACCTTCCATTATTTATATTCTGCTAGGCTATATGGACAGTGACAATCAGACAAATGTTTACCTGTAGTAAACTTATACCAATTTCTGGGGCACAGTTTCTTTGGGAAATCATATGATATTTTAATTCAATACGACAACTCCAATTTTGCTAGTCTGAATTTGTTGAAAATAAGAAAATTCTTAAGAAGCTTCTTCAAATAGGGTGTTCATATTATACTCTGGGTCATCCTGTAGCCATATACATAAAGAAATATTCATGTAATAGAGGAAAACATTCCACGTGGGAAAAATATATCTAAAAACAAAGATGATGTAACTTACTAAACAAAAGCGTTGGTATGTTGATAGAGACACTAACAAACAAAAACACACACACAAAATTCAAGCTTTCGCAACCCACGGTTGCTTCATCAGGAAAGAGGGAAGGAGAGGGAAAGACGAAAGGATGTGGGTTTTAAGGGAGAGGGTAAGGAGTCATTCCAATCCCGGGAGCGGAAAGACTTACCTTAGGGGGAAAAAAGGACAGGTATACACACGTATCCATCCGCACATACACAGACACAAGCAGACATACGTAAAGGCAAAGAGTTTGGGCAGAGATGTCAGTCGAGGCGGAAGTACAGAGGCAAAGATGTTGTTGAATGACAGGTGAGGTATGAGTGGCAGCAACTTGAAATTAGCGGAGATTAAGGCCTGGTGGGTAACAGGAAGAGAGGATATACTGAAGGGCAAGTTCCCATCTCCGGAGTTCTGACAGGTTGGCGTTAGTGGGAAGTATCCAGATAACCCGGACGGTGTAACACTGTGCCAAGATGTGCTGGCCGTGCACCAAGGCATGTTTAGCCACAGGGTGATCCTCATTACCAACAAACACTGTCTGCCTGTGTCCATTCATGCGAATGGACAGTTTGTTGCTGGTCATTCCCACATAGAATGCATCACAGTGTAGGCAGGTCAGTTGGTAGATCACGTGGGTGCTTTCACACGTGGCTCTGCCTTTGATCGTGTACACCTTCCGGGTTACAGGACTGGAGTAGGTGGTGGTGGGAGGGTGCATGGGACAGGTTTTACACCAGGGGCGGTTACAAGGGTAGGAGCCAGAGGGTAGGGAAGGTGGTCTAGGGATTTCATAGGGATGAACTACGAGGTTACGAAGGTTAGGTGGACGGCGGAAAGACACTATTGGTGGAGTGGGGAGGATTTCATGAAGGATAGATCTCATTTCAGGGCAGGATTTGAGGAAGTCATATCCCTGCTAGAGAGCCACATTCAGAGTCTGATCCAGTCCCGGAAAGTATCCTGTCACAAGTGGGGCACTTTTGGGGTTCTTCTGCGAGAGTTTCTGGGTTTGAGGGGATGAGGAAGTGGCTCTGGCTATTTGCTTCTGTATCAGGTCGGGAGGGTAGTTGCGGGATGTAAAAGCTGTTTTCAGGTTGTTGGTGTAATGGTTCAGGGATTCAGGATTGGAGCAGATTCGTTTGCCACAAAGACCTAGGCTGTAGGAAAGGGGCCGTTTGATATGGAATGAGTGGCAGCTGTCATAATAGAGGTACTGTTGCTTGTTGGTGGGTTTGATGTGGACAGATGTATGAAGCTGGCCATTGGACAGATGGAGGTCAACGTCAAGGAAAGTTGCATGGGATTTGGAGTAGGACCAGCTGAATCTGATGGAACCAAAGGAGTTGAGGTTGGAGAGGAAATTCTGGAGTTCTTCTTCACTGTGAGTCCAGATCATGAAGATGTCGTCAATAAATCTGTACCAAACTTTGGGTTGCCAGGCCTGGGTAACCAAGAAGGCTCTATCAACATACCAATGCTTTCGTTTGGTAAGTTACATCATCTTTGTTTTTAGATATAAACAAATATTCAATTTGACATTCACATAAAATGGGAATAAATTGAATGCACTGCTTGCAGAGAAGAGATATGTGGAGACTACGATTATAAATCAAAAGATTAAAAAGTTGCTGGCTGTCTTGAGGCTGCTAGATACACACCAGCTGGTTGGTGATTGAAAATGGTTAATTCTACAGAAGAGAAAGACTTTCAAAAGGGCAAAAAATAGGGAAGTTATACTGCAGTTACACAGAGTCAGTGTTGCAACTATAATAATTTTTTGTATGATTTGTATTTGTTTACTCTATCTTAAAATATTTACATTTTCAACATATACTGTTACTGTAACTCACAAATCTGTTCAGGATGTGACTTGGCAAGTACAAGCATGGTTGCTCATTCATGACTTGTAGAACGAGTGAGGGACATATAGATAATGATATGCAGCAGAGGAGAGAATACAGTTTTGCACTGACTTCTGAGGAATGAAAACATGTTACTTCTGGTGCAGCCTTTAATGTAATGCCACTCAGTATGAAGGGCTTCTCTGTTTAAACTCATGATAAGTGGCACAGCTGTTAGGATATAACTTCAAAGTTAAAGTTAGACATATTAATACCACTGTAAAAACTGTCCACACAAGATTAATAACAATCAATGATAATGGAACAGTATTTCAAGATGTTTTGCACGATTTAAAAAAAAACTCATTCATGATGTTATAACAAGATTTTACGGTTGCTGAGGTGCAAAACAAAGAAAGCATGATTGTGTAATGTGACTAACTTATGTATTCATCAAGTGGAAGCGCAAAAGTAACTTACTGTGTTCATTTTTTCAGTAACTTCATTGTGTACATCTATATGTTTTTGCAGAAGAAAGTCAGTAAAAGCAATTTGCCTTATTGCTTTTCTAATACTGGACAAGGTGTCTAGTTCAACTGAAGGAAAATTAGTGACAACGTGTTTGGTATCTACAACTGATCAGATTTAGCCTGAAAACAGAAAATTTCATGTAGCCTGTCTCACTGAACCATAAGATGCAGAATTCAAGACATTGTCATTCACTTAACAGTGAAAACGAGGCTTCTTGCACAAATTTTAATTGCATTTTCTTTGACACAAGATGAATGCACCACCATTTGTGATACTGTTTGGATGGTTATTTATTCTTCCATCTCAAAAGCAGCCTTATTATTAAATAATTACTAAGACTCATACTAAAACCTCAGTAATTTGAGGTAATTGGGTCCGAGTAGAGCTCGAATTTGGGAAAACTCAAATTAGACAAAGAGTGACAATTTTAGAGTCCTTTTCTTTAAAATAGGGTCAAAATTTGATGTTCACAGTATTATTACAATAAACAAAGGTATTTTATTAGTTACTGTATTACTTAAAGTTTGTTTTACAAATTATGTTCTAGTATAAACTCAAGCATTTACGATAAACACATACGTATTACACATATTACTGTAGAACTGTTGCTATTGTACATATTTTATTTTCAGAAAGAATCAATAGAGGTTTTTTTTTTTTTTTAAGAATATCTGTTAGCAGTGTAGTCCTGCCATCTTCGTAAAAGCATAACATCATCCGGTGTCACCAGATTTTGCTGCTCCACACAGCACAGTGCTAATTCTAATGCCACTGTTCCATCACTATGACTCACTTCGTTGGGTTACATCCTGTGTTGTCTTGAATGATAAATTTTTTGCTTGTTAAGTATTTATTTTTGTTTCCAGTACAGATGTATGGAAGGGGGGGGAGGGGGAGGGGGAGGGGGAGGGGGAGGGAGAGGGGGAGGGGGAGGGAGAGGGGGAGGGAGAGAAAGAGAGAGAAAGAGAGAGAGAGAGAGAGAGAGAGAGAGAGAACCAGTAAGGCTGACATTTGTATTACTCTATCTTTTGATTTCTTATAACCTGGAGAGGAAGCTTCATTTCTGGCTGCTAGTGCTTTACCGTATTTACTCGAATCTAAGCCGCACTCGAATCTAAGCCGCACCTGAAAAATGAGACTCGAAATCAAGGAAAAAAAATTTTCCCGAATCTAAGCCGCACCTGAAATATGAGACTCGAAATTCAAGGGGAGAGTAAAGTTTTAGGCCGCACCTCCAAATCGAAACAAAGTTGGTCCATTGTAATATGAGACACAATTAGGTCGAATGAATGACGATACAGCTACAGTAGTTTGGTTCGCGTAGTAAGCTAAGCAGTTAGGCTTTACCATGTAGCCATAGCTATGCGTCAGGCGCTCCGTCCATAATTATACGGGTACCCTTCCTTTTTCACGTGCTTCGTCTGGTTTGGATCGATTGCTTATTTTTCTTTGATCTTATAAGTGCCGTTCTCTTTGTTATAGGTGTTTACGTCACTCTAAGCTGAAAATGCATTACTGTACTGTGTCATGCACTGTTTGTCGCATTCTGATAATCAGTGTTTACGGCCTGTCGCCGCTCGCGGCGTGGCTTGCTTTTGTGCGCACTACCGCCGCTTACAATTAAAAAAAGAAAAAGAGAGAAATCGTCTCATTAGCGAAACAATGGCGAGAGACTGCTATTTGTTGTTACTAACACTGCTGCTTTCTTTGACGATCAACAAGAACCAAATAATAGACTGCGTATGATAGAAGATGTTCTGAACGAGAGTTTAGCGAAAATTTTTCTGTTTGAAAATCTTTGCAGCCGTCTCTTTAGTACATAACATTCTGCACAGAAATTAGTCATCTTAGATTTAAAAATCTAGTCAATTGACGTGCTTCATTTCTGACTATCACTATTAGGCATAAGAATAATACGAATATAAACATGAAATGATATGTATATTCTTCGGCGTTTGCTGTTGTCTCACTCTAGTTTCGTAGTTTATTAAGCGGACAGGATTTAAATGCGATAGCAGCAAACACAAAAGAATACATGGCAAAATGTTTATATACGTATTATTCTTATGGTGAAGAGAATACTGCATGTGATTCACAATTCATAAAAGTTCCTATTAGTAACCATCTCTTCTCATAGGTAGAAAAAATTCAGAACGTAGAGTTGGCCATATTGACAAACATCCCAAACAGTCTTGCCAGTCGGATTTTCGTAGTACAGTACATTGAAATGTTGCTACATTCGAAGACTAACAATACGGAATTTGTATTTACTTCGTTGGATAATGTATGAAAATGCAGTGGTCGAAACTCGGGGCGGAGAAAAAATTTCGTCTTACATCGTTTTTTTTTTATTTATTTACTGACGCAGAGGTTTTGGCGCCAGTATTTATCTTTGTGCCTGAAAAGCATGCATGTGAACCGCTACATATATTCGACGGCAGAAGTTAGTTGTGGCGGCACCTACCAACATTTTTCAGAACTTCCGCTTACTTTGCACTCGATTCTAAGCCGCAGGCGGTTTTTTGGATTACAAAAACCGGAAAAAAAAGTGCGGCTTAGATTCGAGTAAATACGGTAGTTGGAGTCCTGTCTCATCACAACTATAAACTTGATCCAGTGACAGATTTTCCTAATTTACTATATTTTTGTATTTTTCCTTAGGATTACTTTGACAGCTCTGTTGTCAGTGGATAGCTTTCACTGCAAATTTCAAGCTGGCTCACCCCAAATCTCTTGCACCTAATTTGCCCATACAGAGTGTCAGAACTAGCAGAAAAACTTTCTTCTCCTTCTTCTGATAAAAGTGCCTTCTCCTGAGTCATTGGACTACTTATTGTGCTTCCTTTGGCTCACTGTTAGTAAACTACAAGTAAAAGGCTTCACTAGACTTTTGCATTCCGATTTTTTTCATAGTACGTGGATTCCAAATTTTTTCTTCTTTTTTTTCCCCGTTTTATCACCAGTCACTCACTTCACCTAAGCCCAACTCTGCCACTGCCTTTTTTATAGTCCTCCTCTGTCTAATCTGTTCAGTACTAAAACTTTCATCTCCAAAGAAACAAATTTTCTCTTATGTTTTGAAGAGTCAGTGTTCACGTTACTGAAGAAATGGCAGAAACAATAATAAATACGTAACACAACCTGATTACACATACACAGAACACTAAGCAGACTCTTGCTAACTGGCAGCGGGTGAAACAACAATAGTAGCTAAAGCAGGCACAAATGTATGCACACACATCTCTGTCACTGGTCACACCCATTTCCTGGATTTTTTTAAAATTTTATCCATGATATTCTTTGTGATTTTTTTTAAACGTAATAGTCACCCATTGTCCACCTTTGATTGAAAGGAGGCTTGGATTGCCATGGCTCAAATTACCAAGGTTTTACTATATTCTGAACAAAATAAACTGACAGAGTCTATAGGAGACTCTTCCTTTTGTGACTATCATGTCAAAATAGCTATCATAGTATGAAACATCACTTTTATGAGACACATCAAAATCACTGCTACCTCTACAAAAGATTTTTGTACAACATTTCATTTATCATCAGTAGAAGTTACAGAGTGACAGTTATTGAACTTCATGAAATAAAATCGTCATAACTTCTGAATGCTATATGTTTGGACATTCAAACTGCATGGTAGGCCGCGGAGCATGAGGGGAATTAGTATGTGAATGCGCATGTGCCTTCTTGTTCCCAGAATGAGATTTTCACTCTGCAGCGGAGTGTGCGCTGATATGAAACTTCCTGGCAGATTAAAACTGTGTGCCCGACCGAGACTCGAACTCGGGACCTTTGCCTTTCGCGGGCAAGTGCTCTACCAACTGAGCTACCGAAGCACGACTCACGCCCGGTACTCACAGCTTTACTTCTGCCAGTACCTCGTCTCCTACCTTCCAAACTTTACAGAAGCTCTCCTGCGAACCTTGCAGAACTAGCAGTCCTGAAAGAAAGGATATTGCGGAGACATGGCTTAGCCACAGCCTGGGGGATGTTTCCAGAATGAGATTTTCACTCTGCAGCGGAGTGTGCGCTGATATGAAACTTCCTGGCAGATCAAAACTGTGTGCCCGACCGAGACTCGAACTCGGGACCTTTGCCTTTCGTGGGCAAGTGCTCTACCAACTGAGCTACTGAAGCACGACTCACGCCTTTACTCACAGCTTTACTTCTGCCAGTACTTCGTCTCCTACCTTCCAAACTTTACAGAAGCTCTCCTGCGAACCTTGCAGAACTAGCACTTCTGAAAGAAAGGATATTGCGGAGACATGGCTTAGCCACAGCCTGGGGGATGATTCCAGAATGAGATTTTCACTCTGCAGCGGAGTGTGCGCTGATATGAAACTTCCTGGCAGATTAAAACTGTGTGCCCGACCGAGACTCGAACTCGGGACCTTTGCCTTTCGCGGGCAAGTGCTCTACCAACTGAGCTACCGAAGCACGACTCACGCCCGGTACTCACAGCTTTACTTCTGCCAGTACCTCGTCTCCTACCTTCCAAACTTTACAGAAGCTCTCCTGCGAACCTTGCAGAACTAGCACTCCTGAAAGAAAGGATATTGCGGAGACATGGCTTAGCCACAGCCTGGGGGATGTTTCCAGAATGAGATTTTCACTCTGCAGCGGAGTGTGCGCTGATATGAAACTTCCTGGCAGATTAAAACTGTGTGCCCGACCGAGACTCGAACTCGGGACCTTTGCCTTTCGCGGGCAAGTGCTCTACCAACTGAGCTACCGAAGCACGACTCACGCCCGGTACTCACAGCTTTACTTCTGCCAGTTCCTCGTCTCCTACCTTCCAAACTTTACAGAAGCTCTCCTGCGAACCTTGCAGAACTAGCACTCCTGAAAGAAAGGATATTGCGGAGACATGGCTTAGCCACAGCCTGGGGGATGTTTCCAGAATGAGATTTTCACTCTGCAGCGGAGTGTGCGCTGATATGAAACTTCCTGGCAGATTAAAAGTGTGTGCCCGACCTAGACTCGTACTCGGGACCTTTGCCTTTCGCGGGCAAGTGCTCTACCAACTGAGCTACCGAAGCACGACTCACGCCCGGTACTCACAGCTTTACTTCTGCCAGTACGTCATCTCCTACCTTCCAAACATTACAGAAGCTCTCCTGCGAGCCTTGCAGAACTAGCACTCCTGAAAGAAAGGATATTGCGGAGACATGGCTTAGCCACAGCCTGGGGGATGTTTCCAGAATGAGATTTTCACTCTGCAGCGGAGTGTGCGCTGATATGAAACTTCCTGGCAGATTAAAACTGTGTGCCCGACCGAGACTCGAACTCGGGACCTTTGCCTTTCGCGGGCAAGTGCTCTACCAACTGAGCTACCGAAGCACGACTCACGCCCGGTACTCACAGCTTTACTTCTGCCAGTACCTCGTCTCCTACCTTCCAAACTTTACAGAAGCTCTCCTGGGCTAAGCCATGTCTCCGCAATATCCTTTCTTTCAGGAGTGCTAGTTCTGCAAGGTTCGCAGGAGAGCTTCTGTAAAGTTTGGAAAGTAGGAGACGAGGTACTGGCAGAAGTAAAGCAGTGAGTACCGGGCGTGAGTCGTGCTTCGGTAGCACAGTTGGTAGAGCACTTGCCCGCGAAAGGCAAAGGTCCCGAGTTCGAGTCGCGGTCGGGCACACAGTTTTAATCTGCCAGGAAGTTTCATATCAGCGCACACTCCGCTGCAGAGTGAAAATCTCATTCTGGAAACATCCCCCAGGCTGTGGCTAAGCCATGTCTCCGCAATATCCTTTCATTCAGGAGTGCTAGTTCTGCAAGATTCGCAGGAGAGCTTCTGTAATGTTTGGAAGGTAGGAGACGAGGTACTGGCAGAAGTAAAGCTGTGAGTACCGGGCGTGAGTCGTGCTTCGGTAGCTCAGTTGGTAGAGCACTTGGCCGCGAAAGGCAAAGGTCCCGAGTTCGAGTCTCGGTCGGGCACACAGTTTTAATCTGCCAGGAAGTTGCCTTCTTGTTATTGACCATTTGCAAATGAAAAGGTCACAGTACAGCATGCCTGAGCATATAGCGCTTGTGATGGCCTACTACACGAGCAATAACAGCCCTACTATGGCTCAAAGAAAGTTTGCGACCAAATTCAAGCTGAAGACAACTGGTCCAATAGTGCTAACAATCAAGAATTAAGTTTGAGAGAATGGGTAGTGTTCATGACGACAGCATTAGCAATGCCGGTTGTCCAAAAAGGGTGGAAACGTCTGAAAACATCAAGAAGACATGTGCTGTGTTAGAAAGTAGCCCCGAGGAAATTGATCAGACGAGCTGCACCACAGGTGAGAATCAACAGGGAGACACTGTGACAAAGTGTTGTTGAAGACATGCATCTCTTCCTATACAAAATTCAAACCCATCAGCCATTAAGCCCCAAGGGCCATGGAACAGCAGTTGTGTTTCACCAATACTATAGTCCACAGAATTGACAAACAGGACTTTGATGTGAATATGGTTAAGTTTAGCAACAAAGCCCACTTTTCATTTGGATGGGTTCACGATTATGCAAAATTGGCACATTTGGGGGACTGATAATCCGCATTTCCCAATCGCGAAGTCTCTTCACCCTCAACGGGTGACTGGGGTGACTGTATGGTGTGCAATGTCCAGTCACGGAATAATCGGTGCAATATTCCTTGATGGCACAGTGACTACCAAATAGTATGTGACTGATTTCAACAAGATGTGGTTCATGCAAGACAGAGCTCAAACCCATCAAAGCAGGAACATTTTTTGGTGTCTTGGAGGAGCATTTTAGGGATCGCATTCTGGCTCTGGGATATCCAGAGGCCGCTGGCATGGGCCTTGGCAGCCATATTCTTCGGATCTAAACACATACGACTCCTTTCTGGGGAGGCTATATTAAAGACAAGGTGTACAATAATAGCCCCAAAACCATTGCTGAGCTGAAAACAGCCATTCAGGCGGTCATTGATGTTCTGATACTTCAGCAGGTCATGCAGAATTTCACTATTCGTCTGCGCCACATCATTGCCAATTATGGCAGGCACGTCAAACATCTCATAACCTAAATCCGAATATCTATAGTGGCATTTACATGTTGAATAAACCGTGTGCATGCCGTAGTTTGTAACAAAGTTTTTTTTTCATATAAAAAATTGGAAATTTGTGGTAAGTTCTGTGGGACCAAACTGCTGAGGTCGGCGGTCCCTAGTCTTACACACTACTTAATCTAACTTAAACTATCTTATGCCAAGGACAACACACAAATCCATGCTCGAGAGAGGACTCAAACTTCCAGTTCAATGATTATTACCCTGTATATGTAAAGAGCATCAACATGGAGAAAGTCATGAGTGTGTTGACTTGTTGAGCAAGTTACCTCTGTAGTATAGATTAACATCACCAGTTCAAAGACTGTGGAAGATTTGGAAATCACTTGTTGAGCTTTGTCATTTTACTATGAGATATATTAACTAAAGCTACATCATATTCTTGACAGATTCTTACAACTTTAAAGCTAAACAGATGTACTCATCATGCACGTGAGTGACAAACTTGTAGCAGGATTGAAAGATAAATAATAGGTAGCCAATTTGTGGGCCAGAAATGAAAAGACTTTCCAGTCACACCTCCAGCTGCCACACTTAGCAATATGAGGGGAAAAAAAAAGAAAAAAATTGAAAGCTGTCAAAAACCATTGCATGATCTCCACAGACTTGACATTTGTTTTCAGAACATCATGAAGAAATGCTTAAACTGTTTTCCTTCCCCTTTTCTGTTGACATTGTCAATTTGAATATTGAAACAGGGTTTGAACAAATAGGTCTACTTTGTAACCTGCAGTTATGTGGTAAATTCTGTAACAAAACTGTTCACAAAGATTTCTATTGTGATTTTCTTCATCTGAATTTCCTTGATTTCATTACCAACCAGGCACAATTACATCTAATTTTAGAGCAACATATACACGTGAGAAACTTTTTCTCATTTACAAGTAAACTAAATGTATACTTCATCTTGAATGGCACAGCATTTTACAATATTAACAGTTTACAGTATCATTTGGTATCTAAGATTGATAGCTGTCAAATACAAAACACTACCAGCCCAATGTCTTCAACTTTTTACCATACGAGAATTAGGGGGAGACCAAACACCAAGATACAGCATCATCATCAGGTCACAGTGCTCATGACGAGCCTCTTCCAACTCTTTTTTCTATCCTTTTACAGCTCTTCCTTGTAGATCTTATGCTTTCGGGTTGGATCCATGAAACAGAGCTGTACAAGGATAAAAAAAGGCTCATCACCAGCACCCGGGAAACTGGAGCTATGACCTGATTATGATGACGATGATGCTTAATGTTGGTGCATGGTCTGTGCATAGTTCTTAAATGGAATAAATCTGAAGATATTGGGCTAGTAGTGTTCTGTGTTTAGTCACTATCAACCTTAGTTACTGAATGGTACTGTGCACAGTATCATCATAGAACGCTGTTTTATTTCAATGTAACATCAACAGTCAGCATCAAATATTCGGTGACGAGGATGAAGATGTGAAAAACAAATTGAAAAAATTCAAAGGAATCGTGCAATATGCCCTAGACAAGTATGTTCTGAGGAAGGTCTTAAGAGATGGGAAAGACTCACCATGGCATAATAGCCGTGTTAGAAAATTGCCACATAAACAAAGAGAACTTCACCTCAGATTCAAGAGAGGTAAAAACCTAGCTGACAAACAAAAACTGAACAAAGCGAAAATGAGCATAAGGAGAGCAATGAGAGAAGTGTTCAATGACTTTGAAAGTAAAGCTTTGTCAACCAATCCGAGTGAAAACCCTAAGCGGTTTTGGTCATATGTAAAATCAGTAAGTGGAACATAATCATCTATTCATTCACTCAGTGACCATACTGGCACCAAAATGGAAGATGAAGGTGTCTCCTTTCAGTCATCATACAAATGTCGAGATGGCACATATTGAGCTAACCGATCACGGAACAGAAAAACAACTACAGTCATTTACTAACGGAAAGGCATCATGACCAGTTGAGATACCTATAAGATTCTACAAAGATTAAACAAAAGAACTAGCAGTAATTTATTGTAGATCACTTGAGCAACGAAGGGTACCTAGTGACTGAAAGAAAGCGCATGCCATTCCCGTTTTTAAGAAGGGCTGTAGGACAGATGCACACAATTATAGCCCTATATCATTGACATCAATCTGTTGTATAATTATGGAACGTGTTGTATGCTCAAGAATTATTATGGTTTTGGAGAAGGAAAGTCTTCTCTATCAAAACCAACATGTATTCCACAAACAGAGATCCTGCAAAACTCACCAGGAGCTCCACAGTGCCAAAAACAATGCCACTCAGGTTGATGCTGTGTTCCTGACTTCAGCAAATATTTTGACACTGTCCTGCATTGCCGTTTAGCGAAAAAAATACAAGCTTATTGAGTATCAGAGCAGATTTGTGACTGCATGCAAGACTTTCTTGAAGACAGAACTCAATAAATCACTCTTAATAAAACAAAATCGACAGATGTAAAGGTAATTTCCAATGTTCCCCAAGGAAGTGTGATAGGACCATTACTGTCTACAATACATACAAACGATCCAGTAGAAATCGTCGGACGCTCTCCAAGGCTGCTCGCAAATGATACGGTTGTCTATAACAACGTAGCAACATCAGAAAACAGTAACGATTTGCAGAATAACCTCCAGAGAATTGATGACTGGTGCACGCTCTGGAAATTTACCCTGAACATAAATAAATGTGACATATTGCACATGCATAGGGAAAGAAATCTGTTAGTGTATAGCTACAATAACTGCTGGAAACAGTATCAGCCATAAAATATCTAAGAGTAACTATCCAGAGCGACCTTAAGTGGAATGACCATATAAAACAAATAGTGGGAAAAACAGGTGCCAGACCCAGATTCATAGGAAGTGTGTGTGTGTGTGTGTGTGTGTGTGTGTGTGTGTGTGTGTGTGTGTGTGTGGTTTGAGGTTTTCGGGTGCTAAACAGCATGGTCATCAGCGCCCAAACGCATAGAAACAGGAACACATGCCGTGAAGGGACGAAAACGGACAGCGAACAAGGAGAACGGCTAAAAGACACAGACCTGACATAGTTCCAAATCCTCACATACAGAGGCAAAACAAGAGGAGAAGAAACGCACTAAAAAAGGAAAGGAAACAAAAAGAAAAGAGAACAGAAATCGAAGTGAAACAAGTAGGTAATCGTGACTGGCAGACCTCTTACCTAAAACCTGGGTGAGCCAGTCACCCAGCAGCACATTAAAATCCTCTCCCTAAAATCCAAGGCAACAAATTGGACAGGACAGAAAACCATAAGACCTTAACCACAGTCATTGCGTCGTCTTGCAAAATAGAGGGCAAATCTGGTGGCAACGAAACCACCGCCCTCTGCTCAGAGAATAAAGGACAGTCAAATAAAATGTGGCGGACAGTAATCTGGATGCCACAAGCACTGCAGATTGGGGGGTCCTCCCACCAGAGTAAGAAATCATGCGTCAAGGGACTGTGCCCGATGCGGGGGCGAGTGAGGAGAACCTCATCCCACCTGCATGACTGGTAGGACGTACGTCATGGCCGCGTGGTGGCCTTGACCAGACGCAGCTTATTTTCACCGACTGCCAGCCACATTGACGCATAACACGAAAACGCAAAAGGGAGGTAACAGCATGGAGGGGGACGGCACATTCAACAACGTGAGGGAGGGAACATGCATCTTTGGCAGCCACATCCGCCAGTTCGTTTCCCCTAATACCCCGTGTCCCGGCACCCAGCAGAAATAAACCTCCTTCCCCTGTCGTTGCAGGTGGAGTAGGGCATCATGGGTGTTCTGGACGACCGTATCCACTGTGTTGCATGGTCTGAAGGGGACTCAGGGAGTCAGAACAGATGAGAAACTTAAGACTGGGAACATATCTCATCTGCTCCAATGCCCGCAAGATCGCAAACAATTCAGCATCAAAGATGGTAAACACCGCAGGAAGCCGTAACTTGACGACTCAATCAGGGAAAACAACAGCACAACCAACAGAGTTCCCCTGTTTAGAGCCATCCGTAAATACTGGTACATGGTCGAGATGCTGGTTTAAAATATTGTAAAATAAGGAGGTAAAAACAAACACAGGAGTGCAGCTCCTCCGTACTCTGACAAGTCTAAAAGGATGCTGGGCCTCTGGAGCAACCAGGGAGGCAGGCGGGTAAAACCCTGGAGTTGGGGTGCCACACTCTCTACACCATGGGACTCAAGCAAATGCTTGGCACAAATCCCAAATAGTCTCGTTGCTCCGGTAAGACCGGAAAAGAGACATTCCATAGGCGGTCGGGCAACGGTAGGGTACGCAGCGGAGGTAGGACTGGCAAGGAATTAACACACCCGTCGCACCATGAGGAGTTTCCGCCGGATGGCGAGCGGCGGTTCCCCTGCCTCAGCACACAGGCTGGGGATGGGACTGGTACGGAAGGCACCAGTGGCCAGCCTGATACCCTCATGGTGTACAGCGCCACGAATCTTCAGATACGAAGGCCTCGCTGACCCATACACGGTGCATCCATAGTCAAGACGCGACCGGACGAAAGCTCTATAAAACTAAAGCAGACGCGCCCGATCTGCTCCCCAGGACCGATGGCTCAGTCACTTCAAAATATTCAGTGCCTTCAGGGCCCGCACCTTGAGGTCTTTAAGGTGAGGCAACCACAACAACTTGGATTCAAAAGTGAGGCCCAGGAACCTCACAGTGTCTCTAAAAGGAAGAATGGTGTCCCTCAGACACAATTCAGGGGAGGTAAAAGGACGTCGAGAACGATTAAAATGAACACACACACATTTGTCTGCAGAAAAGGTAAAACCCGTCTTCGCAGTCCATGCCTCTAATCGCTTTATCATAAGCTGCAGCTGCCGACTAGCAGTGACAAGACCGGAGAAAGAACAGAAAACAGCAAAATCGTCCACAAACAAGGAGCACTGTGCAGGACTCCGGATAGTGGACGTGATACTATTAATGGAGATGGCAAAGAGGGTGACACTTAAAACGCTTCCCTGAGGAACACCATTCTCCTGCACGTACAAATCAGATAGCACATTACCGACCCGATATCGAAAGAGGCGGCGGGAAAGAAAGGACCGAATGAAGATGGGGAGATGGCCACAAAAGCTCCACTGATGAAGTTGATTGAGGATAAGGCGGCGCCAAGTAGTGTCATACACCTTATTAATGTCAAAGAATACACCTAGACAATGTTGGTTACATAGGAAGGCCTGCTGGATGGCCGCCTCAAGCAGGGTCAAGTTGTCTATAGTTGAACGACATCTCCGAAAGCCACACTGAGAGGGGCTAAGGAGTTGCCTGGTCTCGAGCAGCCAAACCAGGCGACGGTTGACCATTGTTCCAATGTCTTCCCGACACAGCTCGTCAAAGCAATACTCTGATAACTACTGGGATGCATTCGGTCCTTCCCCGTTTTGAGGAGGGGAATCAAAATCGCCTCCCTCCACGAGTCAGGGAATGTGCCGGATGACCATATCATATTAAAACAATTCAGGAGAACTTCCTTGGATGGCAGCAACAAGTGCTGCATCATGCTGTACAGGATTTGATCATGACCGGGCACAGTATCACGAGTCACAGACAGCACCGAATCCAGTTCCCACATTGTGAAGGGGCAGTTGTAGGGTTCAGAATTTGGAGACCAGAAGTCCAAGTGTCCCCTCTCGATGGCAGTGCGGTAGCGGCAGAAATCTGGATCACAGTTAATAGTGGCAGTAGATTCCGCAAAATGCATGGCCAGTGTCTGGGCAATGTCTCTTGGCGCAGTGAGGAGACATCCCTGATGCAGCAATGCCGTGACAGGTAGTTCGCTGCATTTTCCGGAAATCCTCCTGTTGGCTTCCCATACTTTCGTAGAACTAGTGGAGCGGGAGATGGAGTTCAAGAACGATTGCCATGACCGTCGTTTGCTCTCTTTAATCACTCGCCGCGCCTTGGCCCTTGCCACCCACAACGCCACAAGATTGTAGGCTGAGGGACGGCACTTGAAGCAGCGCAGAGCTGCACGGCGGGCTCGGATGGCTGAGCAGCACTCAGTGGTCCACCAAGGGACAGGACGCCTCTTGGGATGACCTGAGGAGCATGGGGTCGACAATTCAGCAGCATGGGAGATCACGGCTGTAACATGGTCAACCCATTCGTGGACGCTGGCACGGTGTTCCAAAACAGCCAAATGGCTGAAAAGTGTCCAGTCAGCTCTGCAGAGGTGCCACCTGGGCGCACTGGTAATGCCATAGCCTCATCCAGGAGGTGAATCCAAAGGGGGAAATGGTCACTAGAATGGAGGTCAGCAGCAACCTCCCACAGAACAGAATCCGCGAGTGCTGGAGAGCAAAAGGAAAGGTCAATAGCTGAAGACGACTCAGAAGCAGTACAGAAATGAGTGGGAGCACCAGAGTTGAGGATGCACAGTTCTTCGGATGTCATGAGGCTTTCCAGAACGCGACCCCTGGGGCAAGTAGTCGTAGAGCCCCATAAGACATTATGAGCACTGAAGTTCCCCAGAAGGAGAAATGGGCGGGGGAGTTGGCTAATAAGGTCTGTGAGAGCCTCAGAGTCTATTGCATCCTGAGGCGGTAAGTAAACGGAACAGATTGTGAGCCTCCGCCCCACAAGAAGGTCAACTGCAACTGCTTGCAAGTCCGTAACGAGAGGGAGCTCAGATGAGTGGTGCATGTCACGGACAAAAACCGCAACACCACCCTTTCCCCCCATCTTTTCGATACACAGTATAGCCCCGTAAAGAAGGAGCATCAGTGGCCCGAAAATGTCTCTCTTGGAGACATAAGCACAAGGGGCACTCTCGTACAAGGAGTTGTAATTCAGCCACATGCATCCTGAACCCATTCAGGTTCCACTGTAATATGGGAGCCAGAAATCAGGGTGGCTGAACTTTCACTCTGCCTCTGTAATGTGGAAGAGAGCCCGTACTGGCCGGAGATTTATTCCTGGGGCGAGCAGATCGCCCCCAGTCGACATCAATGTCCATCAGCTCCGATGGCGACCCAAGGGAGATTGCAGACAGTACGATGGCCTCGTCATTGGACCAACCCTGACTACTCTCCTCAGGTGGCAAAACCTTAACCTTCAGCATCTTTGTCTTGGGGGGCTTAGAATGCAGAACCTTGTCAACAGTTGGAGCTTTACTCACCTGGGCAGAAGGCGCCATATGGGAAGGGGCAGGAAGAACTCCAATGTCAGCAACCACGTCCTTGTCCGACGTTGTGGGGAGAGCTGCAGGTTGCAAAACAGCCGCAGCAGCACAAGTGCACTGGCAAACGCAGGTTTTGGTGCTGACACTAGCAACCTCCGTTTGTGTAGCAACAGTGGCCAACTGTACTGGTTTCTGCAGAGCGGAAGCGAAAGATATTGTAAACACATGCTGCATGGCCTTAAAGAGCTTCTTGCCCTCACCACAGGGGATGCGCTTGGATGTTTTGATCTCCTGTATCTTCCGTTTCTCGAGATAGATGGGGCAGACCTGACTCCAGACAGGGTGACTCCCAGAGCAATTCGCGCACTTCACAGGCGATGAACAATCGGCTCCTTCATGGGCAGGCTGACCACATTTACCACAAGCGGCTATCCCATTGCACCCCAACGTAGTATGCCCAAAGCGCTGACATTTAAAACAGCGCATTGGGTTGGGGAAATATGGCCGTACTGGCAAACGTAAGACCCCACTGTAACATGCTCTGGGAGTCTCAGGCAATTGAATGTGAGAATAAACGAGTCGGATTTGACTAGGTCCCCATCGACTCGTTTCATAATATGCTGCATGTCAACAATACCTTCGTCAGCCCACTCAGATTTCAACTCGTCTTTGGGGATATCCATCAAGTCCCTACATGTCACAACACCCTTACTATAGTGGAGTGGAGTGGAGCTCGGTCTCGATAGCATACTCTCCGAGACAGGTTGCTTTCCGAAGAGAAGTGACTTGACGGGAACTAGAAGTCTCAACTAACAGAGTCCCACTGCGCAGTCGCTTCACAGGTTTCAGTGTTCCTCCACTTCCCTCAGGACCCTTGTGGATGTAAAAGGGAGAAATGCTCTCAAAGCTACCCTCCTTCCGTTTGACAATCAAAAACACATTCTGGTTATCAGCATGTGCTCTGTTACGACAGTCTGATAAATCTCTAGTAACACCATGCGCTGGAGGACTCGCAGCACAAAGTCGCTTTTTCGATGGGGTGTGTTTTCCTACCAGTGGCCCATCCAATCCACTGGTAGGGGAAATGTAGAGGTCTAAGGGTCCATTGCGGTCCCACGAGCAGCTAGGGAACTAAAGGTCCGCTCAGACAGAGCCCCGCATGTCTGAGTAAGCCTTATACAACTGGGGTGCGGCAGGTGCCCCAGGGGCTGCCCGCTTGCGAGTGTTCCACCCCAACAGCCATGCATCTTATAGGTTTACCTTCCTCGCAATCCAGGCGGTCAAGCCAAGATGACCATTCCCCGCAGCACACAACATTCCACCGCCGCGCCATAAGGTGGTCGCTGAAGCATGTCCGGGGGTTACGGTGACAGGAGACTGGCAGCGCTGACCAGTCCCCAGCTCAGGACCCCGGGGTCGCCAAGCCCGTACTCAGCAAATGAATGCTGAGCCCCTGGGGGCAAGAATCTTAAGAAAATCTAACTCGTCCAATAAGGGAGTGGCTTATAAGGCACTTGTTCGAGCCACTCTCAAGTATTGTTCATCTATCTGCGATCCCTACCACATAGGACTGCTAGAAGAGATAGAGAAGATCCAATGAAGAGCAGCATGTTTTGTCATGGGATCATTTAGTCAGCATGAGTGCATTGCGGAGATGTCAACAAACTCCACTGCCAGACATTACAAGAGAGGCATTGTGCATTTACTTTTGAAATTTCAAGAGAGCACTTTGCACGAAGACAACATATTACTTCCCCCTAGATACATCTCACATAATGACCACGAGTAGAAAATTTGAGAAATTAGAGCCAATACACAGGCTTACCGACAATCATTCTTCCCATGCGCTACTTACAAGTGGAACAAGGTTGGAGGGCTCAGTTAATGGTACAAAAAGTACCCTCTGCCATACACCATTAGGTGGCTTGTGGAGTATGATGTAGATGTAGATGAACATATTTGTAGCAGTTACGTCATATTGCACATGTAACTGTTTCAATTTTGCTCACATGAGCCATTTAAGTTTCTGTTACCTCTGTTTGTAACTCACTTTTGTACTGCTCCTCTCTCTTATGATTGCCACCATTCTTGGTGCAACTTATTTCACTTCCTTCAAGCAACCATTTCTAAAACTGACTAAGTTAAAATACACAAATAGTAAAATGCATCCACAGGGATTTATTGACATACTTCATTCGAAAGTATGTTTTCAAACCAGAAATGGTGAAGAAGTATTTACCAGATGCTGATGATCTAGTGAAAAAGAGAGTAAGTTACATTAATCATGAATGTGTTCAATTTGGAAATATAATAGCCACAAAATGTAAGTTAGTGTGTACAGGAACTATGAAGTAATATGTGCTATTCATTTTCAGTCTGCATCACTTGTAGGGAGTATATTGTTAACAGTGCATCTGTTCCATATACTTTACCTAATCAGAATATTCTTAAAAAGATGAATGTGTTTAAATGTTGAAATTCCTCTATAAATAAAACAATTAGCCAAAAAGCACAATGTTCTGTAACACGCAACTTGAATTATGTGACTTAAAATACACAACAGTCACTGTGTCCCAAATTTCCACAAAATTATTCTACAATACTGTCCACTAAGGATACATGCCACATTATGAGTTCAGAAGTATCTAACTAAGCCACTGGAACTGGTGCTCCATTAAGCCTGGCATACAGTGTCATTAATGTATGTGAATGATATAATGTTACACTCACTGGTATTGAATCATTTCTAGTTAAGTAGCTACTTGTAAATCAGCCATCTCTGAGTCTCAACTATCACAGTTGTGCGGGACTGTTACTCATCCAGCGGTCAGAGGTTTATGATAGAATTATCAAATGATTTGACCCAGAGGTTTGCAGATGCAAGTTAATTCTCAAACCCTCATGTAATGATACGTCATTGTTGTGTAAAACATTTCCTCACACCAAGATGCCATGAGCCTGGAAATTAGATCCATTGGCAGCTGATTCTTGTGCACAGTTTATCTTCTTTCAGTTCCCCGGTGCCACTCCTACAACAGCATACTACAAGCCTGAAAAGGTCTCACCTTTTAAGTGTAAGCACAAACCAGCTTACATGACATTCCTAGGAACAAAGCTGAACTAAAACATTCATAAAAGCTGGACAGCTACATGATGTACTGTATTAAATCTCTGTTCAATACAGGAAACATGTCACTAGAGTTATCATGCATTATGCTCTTTTCACCAATGCTGTCAAGCTACACAATATTTTAAAACTAGGAACAAATGACACTACTGAATGTTTACCAGCACAGAAGACAATTTTCAGCGTCAGACTGCAAAAAACTTTCCACTTGAATGAAGCGCTATTATTCTCCACAAATGTTATTCAGTTTATCATTAACTCTGTAATAAACATTTATGATGGCAGAGAGCACTTTATCTTAATAAACAAATGCTTACCAATTCTGTATCCATTTTTCATCCGTTCATTTCCAAGTTTGCGTGCTTTTAGCAAAAGGTAACCCAAAAGCTGAAACCAGAACAAACACATATCTTAAAACAATATCTACAGTATCTAACTGTCCTAAATATTACATATGGCATTTCTTTTTACCTCCTTATCATTATCCTCTGCATCTCCAAGCATTGGTATTTGTTTTTTGGGTATAACAAGAAAGTGTACTGGTGCTTGCGGATTTACATCATTAAATGCCAAACACAAGTCATCTTCATAAATAATGTCGGCTGGTATTTCTCTTCTAATAATTTTGTCAAAAATTGTTGGCCCTTTCACTTTAGTTGCTTTTTTTGACTTTTCTACTTCACTGGTGTAATGCCTTGCATCCTGTCAAGATTTTATAATTATGTTTACAGATTATTTTCAGGTATATTCAAATGCATAATTTTCAGTTTTATATAGAATTGAAACAATTACTTGACAGAAAAGAGAGATGAAATGAAACTACATGGATCCAGGGATCTTTTCAAGTCTCAAACATCTGTGATGCATATACACAGACTGAGGCGAGAAATGAAAATTTGTACTAAGGATAGAATTTGAACCTGGGTCTCCTGCTCACTAGGCAGATGCAATAAACATTGCACCACCGTAGTACAGTGGCTTTGCACAACTGCATGGACTATCTTACCATGCCTCCCTCCTCAGTCCAAATTCCCATTCATGTCTCAACCCACTTGGTAGTCTCCCTAAACTTGAACAGCATCATAGAGACACTCAGACTTATTGGAATGGCACCTCAGCACCAAGTGACATGGAGGATCTTGCCTGCAAATCAGGTATAGGTGCTTTAATCAAATAAAACTACACGGTTCCAGAGATATTTTCAAAATTCGAACATGTATGATGTATATATGCAGACTGAAGCAACAAATGAAAATTGGTACTAAGGCCAGAATTCGAATCCATGTCTCCGGCTCACAAGGCAGATGCACTAACCAATATGCCACCCTGGCACAGTGGCCTGAATGGTTCCCCCATTTTGTTCAGTGCTGAGGTGCTTACCAATAAATTGGAGAGCCTCTGCAAAGGAGTTAATGGGGAATACCAAGTGGGCTAAGGTGTGAATGGGAATTTGGACTGAGGGGGGAGGTGTGCTAAGGAAGTCCACGCAGTCGAGCAAAGCCACCGTGGCAGGGTGGCATAATGGTTAGCGCATCATTCTGGCGAAATTTGGCATTAATGTGTTATGGCGGCAGACGACTGACACAAGTGCCTTTGCTAACACCATGACATCGTCTAGGCTCATGACATCGATTGGACTCTTAGACGACTTTGGCTTGGTCAGATGAGTCCCAATTACAGTTAGTAAGAGCTGATGGTAGGGTTCGAATGTGGCACAGACCCCACAAAGCCACGGACACAAGTTGTCAACAAGGCACTGTGCAAGCTGGTGATGGCTCTTTAATGGTGTGGACTGTATTTGCACGGAATGAAGTGGGTCGTCTGGTCTAACTGAATCGATCATTGACTTGTTCGGCTACTTGGAGACTATTTGCAGCCATTTGTGGACTTCAGTCATGGATGACAATGCACCATGTCACCGGGACACAATTGTTCACAAAGAACAGTCTGGGCAATTCCAGTGAATGATTTGGCCTCCCAGATCATCCAACATGAATCCCATCAAACATTTATGGCACATAATCGAGAGGTCAGTTCAGGTACAAAATCCTACATGGGATACACTTCCAGAGTTATGGATGGCTATAGAGGCAGCGTGGCTCAATATTTCTCTAGGGGACTTCCAATGGCTTGTTGAGTCCATGCCACGTGGAGTTGCTGACCACGCCAGGCAAAAGGACATCCAACACAATATTAGGAGGCATCCCATGACTTTTGTCACCTCAGTGTGGACAGCAAAAAAGAGAGACTGTTTTGAATTGCTAGTATTATACTTTGGAGTTTACTGAATGTGGATTAAGACTGCAACAATCTTTCACTTGTGATCTATCACAAATGAAGGAGGGGGTGTAGGCAGTGAAGGGCACAGAAGCATAGCTGCCATCCTCCTCCAACCTCCCCTCCCCCCCTCTCATTCATTCCTAAAGAAAGAGCTTTGCCAACCAAGCTTGCATGATGCCCTTATGGAGCAGATCTATCAATTCAATATCAGTCTGAAGAAAGCAAGAATGACTGATAGTAAATGTACTCAAAGCTATTTGTCATGACATCTTACAACTGTTACGTCATTCACTGCATAACTAGCATGAGCTGCTGCCTTCACCCCCACCTCCTACGTCAACCCCTGGGTATGCTCTTGCATTAAATTTCTGATGAATAGGTAAAATGGGAAATCATGTAAAACAAGTTCTGGAGTACGCCCTGGGAAAGCACTTTCTAGCCAAAATTCTTTAGTGTATCATCCCATCACTGTCAAAAGACTGGAAGCTGGTGTGAATGGAAGTGTTGGGAGAGCTCCCACAAGTCGTGTGCCAGAGAAACTCTACAGTATGGGATTTATCAATACTTGTTCACTTGATTGTGAGTGATGTGTCAGGGGATAGGCGTCTTGTGCAGGGGAGACAGGGACCAGAGAGACCTCAGGACCCACAGAAATCAGCAAGTTCGAGGTGCTGTCTTTCACTAAAACTGGAACCGAGCCAGTGAGATTCACTCCACCTATTGGTAAATTGGTAAACCTGCTGTGTCCTGTGCACAAGGAGGCAAATGCAGAAGTGTAGGGGTCTATTAATAATTGACAGTTCAAACATACGGCAAATAATGTACCCCTTAGAGAAACGGTAGCAAGGGATGATAAGGAATACCAGGTGCACTCGGTGTTTACACCTGGGGGTTTCAGTCAATGTTGATGAGGCTATCACGGCAGCCACTGAGGAAACAGGTGCGACCAATTGCAGATTACGACACTAAAGATCAGAATCTCTTAAAATGTAGTTGACTTAGTGTAGGGGACACACAAGGTTCTTTCTTTTTTTTTAATGCAACTTTCCATCCAGTCCAGATAACAACAGCCATAGGAAAACTAGAAGTGTCAATGTAAGACCTAAAGACATGTCTCCTACAAGCAAGAGTACTAAAATCCACATGATTAACTGGCAAAGCATTCGCAACAAAGTACCAAAGTTTGAAACATTCCTAAAAAGCAGTGGAGCTCGCATTATACTAGTACAGAAAGCTGGTTAAAACCTTGAAATTGACAGCAGTCAGATTTTTGGGGGAAATTTAAGCATACATAAATACGACAGTTAATGGTGAATGAAGGAGGCATATTTGTCACAGAAGGAAAAAAAAAAACTCAAATCCATCAAGGTAGAAATTGAAGCTGCATGTGAGACTTTTTGTGCGAAGTCTCAGTATCAAGACTGGACAAAAACTTATAGTCAGATCCTTCTACCAACCACCAGAGTCTCCAGAGATGTTATGGAAAACTTAAGGGAAACCCAAAATTTACTAGTGCACAGGTTCCACAATCATAATGTCATCACTGGATGAGGCTTTAATTATTCAACAATCAATTACAAAAATTGCAGTTTTGTAATTGGTGGGTGTGGCAACACATTGTGCAAAGCATTACTTAATGTGTTTTCTGAGAACTACGTAGGACAGATTGTTCAGAAGCCAACTCACGGTGGAAATATATTGGATCTAGTAGTAATAAATAGAGCTAAGTTCTCCGAGGATGTCTTCATAGAAACTGGTATCAGTGACCAGAGGTGTCTGAAGCATTAATAATTACGAAAGTGCAATTGTAACTAAACCAAGTAAAAGGACTTATATTTCACAAAACTAGGTAAGGTGGCAGTAGCACCATATCTTGGTATGGAACTTGAAAGATTTAGCTCTGCAGAGGAAGCCATGAATGAATAATGTAGCAGGATATTACTGAAGGACCTCTCATCACAAAACACAAAGAAATTCCAGTCATATATAAAGATTGTTAGTAGTACCAAAGTTAGTGTCTGGTGGTGTATGGACACTCATGGACAAAACAGGAACTGAAACTGAGGGTAGCAAAGCAAAAGTGGAAATGCTGAACAAGCTTTCCAAATTTTCCCTTACAAATTAAAATCCAGTGGTAGTGCACCAATTTAATTCTCGCACCATTACAAAGGTGAGTGAGACCGTGGCGTTTAGAAACAAATGAAACTGAACAAAGCTCCATGCCCCACTGAAATTCCATCCACATTCTATCCCGCATTTCACTATAATCTACTGTAGATCTCTCGAACAGAAAATTGCGCCCAGTAATTGGAAGAAAACACAGCTCACAACAGCCTATAAGAAGGGTAGCACAGGTGAACAACGAAACTATCACCCAATATCCTTGACATCCATTTTTTGCAGGATCTTAACACATACTCTGAGCATGAATGAATGAGGTATCTCATGTCAACCAGCACGGATTCCAAAAACATCAAACATGTGAAATCCAACCCACATATTTCTCACATGACATCCAGAAAGCCATAGATCAAGGCAGTCAGGTAGAAGCAGTAGTTCTCAATTTCTGAAAAGCATTTAATTGAGTGCTACATGTATGCTTATTGTCAAAAGTGTAATAGTATGGAGTATCAAGCAAAATCTGTGACTGGATAAAGGATTTTTTGATAGGGATGACACAGCATGTTATCTTGGATGGAGAATCAACAAATGTAGAAGTAACTTCAGGTGGCCCTCAGGAGCGTGTGTTGCGGTCCTCTCTGTTCATGTTGTAAGTTAATGATGACCTTGCAGACAGTATTAATAGTTAACCCAGACTTTTCGCAAATGGTTCAGTTATCTGTAATGAAGTACTGTCTGAAAAAAAGCTGCCGAAATATTCAGTGGGATCTTGATATGAGTTCAAAGTGGTGCAAAGATTGGCAAGTTGTTTTAAATGTTCCGAAAAGTAAAATTGTGCACTTCACAGCATGAGAAAATATATCTTCTTATGATTACAGAATCAATGAGTCACAATTGGAACCAGTCAACTCATAAAAATACTGGGTGTACCACTTTGTATGGATATGAACTGGAATGATCACATATATTTAGTCACAGGTAAAGCAGGTGGAAGTCTCAATTTATTGGTAGGATACCACGGAAATGTGGTCAGCTATGAAGGAGATTTCTCACCAATCACTCGTGTGATCCAGCCTAGAATATTAGTCAAGTGTGTGGGACCCATACCAAATAGGACTAGCAGGGAATAGGGCATGTACACAGAGAAAGGAAGCACAAATGGTTACAGGCTTATCAATGGTAGTGTGTCACAGAAACACTGAAGACACCCAACTGTCGGATGCTTGAAGACAGACAGACACTATCCCGAGAAAGCCTACTTACAAAGCTTTAAATGATGACTCTATGAATATACTACAACCCCATACGTATCCCATATGTATTGTTTTCATAACGATAAAAGGACAAAACTAGATTAAATACAGCACACAGACACATTTAAACAGTTGTTCTTCCTGTTGTCTGTATACGGATGGAACGGGAAGAACCACGAAGAACTGGTGCAATGGGAAGTACCTTCTGCTGTACTCTTCACCATAATTTGCAGAGAAGACATATAGATGGCAGATTTGCCAAATGTTTGTTCAAAACCATGCCAAGAAGTTACTTTGATTGTGAGCTAGCTACATGAAACTTGAGAACCACAACGTAGTTACACAGTGAATACTTTTGAGCCCTTTTGGGCCTAGTATCACAATCATTTTAATCTATACACGCATCTGCAGAGAATAAGTTCTTGTTACAACTGGTTAACCTGAAGGTCTTGAAATGAAAACTTACTTACAATAAAGTTACTTTTACCGTATGGAAAAATGACAGCATGAGCTACTTCTCACAATGTTTGTATCAACTATGCATTATTTCACATCGCTACTTTGACTCTTAATGTGAAATACAATCTCTTAACACTGGCCTGATGGTTATGGAACCTCTCTGAAAATAAGTGTAGTAGGTCATGAAATATCAAGTACACTTATGAAGACTGATATGGCATGCATTATGCTGTTCCATATCACCTGTGTAACATCTTCTCATCTCCAAATTAATTACAATATTTATTAGTAAAACCATTTGATAAAACACCCACCTTTCAACGGCCTCTTCAAGGATCTTGGAATTCTTACACACCCTTCTAAATACATTTACTCTTTAATGTTTGCAGTTCGGTTAATTTCAGTATCAGCTTAACTGTGATTTACAGAGTTACAATAAGAGACAGAAAAAGAATATCTATCTAGACTTTGTCTCAATGTTAACACTTCAGAATTGTGTTCTGTAATTTTGTGCAAGATCTTCAACAAGTTCAATCTGACACACAACCAGAAATATTTGAAATAATTTTAAAATTAAAATAAGATTAAAAACATATCTTATTAGTCATCACTCTTACAATTTACCTGATATAAAAAGAAAAACAAAGCATGTGCTTGGTACATCTAATTCAGTTTTAGACAGATAAAAAAAATTTGCCCACTCAGTGGCAGCAAGAGAACACGCACATAGAAAGGTAAAAGAAATTTGCAGGCTTTTGGAGCCAGTAGCCCCTTCTTCTGGCAGAAGGGTTGAAGGGGAATGAAGAGGGATGAAGAAAAAGGACTGGCGAGCTTTAGAAAAGGGGTAGAGTTTGGAAAAGTTGGCCAGAAAACTGGGTCGGGGGAGACTTAATGGATGCAATGGCAAGGAAAGACTGATTGTTGGGAACCGTTCTGGATAAGATTTGAAAACCTGAGAAGTTATACGAGGTGGAAGATAGGGTAATAAGCAAGTCTGAGATTACTGACAAAACATTCTGGAGCATTATACGTGGCAGAGATGGAAAGCAGGGAAAAATGAACAGGCGTGAAAATAAAAGACCTGGTGAGAACCAAGGGCATGTTGCAATGCCAGTTCCCACCTGCAAAGAGTTCTGAGAAGCCACTGTCTGGGGGAAGAAGCCAGATGGCACATATGGTGGAACAGACTCATCACGACTGTCATGTTGTGGAGCATACTCTACAACAGGTGATTGTCTTAATAAATAAAAAACAATGTACCACTAATATTCTATGGGATTCATTGCAGTCATCGCCAATACAGTGCTTTTCATTTACTGTAATAATGTTCTGCCAAGAACTGGTGGAAAAGTCAGTTAACAGATTATTGTGTGTTGCGTGTGTATACCCTTTTTGTTCATTTCCATTCATCCTAATTGATAATTTGGTGATAATCATACCAGTGTAAAAGGCCAAACAGTGTTTACATAACAGCTGGTACACAACATGTCGTTTCACAGGTTTGTCTTGCTTTGATAGTGTATATTTTGTCACTTACAGGACTGCTACGGTGGAAGTAGGAGGGTGCACAGGGCAAATCTCACAATGTGGGTGGTCACATGGGAGGGAGTCACAGGGTAGGGAAATGGGCGCAGGAGCAGCATAGGGTCTAACCAGGTAATGCAGAGACTGGGGGCAGGGGATGAAAAGCTATTCTAGATGTTGTAGACAAAATGTCAGGCAAAATGAATCTAATTTCAGGACTTGATATGAGAAGTTATAGTGTTGTTGAAGTAGCTGATTAACATATTCAAGACCATGATATCTGACTTCCTAAAATGAGGTCCACTCTGCCAGACATTTTTGCCACCACAGCTAAAAAAAAATCTCCGAAATATCCTGGTCAGACCCAATTCTCCCATTGTGCACCCATTTTCCTACCTTATTGCTCCATCCCTGTTGTAAGACTTGCTCTATGCACCCTCCTCCCACCACCACATACTAGCACACACATACTCGCCCTTTAACGTAACATACGCTGTCAAAGGGGCAGCCGACTGTGTACCAACTGTTATGTAAACACTATTTGTCATTTAACATAGACATGACTACCGCCATTATCAGTCATGATGAATAGACAGAGAGAGATGTACTCTGGCAACACACAATATCCTACTACAGAGCATGCTCTACAACATGTCAGTTTTGAACTCAGTGCTTGCTTTACCACATGTGCCACCTGGGATCTTCCCCCAGACATTAGCTTCTCAGAACTCCACAGGTAGGCACTAGCATCACAAGACTACCTTGTTTCTTGCCACTCACCTTTGGCCTCAATTTATGTTAATCTCTTCGGTCTCAGCATTTCTTCTCAGTAACTATTCCTTTCTTCACTCACTTTTAGTTTTCTATATCTCTTATTTTCTGACCTGTCTGGTTTACCCAACCTTCCAATGCAAATACAATACACTTATCTATCTACTATTATTAACTCCTCCACAATATTTCGTCAGTATTCACCCTCTTGCTTATTACCCTATCTTCCATCTCTAAGCTCTCAGGCTTCAATTCTCGTCCAGTACAGCTTTCAAAAATCAGTCTTTCCTTCTCATCCCGCCCAGTAAGTTTCCCCTGACTCGAGGTTTTGGGCGACTTTTCCAAATTCTCCGCATTTCCTAAACATAGCCATTCCTTTTTCTTCATCCCTCTTCTTTCCCCTTCGATTCTTCTGCCAGAAAAAGGATCCACAGGCTCCAAAGGCTTGCAATTTCTTTAACATTTCTATGTGAGTGTTCTGCTGCCGCTTGGTGAATAGATGTTTTTATCTATTCAGTGATATTATATTGTCTAAAATTGATTTTTTTATATAATTCAATTTTGGGGTGTTTTAGGGTTATTCAGACATACATGTTCCACATCATAACAGTTATAACTACATTACAATTATGCAGCTACTAAATACAGCATAATGAAATCATATTTTCTCTTTACGTATAAGGCTTTTTAATTGTTAAACGTTACTACCAGCTTTCACACTTTTTGCACAGTCATACAATGGTTAAATGGTTCTCCAGTATACTCTCAGTATATACAGAATAAGTATCTTTGGAACTGATGCTCACAAGAAGAAAACATCTGAAGTTCCTCAACATCAGGATTTGAGACACTGATTACCTTTTCTTCCGAGACACTGATTACCTTTTCTTCCCCTAATAACTGCCCTCAGAAGTTACCAGCAGAGACCTTAATATCAATGTCCTATCAACTATACCACATTCTTTTCTTATTGAAATTAAATCCCTTTATTATTCATTTATCGTTAATTTTCTGAGTAAGTGATAACAGGAATCAGCTGTGATAAGGGCTTTCTGATACATTTTTTGTTGCATATTCAATGTGACACTCCGACCTGTTTCTTGGATTTCACAACTTTGTTGGTTACTGATGTTTTTTATTGACAAGCCCTTTATGCTTCCAGCATTTCAACCACTATTTGCTTTACAATAATACTTTACTCTGCCACTTACTGAGACATTTACTTTTAATGTGTATGAACTGATGGCCTCGTCATCTTACAGCACATCTACATGGGGCAAACTATCATCCATTCTCAGTTACCATGCTATTCATACATTCTACACATTATTTACTAATGCCAAACTATAAATTATCTACTTAGAAAACTTGCAGTTCTATTAAAGGAAAGCACTTATCTGTATATTTCCCCTTTCTTACAGTTAGATACCAGACAGTTACATTTTCTCTTCCATACAAAATGCCAAAAATAATTCTACTGACAATGTACATAGCACAAATGTAACATGGAGAGCCTGATTACAAATACTTAATTGAGTTTCATAGTTATGTGGTGCTTACCTTCTAACAATATTGGAATCTGAAACCAAAGCATTTCCTCATAAATATTCCTTACAATGTCCTGAGAAATATTTTACTGGCGTCTTGACTTTGCTTATACTTATTATTCAAAGTGGCTTGTAACATGCAATGCATCAACAAGTGCTCACCAATGGCTGATTGCAGTATGTTGCAGTTACTCTTAGGTAGCCCAAATTGCTTTCAGTTTATCATTATATCTACGTCTATACTCTGCAAACCACTGTGAGGTGCATGGCAGAGGGTACAATCCACTGTACAAGTTATAGGGGTTTCTTCCTGTTACATTCAAATATGGAGCACAGAAAGAATGATCGTTAGAATGCCTCTGTGTGTGAAGTAATTATTCTAATCTTACCCTAACGATCCCTATGGGAGCAACATGTAGGGGGCTGTAGTATACTCCTTGTCATCATTTAAAGCCAGTTCTTGAAACTTTGTTAACAGACTTTTTTGGTATAGTTTATCTACCTTGAAGAGTCTTTTAACTAGTTCAGTTCCTTCAGTGTCTCTGTGACATTCTCCCACAGATTAAACAAACCTGTGACCATTTCTGCTGCCCTTCTCTGCATACATTCAATATGTCCTGTTCCTTATCTGGTACGGGTCCCACACACTTGAGCAATATTCTAGAACTGGTCACATGAGTGATTTGTAAGCTATCTTCTTTGTAGATTGATTGCACTTCCCCAGTAATCTACCAATAAACCAAAGTCTACCACCTGCTTCACCCCCACGACTGAACCAATGTGATCTTTCCATTTCATATCCCTAAAAAGTGTTAGACCCAGGTATTTGTATGAATTGACTGATTCCAACAGTGACTCACTGATATTACAGTCATAGCATACTACATTTTTTTCGTTTTGTAAAGTGCAAAATTTTGCATTTCTGAACATCTAGAGCAAGTCGTCAATCTCTGCACCACTTTGAAATCTTATCAAAATCCGACTGAATATTTATGCAGCTTCTTTCAAATGGTACAGAACTATTCAAAAAGAAGGAACACATTTCAAACATTTATTGCTTCCAAACTACAAAAGACAGAAACACAATTCCAACAGTCCTGGAAGGTGAAAAATTCAAATTTTTATGCAATCAATGTGAGCACCATGTGTTACATGACAAATACAAAAACGGTGACTCATTTCCTGACACACATGAAGCAGCTGGTCTCTCTTCACCAAATTCACAGCTTCAACAATGTGATGTCACAGTTTCAAGAGTGTGAGGCATTGGTGGGATAAAAATGCAGTTTACGTAACCCCACAGACAAAAATCACATGGAGTGAGGTCTGGTGACCTGGGAGGCCACTGGTGATGAAGTTCATCTTCTGCTCCCCCTCTTCCAATGCAGTGTCCTGAAATTGTGACATTTCTCTAAGCATGTCTGAAAATCCTACCTAAGTGTAATTTACATTCAAAACTGATTGCTTCTAGAAGCCTCATTCGCCAAATTCTTCGATATAGTTCACCAGCCTGGGACTGCCACACAATTGGATTAACAGAAGAGCCACAAAAGTTTCCGAGAACAGCTGTTCAACTCGTTATGGGTTTGTTTAGTAAGCACAAGAGTGTCAGAGATGCTCAACAACCTCCTAAAAGACAGTCACTCTGAGTAATGGAGAGCCTTACAAAATTTCTAGCACCAACATTCTAAAGCAAGACAAAAAAACATACTACTTCCTGCAATATACATCTTCCATAGAGGCCACAACATAAATATTACATAAATTTAGGCTCATCAGAAGTGTGCCAACAGTCTTTATTCCCCACATACCAAACATGAAAGGAACAGGAAAGGGGGAGCGGAGATTATACTGGTACATTACGTATCCTTTCCCACAGACCATACTGTAGCTTGTTGAGCACAGATATAGATACAATTAATATAGGTACATTATGTATCCTTCCCACAATTATCACTGGTACACTGTGTCTCCTTTCCCACAGACTGTACCATGGAGCACTGATGTAGACTTAACAATAAATAAGAAGTTGTTTCCAGCAGTCAACAGACATGCACTACTACTTGGAAGGATGGCATCATTAATCAATTACACAAAGGAATTTTCAAGGCTAGCTTCCCAGTTTCCTACAGTTCATTGTCAACCAACACTAGTTTTGATATGAAGACAGGAACATGCTTCCCAATCCCTTTACATACTACCCTGCCTGTTTACAGCAGACAGCTGTAGCTTACTGTCCACAGTGTGAAACTTTGTGCAATGATCTTCATTTGTGTATGACTTTTCTATTCTCCCAACACACAATCTTTATCAACAATGCCCTCTTTTAAGGCAACTTGAAAATAAGGAGTCAGTCAGGTTGCTGCACTTCATATTTGAAGTGCTGGCAGTTCAATATGAGCAATCTTAAAAGTACAAGCCACCTTCAACATGCTCAATACTTCAAAATTTCAAGGCCTTGAAGTGGATAAAAGATATATGCTGTTATAGTTCTACAACAGATCCATTCAGTTTCAGAATGAATGTAACAGGAAGATCCTTTTAAAAGAAAATTCAAGACTCTACGTGTCATAAAGGCATCAGATTAGCGACTAGTGATTACAAAACCAGGCCTGTAACAAGTCTCTGTTCCCTAACCATCATCACTATTTGGCAGAAGTTTCCTATTGTGCAACATATGTATAATATTAAGTTGCTACACAATCTCTCGTCTTTCCTCAGCCCACCTCCGTACGTGCAGACTAAGCACTTACTTCAAAGCAAAAAATGTCATTTGGACATTTTGTGTATGAAACAGTGTCTTACAGACGTAGGTACAGAAAATGTAAATGCGTAGAAGTACACTGGGAATAAGACTGCATTTTACTTGTTAATGAGACCCAGGATGATTACATACACATGAAGTTTAATCCACTTCATACTCAAGATTTCAGTTTTGTGATAAATTTCTAATACTTGTAATGGACATCACGATTTTACAGTGGTGTTTGCTGATACTATAAAATTACTGGACACCCTAAATTGTGTCTTATGGCTCTGTGCAAGGAAAGATTTTAGTGTTTCTCACTGTAACCTATGTGGTCCTCACAGCATGACACCAGACGAGACGTAATCGTGTGCACACAAAATCTTGATCTACAGAGATACCCTGGATCCAATACAGGGTAGTCAGTATATGTGCATTGCAAATAAAGCTCTCCACAACATCCAGAGTGTCATTCTCCACTTTCAGACGCAATAATCTTATTCTGTTGTTTACCAGGGCAAGTGAGAAACAAAATGGACGATTCACCATATGTTGCAGCCAAAGGGGTATCTGAACTGGACCTACACCTACATCTATAGGCCTACTATGCTAATCACTATGATGTGCACAAAAGAGAGTGCTTCACAACATTAGGGCTTCTTCCTGTTCCATATACAAGAAGTGCACGATGAACAATTGCTCAAACGCTGATGTGTGAGCTGTAATTAGTCTAATCTTGTATTTTCGAGACCTGTGGGAGGAACACATAGGGTTTGTACAGGGTGTGGCAGAACCAATTGAGCAATTTAAAAAAAATTGGTGTATATAGAGAAAAAAATCCTTTTAATTTCGAAATTGGTAGTTCATACTATTTTATACTCACTCAATGCCAAAAATAATGTCCTCAAGATGTTGGCTGTTGGCAGCAATACACTTTCCGAGATATATTGCTATATTGTCTGTTTATACATATTGGTGTGACAGCAACATTTAAACACATTTTCCTTCTGATATCTCAAAAGAAAGAAGTCACAAATGGTCAAATCTGGTGACTGTGCAGACCATCCCCCATTACTCCTCAAAGGGACCAAAGTCCCAAAAACTCTTCTAACAAAACATTAAATGAATTTTGGGCAGTGTGAGCTGAGACACCATTCTCTTGGCACGACAAGTCACCTAATCCTGCTCCTTCAACAATTTCTTCCAATCTGGCTTGCAGAAAATCTTGCAATGCAACGTAATGTAAACCTCCAGAAGTCACAGTCATGTCTTCCTCCTCAAAAAAGTAAAGGCCTATCTCATCAAACTGTGATACAGCGCACCATATCACTGGTTTAGGGGAATGTAGTGGTCTTTCATGAACAACTTGGGAGTTATTCTCAGTCCAGAAAGGAAAATTCTGTTTATTCACAAAACCACCGAGATGAAAATGTGCCTGTCACTACTGACAAAAGCTGTCTCCGGAGAGATCTGTGCAAGCATTTGCTCATTCAGATTCTGGCAGCTGGCATGGGCTTGGTTAAAATCAAATCAAACTGCAAGCATTTGCTCGTTCAGATTCTGGCAGCTGGCATGGGCTTGGTTAAATTCAAATCAAACTGCAGACTCCTCTTCTAACTGCAGTCTGAAATCCTCAATGCAATAGCATGCCTTCAAGTGGAATGTCTTAGCGATTGCTCAACCACTGCTCTCACCAATGCACATTTTCTGGTGTTCTGATGGATCTGCGTTGGCCATGTGTATCTCTTCTTTAGTTTCCTTCAACTGCAGAAGCCTCAACCGAATTGTGTTCACATTAGGAAGGTATTGTTGAACCATCACCGAAAAGCTCTTTGAGTTGCAATCACTTGTTTTCAAAACATGTACGTACGGCAAAGCCATGAGTGCTCTCATCCAAACCGTGTTGGCTACAGAAATGGGGTCACCGATGGAATGAAGGGAGATGTGCAATTGCCTTCCCCCACCATTGTCCAAATAGTTATCCCTCAAAACTGAGACCAACTGTATTTTCTAATATCCCACCAATGAATCAAAGTCTGCCACCTGCTTTTATCTATGATTGAACCTACATGATTATTCTATTTCATATCCCAGTAAATTGTTACACCAAGGTATTGGTAGAGTTGGCTGGTTAAATTTGCAATTCGATATCGTAGTAATATAAAACTTCATTTTTTTGTTTTGTGGAGTGCACATTTTTAAACATTAAAGCAAGCTGCCAATCTTTGCACTATTTTAAAGTCTAACAAAGAGCTAACTGAATTTACAGATTTTATAAGACAGTATTTCATTATAGATAACTGTATCATCTGCAAAAGGTTTTTAAGATTACTACTGTATTAATATTGTTTACATGGTCAATAATATACAACAGCAAGAGCCCTAACATACTTCCCTGGAGCATACTTGAAGTTACTTCTACAACTATTGATGATTCTCCATTCACGATAGCACAATGTGTCCCCCAAATCAAAAAAATCCTCAATACAGTAAAAAATTTTGCTTGATACCCCACACTATCATACTTTCACGAAGACATGTTACAGAGTCAACCACTTTTTGGAAACAAAGAAATACTGCTTCTACATGACTGCCCTGTTCCACAGTTTTAAGTATGTTGTGAGAAAAGCATCAGCTGGGTTTCGTATGACCGATGTTTTCGAATTCCATGCTGGTTGGTGTGTTCCAGATGCCTCATTACATTTGAGTGCAGAATGTGCTCCAAGATTCAGAATTTGCTGACAGGTGCAACAAGTGCTTTCTTCAAACTAGTGAGTACAGTGTTTTGTTCAAAGGACATATGGTATAAAACTGTCAGAAATGGGCTAAACCAGTTTCAAATTCTATGTAGAATCTGACAGGGATTCCTTTGTGCCCTTGGTAGACTTACAGTATCCCCTCTTCTACAAGATGCAATACTATTATGCTTAGGGGAGTCTATTAAGCACCAATTGGAGACTGAATGACTGAGAGGTGTTTGATGGAAACAACGTCCCGTAAAGGGGGGGGGGGGGGGGGGGGGGAAGGTAATGTGATTTTTCACAACCAAGAAATGATGAAGTCTTCTTAAGACCATATTGGACAGTACTGCATAACAGCTTAGGACTTCCTCCTCTGAAGGACCTCCCAGCTTGCTTACTTGTGGCTTACTGCTTTCAGTGTGGCAATTTTTGAGTGTGGTTTATCTACTAATAAGAAAGCAGCCACTGCCTTAGCTGGGAACTGTCCCTCTATTTTATTATCTGTGCAGACACTAATGATCTTGATACCAGGACAACCAAATTCCAAATCCAGCATTTTCACAGAGTGTAATAAACTGTGTATGCCTTAAGAACATTTGTCTTACTATATTTAAACTTGTCAAGGCTGCACCTTATCATCTTACAATAGCAGAAAAGTTGCATCTTCTCCACTCAGAGTATTCAGTTACGCTTGTTTATTATTATTATTATCTTTTTTTTCTCAGACTTAAGTCTGGTTAAAAATGGAACGTGACGCGGACCTCGGTCAAGCGTGACTTCCTTGTAACTGTATGGTATATGTTATATTGCATGTAGGAACTTTCGGGTAATTGAACATGTATCAATAATTACAGATTTTTGTAGTTGTATATATATGTTTGGATGTAGCTGTATTGCATTGATGTACTGGTGGATATTGTGAGGTATGACTCCTGTAGTTGATAGTATAATTGGGATAATGTCGACTTTATCCTGATGATGATGATGATGATTATTATTATCTTTGACTTTTTTTTTCTCAGACTTAAGTCTGGTTAAAAATGGAACGTGACGCGGACCTCGGTCAAGCGTGACTTCCTTGTAACTGTATGGTATATGTTATATTGCATTTAGGAACTTTCGGGTAATTGAACATGTATCAATAATTACAGATTTTTGTAGTTGTATATATATGTTTGGATGTAGCTGTATTGCATTGATGTACTGGTGAATATTGTGAGGTATGACTCCTGTAGTTGATAGTATAATTGGGATAATGTCGACTTTATCCTGATGCCACATGTCCTTGACTTCCTCAGCCAGTTGGATGTATTTTTCAATTTTTTCTCCTGTTTTCTTCTGTATATTTGTTGTGTTGGGTATGGATATTTCAATTAGTTGTGTTAATTTCTTCTTTTTATTGGTGAGTATGATGTCAGGTTTGTTATGTGGTGTTGTTTTATCTGTTATAATCGTTCTGTTCCAGTATAATTTGTATTCATCATTCTCCAGTACATTTTGTGGTGTGTACTTGTATGTGGGAACGTGTTGTTTTATTAGTTTATGTTTTATGGCAAGTTGTTGATGTATTATTTTTGCTACATTGTCATGTCTTCTGGGGTATTCTGTATTTGCTAGTATTGTACATCCGCTTGTGATGTGATCTACTGTTTCTATTTGTTGTTTGCAAAGTCTGCATTTATCTGTTGTGGTGTTGGGATCTTTAATAATATGCTTGCTGTAATATCTGGTGTTTATTGTTTGATCCTGTATTGCGATCATGAATCCTTCCGTCTCACTGTATATATTGCCTTTCCTTAGCCATGTGTTGGATGCGTCTTGATCGATGTGTGGCTGTGTCAGATGATACGGGTGCTTGCCGTGTAGTGTTTTCTTTTTCCAATTTACTTTCTTTGTATCTGTTGATATTATGTGATCTAAAGGGTTGTAGAAGTGGTTATGAAATTGCAATGGTGTAGCTGATGTATTTATATGAGTGATTGCTTTGTGTATTTTGCTAGTTTCCGCTCGTTCTAGAAAGAATTTTCTTAAATTGTCTACCTGTCCATAATGTAGGTTTTTTATATCTATAAATCCCCTTCCACCTTCCTTTCTGCTTAATGTGAATCTTTCTGTTGCTGAATGTATGTGATGTATTCTATATTTGTGGCATTGTGATCGTGTAAGTGTATTGAGTGCTTCTAGGTCTGTGTCACTCCATTTCACTACTCCAAATGAGTAGGTCAATACTGGTATAGCATAAGTATTTATAGCTTTTGTCTTGTTTCTTGCTGTCAATTCTGTTTTCAGTATTTTTGTTAGTCTTTGTCTATATTTTTCTTTTAGTTCTTCTTTAATATTTGTATTATCTATTCCTATTTTTTGTCTGTATCCTAGGTATTTATACGTATCTGTTTTTTCCATCGCTTCTATGCAGTCGCTGTGGTTATCCAATATGTAATCTTCTTGTTTAGTGTGTTTGCCCTTGACTATGCTATTTTTCTTACATTTGTCTGTTCCAAAAGCCATATTTATATCATTGCTGAATATTTCTGTTATCTTTAGTAATTGGTTGAGTTGTTGATTTGTTGCTGCCAGTAGTTTTAGATCATCCATGTATAGCAAATGTGTGATTTTGTGTGGATATGTTCCAGTAATATTGTATCCATAATTTGTATTATTTAGCATGTTGGATAGTGGGTTCAGAGCAAGACAGAACCAGAAAGGACTTAATGAGTCTCCTTGGTATATTCCACGCTTAATCTGTATTGGCTGTGATGTGATGTTATCTGAATTTGTTTGGATATTAAGTGTGGTTTTCCAGTTTTTCATTACTGTGTTTAGAAACTGTATCAATTTAGGATCTACTTAGTATATTTCCAAAATCTGTAGTAACCATGAGTGGGGTACACTATCAAAGGCTTTTTGGTAATCAATGTATGCGTAGTGTAGGGACCTTTGTTTAGTTTTAGCTTGATATGTCACCTCTGTATCAATTATCAGTTGCTCTTTACATCCTCGTGCTCCTTTGCAGCAGCCTTTTTGTTCTTCATTTATAATTTTGTTCTGTGTTATATGTGTCATTAATTTCTGTGTGATGACTGAAGTTAATATTTTGTATATTGTTGGTAGGCATGTTATGGGGCGATATTTAGCTGGGTTTGCTGTGTCTGCTTGATCTTTAGGTTTCAGATAGGTTATTCCATGTGCAAGTGTATCAGGGAATGTGTATGGGTCTGCAATGTAACTGTTAAATAATTTAGTTAGATGTGAATGTGTTGAGGTGAACTTCTTTAGCCAGTAATTTGCTATTTTATCATTTCCAGGGGCTTTCCAATTGTGTGTAGAATTAATTGCTCGGGTGACTTCATGTTGCAAAATTATCACTTCAGGCATTTGTGGTATCATCTTGTATGTGTCTGTTTCGGCTTGTATCCACCGTGCATGCCTGTTATGTTGTACCGGGTTTGACCATATGCTGCTCCAGAAGTGTTCCATGTCTGTTATGTTTGGTGGATTGTCTATTTTAATGTGTGTGTTATCCATTGTTTGGTAAAATCTCTTTTGGTTTGTGTTGAATGTTTGGTTTTGTTTCCTTCTATTTTCACTTTTTTTGTATCTTCTAAGTCGTTTGGCCAATGCTTGCAATTTCTGCTTTTTTTCATCTAATTGCTCTATTGCTTCTTGTTGTGAGATTTTACCTAACCTTTTTCGTTTTTTGTCTGATATTTCATTTCTTATAAATTGTGTTAGCTGTCCGATGTCTTTTCTCAGTTTTTCTATTCTGATCTGTAACCTGTGTTGCCATGCTGGTTTTGTGCGTTTCTTCTGTGTGTTGGTTTGTTCTGATCTCTGCCTAGTGTGTATATTTAGTGTAGTGAGCGCTCCTATATAAACCAGTAGTTGTAACTCTTCCATAGTTGTGTTTTCATTTATTTTGTTGTGTATGATTGTGTTGATAGTTTTTATTGTTGTTTCGACTTGTGGGTTATTTGGCGGTCTATGCAAGAATGGTCTAATGTCTGTATTTGTGTCTTTGTATTCTATATATGTCAGCTGAAGTTTCTCTTCTATATCTAACACGTGTGTCTCTTCGTGTTCTATTTGTGCTTGTTCTGGTGGCTGTCTTAAGATTTCGTTTTCCTCTGATTGTTTAATTGATGCGTGTTGGTCTTTGTTTGTTTGCTCTGGGATGTTTGAGTCCATTACTGTGTTTTCTTCTTCTTCTGATTGCACATTATTTTGTTCCAGTATTTGTTGTACTTGTTGTTTGATGTTTTCTAATTCTGACTGGGGTATCCTGTTATTTTTGATTATTACACGGATCTGATCAGCTAGTCGTTGTTCTGTTAAAAATTTTAATTCCGGGTATCTGGTAATAAATGTTGTGTATACTTGTGATCTGTATCCAGTTGTGTTGGCTCCTAGGTTTGTTGCTTGGTAATAACAGAACATGAGGTGTCGATTTACTTCATCTGACCATCTCATCCTCTGTCTTCGTTTTCCTTCTAGGGTGGTTGCAGGAAGCATATCCTGCAAAACACCTCTATTCGGATTTAAATCATTTTCCATGTGGCTAGCAGTGTCGTTACCATTGTGGGCGGGCATAGGGTTCAAGCGTCGTCCCCGACCATGACGGCGCTTGTCCGAGGCTTCTTTAGTTCTGTCCTGAACCAAGTAATCACACTAAAAGGGGGGTTAGCCCTATTAGTGGTTTGTTCTTTTCGTCGCCTTTTACGACTGGCAGAACATACATAATTATTATTATTATTATTATTATTATTATTTACTCCACATTTATGTAAATCTACTGATGAATCCTGAAGAGTAATAGATATTATGTAATTGTTTAAATGGAAGTTTATTTTCAATTAACATTCTTAAATGCAGTGCACAACAGGACTTAGAAACCCAGAAGTTACTGAAGAATTTATTTATCAATGCCTGTTAACATATGATTATTTTTTTAAATTTCCAGTGATTTCCAATTTCCTATATTATATTGGTGAGCAGTTTATTGAGTATTTTGCATTAGAATGAAGAACTTCAGTCAGTATCCTGGAGAGAAATGCAATACCCATATGAGAATTATTTTTGTACAGGCCAGCTAAATTGAGTTTTTTTATATATCAAAAATGTTGAGTAGCAGAATTAATTATTCATCACAAATAAAATTGAAGTGTACCTAAATGTGTTAGCATGTAACTGTAATAAAACAAAGTTCCTTGAAAATACAGACACAACCTGCTTGGTTGAAAATCCTGCATCTTAAATTGACAGTCTTGACACTTCATGAACTGAAGTTAGTAGCTTATGACAGGAAACATTTGGTCAGAAGACTTTAGAATGCCCTGACTGAACTTGCAAAAACATATTATTATTGTGCAGTGTCACAATAGAACATAAAATGAAAAATTTGTTTCTTTTAGTATGCTGTATGTGTTAGCACTAGGTTTCACGGTATCTCTTCTTTCACCATCACCGACGACGACAATACACTCATCACAGTCATCCAAGAAAGCTTCACTAACGACATGCAAGTTGCCCAAGTGGCACCAGAAAGAAAGGTCACCAAGCTATGACCCCCACAAATTTACACCTTTGCCTTGTGGTCAGGATGAATGAAATGACAGAACAACACAAGCAAAAACATGTCTCTCTGACAGCTTATTGGTGTGATGATCCCACTGCAAATAGCTGTCCTTCTGGCCACTAAGTAATTTTACACTTTAAGATCCACTAGTGAATGACATACAACTTACATTTTTCAGCCTTTAATATTTGTAATTAGTACAGACTTTCTTTTATAAGTTACCCTCTTTCCTCTGAATCGATGAAACTATCGATTTGATGGTGTCTGGATAGCTTAATATGTGTGAACTTCCAGGGATGTTTGTTTGAAATTTAGATGTCTTAAAATGTTGTTTTAATGCTGTTTTTTCATCAGATACTGGTATGGCATACCAGTGTGCACTGCCACAAATCAAGCACTGGGTACATATGTAGAAACTTGTGGGTTGCCACAATTCCACCCACCCAACATAATTTCTGAACTTCCAAAGCTGAAAATTTTCAGGTGTATCCAATCACAGAGAACTTGAGAAGGTCACAGAATATCTCTTGTAACTCCTAAATCAACTATGTAAAGCAAATCAAGCTACTTACACTTAGGAGTAATTTTATTGAGACAATAATTTATTGATAAATGCAAGTACCATTTGGGGCAAAAGTAGCAAACAAAATAATATAAAACTTACATAATGTGTTCAATTAAAACAGTACAACCACCTTGCCATGTTTTGTGGGAAAATGTCACTGGAACTTTCAGTCACCCTTCACTGAAGAGCTAGGTACTCCTGAAGTATTAAAATATGTGGGCTAGAAATTTATATAGCTAGCTTTTATCATGTGGCATACCTGTACACCACCTTTGAACAAAATCAAAGACAGTGCTGTAGAGAACAGTCGAATTGACATTAAATCAGTCTTTTAAAATTATTTCTATTAAATTGTTTCAATACTCTCTCTAGCAGTCTCGTACACTTTGAAAACATTTCTTGTTATTGGTTTTTCCAGATATCAACAAACTAAACTAACTCTGTGATCCAACCCCTGTGATCCCTGCCCATACCATCCTCTGTCAAATGGCATAATTTGGAAGTAATATGGAGGGGCATAGGGTCTGCACATCACTCTCCTGCCAGTAGTCAACTTTCCAGACCAGACCTATCACTTCTCATTGAAGTAGTTCCTCAATTGGCATCATGACACTAAGAGGAACTCATTCCAGTCCCCATAACAATGAAAATCCCTGGTAGTACTGAAAAGAGTTTATCGTCCCATCGACAGTGCAGTCATTAGATGGAACACAAGCTCAGATTACAAAAGTATGGGGGAAGAAAAATGGCCGTGCGCTCTTCAGAAGAAACATCCTGATATTTGCATGGTGCAATTTAGGCAAATCACAGGAAACCTAAATCTGGATGGCTAGACTGGGATTCGAACTGTCGTCTTCCCAAATGTGAATCCAGTATGTTAACCACTGCGCCACCTCACTCAGTGGATAGTACTTGGAATTGAACCTGGGTCCCTGCATGGTAGCCTATGCGCTGATCACTGAGGCACAGTGAAGCACTTTCCACTTACAGGACTACCAGTAACTTATTTTTTAGATGATTAATGGGGAACATTTTTGAAAACAACTGTTTGAAGTGCAGTACTCATTATCATCTACAGCTTGTAACTTTACTTATTATGCACCTATACTGCCACACCCTCAGCACTCTCATTAGTTCCACAACACTATAAAACTTAAAACCTTCAGCGTGTGCCTGCTCAATTTCAGAGGTTTTCCTAGGTTTTTTGACAAGTGTAATATATCTACTGATATATGTGACCAATCATTTTCCCAGAATAACAGGAACTGAAAGAATCTAACACTGCACTCTCCTCAGTTTACAGAGTTTTAGTCAACACACTCATTACCATTTGTCATTGTACTAATTGGCTACTGAATGAAGGCTCAGCTCTTCCCAACAAAACTTCCTGCCCACAGGTAGTAGTTTTGCAGTTTCTACAGGGATCAGTGTGAGCACTGAAAGAAAACTGGCACAGTAAGTGATATCCTTAGCTAGGAATCTATCTTCTTAAGTAAAAGATACATTACACAACAAATTACATAATCCCCCAAGTAAATTTATTTCTGTTTGTTGCATTATTCATCAAATGACAAGCATTTTTTCTAGTGCCACTTAGAGAAAGGGCATGGGAAGAACAGGCCCTACAGCTTGAATGACTATTCAGCACTGTAGTCAATTCAGAGTGATTTCTGGATGCTCTGTAACAATTTTGTGAGTATATTCCAGAAACAAAACAACAGTGTTTGCCAATGAAACATTTGACATATTTCTGAGAGAGAAATAATATATGAACATTTAGGCTATCTTCATTTTCATGTCTGCACATACGATATGAAAGCCCTAAAGCATAAAATTGCAGTTTATCAATATATTCCCACTGAACTACAGTCTAAATTAATTACACTCACACTGCACAAGACGTATCACTAACACAATTGTACAAACTGCACATTTTTAACCACGTATATATAGAGACAAGTTCCACCTGTAACTAATTTATTACGGTATCATCAAATTCCACTGCATTATTTAGAAAAATATACTGTTACCTAGATTCATGGACGACTGATATCTGTCAGTGTCTGACTTTATATTAGTTGTTTTCATCAAATAATACTTTAAATAGTTGTATTACACAAGAATAATCCAAGGTCAACTTTGTTTGACAGTAATAAATTTGGCACGGAAAATGTGAGGCCTATTTCTAAAATGTTTCTATTGCTAATACAGTTCAAATTATTGCCCAATCATTTACCACGTAAATACAACTGTCGATAATTGCGCTAAAATAGATTCACACGATTCAAACTGCCCTCAAAACTTATTTCGCATTACAGCTATTGTACTACAATTACGAAATGCAGACTGGACGGATTCCCGTCAACGTCGAAGACGTTGAACAGTATACCCATGGCCTGGGGGAGAATGTAATTGGAAATCAGTCAAGCCTTTTAGGGACACACTTGTACTCATGATGTTCAACTTCCCGCATCTATGGTAATTAAAACACTAATTATTAATAGCTACCCCCCATAAAAAGAAGGCCTATTGTACTTCATGAAAGATGATAAATACTTCATTTCCTACGGAAACAACTGAAAATGTACAATCGTTAGTGCGGAAACGATTTCTTCCTTCGCCACACTTAATGTGTAACAGCAATAGCTTACTAAGTAGCTAGAAAATAAAGCAATCTATCACAAAAACAGCACTTTGTAATTTTCGCCTTCAAATTCACAAATTTATACTGTAAATAAATCATACCGTTACAACATCAGACATGGTTTAGCAATATTAATCTCGAAATTCGCTCCTGTCAATACAACATATAATCTCGTACCGAGAAACAATAGTTGATGCTACTGCAATTGTTTCTGTTTAAAACGACTGCTGTGTCAAACAGTCTACGCGGCTTCCATTGTTGAATAAGAAAACGTCCTATAAAACAACTTCTGATCATATTTCCTCCCGCAGAGGCGTATCTGCAAAACATGCACGCCTTTTCAATCGTGTTTTATTTACAACTGCACGAGAATCAGATTCCAGTTGCAGCGGCAGATAAGGGTTTCGACCTTGACAACTCTTTTACAAAGAAATAATAGTGAGTACGTTGAAGAAAACTATGTATACAAATACATTAGATATCAGAATAATTAAAGTCACTTTTATTCGTTATACTGAATCCCTGTGTTACTGCAACATTTGAATATTTCACTCTCAAATCTAATGTTCAATGTTGACACTTGAGCGATAATAATCGATAGACAGAAGGTTTAGCAGACTGTGTCTATATCTCGATGTGACATTCTACTTTTTCAATGAGGTAACTTTTAAATAAGTGAGGCACATCACTATGTTCACATAGGGTTCCCGTAAAGTTTTCACAATACATTTTTGATTGACCATATAAACACTCCAAAATCTATTCTCGAAATCCGTTTGTAGCTGCCGGTTTCCAACTTCCACAATCGATTTTCGCTCTCACGTAAACGCTCAACTGTTTTTGGAAAGTGCTTGGATTGCAAGGTTACGTCTTGTTTTTAAGATATTGGACCAGTATGAACGGGGTGACTTATTATGCACTGAAGCAGAAATATGAGACAGAAACATGGAACTGCCTACCACTAGTATTTAAGTGAAGAGAAATAGCGATTGTGGTGACTAAATTAGAAACGGTATAACAGCTGTTTTTCAGATGCCATATTGAACTGGGCTAGCAAATCCCCTTCAGATCTTCATATGTAAACATAACGGCGAAAAACGGCTTCCGAAATTCGGTTTTTGTCTTTCGGAAGATGTGTCGTATGCAAACGTAGTGATTATCACCTCACATAAATGCCAGAGTGGCACTTATCGAGTTTAGGGGGACACCCAAGCAGCGACAAATACGACCGTCGGCAGACTGCTTGCGTTCTAAGAACATTTTATTCGCACCGCCAACGAATTGTCCATCTTCACAGAACATCTCACGTTACAGCAAACCATGACCGAAAGCCCATTCAATAGCTGAATCACTATCACGCCAAACGTCGAACAAATTTACCATACGAAATTCGGTCAAATCAGGGAAAATTCTAGTCATTACGGGTTAGTAGAACAAACGCACAGAACAAACCGAACTAGCACTTAATTACACTGTCATTTGACTTTAGTGTAAACTGAATGAGGCGATTTTATCCAAGTGCTTTGATGTGCTACGATTTAGCCTGAAAGATGTTTGCAAATAACATATTCGTGGTCCGGTCAAAAAATGAGAAAAAAATTTTCATTAAAAATTTTTTTTGTCTCGATATATTAAAAAGTTTTTATCGGGGATGAAAATGAATAACATCTTCGAGATCAACATAATCTAACTGATCAAAAAGTGAGAAAAAATATTTCCGAAAATTTTGTTCCCCTAAACTCGATAAGTGCCGCCAGAGTTGTATTAATTGTAAGTTTGCGAGGCGGTTAGGCAGAACATGAAATCATTGTTTTCATTTATTTGAACGGGAGTGACATGATCCGGAGACAGAATTGATAAGCTTGTTCTCTATATCGATACCCTGCAAACCACTGAGAAGTGCATAGCAGAAGGTACTTCGACGGGCGACTTAGGCTGTCGTATTGGTTCAAATGGCTCTGAGCACTATGGGACTTAACATCTGTGGTCATCAGTCCCCTAGAACTTAGAACCACTTAGACCTAACTAACCTGTTGTGACAGGTGTTTGGTTTCATTTGTCTGTCCCTTATATATTTGTACAGAAGATCAAGCCATGTGTGAAATAAATTGAAGATTTCTCGACAGACATGTCTCAGTACGTTAGTCTGGACAGACGAGCCGTTCACAAAAGAGAATTAATTTGGGATGTGCCCCAGGGAACTGTCATAAGGTCAGTTTAGTTGATGGTACGTATTGAGTATTGGCGGATAATAATGTCTGGAACCTCAGACTCCTCACAGATGATGTGGCTATCAATAAGAACTAGACACTAATTTTTAATGTAGAGACCTGTAAAATCGTGCACTTCCTGAAATGCAAGTGAGATCAGAAAGAAACTATTGTCTATTTATTGGTGGATGGCGTGCCACATAAGTCGGTAAAAAGCACAGTTAACTCAGTTCCTTGCAAAACAGGCTATAAAATAAATGACGGAAAGTCACAGGAAGGGTTGTTCCATTTGAAGATGTGCTATGTCTGGCAACCAAACGTTGCGGCTAGATGCGTTGATGCACGAGGGTGTACGCTATAACCGCGCAGCCTGTGTAGTGAACGTCTCCGCACATGGCGAGTGGAATAGTAATCTGTGCAAGTAACTTACAAGAGGTCCGTCCGCCGCTCGTGGTCTCGCGGTAGCGTTCTCGCTTCCCGAGCACGGGGTGCCGGGTTCGATTCCCGGCGGGGTCGGGGATTTTCACCTGCCTCGAGATGACTGGGTGTTTGTGTTGTCCTCATCCTTTCATCATCATCCAGGAAATTGGCGAAATTGGACTGAGCAAAGATTGGGTAATTGTACGGGCGCTGATAACCACGCAGTTGAGCGCCCACAAACCAAACATCATCATCATCATCATTACAAGAGGTCCGAATTTTATGAACATTTAGTATGTTGTGCGTAGGTATTCTGTAGAGTGGAATCCAAGTTTCGTCCTCCTGGGAGGGGCCGAATAGCCTCAAAATTTTAGTATTTTTCAGTTTTTTGTCTATAATTGTTTTCTCTGGATCCTTGGGTCCTATGACGAAAAGCACTTGGACCTTCTTGTATTTTTACCGCCTATTACGAAGATATAAAGCTTGAAAGGAATAGCAAAGTTTTCAAATTATACAGGGTGACACACGGGAGATGGACGGTTTTTAAATAAAGAATACTAGGTCAATCTCAAAAATAATGTTTGTTTATTGACATTAAGTCAAATCTCATTATTTGCCATTTAATGTCAGCATCCTCCTCGTTGAGGAGGCTGAATTTTCACATGCATGCGACAACAATGTTTACAAATGGCATCTGCAAGATAACTTGTTCAGTAGGGAATCTGGAACTGCATTTTTCGTTGCTGTTATGGGACTCACCGCTCCTCTTTCACGTTTCTAGCCACAAACTGACGGATTCTTTTCGTTACTCAGCCATACTATTCGTATATACCTACTATGTAGGTAGATACGAAAAATTATGCTGAGCGGCGTCTTGAGTAGGTGGAAATCTCGCAAGTTGGATTTTGCCGCCTATTTAGAGTTACAGTGCTAGACAATTGTTAGGGAACAGCTGCCAGTTGCTGTGGAACAATCAACAATTGCTACGCAACACCCGACCGATGAGACATACAGACGTGTTAACTGCAGTGAAGCGGGTGGCGAACGCTCCGTATGTATTCGACAGTTTATGCAATATAGTGTTTGATGGAGATGGTTGTGGAACCGATTAGTGCGACATTCCGTGTGGTACGGCAACACGCCTGCAAGATATTTGAGAGCATACGATCGAGGGCAAGTCGTTGGACGGATCGAAGCCGGTCAAAGTGTCTCTACTATGGCCACAGTAATGAGTGTGTCCAAGAGTGTCTGCTCGCGATTAGACAAGGCCGCTGAATGTGGACGTTATGCGAAAGCATGCCGTCGGTCGTAAGCGGACCTAGCCCTAATGGCGAAAAGGAACAGACATCTCCTCCTAGGCAGATCGCTGCAGATTTTGCAACGGTTACTAGTACACCTGTCAGACTCATTTCGAGGCGATTAAATCAGGCTGGTATGTGTGCTCGGAAGTCTGTTGAATGCATCCCACTTAAGCCACACTATCGTCGAGAAAGAGTTCATTGGTGTAGGGGGGGTCTACTGAAGCATGGGATACAACCCGTCGGCTTTGAACAATGACGTCATGGGTTGCTCATAGATATTAATGTCTTTACTTTCCAGCCATAGATAATGCTACTGCTGAAGCTTCCTGGCAGATTAAAACTGTGTGCCGGACCGAGACTCGAACTCGGGACCTTCGCCTTCCGTGGGCAAGTGCTCTACCAACTGAGCTACCCAAGCACGACTCACGCCCCGTCCTCACAGCTTTACTTCTGCCAGTACCTCGTCTCCTACCTTCCAAACTTTACAGAAGCTCTCCTGCGAACCTTGCAGAACAAGCACTCATAGCGTGAGTCGTGCTTGGGTAGCTCAGTTGGTAGAGCACTTGCCCGCGAAAGGCAAAGGTCCCGAGTTCGAGTCTCGGTTCGGCACACAGTTTTAATCTGCCAGGAAGTTTCATATCAGCGCACACTCCGCTGCAGAGTGAAAATATCATTCCGGAAACATCCCCCTAGGCTGTGGCAAAGCCATGTCTCCGCAATATCCTTTCTTTCAGGAGTGCTAGTTCTGCAAGGTTCGCAGGAGACCTTCTGTAAAGTTTGGAAGGTAGGAGACGAGGTACTGGCAGAAGTAAAGCTGTGAGGAGGGGGCGTGAGTCGTGCTTGGGTAGCTCAGTTGGTAGAACACTTGCCCGCGAAAGGCAAAGGTCCCGAGTTCGAGTCTCGGTCCGGCACACAGTTTTAATCTGCCAGGAAGTTTCATATCAGCGCACACTCCGCTGCAGAGTGAAAATATCATTCCGGAAACATCCCCCAGGCTGTGGCTAAGCCATGTCTCCGCAATATCCTTTCTTTCAGTAGTGCTAGTTTTGCAAGGTTCGCAGGAGAGCTTCTGTAAAGTTTGGAAGGTAGGAGACGAGGTACTGGCAGAAGTAAAGCTGTGAGGAGGGGGCGTGAGTCGTGCTTGGGTAGCTCAGTTGGTAGAACACTTGCCCGCGAAAGGCAAAGGTCCCGAGTTCGAGTCTCGGTCCGGCACACAGTTTTAATCTGCCAGGAAGTTTCATATCAGCGCACACTCCGCTGCAGAGTGAAAATCTCATTCCGGAAACATCCCCCAGGCTGTGGCTAAGCCATGTCTCCGCAATATCCTTTCTTTCAGGAGTGCTAGTTTTGCAAGGTTCGCAGGAGAGCTTGTGTAAAGTTTGGAAGGTAGGAGACGAGGTACTGTCAATATGGAAAGATGCGTTACACTACACCATTAGCCACGGAGATTGAAGAAGTGGAGTGGCTGGCACGCTCAACGATACAGATAGTCGTACCATAGATGCTACCACGAAGGAAAGGTATCTGTGGAGAGGCCAGACTAACCCGCGCTTCCTGGAGAGGGGCAGCAGCTTTTCGGTAGTTGTTGAGGCACAACAGTGTGGCTGACTGGCTGATCTGGCCTTGTAACATTAGCCTTGCTGTGCTGGTGCTGTGAACGGCTGAAAACAAGGGAACACCACACTGGAAGTTGGTGAATTTAAAAAGAGAAATGGCTGGCTTGAAGTTAGATATGATAAGAACCAGTTAAGTGTGATGGCAGGAAGAACAGGATAGTTAATTAGGTGAGTACAGGATTATACATACAAAATCCAATGTAGGTAACGCAAGAGTAAGTGTAGTAATGAATAGGAAAATAGGAATGCGAGTAAGCCACTATCAACAGCATAGTGGAAGTATTAACATAGGCTTCAGTGGTAGTCAACCTGGTGCCTACCGCCCATTAGAGGCATTCCAGCTTTCATGGTGGGCGGTAGGGGTTTGAAAAACATTTTCATTGGTTCAAATGGCTCTGATCACTATGGGACTTTACATCTGTGGTCATCAGTCCCCTAGAACTTAGAACAACTTAAACCTAACTAACCTAAGGACATCACACACATCCATGCCCGAGGCAGGATTCGAACCTGCGACCGTAGCGGTCACGCGGTTCCAGACTGCAGCGCCTAGAACCGCACGGCCACACAGGCCGGCAAACATTTTCATTACGTTCATAAAATTTTCACGAAAATTATTCGGTAATTAATTATTATTACACTGAAGCGCCAAAGAAACTGGTATAGGCATACGTATTCGAATACAGAGATATGTAAACGGGCAAAATATGGCGCCGCGGTTGCAACACCTATATAAGACAACAAGTGTCTGGCGCAGTTGTCAGGTCGGTTACTGCTACTAAAATGGCAGGTTGCCAAAATTAAGTGAGTTTCAACGTGGTGTTATAGTCGGAGCAAGAGCGATAGGGCACAGCATCTCCGAGGTAGCGATAAAGTGGGTGTTTCCCGAGTGCACAAGGGCACCGTGAATATCAGGAATCAGGTAAACACCAAACCTCCGACATCGCTGCGGCCGGAAAGAGATCCTGCAAGAACGGGAGCAGCCGGCCAGTGTGGCCGAGCGGTTCTAGGCGCTTCAGTCTGGAACCGCGCGACCGCTACGATCCCAGGTTCGAATCCTGCCTCGGACATGGATGTGTGTGATATCCTTAGGTTAGGTGAGTTTAAGTAGTTCTAAGTTCTAGGGGACTGATGACCTCAGATATTGTCCCATAGTGCTCAGACCCATTTGAAGAACGGGACCAACGACGACTGAAGAGAATCGTTCTGCGTGATAGAAGTGCAGCACTTCCGAAAATTGCTGCAGATTTCAGTGCTGGGCCATCAACAAGTGTCAGCGTGCGAATAATTCAAGAAACATCATCGATTAGGGCTTTCGGAGCCGAAGGCCCACTCGTGTACCCTTGATGACTACAAGACGCAAAGCTTTACGCCTCACCTGGATCCGTCAACACCAACATTGGACTGTTGATGACTGGAAACATGTTGCCTGGTCGGACGAGTGTCTCGTCGGGTATGGACACAACCTCATGAATCCATGGACCCTGAATGTCAGCAGGAGACTGTTCAGGCTGGTGGAGGCTCTGTAATGGTGTGGGGCGTGCGCAGTTGGAGTGATATGGGACCCCTGATACGTCTAGATACGACTCTGGCAGGTGACACGTACGTGAGCATACTGTCTAATCACCTGCATCCATTCAAGTCCATTGTGCATTCCGAAGGACTTGGACAACTCCAACAGGCCCATGCAACACCCCACACGTACACAATTGCTACAGAGTGGCTAAGTATAAACACTTTCGCTGACCACCAAACTCGCCAAACACGAGCATCATTGAGCATATCTGGGACGCATTGCAACTTTTGCAGCTCAGAAGAGATCTCCACCCCCTCGTACTCTTACAGATTTATGGACAGCCCTGCAGGATTCATGGTATCACTTCCCTCCAGCACTACTTCACAGATTAGTCGAGTACATGCCACGCTGTGTTGCGGCACTTCTGCGTGCTCGCTGGGGTCCTACACGATATCAGCAGGTGTACCAATTTCTATGGCTCCTCAGTGTATTTATTTTAATGTGCTGTAACTCTGCTTTATAAATTTTACAAAGTAAAGTTACTTTCCTACTTTGTAGATCACAATTACTATGGAACCAGTGGATGATTATGAGGTGCATTCAAGTTCTAAGGCCTCCGATTTTTTTTCTCCGGACTGGAAAGAGATAGAAACATGCGCATTGTTTTAAAATGAGGCTGCGTTCATTGTCAATACGTCCCAGAGATGGCAGCACCGTACAGCAGATGGAATTTTACCGCCAGCGGCGAGAATGAGAACTGTTTTAAATACTTAAAATGGCGACGTTTTCCTTACTTGAACAGCATGCAATCATTCGTTTTCTGAATTTGCGTGGTATGAAACCAATTGAAATTCATCGACAGTTGAAGGAGACATGTGCTGATGGAGTTATGGATGTGTCGAAAGTGCGTTTGTGGGTGCGACAGTTTAATGAAGGCAGAACATCGTGTGACAACAAACCGAAACAACCTCGGGCTCGCACAAGCCGGTCTGACGACACGATCGAGAAAGTGGAGAGAATTGTTTTGGGGGATCGCCGAATGACTGTTGAACAGATCACCTCCAGAGTTGGCATTTCTGTGGGTTCTGTGCACACAATCCTGCATGACGACCTGAAAATGCGAAAAGTGTCATACAGGTGGGTGCCACGAATGCTGACGGACGACCACACGGCTGCCCGTGTGGCATGTTGCCAAGCAATGTTGACACGCAACGACAGCATGTATGGGACTTTCTTTTCGTCGGTTGTGACAATGGATGAGACGTGGATGCCATTTTTCAATCCAGAAACAAAGCGCCAGTCAGCTCAATGGAAGCACACAGATTCACCGCCACCAAAAAAATTCGGGTAACCGCCAGTGCTGAAAAAATGATGGTGTCCATGTTCTGGGACAGCGAGGGCGTAATCCTTACCCATTGCGTTCCAAAGGGCACTACGGTAACAGGTGCATCCTACGAAAATGTTTTGAAGAACAAATTCCTTCCTGCACTGCAACAAAAACGTCCGGGAAGGGCTGCGCGTGTGCTGTTTCACCAAGACAACGCACCCGCACATCGAGCTAACGTAATGCAACAGTTTCTTCGTGATAACAACTTTGAAGTGATTCCTCATGCTCCCTACTAACCTGACCTGGCTCCTAGTGACTTTTGGCTTTTTCCAACAATGAAAGACACTCTCCGTGGCCGGACATTCACCAGCAGTGCTGCTATTGCCTCAGCGATTTTCCAGTGGTCAAAACAGACTCCTAAAGAAGCCTTCGCCGCTGCCATGGAATCATGGCGTCAGCGTTGTGAAAAATGTGTACGTCTGCAGGGCGATTACGTTGAGAAGTAACGCCAGTTTCATCGATTTCGGGTGAGTAGTTAATTAGAAAAAAAATCGGAGGCCTTAGAACTTGAATGCACCTCGTAGAAAATTCTACAACTATAGATACTAAAATGGGCAGTGGGTAAAAAGAATTGACTACCCGTAACCCATGGGCTAGAGATGATGAGGTAAAAAAATATTCAGATGGTTAAGAAAGCCGATGATTACATTATGATCATAACTATGTTGTTGGGAAAGATAGAAAAGGAAAAATAGTGGAAAAACATGTATTGGGGAAACGAATGAAAGGCAAGCCACCTAGTAGAATTTTGTACAGGGCGCAATTCAATCATCTTGACTTAAGAACCATTTAGGAAGGTTGTATACATGGAAGAGTAGTAAAGGCGCTGGAAGATTTCAGATTGATTATACGGTGGTGAGAAAGATTCCGGTACCTGATTTTAAACTGTAAGATATTTTCGGGGGACAATGTAAACTGTAACCATAATTTGTGGATTAAGAATTGCAGATTAAAACTGACGAAATTCGGAAAAAAGTAGCAAATTAAGGAGCAAGGACCTGAATAAATTTAAAGCACCAAAAGTTTGTTGAGAATTTCTGAGGGAGTATTAGGTATTTATTGACTGAAACAGAGGAATGAAATACAATAGAAGACGACTGAGTAGCTTTGGGAGGTAATATACACAGTGTGTCCCTGTTCCATTAGGACTGTTGCTATGAAAAATAGAAATCATGAATTATGTTCAAAAATCACTGTATTTATTCAAAATAGTCTCCCCCTGAATCAGTACAAAACTGAAATCGCTTTAAAAGTGTTTTGGAACAGTCTCTGCATTTTATAGTGCAGTACAATTTTCTTGGATGTCCTTAATTGTGAACGGTGTCCTTTCATTGCCAACTTCAATTTAGGAAGCAACTGGAAGTCGGCTGGGACCAAACACACAATCTTCGCATTGTGGGGTGGGGCGTTGTCGTGGAGGAGCAAACCAGGACCTTCCTCTCGGTATTCGGATCGTATTCGACGGATTCTTGCGCACAGACACAAAAATTAACACAAAACCTGATGTAGCCTCACTGCTCCACCGTCATTTTCCGACGAGTGCAAGACAGGTGCTGTGTATTTCGTGGACAGGATGCCCGCTGCAGTGATGCAAAGCGCTTTGACCTTCTACAAGGCTGTTATTGGAATTTCAAGGATCGTAATGCCGCAACTCGCCACGAGGTAGCATTGCAGTTTGGAGTTTCGCACAAGCAGTCCTAACGGGACTGGGACGCACAGTGTAATGAAGGCAGAAGAGGATGAAATAGTGAAAAGACAAGGCGTATTAGAAATCTTCCGATAACTTAGCAGACATTGAATTTAATTTACGAAAAGCGAAAATATAAAATTCAGTAAATGAAGCAGGTGACAGGGAATACAGGTGTCTATAACTGCGATGGACGAAAGGACAGTGTTCAAAGCAGAACACCTAGAGGACAAAACTGTAGAAGCACAGGTAATTGGGGGTAAGATAAGATATTGCCTATAGGAAAATAAAAGTAATCTTTGCAGGTAAGAGAAGTAGCCGTATGAATATCAAGAGATCATGAGACAGCGAGTACTAAGCATAAAATTGAAAGTTGAAAGATGGAAGGAATATATAAAAGGGCTTTACAATTGAATTAAAGTTGAAGCAGTATTATAGACAGGGAAGAGAGAGAGAAGCATTTGGCAAAACACTGAAAGCCGTAATTATAAACAAGGTTCCAGGAGTAAACGACATCCTCTAAGAGTTAGTGAGGTCGTTGGGAGGGCTAGCAATGACAAAACTATTCCACTTGGTGTCTATAATATAGGAGTCTGGTGAAATTATACTCTGACTTCGAAAAGAATGTAATAATCCTAAAGAAGACAGGTGCTGACACATGTGAATGTTACCGAACCATCAATTTAATAAGTCATTTATTCAGAGACCTGGCACGAATTGTTAAAAAGAGGATGGAAAAGTTAGTAGCAGTCGACGTAACGGAAGATCAGTTTAGGGTCCAAAGAAATGTGGGAGAATGCAACGCTATATTGGCCCTACACCTTATTCTAGAAAATAGGCTAAAGAAAGGCAAACCTACATTTAAAGCTTTTGTAGATATGGAGAAAGGTTTTGACAGTGTTGACTGGAGTGCTCTTTTAGAAATTTCGAAGGTGTTGTTGTTGATGTGGTTTTCACTCCAAGGAACGGTTTATTGTAGCTCTCCACATTCCTCTGTTCTGTTCAAGTCTCTTCATCTCTGGATAACTACTGCAACGTACATCCATTTGGACCATTCATGCTAGGTCACTCTCTACAACTCTCCCTCCCCCCAATTCTTCCCTCTATTAGCTACCAACAAATCGACTATTGTTTGATGCCTCAGGACGTGTTCTACCAACAATCCTTTCTTTTAGTCAAGTTACATTTCTTGTTTCCCCAGTTCGATTTCGTACCTCCTCATTAGTTATTCAATCTACCCATCTAATCTTCATCATTCTTCTACAGCACCACATTTCAAAAACTTCTGTTCTCTTCTTGTCTGAAATGCTTATCATCTATGTGTCACTTTCGTACAACGCTGCACTGCTGACAAACACTGTACCTTTCGAAAAGAATTCCTAGCACTTAAATTTGTATTAGATATTAAAAGATTTATCTTTTTCAGGAATTCCCTACTTGCTATAGCCAGTCTGCATTATATATCCTCTTTACTTCGATCGTCTTCAGTTACTGTGCTCCTCAGCATCGACCGACTTAATTCACCTACATTCCACATCCTTGTATTACTTTATCATCTCACAATCTCTTTTCAGGCCACCGTCCATTCTGTTCAGCCGTTCTTCCAAGACCACTGCGGTCTCTGGCAGAATTACGGTGTCGTCGTAAAACCTCAAAACTTTTATATCTTTTCCATGACTTTTTAATGTCCTTCACAAATATTCTCTTGGTGTCCTTTAGTGTTGGCTCGATGTACAGGTTGAATAATACTGGGGATAGCCTACAACCCTGTCTCATTACCTTCTCAACCACCGCTTTCCTTTCGTGTCCTTTGACTCTTATAACTGCAGTATGGTTTCCGTAAAAATTATAAATGACCTTTCGCTCACAGTATTTTATCCCAGCTGTCATCAAAGTTTCAAAGAATGTAAGTCAGTCAACAATGTCAAAAGCTTACTCTAAATCTACAAATACAATAAAACTAGATTTTGCCTTCGTTAAATCTGATAAAGTAAGACTTGCCTTCTTTGGAATTGGAACTATTACATCTTTTCATGAAATCTGATGGCGTTTTAATGCCTCAAACGAAGGAGTCGGCGGAAGAAGATGCTAAACCGCGTGAGAATAGTTTTAAGCTGTCACCTGTTATATGTTTGGTTACATCTGTAAATCGTAAAATACAATGGACGTATTTTGAACTATTTCTAAGAAGTGTTATTCTTCTTGCTATGCAATCGGCCATATAGGTAAAACAAAAGTTTACTTTTAACATTGTCCCTGTTATTCTGGGTTAGTACTGTCCCCATTAGGAAGCACTTGGAAAAGTCGTGAGAGCAAATATGTGAATTTTACTGTCTTACTTCAGAGAGTAGTGTACCAGACGCTAAACATTAGAAAGAAAAAAGACTATTACGCTAACATTCACAAAGTAATAATATCCAAAGAGCCCCAGATCTACGGTATTTCCGAACTGGGGCAGAAACCTGATAGTGCCTCCTCCTCCCCCCCCCCCCATCCCCCTCCTTCGTTTGGGATAGGACGCCAAAAATTAAGAAAGAAATGATTTTTCAAAAAATGTTCGTTTTGTGGCACACATCTTTCTGAATAGTTTGATATATGAAACATATAAAACATATATGTTCGAGGAAATGTGAGACGTTTTATTTGGTATTAAGTGTGCCAGCGTACAGTGCCACACGCCTCGTCACACATTATTCTTCTGTCGCATGCTTCGACCATAAATATAATAGACTGGCCATGACGTCATTTTCGTGGCTCCAACATCTCTGGGCTGAAGTCACGTGAATGTTGGCAAAACATGGTTGTTTCGTGTTGTGCTTATGGCTGTACTCAGCGTTTTGTCGGGGGAAATGGCATTACATTTCATGTGCAAGTGTTTCTATGATAGTGCAGATGCGTTTATTGAAATCTGCTGAAGTGACTTTTATATGTTTTTTACACTTGAAATAGAATATCTCGTAAATTAAAGTGTTGAAAGTGATACCTGTAAAGTCAGACTCGTATTACATTTTGGAAAGTATCTGTGATAATTCGGTTACAGAAGTAAGTACAATCGTTTCTCTTTCCTACTCATAGGTTCCCCAAGGATGAAAACCGAAGGCAGCTTTGGATACAGGCCCCGAAACGGAAAAACTTTAAGCCATTTGCACATACGCACCTTTGCTAGAAGCACTTCGCGGAGAAGTGTTTTGATAGATTAGTTATTATTTACAATGTATATCTATAATTTGTATTTACAGTGTCTGTCTTTTTTAACCTAGGCTCCAAAATTATTTTCTGAAACTTCAAAGTCTCACTTTTCATCTAAAATATCATTTTTTTAATCTGATAGTTTAAACTTTTGTAAAAATAGTGGGCACTGAACCTTTGAAGTGCACCTAAAATTGATACTCTAAAATGGACCTGCTCCTAAAGTCAACAATTTTGACACCTGTAGTTGACATAATTCCCATATCCCATTTTCTTTTATAAGTGACTAGAGCTCAAAACGTGGCGAATCCAATGTTTAAAGTTTTGACACGAGCCCACTCTTACTGTTTAAAAGAATTTTAACGACATATTACTTTAATTGATAGTTTATAGTAATTTCGTCTCGCTGCCCACCAGAGTGGCGTTCGATGTATTTGTTAGATTTTATAAATGGTACTGCGAACAAATCCAGGTCAAATGTAGTTCTGGCATAATTTTTCGCAAATTAAAAAGTAATTTTTGTTGGAAGCGTTTGGCAGTCAATTAAAAAATGTGGGGAAAATTCGATACTAACATAGGATGGCAGACCGCTGATTTGAAATCCCGCCACGTTTTGCCAATAGTCACGTGGTTTATGTTGGAGCCACACTAGTCCCATAGCTCCTGCACAGCAAGACCAGTCTACTAGTATCTATGGTTGAAGGTCGCATGTGACTCTGTTTCGCTCTGTGGATTTCAAACGTGTTCATTTTGTAACGGAAGCCATCAAAACTATATTCAGGACAGTGGAAATTAAAATGTCCAGTGCTGCCTCTCCTGCTCCCATTCGGCCAGTTTGACATCCTACCCCCCTTTAAAAGAAACTCACAATGAATATTGGGTGGGATTATTTGTACCAGCAGAATAAGAAATCTTCAAAAGTATTGCACTCTTCATCGCCTGGTAGCTAACAACTTTCTCTTTTGTGTGACATCAAATTAAATATACGAAACATAAAACCAGTAAAGACAAGATACAAGCAAGACAGTACACATTTCTTCAATCCTTAGGTCCCAGTAGTTTCCCCTCTAATCTTGTAATAGCTTTACACGGCGTGCTTTCCTTTCTGCGAAAGAATCTATTACCTCATCAAAGTTCGTCGAATGTTTGCTACATGAAAAATCAACTGTCCACCACCCACCACGGGAGAACTTTTGCCGATGGCTTGTTGCACAAACTGACAATCCGTTGTCTGTCTCATCACTTTCGTTTGTAGACGACGCAACGTTTGGAAGAGATGGGATAACAAATTTCCACTACCAACACATAAAGGCCGATCGCGTTACTCACCCTACAGGTCAGGAAAGACGCCCGCAATAGGTTTAAGATTAATTTGTGGGCTGGAACTGTAGCAGACCGACCGGTAGGGCTATACGCTCTCCCACCGCGTCCTACAGGTGCCGCCTGCAGGAAGTTATTCAGAACACACTGCAAGACCCACTAGCGGATTTGGGGCTGCAAGTACGAAGAAACATTCGGTTTACGCATGGTTGAGCTCCAGCACATTTCAGGCTCAGTGTTCGAGACGCACTGGCTGGTATCTACCATGACAGATGGCGAATTAGATGGGGGGTGGGGGGGGGGCGAGTTTCATGGCCTGCTCGTCTCCCTGACCTCAGTATATACATCACTATCTTTAGGCACATCTTAAAGAATTGGTCTATGCAATAAACCACCCGCATGAAGAAACTGTTCATCGACGTGTCATGGAGAGCATGGAGAGTATTTGAAGGTGGAGATGCGAGAAGTAGTCTGCCTCTGAGAGTTATGTATGTAGCACATAACTCCAGTTCATCTGCACTACTCGATGTATCTGGTATTTGATGACGGGTTATCCTAAATCGTGTAGTATTAAAAGTCATTCATTCACCAGCTGGTGACGTTTTACAACCTATTCAGCATTTGTGCAACGCCGTTTCAAATATCTTGAAAGGCTGTGACACTCCTTGATTCGACGAGCGCTTGTGTGTTTAGAGGAGGGCATTTCGAGCATTTGTTATGAGTTTATGTGTCGATGACCTAAATTGTATACTTTCATTAAAAACTCGAAAACGAAGGATTTTTGGACATATGTTTATCTGAACTTTTTTCCTTGTCTTGATGTAAGGAACCTGTTCCCAAAGTTTGTAGAAGTATTCTTGAACCATCCCACATATCCAGTGTTAAGAAAATGAATCAACGTCAAATGGCATGAATATCTGAAATCAGTAGTATACAAGTCGAATACAGGTTTAGATTGTAGGCAGTTTTTGGGAAGCTGCTGTTTATCAGTCAAGGAAAACGGATACTAGAATGCAGAACGACCTATCCTAGAGTTTTTCCTAGCGTCTGGAGTCCTTGTCAAACAGAGATAAACGCAAATATCTAATGGAGTGAGAGTCGCGGTGTTAGAATCGATAACGGTCAGTGTAGCCCAAATGAACAGAAAAGATCATCGAACTTAACTGGGCGCGTTTGCAAGTAAGGCAAGGCAGCCCGCTCGGCTAGCCGCGCGATCTAACGTGATAAGTGTCGAGGTCCGGCGTGCCGGCCAGCCTGTGGATGGGTTTTCAGGCGGTTTTCCACCTGCCTCGGCGAATTGCGGCTGGTTTCCCTTATTCCGACTCAGTTACACTATGTCGGCGATTGCTGCGCAAACACTGTCTCCACATATACATACACCGTAAGCACTCAACCACGCAAACACGGGGGTTACACTCGTCTGGAATGAGACGTTCCCGGGGGGTGCACAGGGGCCGAACCGAACAATAACCCATGGTTCGGCGTGGGACGGCGATGGGTTGAGTGGACTGCTCTGGCCTGTGCCACTGAGGGCTGCGGCGCGGACGAAGCCCCTCCGTCGGTTCCAGGTCCTCAGTTTAATACGCAATGCACAATACACACGCAAATGCACTACTCCCGCGATATCCTCGTGGCAAAATTTAGAGAACTGTTGTCTGAGGCCGACTGGATCACAGTCATATTTTTTTTCCCATCGCATATTGCACGTGAAGACCAAGAGACTGAGGTAAGAAGAGTAAAAGGCCCGCCGAGGCATAGAGACAAGCATTTCCCATCGTTTCATGGTCCATGGTTCATCCTTCATTGTCCCAGTTGAAGGTTGCCTATCTAATGGCTTCCAGAGCAAGAAAGATTTCATTTTCCATATTTCATACAATTATTGACAGAAATTAAAATTTTGAAAAGGTGCCATAATCCAATCATTAAGAGGTAGAATATTATGATAAATATACAAGGCAAGTATTACAGTTACGAACTGTGTACACAAGATCATTCAGCTGCCTCTACCTATGGAGCAACCCGCAACACTTCAAAAACAATGCGCCAGATTTTCATATCCTCTCGCTCTCTACACGCAAACCATTAGTCCTACAGATAAAAAGAGAAGCACTTTTTTGTAAGAAATTTAATGTGGTTCAATTTTGTACTGTGATACATTTTCACTGGAGGCCACAGTTTTCCAGATATTCAAGAAAAACACGTTTGAAGGCTACTTTTGTACAATTTACTTGAATAATTCGAAAACTACGGCTTCTAGTGAAATCGTATCACTGTACAGAGCTAACCTACATTCAATTTCCTAGAAAAAGCTCTGTTCATTTTTTCTGTAGGTCTAACATATTGCGCGTAGTGAGCGAGAGATTATGAAAAACTTCCGGCAGGTATTTTAAGCCTTGCGAGATGTAAGACCATAGGTAGGGGTAACTCAATCGCCCTTTATGCCTTAAGGTAGCGTAACTCATAATGTGCCAGTAGCCACACTGCATTCACCCAGTATTTCCCAATGGCTGCGCGGGGTAGCCGCGCTGTCCGAGGCGCCTTGCTACGCTTCGCACGGCTCTTCCCGTCGGAGGGTCCAGTTCTCCCTCTGACATGGGTGCGCCTGTTGTCCTTAGCGTAAGTTAGTTTAAGTTAGATTAAGTAGTGTGTAAGCCTAGGGACCGGTGACCTCAGCAATTTGCTCCCATAGGAACTTACCACATATTTCCAAATTTTTCCTAATGAGACAACATAATGGCTTGCAACAAACTTTACACAGAATTTCAAACTGCTACGACACTTTTTCTCGATGACACCTCCCACAACGTGATGAAACGCTCCTAGTGGTGTCGGGGGAGTTCGCTGTGGTCCGAGTTCAGGGCCGTTGAAAGCGGTGTGCACAATGAGACGGACATAAGCAGCAGAGGCAGTCCCGTGTCCTATCAGACAGAGAACACACACGGAGCACTGCGAATGTGTGGCTCGCTGGTGTTCAGTGTGCACATGTGGCTGAGATGATTCTTACATTTTGGACGCAGCAAACCTTTGAGTAATGGATAATTTTGATGTAAACTATACGCACAGTTGATGATTAATTGTTCAACCAAAATTATGATGTAAACGGTCCGCATGTGCAACAGACCCAGGTGGATGGTTAATGCAGTAGAGTACTTTAGTATAAAGGCAGGGCTCCTGCGAAAGTAATATACACACCTCAAAAAAGTTTTGCATCACCCCAGTTCCCAGAACTCCTGAAGATAGACATTGACTGTGAATACGGTATCACAGACACAGTCCCTTTGACTTTTCAGAGATGTCACCAAACCCGCCAAAAGATGTAAACAACCATGCACGAACAGCGCCTATTAGACAGACGGGGTCCGACAGCCGATCAGTTCCAGTCGTTCCACCACGAAAGAGGTGCGTGGCGGCCCGTGTTGTCTGTAGTTCAACCATGCCTAGACGGTCAATACCCCGATTCGATCGCGTCCTCAATGTTACTTTGTGCCAGGAAGGGCTCTCAGCAAGGGAACTGTCCAGGCGTCTCGGAATGAACCAAATCGATGTTGCTCGGACATGGAGGAGATACAGAGAGACAGGAACTGTCGATGGCATGTCTCGCTCAGGCCGCCCAAGGGCTACTACTGCAGTGGACGACCGCTACCTACAGATTATAGCTCGGAGGAACACTGACAGAAACGCCTCCATGTTGAACAATGCTTTTCGTGCAGCCACAGGACGCCGTGTTACGACTCAAACTGTGCGCAGTAGGCTGCATGATGCGCAACTTCACTCCCGACGTCCACGGCGAGGTCCATCTTTGCAACCAAGACACCACGCAGCGTGGTATAGATGGGTCCAACAACATGCCGAATGGACCGCTCAGGATTGGCATCACGTTGTGTTCACCGATGAGTGTCGCATATTCCTTCAACCACACAATCGTTGGAGACGTGTTTGGATGCAACCCGGTCAGGCTGAACGCCTTAGACACACTGTCCAGCGAGTGCAGCAAGGTGGAGGTTCCCTGCTGTTTTGGGGGATGGCATTATGTGGGGCCGACGAACGCCGCTGGTGGTCATGGAAGGCGCCGTAAACGGCTGTACGATACGCGAATGCCATCCTCCGACCGATAGTGCAACCATATCGGCAGCATATCAGCGAGGCATTCGTCTTCATGGACGAAAATTCACGTCCCCATCGTGCACGCCTTGTGAATGACTTCCTTCAGGATAACGACATCGCTCGGCTAGAGTGGCCAGCATGTTCTCCAGACATGAATCCTATCGAACATGCCTCGGATAGACTGAAAAGGACTGTTTATGGACGACGTGACCTACCAACCACTTTGAGGAATCTACGCCGAATCGCTGTTGAGGAGTGGGAGAATCTGGTCCAACAGTGCATTGATGAACTTGTGGATAGTATGCCATGACGAATACAGGCATGCATCAATCCAAGAGGACGTGCTCCTGGGTATTAGAGGCACCGGTGTTTACAGCAGTCTGGACTACCACTGTGAAGGTCTCGCTGTATGCTGGTACAACATGCAATGTGTGGTTTTCATGAGCAATAAAAAGGGCAGAAATGATGTTTATGTTAAAAGAACCGATTGAGAAACCAAACAAATGGCGTGCTCCAGGGAAGCATTCTGGTCTGGCCCCTTTTTAGCTTATACGCTAACGACCAGCGGGCACCTAATCACACTAAGCAGTTCCTACACCCGGATGACCTGGCAATCACAGCTCAGGTGACGACTTTCGATGATGAATAATAGGAGTTGAAGAAAGCACTCACAGACTTGCCAAAATATTATCAAAATAACGCCCTTAAACCTCCTTCGAAGACTCAAGTAAGCGCTTTCTACCTTCGATCTCGCCAAGCAAAGCGAAAGCTCATTATTTCCTGGAGCAATATCAGACTGGAATACACAGATAAACTAACCTACCTGGGTGTGACATTGGACAGTTCTCTGGCATACAGACACCACTGCGAAAACTTCCGTCAGAAGGTGGCCTCCAGAAATAATAACTGAAATTCGTAAATAGCGAACGGGGAGCAAAACCTACTATCCCGAGAACCACCACAAAAGCACTATTTTTCTCTACGGCTGAATACACCTGTCCAGTACGGACCAGATCAACCCACGCGAAGAAGGTTAACATTAGCCTAAATGAAATATGTCAAATAACAACGGGGTGTATGAAACTCACGCCCCTACCAAATATTTACAGAGCTGATCGTTTTGGGAGTCGCAGCTCCTGACGAACACGTCACGAATTCACACTGAGGCTCACGCAAACCATCGATGATCGACATTCTCTCTTTAGCAATGAGTGCGAGCCTGGACGACAGAGATCCCGTGAAACGTTCTTAAGTACGACCTTTGAAGAACCACCACCTGACTATCCACCAGCGCAGATAGAGCCTGACAGCTCCACAGCAGACTGAAAAACATGGAGGACCCCGAACCGCATAAGAACACGTGTAACGCAGTGGAACAAACATGATCGGGTAGGGTCATGGTAACGTGGATAACGACAAGTGTGGTTGTGGTGCTGTGCCAGATATGGAACACCTGCCGGCCTGTCCAAACTGTTCCTATGGATGCAGCTTCGACGATCTGTGGTTGGATAAGAAAGGAGCTCTGGACGTGGTCCAATACTGGGCTGAGAGACTACGGTTTGACTTCCGGACACGAAAAAGTAAAGGCAAGTGAGGTTCTTCTACGAATGTAATGCATTGTAGAGCAGTCAGTTACAACGTTCAAAACTACAGTCGGCGCGGAAATTGTGCTACATGATTGTAGGAGTTTGTGACATGTGGCCCTTTTTTTTTTTTTTAAGTGATCGTACTGAGGAATCACTGACAGTGAAAGTGAGCACAGCTAAGATTGTTGTAACGTAAATTTGAGTTTGTACTAGTGCTGTTACGAGTGGTTTGGAAAGGAACCACTAGAGCTGTATGTACTTCTGATATAAATTTATGAAATTTTAGGCTCATTTTTGCTTATTATTTACGACTTTAATTTGTTTTAGGCATTATGAGGTCTTGGAAGTTTCGAGCTGTGCGACTTTGTCTAGGTAAAACGCGAAATTTCTCTGAAACGTATCTCATGAGATGATGGGTTATTGAAAACTGTGTGTTGCAGTGACTGCAAAGCGAAATCACAAGTTTAAAACAACTGACAGTTTACTTTTTTCCAATTTCTTCTTGTATTCTTTGCTTACTGTGATAATAAAGTTTAATTTTGTGAAAAAGTTTACAAATTATATACCAATGTGAAACCACTTCCTTAAAATAAGTGTTTGTTTATTTTATGCCAATGTCTTCTTGTATTCATTGGTTACTATGATGTTAAACGTCACTTCTGTGAAAAATTTAAAAATTGACTTTTGTTGTTGTTGGCATTCAAAGGATTAAACTGATCATGGGCCTTGCTTTTACAGTTGATGCGTTTGCTTTTGTTTCTCTTTATTAAACATTGTGGCACATAACTGTAAGTTTTTAACTTGTTAGTTACTTGAGCGGAAGTTAAATCTCGAAACTGAAATGTGTTTTGCTGAGATGCCTTTTTAAGTTATGCTGATTTGTTAAACGTGTCAAAAGCTTTTGTTTAAATAAGTGTAGAAATTTTTGCTATTTCTAACGCAGTCAAACTTCCTACTCTCCAGTAGTCCACAATGGATGAAATAGGACAAAAAATAATGGTAAGAAGTACCCTCCGCCATGAGTGTAGTGGTGCAAATGCGCAGATGTAGACAAGATTTTGGGATGTCCTTATACAAATGACAGGTTAGCTGACATCGAAAAGGTCGGTACAGTCCACATTGTAGAATAAGAGAGATGTCCAGGGAACTAAGATGCGAATCTTTGGAAGAAGGGTGACGCTGTCCGTCTGTATCCAGCTTTGTAAATTTCCGTGAGACGCATTTGAAGAAAACAGTCAACAAATCTACTGTGTCCGTCACATATACCGTACAGGGGTCAAGAAACTGATGTGAGAGAGTTTGTGGAACGTATAGTATATGGGCAAAGATACAGGTAATGTCCCTAGCTTTACACATAAATGAAACAGACAGAAAATCGCTAATAGCTCCCTCATGCACTGCACTATATACGAATAACAGATGTGTACTGGAATATCAGCTACTGCACTCATTGAATTTCTCGATAAAAGTGCAGTTAAGCGTTGGTGGTTTTTGCGGGCGAGTCTCATTTGTCTGTGTATCTGTCTGAGCATGTAGATGTTGGTAACGCTGCGATAAATCATGCTAAGTAAAGACGGCCAATCAGGACCGATATGCAGGTAGCACCCCGAAATAAACAAATCTGGTTCTGCTCATGATTTCAGTGAGAAAGTTATATCAGACAATGTCAGTGCAGTTTGATAAAAAATGTGACTTCTCTTCGTTTCCCTCGTAGTAACGAAAAGTGTGTTATTAGGTTCCAGCCTAACCAAAATATCATACATTCTTAAAAAACAGTGAAGAAATTGTGACAATCGAGACTACACATATGAGCGCTGTTCATTTCACTCGCAGTTATTTAAGCTGTGCTATTAGGCTCAAGGGCGATTCTAGAAGTCAGTCATGGATGGGTCGGCTAATGGGGGAGAGGGGGGGGGGGAGGCAATTTGCAGGAATGGAATATGGCTTAACAAAAGGACAGTTGGGGTCTTCTACCGACGAACTGGTAAAATTTTGTGTTGCTGAAAGTAGTTTTTGGTAACTGTTTTGGAGTTCACGGTAAAAAATGTGTATTAATAAATAATAAGACGCCTATTTTAAATTAAATGATCTTTATTGATTTAGATAGTAAGCTATTTGCCGCGCTTATTATTTTCTTAAAATGTGTTTGAAATACATTGCAACCTATATTGCTATGTAATTATATAAAAAATGAATCTGTTGGAGTAATACATTCCTGGAAATGGAAAAAAGAACACATTGACACCGGTGTGTCAGACCCACCATACTTGCTCCGGACACTGCGGGAGGGCTGTACAAGCAATGATCACACGCACGGCACAGCGGACACACCAGGAACCGCGGTGTTGGCCGTCGAATGGCGCTAGCTGCGCAGCATTTGTGCACCGCCGCCGTCAGTGTCAGCCAGTTTGACGTGGCATACGGAGCTCCATCGCAGTCTTTAACACTGGTAGCATGCCGCGACAGCGTGGACGTGAACCGTATGTGCAGTTGACGGACTTTGAGCGAAGGCGTATAGTGGGCATGCGGGAGGCCGGGTGGACGTACCGCCGAATTGCTCAACACGTGGGGCGTGAGGTCTCCACAGTACATCGATGTTGTCGCCAGTGGTCGGCGGAAGGTGCACGTGCCCGTCGACCTGGGACCGGACCGCAGCGACGCACGGATGCACGCCAAGACCGTAGGATCCTACGCAGTGCCGTAGGGGACCGCACCGCCACTTCCCAGCAAATTAGGGACACTGTTGCTCCTGGGGTATCGGCGAGGACCATTCGCAACCGTCTCCATGAAGCTGGGCTACGGTCACGCACACCGTTAGGCCGTCTTCCGCTCACGCCCCAACATCGTGCAGCACGCCTCCAGTGGTGTCGCGACAGGCGTGAATGGAGGGACGAACGGAGACGTGTCGTCTTCAGCGATGAGAGTCGCTTCTGCCTTGGTGCCAATGATGGTCGTATGCGTGTTTGGCGCCGTGCAGGCGAGCGCCACAATCAGGACTGCATACGACCGAGGCACACAGGGCCAACACCCGGCATCATGGTGTGGGGAGCGATCTCCTACACTGGCCGTACACCACTGGTGATCGTCGAGGGGACACTGAATAGTGCACGGTACATCCAAACCGTCATCGAACCCATCGTTCTACCATTCCTAGACCGGCAAGGGAACTTGCTGTTCCAACAGGACAATGCACGTTCGCATGTATCCCGTGCCGCCCAACGTGCTCTAGAAGGTGTAAGTCAACTACCCTGGCCAGCAAGATCTCCGGATCTGTCCCCCATTGAGCATGTTTGGGACTGGATGAAGCGTCGTCTCACGCTGTCTGCACGTCCAGCACGAACGCTGGTCCAACTGAGGCGCCAGGTGGAAATGGCATGGCAAGCCGTTCCACAGGACTACATGCAGCATCTCTACGATCGTCTCCATGGGAGAATAGCAGCCTGCATTGCTGCGAAAGGTGGATATACACTGTACTAGTGCCGACATTGTGCATGCTCTGTTGCCTGTGTCTATGTGCCTGTGGTTCTGTCAGTGTGATCATGTGATGTATCTGACCCCAGGAATGTGTCAATAAAGTTTCCCCTTCCTGGGACAATGAATTCACGGTGTTCTTATTTCAATTTCCAGGAGTGTATATTCGCTGATTTCTGAAGTCATTTAATCCAGTGTAATACGATACTCCGTGGGAGGGGGGGCTATAGCCCCCCCCCCTTCCCCTTGCCACCGCCCCTGATCAGGCTCCTGTCTAACCACAACCTCGAAAATCGTCATATATTCTTGGAAAATAGTGAAGTTGTTTCTACAGGTCGGCACATATCATTGCCGCTCGTTTCACTCGGAGTAGTTCAAGCTCTGCTGCATAATCAAATCCTCGAAAATCATGACATACACTTAGGAGACAATGAAGCATTTTGGCAAGCAAGCGGCGCTGTAAACATCCATTCCAAGCACATACTCCGGCATCGTAACGTAACATAATCACAAGGGGAAGTACTTGTACCTGTGGTATTAGGCTGCGGGCTAAAACACCTACTCGTAAATCTTAAAGTAATGGTAAGAAACAGCAAATTATTTTTTACAAGTAGTAGTGTAAACTGAAGCTGTGGTTTTAGGTTCTTGCATAACGACATGCTGCAAACTATATAAAAAAGACATGATTCTTCTCAACATCAAGTATCTAATGAGTATAAAGAGAAATGATATGAAGAACACAAATTTATTACACGTTGGTAAGTCTTTGTTACTGTTCGAAATGTAATGAACGACATCTGTAGCTCCTAAGCTAAATACAAGTATAAAAAAAAGACAAATTTGTTAAAATAACAGATAACTACAAATCAAAATAAGAAAAGTGACTGCACTTTTAAATACATCGAAGAAGATTACTAAATTGTGTTTGTTAAATCTTTCATGGTTGTTTATACTCTCATCGTACAAATGTAGGCCTACATACAGCAGAAAGAAGATGAGGTCAATGCAGCATATGTTTAACAATTTTTGGAAATATTCTACTAGCATTGTCTTTGATAAAATATGTTTGGAATATTGTCATTTCTAATTTTAATGCATATGGCCATATCGTGAGGGGAACTGCATTCACCGTGGCAGGAAACAAAAATAATTTGCGTTTTTAATTTTGAGTGTGAAGTTCGCAGTAGTTAGTCTGCAGCACTATAATGCTCAAATGAACATTATGTCACATTATTTAATTTCACATCTAGAAATTCAGTGAGTCCTGTTAGGTGATAGTCCGCTAAACATTTATTTTCATATATCATGCAGTGTATGTTGGAGATACTAGCAATTTATGTCTGTCTATTCAATTCGCATAAAGTGAGGGATAATGCCCGTGTCATTGCCTCCTCCCTCCCCCTGCCCCCTCCCCTTACATGTCTCATGCTGGTTCATGTGCAGGACAGTCTCAGCAGTTTTTACGAGACACGTGGAAGATGACAACGTCACGTTGAGACGGCCAGTCTTGAGGCAGTTGCAGATATCCGATGAGGATGTTGTTCTTCATTCTTTCGCTTCGTAAATAAAGTTAGCTAACGATTGTTTTCGCCTTGTAAGAATTTAGAATTTATACCAAGTGCAATTACTGAAGTGCTGTTAGGTATCGTACTAGCAAACATTTGTTAGATGGTCATTTATTCCGTGATTTATTCTGTTGTTGTGATAGGTTATAGGACCTAATGATAATCGACTAATGCAATTTCTTTTTTTCTAGCGGAAATATCATAATTTATTAGACTTTTGTTTCATTTCCTTTGAGATGGAAGGTTACAAGATTACGTACGCGAACTTGATTATTATGGATTAGTTCTTTACGTATTTGTCGGTGTGTGCTTTATTTGTGGGCACATTTCAGGAATTTTTGTGACTGATGATAACTTACATTGAGTCGGTTTAATTTTCAAGATGAAGTTGTACAGCAGTGTTTCAACTATGGGCTACTGGTTGCGAAAAGAGTATTTAAAAAACTGTTCTTCGTAAATGGTGCTTCTTAATAGAAAGGATTGTTCAGGTAGGCTTCAGTGGTGCTGTGCAAACGAGAGGTCTTATATCTGTGGAGTTAGTGTACGAGAAAGTAGTTGGTTTTTCGGCAGTCGACTCTCAATAGGTGACATTTTGATGCTGACATTTTTGTGGGTGAGCAATTGTTCTAACACTTTCATAGCATCAGAATTACATTTGGACAGAGAGACTGTGGAAGACAAGAGAAGATTTTGCAAAGAGGTGTGTGTTCTTGGTTGCGTTCGGAGTGGAGAACTTCTCTGTGGTCTAGAGAAAGTCGTTGAGATTGACTAATCGAAATTTGGTGAGCGGAAATTTCATACAGGGAGGAGTATCGTTCGCAGGTGGATCTTCGATGGAGCGGAAACAGGCAGTCTTTTTTTTTTTTTTAAGTAGTACCGTGGAGAACAAAACGTATCCATCTGACGGTTCTGAAGAAGTAAGTACTGCATGGAAGGACTGTCATTTCAGACTGCTTCTCTTTCTACAACTGCCTGAATGATGAAGATTTTCTTAATCTGTCCGTAAACCATAGCCTGCGTTTCAAAGACCCGGAGCTATTCCAATAGTATTGAGAGGGCCTAAACTACTATCGAAAGATCTACACTACTGGCCATTAAAATTGCTACACCACGAAGATGACATGCTACAGACGCGAAATTTAACCGACAAGAAGAAGGTGCTGTGATATGCAAATGATTAACATTTCAGAGCATTAACACAAGGTTGGCGCCGGTGGCGACACCTAAAACGTGCTGACGTGAGGAAAGTTTCCAACCGATTTCTCATACACAAACAGCAGTTGACCGGCTTTGCCTGGTGAAACGTTCTTGTGATGCCTCGTCTAAGGAGCAGAAATGCGTATCATTACGTTTCCGACTTTGATAAAGGTCGGATTGTAGCCTATCACGATTGCGGTTTATCGTATCGAGACATTACTGCTCGCGTTGGTCGAGATACAACGACTGTTAGCAGAATATGGAATCGGTGGGTTCAGGTGGGTAATACGGAACGCCGTGCTGGATCCCAACGGCCTCGTATCACTAGCAGTTGAGAAGACAGGCATCTTATCCGCATGGCTGTAACGGATCGTGCAGCCACGTCTCGATCCCTGCGTCAACAGATGGGGACGTTTACAAGACAACAAGCATCTGCACGAACAGTTCGACGACGTTTGCAGCAGCACGGACTATCAGCTCGGAGACCGTGGCTGCGGTTACCCTTGACGCTGCATCACAGACAGGAGCGCCTACGATGGTGTACTCAACGACGAACCTGGGTGCACGAATGCCAAAATGTCATTTTTTCGGATGAATGCAGGTTCTGTTTAGAGCATCATGATGGTCGCATCCGTGTTTGGCGACATCGCGGTGAACGCACATTGGAAGCGTCTATTCGTCATCGCCATACTGGCGTATCACCCGGCGTGATGGTATGGGGTGCCACTGGTTACACGTCTCGGTCACCTCTTGTTCGCATTGTCTGCACTTTGAACAGTGGACGTTACATTTCAGATGTGTTACGACCCGTGGCTCTACCTTTCATTCGATCCCTGCGAAACCCTACATTTCAGCAGAATAATGCACGACCGCCATGTTGCAGGTCCTGTATGGGCCTTTCAGGATACAGAAAATGTTCGACTGCTGCCCTGGCCAGCACATTCTCCAGATCTCTCACCAATTGAAAACGTCTGGTCAATGGTGGCCGAGCAACTGGCTCGTCACAATACGCCAGTCACTACTCTTGATGAACTGTGGTATCGTGTTGAAGCTGCATGGGCAGCTGTACCTGTACACGCCATCCAATCTCCGTTTGACTCAATGCGCAGGTGTATCAGGGCCGTTATTACAGCCAGAGGTGGTTGTTCTGGGTATTGATTTCTCAGGATCTATGCACCCAAATTGCGTGAAAACGTAGTCACATGTCAGTTCTAGTATAATATATTTGCCCAGTGAATACCCGTTTATCATCTGCATTTCTTCTTGGTGTAGCAATTTTAATGGCCAGTAGTGTAATAAGTGTAAGAGATTTTCGACTCATTGAGTACATTTAGAGAAGGCGCTGAAGCCACGAGGATGACCTGTTTATGACTTTCCCTGAGGCTGTCAAAAGGATCTGGATGGCACTCGTCCAAAGATTACATATGTGTTCTCTGTTGAGAACGGGTTGCACTAGACGAAATGACTGTGGATACTGGACATGTCCTTTGTGTTCGTTAATGAATGTGAGAGCAGGCAATATCGCAAGCGGACTCTTCCATTTATCACTGATACAACACAAGAAAATATGCTTCGATCAAAAACAATGTGTAAGGAATTTTTTCCTTTCGAAATTGTTCTTTGCGTTAATAAACCGACTGACGAGCTACATGTCGAGAGATACTAAAATATTCCTTTGACGTAGTAAAAGCTATTGTGTTTTCTTTACACTTTACCGAAAGCACAGATGCACAATGATCCGAATATAACCTCAGATTAAATGTTTGTTTGGTTCCTGTTTGAATATCTACTTACCGCTGCAGTATAATTACTTTTTGTTGAAAAAGCAGTTTTTATAGGCCGTACTTGAGAAACACAGCTAGTGTTCGATAACGTTGACTTTCGTCAGGTGTAACAAAGTATTTTCACAGTCTAACATAAACAGTTGCCGCGCGAAGTGGCCGCTGGGTTCGAGGCGCCATATCACGGATTGCACGGCCCCTCCCGCCGGAGGTTCGAGTCCTCCCTCGAGCATGGGCGTGTGTGTTGTTCTTAGCATAAATTAGTTTAAGTAGTGTGTAAGACTAGGGACAGCAGTTTGGTCCCTTAGGAATTCACACACATTTTGAACACACACATAAACAGTTGCCACACTCACTGCTATGAAAATTGTTACTGTCTGTCAGTTGCGATACTAGCGCCCCAAGCGGCGACAAAGCATCCATAAAATTAAAGTTTTAAATTATTTTTCTAGTTAATTAGCGAAAAACCCATTACATTTTTGCGCTCCAAGCATTAGAAAATTATCAAGAGACGTGAATGACCATGAAATACATGTAAAAAGAGCCAAAACTCCTAAGACATAAAAACCTTTCGAATTCGTAAATGTTTCGTCACCGATTACCAAATTTACGTCATTTTGGCCACCAGCACCAGCACTGCATCTAGCTACACTTGGTCCATAACATAAAAAATGTACCTGTAACACCGCCATCTGAAGATGAGCCTGTAGTGGCTCGAAAACATGTTCATGGTTCAAAAAATCGTAAAAAAGGGACTGGTTGCATATTTATTACCAGATAAACGCCAAATCTCCCTCATTCAGTGAGAACAGCTACAACTTTCGAATATGTTTACAATTGCAGTTTATACCTTGTGGCTCAGATCGAGTAACATTTGTAGAATTGGTTTCTTCTGCCGTGGGAAACAGTTTTATTGCTTTTGTTCTTTTATTATCGCGTCTTTGTAGCTTTTCCTTCAGATAAAATTGTCTGCTGCGTTAATAATGCAGGTATCGCATTTCATAAACGTTGCCTCTGTTCGACATTAACTGATTTGATTGGAAGTGTTGTGAAGAGAACTGCACGTTTTCGAGTTGATGTACGACGCCGTTCTGCAAAAGGTCTGGCCTTCTGCTGTTTACTAGCAGATTTTTAGTTCTCAAAGAGCACGTCATTCTACAGTAAATATCTCTAGATCACAAGAAAATCGTAAATAATCTGTTCTGTAATCTAACCTACACACATTTTTAAGGACCTTAGGAAACCTAAGTAAGACAAATGTGGTGTCTTCTTTTTGTTGGTGCTATTTATTGCGCTACAGATGCTACCGTTTGTAAAAACCATTCTCCAGATCAATATTAACAATAACTACTTGCTTTCGCTTTCACAAGGTTTCTCCGAACTCAACAGTGTAACTTGCTGACAGTTTGGCGCGGTACAATCACAGATGGTAAAAAAAAGGGAGGGGGGCGAGTGTCGTGGCTGTTATGTTGGACTGTGGTATTTTCCAGAAATAGCCAACTACCAGAGATTGTATAACCCAGAGATATTACTCGACGCATTGTGCAACGCTTAACAATTGAACTAGTAGCAACGTATTCGCCCACTAACTGTTTCAAAAAATTTTCAGAGAAAACAAACTGACCAGTACTCAGCACAGCATCTCCAGTTGATTTACAAATGACATACGATAAAGTAACATTATAGCGTCTTTTCCTTATTTGGGTTTCCAGTTTCACCCCAAATCTGTTCTCCAACCTTATGCTTGCATCTGCGGAACATTGTTGTCAAGAGCCGCATTAATAGAAGTACCTTTCTAATTCAGACAAATGTCACATCACAACTTAGTAACAGACAATAACAAGGATTGACTTCATCAGGCACTGACTTGATCAAGAATTGATTTTCTCATATCTTACTCAATACCAAATAAATAAAAAACAATGCACATTCAGCTGTAGCATTTATTTCAAAATTTATCTTTTACATGAATTATCACTACAGCAATTGGGAGGCATATGCAGTTCCGGCATTTGCCTTACAACCAAAGGAAAACCTCCCAAAAACCTTGGTCGGAACTGAAGGTCAGTAGTTCGGTAGATTCACTGCCTTCGGCTGCAAAGTTACAATGTTGCTGCACAGAGATGCCAAAATCATCATCATGTCATCAATGGATACATGAAGCAAGCACTCAGCAGATGCATATATCTTAAAGAGTCCCAGATAGGAGGTATATCTGGGCTAAGTAAGCAAACATAATGTAGGCACATGTAAGATGGCTAAACAGATATGTATGAACTAAGCAGGTGAATGTCAACTTAAAAGGTATGTATAATCCAAAGCAGGCATATGCGGACTAAAGTGGTATGTATGAACTATGTAGGTAAGTGTGCACAAAACAAAAAAGTGTAGACTAAGCAGGTATATGTGGACTAAACAAAAAAGGTAGACTACGCCGACTTGTGGATTAAAGAGGTGAGAATGGACTAAGAGAGCATCTGTGGACCAACCAGGCATGTGTGGACTAAGTACACATATGTGGACTAAGAAAACTGTGTGGACTCAGCTATCACGCACGGACTAAGCAGGCATGTGAGGAATAAGTAGGCATGTGTGGACTAAGCAGGCATATGTAAACTAAGCAGACATGTATGGACTAAGCAGGCACATGTGAACTGAGCAGGCATGTGTGGACTAAGTGCCAGCCTGTGTGGCCAAGCGGTTCTAGGCGCTACAGTCTGGAACTCTGAGACTGCTACGGTCGCAGGTTCGAATCGTGCCTCAGCATGGATGTGTGTGATGTCCTCAGGTTAGTTACGTTTAAGGAGTTCTACGTTCTAGGGGACTGATGACCTCAGATGTTAAGTCCCATAGTGCTCAGAGCCTTTTGAACCATTTTTTGTGGACTAGGCAGACATGTGTGGACTAATCAGGCATATGTGGACTAAGCTGGCATGTGTGGACTATGCAGGCATGTGTGAACTAAGCAGGCATGTGTGGATTAAGCAGGTATGTGTGGACTAAACAGGCAGGTGCGGACTAAGCAGGCACATGTGAACTAAGCAGGCATGTGTGGACAAGGCAGGCATGTGTGAACTAAGCAGGCATGTGTGGACTAAGCTGGCATGTGTGGACAAGGCAGGCATCTGTGAAATAAGCAGGCATGTGTGGACTAAGCAGGCATGTGTGGACTAAGCAGGCATGTGTGGACTAAGCAGGCATATATGGACTAAGCAGGCATGTGTGGACTAAACAGGCTAGTATGGATTGAGTGTGCATGTGTGTACTAAGCAGGCATATGTGGACTAAGCAGGCATGTGTGGACAAGGCAGGCATGTGTGAATTAAGCAGGTATGTGTGGATTAAGCAGGCATGTGTGTACTAAGCAGGCATGTGTGGACAAAGCAGGCATGTGTGGACTAAACAGACACATGTGGACTAAGCAGGCATGTGTGGACTAAACAGGTATGTGTGGACTAGGCAGGCACATGTGGACTGAGTGTGCATGTGTGGACTATGCAGGCAAGTGTGGTTTCAGCATGGATGTGTCGACTAAGCAGGGATGTGTGGACTAAGCAGGCATATGTGGACTAAGCAGGCATGTGTGGACAAGGCAGGCATGTGTGAACTAAGCAGGCATGTGTGGACTAAGCCGGAATTTGTGGACTAAGCAGGCATGTGTGGACTAAGCAGGCATGTGTGGACTAAGCAGGCATGTGTGGACTAAGCAGGCATGTGTGGACTAAGCAGACACGTGTGGACTCAGCAGGCGCTGGCCGGAGTGACCGAGCGATTAAAGGCGCTACAGTCTGGAACCGCACGACCGCTACGGTCGCAGGTTCGAATCCTGCCTCGAGCATGGATGTGTATGATTTCCTTAGATTACTTAGGTTTAAGTAGTTCTAAGTTCTAGGGGACTTATGACCACAGCAGTTGAGTACCATAGTGCTCACAGCCATTTGAAGCATTTGACTAACCAGGCACATGTGGACTGAGTGTGCATATGTGGATTAAGCAGGCATGTGTGTGGAATAAACAGTTATGTGTGGACTAAGCAGGCACATGTGGACTGAGTGTGCGTGTGTGGACTATACAGGCAAGTGTGGATTAAGCAGCCACATGTCGACTAAGCAGGCATGTATGGACTAAGCAGGCATGTGTGGATTAAGCAGGCATGTGTGGCCTAAGCAGGCGTGCGTGGACTAAGCGGTCAAGTGTGGACAAAACAAACACGTGTGGACTAAGCAGGCACATGTGGTCTCATTGTGCATGTGTGGAATAATCAGGCACGTGTGGACTAAGCAGGCACGTGTGGACTAAGCAGGCATATGTGGACTAAGCAGGCATGTGTGGACTAAGCAGGCATGTGTGGACAAGGCAGGCATGTGTGAACTAAGCAGGCATGTGTGGACTAAGCAGGCATGTGTAAAGTAAGCAGGCATGTGTGGACTAAGCAGGCATGTGTTGACTAAGCAGGCATGTGTGGACTAAGCAGGCATGTGTGGACAAAGCAGGCAGCTGTGGACTAAGCAGACACGTGTGGACTAAGCAGGAACATGTGGATTGAGTGTGAATATGTGGACTAAGCCGGCAATGTGTGGACTAAACAGGTATGTGTGGACTAACCAGGCACATGTGGACTGACTGTGCATGTGTGGACTATGCAGGCAAGTGTGGATAAAGCAAGCATATGTCAACTAAACAGGCATGTGTGGACTAAGCAGGCATGTGTGGACAAGGCAGGCATGTGTGGATTAAGCAGGCATGTGTGGACAAGGCAGGCATATGTGAACTAAGCAGGCATGTGTGGACTAAGCAGGCATGTGTGAACTAAGGAGGCATGTGTGGACTAAGAAGGCATGTGTGGACAAAGAAGGCATGTGTGGACTAAGCACGCTCGAGTGGACACAGTATGCATGTGTGGATTAAGCAGGCATGTGTGGACTAAGCAGGCATGTATGGACTAAGCAGGCATGTATGGACTAAACAGGCACATATGTATTGAGTGTGCATGTGTGGACTGAGCAGGCATATGTGTACTAAGCAGGCATGTGTGGACTAAGCAGGCATGTGTGGACTAAGCTCCCATGTGTGGACTAAGCAGGCATATGTGGACAAAGCAGGCATGTGTGGGCTAAGCAGACATGTGTGGAATAAGCAGGCACATGTGGACTGAGTGTGCATATGTGGACTAAGCAGGCATGTGTGGACTAAACAGGTATGTGTGGACTAAGCAGGCATATGTGAACTAAGCAGGCATGTGTGGACTATGCAGGCAATGGTTGATTCAGCAGGCATGTGTCGACTACGCAGGCATGTGTGGACTAAGCAGGCATGTTTGGATTAAGCAGGCATGTGTGGACTAAGCAGGCATGCGTGGACTAAGCGGTCAAGTGTGCAAAAAGCAGGCACGTGTGGACTAAGCAGGCACATGTGGTCTCAGTTTGCATGTGTCGACTAAGCAGGCATGTGTGGACTAAGCAGGCACATGTGGACTAAGCTGGCATGTATGGACTAAGCAGGAATGTGTGGATTAAACAGGTATGAGTGGACTAAGCATGCATGCACACTAAACAGGTATGTGTGGACTAAGCAGGAACATGTGCTCTCAGTGTGCATGAGTGGACTAAGCAGGCACGTGTGGACTAAGCTGGCACGTGTGGAGTATGCTGGCATGTGTGGAATAAGCAGGCACGTGTGGACAAAGCAGGCATGTGTGGACTAAGCAGGCATGTGTGGATTAAGCAGGCATGTGTGGACAAGGCAGGCATGTGTGAACTAAGCAGGCATGTGTGGACTAAGCAGGCATGTGTGAACTAAGCAGGCATGTGTGGACTAAGCAGGCATGTGTGGACTAAGCAGGCACATGTGGACAAGGCAGGCATGTGTGGACTAAGCAGGCATGTGTAGACAAATAAGGCATGTGTGGACTATGCACACACGAGTGGACACAGTATGCATGTGTGGATTAAGCAGGTATGTGTGGACTAAGCAGGCATGTGCGAACTAAGCAGGCTCATGTGGACTAAGAAGGCATGTATGGACAAGACAGGTATGTGTGAACTAAGCAGGCATGTGTCGTCTAAGCAGGCATGTGTGGACTAAGCAGGCATGAATGGACTAAGCAGGCATGTGTGGACTAAGCAGGCAAATGTGGACTAAACGGACACGTATGGATTGAGTGTGCATGTGTGGACTAAGAAGGCATATGTGGACTAAGCAGGCATCTGTGGACAAGGCAGGCATGTGTGAACTAAGCAGGCATGTGTGGACTAAGCATCCATGTGTGGACTAAGCAGGCATAATTGGACAAAGCAGGCATGTGTGGACTAAGCAGACATGTGTGGAATAAGCAGGCACATGTGCACTGAGTGTGCATATGTGGACTAAGCAAGCATGTGTGGACTAAACAGGTATGTGTGGACTAAACAGGTATGTGTGGAAAAAGCACGCACATGTGGACTGAGTGTGCATATGTGGACTAAGCAGGCAAGTGTGGACTAAACAGGTATGTGTGGACTAAGCAGCCATATGTGGACTGAGTGTGCATGTGTGGACTATGCAGGCAAGTGTGGATAAAGCATGCATGTGTCGACTAAGCAGGCAGGCACTGAGTGTGCATGTGTGGACTATGCAGGCAAGTGTGGATTAAGCAGGGATGTGTCGATTAAGCAGGCATGTGTGGACTAAGCAGGCATATGTCGACTAAGCAGGCATGTGTGGAGAATGCAGGCATGTGTGAACTAAGCAAGCATGTATGAACGAAGCAGGCTTTTGTGGACTAAGCAGGCATATGTGGACCAAGCAGGCATGTGTGGACTAAGCAGTCACATGTGGACTCAGCAGGCACATGTGGACTAAGCAGGCATGTGTGGACAAGGCAGGCATGTGTGAACTAAGCAGGCATGTGTGGACTAAGCAGGGATGTATGGACTAAGCAGGCATGTGTGGACTAAGCAGGCATGTATGGACTAAGCAGTCATGTATGGACTAAACAGGCACGTATGGATTGAGTGTGCATGTGTGGACTAGGCAGGCATATGTGGACTAAGCAGGCATGTGTGGACAAGGCAGGCATGTGTGAATTAAGCAGGCATGTGTGGACTAAGCAGGGATGTATGGACTAAGTAGGCATGTGTGGACTAAGCAGGCATGTGTGGACAAAGCAGGCATGTGTGGACAAAGCAGACACGTGTGGACTAAGAAGACACATGTGGACTGAGTGGGGATATGTGGACTAAGCAGGCATGTGTGGACTAAACAGGTATGTGTGGACTAAGCAGCCATATGTGGACTGAGTGTGCATGTGTGGACTATGCAGGCAAGTGTGGATAAAGCATGCATGTGTCGACTAAGCAGGCAGGCACTGAGTGTGCATGTGTGGACTATGCAGGCAAGTGTGGATAAAGCAGGCATGTGTCGATTAATCAGGCATGTGTGGACTAAGCAGGCATATGTGGACTATGCAGGCATGTGTGGACAAGGCAGGCATGTGTGAACCAAGCAGGGATGTGTGGACTAAGCAGGGATGTGTGGACTAAACAGGCATTTGTGGACTAAGCAGGCATGTGTGGAATAAGCAGGCATGTGTGGACTAAGCAGTCATGTGTGGACTGAGAGTGCATGTGTTGACAATGCAGGCAAGTGTGGATTAAGCCGGCATGTGTCAACTAAGCAGGCATGTGTGGACTAAGCAGGCATATGTGGACTAAACAGGCATGTCTGGACAAGGCAGGCATGTGTGAACTAAGCTGGCATGTGTGGACTAAGCAGGCATGTGTGGACTAAGCAGGCAAGTGTGGACTAAGCAGACACATGTGGACTAAGCGGGCACCAGCTGGAGTGGCCGAGCAGTTAAAGGCACTACAGTCTGGAACCACAAGACCGCTACGGTCGCAGGTTCGAATACTGCCTCGGGCATGGATGTGTATGATGTCCTTAGGTTAGTTAGGTTTAAGTAGTTCTAAGTTCTAGGGGACTTATGACCACAGCAGTTGTGTCCCATAGTGCTCAGAGCCATTTGAACCATTTGACTAAGCAGCCACATGTGGACTGAGTGTGCATATGTGGACTAACCAGGCACGTGTTGACTAAACAGGTATGTGTGGACTAAGCTGGCACATGTGGACTGAATGTGCATGTGTGGACTATGCAGGCAAATGTGGATTAAGCAGGCATGTGACGACTAAGCAGGCATGTGTGGACTAAGCAGGCATGTGTGGATTAAGCAGGCATGTGTGGACTAAGCAGGCATGTATGGACTAAGCAGGCATGTGTGGACTAAGTAGGCATGTGTGGACGAAGCAGGCATGTGTGGACAAAGCAGACATGTGTGGACTAAGCAGACATTGTGGTCTAAGCAGCCACATGTGATCTCAGTGTGCGTGTGTGGACTAAACAGGTATGAGTGGACTAAGCAGGCACATGTGGACTAAGCAGGCACATGTGGACTGAGTGTGCATATGTGGACTAAGCAGGCATGTGTGGACTAAACAGGTATGTGTGGACTAAGCAGGGACATGTGGACTGAGTGTGCATGTGTGGACAATACAGGCAAGTGTGGATTAAGCAGTCATGTGTGAACTAAGCAGGCATGTGTTGACTAAGAAGCATGTGTGGACTAAGCAGGCATGTATGGACTAAGCATGCATGTATGGACTAAGCAGGCATGTGTGGACTAAGTAGGCAAGTGTGGACGAAGCAGGCATGTGTGGACAATGCAGACATGTGTGGACTAAGCAGCCATATGTGATCTCTGAGTGCATGTGTGGACTAAACAGGTATGAGTGGACTAAGCGGGCACATGTGGACAGAGTGTGCGAGTGTGGACTATGCAGGCAAGTGTGGATTAAGCATGCATGTGTCGACTAAGCAGGCATGTGTGGACTATGCAGGCATATGTGGACTATGCAGGCATGTGTGGACAAGGCAGGCATGTGTGAACCAAGCAGGGATGTGTGGACCAAGCAGGCATGTGTGGACTAAGCAGGCATGTATGGACAAAGCAGGCATGTATGGACTAAGCATTCATGTGTGGACTAAAGGGGCATGTATGGATTGAGTGTGCATGTGTGGACTAAGCAGGCATATGTGGACTAAGCAGACATGTGTGGACATGGCAGGCATATGTGAATTAAGCAGGCATGTATGGACTATGCAGGCATGTGTGGACTAAGCAGACATGTGTGGACTAAGCAGGCACATGTGGACTGAGTGTGCATATGTGGACTAAGCAGGCATGTGTGGACTAAACAGGTATGTGTGGACTAAGCAGGCACATGTGGACTGAGTGTGCATGTGTGGACTATGCAGGCAAGTGTGGATTAAGCAAACATGTGTCGACTAAGCAGGCATGTGTGGACTAAGCAGGCATATGTGGACTATGCAGGTATATGTGGACAAGGCAGGCATGTGTGAACTAAGCAGGGTGTGTGGACTAAGCAGGCATTTGTGGACTAAGCGGGCATGTGTGGACTAAGCAGGCATATGTGGACTGAGTGTGCATATGTGGACTAAGCAGGCACATTTGGACTGAGTGTCCATATGTGGACTAAGCAGGCATGTGTGGACTAAACAGGTATGTGTGGACTAAGCAGGCAGATGTGGACTGAGAATGCATGTGTTGACAATGCAGGCATGTGTGGATTAAGCAGGCATGTGTCAACTAAGCAGGCATGTATGGACTAAGGAGGCATATGTGGACTAAGCGTGCATGTGTGGACAAGGCAGGCATGTGTGAACTAAGCAGGCATGTGTGGACTAAGCAGGCATGTGTGGACTAAGCAGGCATGTGTGGACTAAGCAGGCATGTGTGAACTAAGCAGACACGTGTGGACTAAGCAGGTGCCGGCTGGAGTGGCCGAGGGTTTAAAGGCGCTACAGTCTGTAACTGGACGACCGCTACGGTCGCAGGTTCGAATCCTGCCTCGGGAATGGGTGTGTATGATGTCCTTAGGTTAGTTAGGTTTAAGTAGTTCTAAGTTCTAGGGGACTTATGACCACAGCAGTGTAGTCGCATAGTGCTCAGAGCCATTTGAACCATTTGACTAACCAGGCACATGTGGACTGAGTGTGCATATGTGGACTAAGCAGGCATGTGTGGACTAAACAGGTATGTATGGACTAAGCAGGCACATGTGGACTGAGTGTGCATGTGTGGACTATGCAGGCAAGTGTGGATTAAGCAGGCATGTGTCGACTAAGCAGGCATGTGTGGACTAAGTAGGCATGTGTGGATTAAGCAGGCATGTGTGGTCTAAGGAGGCATGCATGGACTAAGCAGGCAAGTGTGGACCAAGCAGGCACATGTGGACTAAGCAGGCACATGTGGTCTCAGTGTGCATGTGTGGACTAAGCAGGCACGTGTGGACTAAGCAGGCACGTGTGGACTGAGTGTGCATGTGTGGACTAATCAGGCACATGTGGACTGAGTGTGCATCTATGGACTAAGAAGGAATGTGGTGACTAAAGGCCTGGCCAGACAGAATCTGGCCTGCCGCTGAGATGGACGGCGCAGCGGTAGGCCTAGTCAGTCTGTGGCCAGTGACGCCACACGGGCAATGGCCGGCCGCAGTGACTCTTGATGCGTCAGCTGTTATACTGTGAAAGGGCCGAACCCAATTATTAAGCTTGCATGCGTAGTGCGATTGTCTTGGCATTAGGCAATTTGCAAGCTTCACGTGGGACACGTTATCTTTGTGCGACATTTTTTTTTTTTTTTGCTTAAGTACAGAAATGAGTAGCTCGTACTAGCGATACGAAATGGCACCAAGAAGAGGAAATGTTGGGTGCGCGACATTAATAGCAAGATAGAAAGCTTATAGGAGAATACCATCGTCTGTGTATTGATCTAGAGTCTGACGAGGATAGGTTCTTCAAATATTTTCGTATGTCGCGAGAATGTTTCGAGGAACTGCATCGCCTGATAAAAACCTAGCACCGAGAAGAGCACAACGAACTGGAGAAAGCCAATTGATACAAGGCACAGACTAGCCATTTGTTTGAGGTACGTTTTGCCATTTGTAGCCTCTTTGTGCTTGAAACAGAAGGCATATAATTTATTCCATTTCAGTTTTGCTGTATCATATGAAAGGTTCGGCGGAAGAAAGTGCTATCCCACAACGTAGTTGCCGACCGGGGTGGCCGAGCGTTTCTAGGCGCTACAGTTTGGAACCACGCGACCGCTACGGTCGCAGGTTCGAATCCTGCCTCGGGCATGGATGTGTGTGATGTCCTTAGGTTAGTTAGGTTTAAGTAGTTCTAAGTTCTAGGGGACTGATGACCACAGCAGTTAAGTCCCATAGTGCTCAGAGCCATTTGAACCATTTGAACCACAACGTAGTTACGAGTGGAGTGATAAATTTATTTGAAGTGTTTACGAATACAGCAAACGATAGTAACATCTAGTTCCGTATGTCCCACTAGAGAGAACTTTCTACTTAATAGATTGTTTTGTTTCACTGTATTCATAACATTGTCATTGAATTTAAAGAAACATATCTTTGGTCGTTAACTTATCTATTCGTTCTATCGGCATAATTTATTTTAATCTTTTCCAGATACTTGATTACAGGCGAGAGTCACCAGACCATAGCTTTTTCTTTTCGGTTAGGACGTTCAACAGTCTCAGAAATTGTGAAACAAGTGTGCCAGGCAATATGGACTGTTCTGCAACCCAAGTATTTACCTAATCCTACAACAGAGATGTGGAAGAAATCGGAAGGAGAATTTCTAGAAGTTTGGGGGTTTCCGAACTGCCTTGGAAGCATAGACGGGAAGCATATCGGGTTAAAATGCCCGAAGGATAGTGGATCCCAGTCCTTCTGTTACATACCACTCTTTTCGCTGGTTCTCCAGGCGAGTTTACAGTAATTGATATTGGAAATTATGGACGTCACAGTGACAACACTATTTCTGAGAATTCACTTTCTATCAAGAGTATATCGAGGGCAAAAGTATTCTACCTCCAAATCAGGATCGCGTGTATCATACAAAGAGTTGTATTGACTCAACTCCTCTATAAGTCTTTCTTTGTCCATGATACGTGCACTACGAGCTGCATGCCAAAACTGCCTCACGCCGCTGCTTCCAGTGTGACCGCAGAGCAGTACAGTGCGCCAACAGAGTCAAGCAGCCGCTCTGGCTTGTGGCGATTGTGTAATCTGTGACAACCCGGCGGCGGCGGGTGCAGCAGGCCGCATTCAGCTGTGTCAAAGCCGCACCCTGTGTGACAGCTGCCATACAATACCGAGAGATTCAACAGTGCGGCCTGCTGGCAGCGGTTCAAGGCCACAGGCTGGACGGCCAGGCTGCATTCTCTCTGGCCAGGCCTTAAGCAGGCATTTGTGGACTAAGCAAACACGTGTGGACTGAGTGTGCATGTGTGGACTAAGCAGGCATGTGTGGGCTAAGCAGGCATATGTGGAATAGGCACGCATGAATGAACTAAGCAGGCATGTGTGAACTAAGCAGGCATGTGTGCAAAAAACAGGCATATGTGGACATAGCAGGCACATGTGGACTGAGTGTGCATGTGTGGAATAAGAGGCGTGTGGACTAAACAGAAATGTGTGGACTAAGCAGCCACATGTGGATGGAGTGTGCATCTGTGGACTAAGCAGGCAAGTGTGGACTATGCAGGCATATGTGGACTAAGTAGACATGTGTGGAATAAGCAGGCACATGTGGACTAAGTAGCCACATGTGGAATAAGCAGGCATATGTGGACTAAGAAGGAATCAGTGGACTAAGCAGGCACATGTGGACTGAATGTGCATGTATGGACTAAGCAGGCATGTGTGGACTCAGCAGGCTTGTGTGAACTAAGCAGGCATGTGTGGACTAAGCAGGCATGTGTGGACTATTAAGAAATGTGTGGACTAAGCAGGTATGTGTGGCATCAGAAAGCACACGTGCACTAAGCAGGCATGTGTGGACATAGCAGGCATGTGTGGAGTAAGCTAGCATTTGTGGACTGAGCAGGCATGTGTCGACTAGGCATTCATGTGTGGACCAGCAGGAATGTGTGGACAATGCAGGCACGTGTGGACTATGCAGCCACGTGTGGACTAAGCAGGCACATGGGGACTTAGCAGGCATGTGGGAACTAAGCAGGCTCATGTGGAGTGACTGTGCACATGGAGGCTAAGCAGGCATGTGTCAACGTAGCATGCACATTAGGACTGAGGGTAGGACTGAGGGTGCATGTATGGACTAAGCAGGCATGTGGTAACTAAGTGCGCATGTGTGTACTAAGCAGGCAAGTGTGGACTATGCAGGCTCGTGTGGACAGAGTGTGCATGTGTGGACTATGCAGGCATGTGTGTACTAAGCAAGCATGTGTGGACTAAACAGGCATGTGTGGACTAAGCAGGCACGTGTAGAATGAGTGTGCGAGTGTGGACTAAGCAGGCATGTGTGGACTAATCAGGCATGTGTGGACTGAGCTGGCATGTGTGGACTAAGCAGGCACTTGTGGACTAAGCAGGCATGTGTGGGCTGAGTATGCATGTGTGGACTGAGTGTGCATGTGTGGACTAAGCAGGCAACTGTGGACAAAGCAGGCATGCAAGGTCTTAGCTGGCATGTGTGGACTAAGCAGGCATGTGTGGACTACTGATGCATGTGTGGACTAAGGAGGCATCTGTGGAATTAGTATGCATTTGTGGACTGAGTATGCATCTGTAAACTAAGCAGGCTTATGTGGACTGAGTGCGCATGTATGGACTACGCAGGCATGTGTGAACTAAGCTGGCATCAATGGAATAAGAATGTGTGGAATGACAGGCATGTGTGGACTAAGCAGGCATGTTGGTCTAAGCGGGCAAAGTGGACTAAGCAGGAATCTGAGGACTAAGCAGGCACGTGTGGAATGAATGTGCATGTGTGGATTAAGGAGGCTACTGTGGACAAAGCAGCCATGTGAGGCCTAAGCTGCCATGTGTGGACTAAGCAGGCAAGTGTGGACTACAGATGAATGTGTGGGCTAAGCAGGAATGTGTGGACATAGTATGCATGTGTGGACTGAGTATGCATGTGTCGACTAAGTAGGGTCATGTGCACTAAGTGTGCATGTGTGTACTAAGCAGGCAAGTGTTGACTAATCAGGCATGGGTGGACTAAGCAGGCATGTGTGGTCTAAGCTGGCATGTGTGGACTGAGCAGGAATGTGTAAACTAAGCAGGAATGTGTTGACTAAGCAGACATGTGCACACTATGAAGCCATGTGAGGACTAAGTAGTCATGTGTGGACAAAACAGGCATTTGTGGAATAAGCAGACATGTGTGGCCTAAGCAGGCATTTTGGACTAAGCAGGCAGTCACGTATGGACTGAGTATGCAAGTGTGGACTGAGTATGCATGTATGTACTAATCAGGCACATGTGGACTAAATGTGCATGTGTAGACTAAGCAGGTAGGTGTGGACTTAGCAGGCATATAAGGACTAAGCAGCCATGTGTGGACTAAGCAGGCACAGGTGGTCTGGGTGTGCTTGTGTGGACGTAGCAGGTACGTGTCGACTAACCAGGCACATGTGAACTAGGCAGGCATGTGTGGACTATGAAGACATGTGCAGACTAAGCAAGCAAGTGTGGACTAAGTAGGCACATATAGACTGAGTGTGCATGTGTTTTCTTTGCAAGCGTATGTGGACTAAGCAGGCATGTATGGCCTAAGCAGGCATGTGTGGATTTAGTTGGCATGTGTGGACTCAGCAGGCATGTGTGTACTAAGCAGGCATGTGTGGACTAAGCAGGCATTATTGACTAAGTGTGCATGTGTGGACTAAGCAGGCACATGTGGAATAATTAGGCATATGTGGACTAAGCAGGCGTGTGTGGACTAAACAGGGTCATGTGGACTGAGTGTGAATGTGTGGATGAAGAAGGTACGTGTGGACTAAGTAGGCATGTGTGAACTAGGCAGGCTTGTGTGGACAATGCTGGAACGTGTTGACAGGGCACGCAAGTATAGAATAAGCAGGCACGTGTTGACTGAGTGAGCATGTGTTTACTATGCAGCCATGTGTGGACTAAGCTGGCATGTGTGGATGACAGAGGCATTTGCAGATTAAGCAGGCAAGTGTGGAGTAAGCAGGCATGTGTGGACTAAGAATGCACATGAGGAATGAGAGTGCATGAATGGACTAATCAGGATTGTGTTAACTCAGCTGGAATGTGCGGACTAAGCAGGCACATGTGGACTAGGCAGGAATGTGTGGACTAAGCTGTCATGTGTGGACTCAGCAGGCACATGTGGACTGAGTGTGCATGTGTGTACTAAGTTGGCTAGTGTGGACTAGGCATTAATATATGGACTAAGCAGGATTGTGAGGATGACTAAGCAAGCATGTATGGAATTAGCAGGTGTGTGTGGGCTAAGCAGGCATGTGTGGACAGAGCGAGCTGTGTGGACTAAGCAGACACATGTGGACTAAGCAGGCACATGGTGACTGAGTGTGCATTTGTCGACTATGCAGGCACGTGTGGTCTAAGCAAGCACGTGTAGGATGAATGTGCATATGTGGATTAAGCTGGCATGTGTGCACTAAGCAGCTATGTGCGGACTAAGCAGGCACATGATGACTGAGTGTGCATGTATGGATTAAGCAGGCATGTGTGAACTAGGCAGCCATGTGTGGACAGTGCTGGCATGTGTTGACAAGGCACGCAAGTATGGAATAAGCAGGCACTTGTGGACTGAGTGAGCATGTTTACTATGCAGCCATGTGTGGACGAAGCTGGCATGTGTGGATGACAGAGGCATTTGCGGATTAAGCAGGCAAGTGTGGAGTAAGCAGGCATGTGTGGACTAAGAATGCACATGAGGACTGAGAGTGCATGAATGGACTAATCAGGCATGTGATAACTAAGCTGGCATGTGCGGACTAAGCAAGCACATGTGGACTAGGCAGGAATGTGTGGACTAAGCAGGCATGTGTTTACTAAGCAGGCACATGTGGAATGAGTGTGCATGTATGGACTATGCAGGCATGTGTGGACTAGGGAGGCATGTATGAACTAAGCAGACATATGTGGATTATGCAGGCACATGTGGAGTAAGCAGGAATGTGTGGACTAAGCTGGCATGTGTGGACTAACAGGCATGTGTGGACTAAGTAGGCATGTGTGTATTAAGCAGGCATGTGTGCGCTAAGCAGGAATCTGTGGACCAAGTAGGCACATGTGGACTGAATGTGCTTGTGTAGATTAAGCAGGCACGTGTGCACTAAGCAGCCATGTGTATACTAAGCAGGCACGTGATGACTGAGTGTGCATGTATGGATTAAGCAGCCATGTGTGAACTAGGCAGGCATGTGTGAACTAAGAGGGCACATGTGGAATAAGCAGGCACATGTGGATTGAGTGTGAATTTGTGGAAATGAAGGTATGTGTAGACTAAGCAGTCATGTGTAAACTAGGCAGGCTTGTGTGAACAATGCAGGCATGTGTGGACAAGGCAGGCAAGTGTGGAATAAGCAGGCACGTGTCGTCTGAGTGTGCATGTGTTTACTATGCAGCTAAGCTGGCATGTATGGACTAAGCTGGCAGGTGTAGACTAAACAAGCACATGTGGACAAAGTAGGCCTGTGTGGGCTAAACAGGCATGTGTGGACTAAGCAGTCATGTATAGACAAAGCAGGATTGTGTGGACTGAGTGTGCATGTGTGGACTAAGGAGGGTAGTGTTGACAAAGCTGCCATGTGAGGCCTAAGCTGCCATGTATGGACTAAGCAGGCAAGTGTGGACTACAGATGAATGTGTGGGCTAAGCAGGCATGTGTGGACAGAGTATGCATGTGTGGAGTGAGTATGCATGTGGTGACTAAGCTAGCATGTGTGGACTAAGCAGGCATGTGTGTAATTAGCAGCAACATGTAGACTGGAGTGTGCATGTGTGGACTAAGCAGGCATATGTGGACTAAGCAGGCATGTGTGGACTAAGCAGGCATGTGTGGACTAAGTATGCGTGTGTGGACTGAGTGTGAATATGTGGACTAAGCAGGCAAGTGTAAACTAAGCACGCAAGTGGGACCTAAGCAGGCATGTGTGGACTAAGAGGGCGTATGTGGACAGAGTGAGTGTGTGTGGGCTAAGCAGACAAATGTAGACTAAGCAGCCACGTGTGGACTGAGTGTGCAGTAGTGGACTAAACAGCCAATTGTGGACTATGCAGGGATAAGTGGTCTAAGTAGGCATGCGTGGACTAAGTGTGCATATGTAGACTAAACAGGCATGTATGGACTAAGCAGGCACACTAGTACTGAGTGTGCATATGTTAACTACGTAGGCATGTGTGGACTAAGCAGGCGTATGTGGACTTAGCAGGCACATATGGACTTAGGGTGTATTTGTGGACTAAGCAGCCAAGTGTGGACTAAGCAGGCATGTGTGACCTAAGCTGGCACTGTTGTCTAAGCAGGCATATGCAGACTAAGTAGTCACATGTGGACTGAGTATGCAAGTGTGGACTGAGTATGCACGTGTGGACTAATCAGGCTCATGTGGACTAAGTGTGCATGTGGGGACTAAGCAGGCAAGTGTTGACTAATCAGACATGGGTGTACTAACCAGGCATGTGTGGTCTAAACTGGCAAGTGTGGACTAAGCAGGCATGTGTGGACTATGAAAGAATGTGTGGAATAAGCAGGCATGTGTGGACTAAGAAGGCACATATGCACTAAGCAGGCGTGTGTGGACTAAGCTGGGATGTGTGGACTAAGCAGGCATGTGTGGACTAAGCAGGCACGTGTGGACCCAATGTGCGCATGTGGATTAAGCAGGCATATGTAGACTAAGCAGGCATGCGTGGACTAAGCATGCACATGACGACTGTGTGTGCATGTATGGACTAAGCTGGCATCTGGTAACTAAGCAGACATGTAGGGACTAAGCAGGCAAGTGTGGACTAAGCTGGCTCCCGTGGACTGAGTGTGCATGTGTGGACTATGCAGGCATGTGTGGACTAAGCAGGCATGTGTGGACTTAGCAGACATGTGTTGACTAAGCAGGTACGTGTATATGTGCATGTGTGGACTAAGCAGACAAGGGTGGACTAAGCAGGCATCTGTGGCCTAAGTGACATGTGTGGACTGAGCAGGCATGTGTGGACTAAGCAGCCATTTGTGGACTAAGAAGTATGTGTAGACTGAGTATGCATGTGTGGAAAGAGTATGCCTGTGTTGACTAATCACGCAGGTATGAACTAAGCATGCATATGTGGACTAATTAGGCCTGTGTGGACTAAGCAGGCATGTGTGGACTAAGCAGTCACGTGTAGACTGAGTGTGCATGTGTGGACTAAGCAGGCAACTGTGGACAAAGCAGACATGTGAGGCCTAAGCAGCCATGTGTGGACTTAGCAGGCATGTTCGGACTACAGAGGCATTTGCGGATTAAGCATGCATGTGTGGACTGACTGTGCATGTGTGGACTATGCAGGCATGTGTGGACTAAGCAGGTATGTGTGGACTTAGCAGACATGTGTTGACTAAGCAGGTATGTGTAAATGTGCATGTGTGGACTAAGCAGACAAGGGTGGACTAAGCAGGCATCTGTGGCCTAAGTGACATGTGTGGACTAAGCAGGCATTTGTGGACTAAACAGGCATGTGTGGTCTAAGTAGGCTTGTGTAGTCTAGGCAGGTATGTGTGGACTGCGAAGGCATGTGTGGTCTAAGCAGGTATGTGTCGACTAAGCAGGCATGTGTGGACTAAGCAGGCACATGTGGATTGAGTGTGCATGTGTCGACTAAGCAGGCATGTGCAGACTAAGCAGATATGTGTGGAATAAGCAGGAACATGTACACTGAAGCGCATCTGTTGACCAAGCAGGCAAGTGTGGACAAAGCAGTCATGTGTAGACTAAGCAGCCGTGTGTGGACTTAGCAGGCATGTGTGGACTAAGCAGGCATGTGTGGACTAAGTAGGCTCTTGTAGACTAGGCAGGTATGTGTGGACTGCGACCACATGTGTGGACTAAGCAGTCATGTGTGGACTCAGCAGGCACATGTGGACTGAGTGTGCATGTGTGTATAAGCTGGCTAGTTTGGACTAGGCATTAATATGTGGACTAAGCAGGATTGTGAGGACTAAGCAAGCATGTATGGAATTTGCAGGCTTGTGTGGACTAAGCAGGCATGTGTGGACAGAGCGAGCATGTGTGGACTAAGCAGACACATGTGGACTAAGCAGGCACATGGTGACTGAGTGTGCATGTGTCGACTATGCAGGCACGAGTGGTCTAAGCAGGCACGTGTAGGATGAATGTGCATATGTGGATTAAGCTGGCATGTATGCACTAAGCAGCCATGTGCGGACTATGCAGCCAAGTGTGGGCTAAGCAGGCACATGTGGACTGAGTGTGCATGTGTGGACTAAGCAGGAGTGTGTGGACTAAGCAGGCATGTGCGGACTGTGAAGGCACGTGTGGACTAAGCAGCCATGTGTCGACTAAGCAGCCATGTGTGGACTAAACAAATATGTGTGGACTCAGCAGGCGCATGTTGGCTGATGTGCATGTGTTGACTAAGCAGGCAAGTGTGGATTAAGCAAACATGTGTGGACTAAGCAGGCGTGTGTGGACTAAGCAGGCATGTGTAGAGTAAGTGTGCTTGTGTGGATTAATCAGGCAAGTGTAGACTAAACAGGCATGTGTGGCCTACGCAGGCATGTGTGGATTTAGCTGGCATGTGTGGACTAAGTAGGCATGTGTGGACTAAGTAGAAGTGTGTGGACTGAGGATGCATGTGTGGACTAAGCAGGCAAATGTGGACTAGGCATTTATGTGCAGACTAAGCAGGAATTTGTGAACTGAGCAAGCATGCATCGACTAAGCAGGCATGTGTGGGCTAAGCAGGCATATGTGGATTGAGTATGCATGTGTGGACTCAGTATGCATGTGTGGGCTAAGCAGTTATGTGTCGAGTAAGCAGGCATTTGTGGACTAAGCAGTCCTGTGTAGAGAATTCAGGCATGTGTTGACTAATCAGGCATGTGTTGACTAAGCATGCATGTGTTTACTAAGCAGACATGTGTTGACTAACAAGCATGTGTGGACTTAGCAGGCAAGTGTACAATAAGCAGGCAAGTGTGGACTTATCAGGAGTGTGTAGCCTGTGTGTGCATGTATGGACGAAGGAGACATATGTTGACTTAGGAGGCATGTGTGGACTAATCAGGCATGTGTGGACTAAACAGGCATGTATAGACTAAGCAGGCATGTGTGGACTAAGCAGGCATGTATAGACGAAGCAGACATGAGTGGCTAAGCAGGGACATGTGGACTAAACAGGAATATGTTGATTGGGTATGCATGTGAGGACTGAGTATGCATGTGTGGACTAAGCAGGCAAGTGTGGACTAAGCAGGCATTTGTCGACTATGGTGGCATGTGTGTACTAAGCAGGCATGTGTGGACTAAGCATGCACATGCGGACTGATTGTGTATGTGTGGACTAAGCAGGCATTTGTAGACTAAGGAGGTATGTGTGGACTAAACAAGAATGTGACGACTAAGCAGGCATGTGTGGACTATGCAGGCATGTGTGGACTAAGCAGGCATGTTTGGACTAATTAGGCATGTGTGGACTAAACAGGCATATGTGGACTGTGTATGCATGTGTTGACAAAGCAGACTTATGTTGGTTAATCAGGCATGAGTGGACTAAGGAGGCATCCGTGGACTAAGCAGGCATTTGTGCACAATTCAGGCAAGTCAGGACTAATCAGGAATATGTGTACTAAGCCGGCATGTGTGGACTAAGCAGGCATATGGGGACTTAGCAGGCATGTGTGGTCGAAGCGTTCAGGAGTGGACACTGCAGGCATGTGTGGACTAAGCAGGCACGTGAGCACTAAGCAGGCACTCGTGGACTGAGTGTGCACATGTGGACTAAGCGAGTATGTGTGGACTAAGCAGGCACATGTGAACTAAACAGGCAACTGTGGACCAAGGAGGCATGTGTGGATTAAGCTTTCACGTGTGGACTGAGTGTGCACATGTGGACTAGGCAGGGATGTGTGGACTAAGTAGGTGTATGTGGACTAAGCAGGCACATATGGACTGAGGGTGTATTTGTGGACTAAGGAGCCAAGTGTGGACTAAGCAATCATGTGTGACCTAAGCTGGCACCTTTGACTAAGCAGGCATGGGCAGACTAAGTAGTCACGTGTGGACTGAGTATGCAAGTGCGGACTGAGTATGCATGTGTGGACTAATCAGGCTCATGTGGACTAAGCGTGCATGTGGGGACTAGGCAGGCAAGTGTTGACTAATCAGACATGGGTGTGACTATGAAACAATGTGTGGACTAAGCAGGCATGTGTGGACTTAGAAGGCATGTATGCACTAAGCAGGCATGTGTGGACTAAGCTGGGATGTGTGGACTAAGCAGGCACGTGTGGACTAAGCAGGCACGTGTGGACCCAATGTGCACATGTGGATTAAGCAGGCATATGTAGACTAAGCAGGCATGCGTGGACTAAGCATGAACATGACGAATGTGTGTGCATGTATGGACTAAGCTGGCATTTGGTAACTGAGCAGACATGTAGGGACTAAGCAGGCAAGTGTGGACTAAGCAGGCTCCCGTGGACTGAGTGTGCGTGTGTGGACTATGCAGGCATGTGCGGACTAAGCAGGCATGTGTGGACTAAGTAAGCATGTGTGGACTAAGCAGACACATGTAGATGTACATGTGTGGACTAAGCAGGCAAGGGTGGACTAAGCAGGCATCTGTGGCCTAAGTGGCATGTGTGGACTGAGCAGGCATGTGTGGACTAAGCAGCCATTTGTGGACTAAGAAGTGATTGTGGACTGAGTATGCATGTGTGGAAAGAGTATGCCTGTGTTGACTAATCAGGCAGGTGTGATCTAAGCAGGCATATGTGGACTAAGTAGGCCTGTGTGGACTAAGCAGGCATGTGTGGACTAAGCAGTCACATGTAGACTGAGTGTGCATGTGTGGACTAAGCAGGTAACTGTGGACAAAGCAGACATGTGTGACCTATGCGTCCATGTGTGGATTTAGCAGGCATGTTCGGACTACAGAGGCATTTGTGGATTAAGCATGCATGTGTGGTCTGAGTATGCAAGTGTGGACTGAGTGCACATGTATGGACTATGCTGGCAAGTGTGGACTAAGCTGGCATGAATGGACTAAGCAGTCATGTGTGGATTAAGCAGGCATATGAGGACTAAGCAGGCATTTGTGGACTAAACAGGCATGTGTGGACTAAGTAGGTAGTGTAGTCTAGGCAGGTATGTGTGGACTGCGAAGGCATGTGTGATCTAAGCAGGTATGTGTCGACTAAGCAGGCATGTGTGGACTAAGCAGGCACATGTAGATTGCGTGTGCATGTGTTGACTAAGCAGGCATGTGCAAACTAAGCAGATATGTGTGGAATAAGCAGGCACATGTGGACTGAAGCGCATGTGTTGACTAAGCAGGCAAGTGTGGACAAAATAGGCATGTGTGGACTAAGCAGCCGTGTGTGGACTTAGCAGGCATGTGTGGACTAAGCAGGCATGTGTGTACTAAGTAGGCTCTTGTAGACTAGGCAGGTATGTGTGGACTGCGAAGGCGTGTGTGGACTAAGCAGACATGTGTGGACAGAGCCAGCATGTGTGGACAAAGCAGGCACATGGTGACTGAGTGTGCATGTGTCGACTATGCAGGCACGTGTGATCTAAGCAGGCACATGTACGATGAATGTGCATATGTGGATTAAGCTGGCATGTGTGCACTAGGCAGCCATGTGTGGACTATGCAGGCATATGTGGGCTAAGCAGGCACAGGTGGACTGAGTATGCATGTGTGGCTTAAGCAGGTGTGTGTGGACTAAGCAGGCATATGCGGACTGTGAAGGCACGTGTGGACTAAGCAGCCATGTGTCGACTAAGCAGCCATGTGTCGACTAAGCAGATATGTGTGGACTCAGCAGGCACATGTTGAATGATGTGCATGTCTTGACTAAGCAGGCAAGTGTGGATTAAGCAAACATGTGTGGACTAAGCAGGCATTTGTGAACCAAGCAGGCATGTGTAGACTAAGTGTGCATGTGTGGATTAATCAGGCAAGTGTAGACCAAGCAGGCATGTGTGGCCTACACAGGCATGTGTGGATTTAGCTGGCATGTGTGGACAAAGCAGGCATGTGTGGACTAAGCAGAAGTGTGTGGACTGAAGACGCATGTGTGGACTAAGCAGGCAAATGTGGACTAGGCATTTATGTGCAGACTAAGCAGGAATTTGTGAACTGAGCAAGCATGCATCGACTAAGCAGGCATGTATGGGCTAAGCAGGCATGTGTGGATTGAGTATGCATGTGTGGACTGAGTATGCATGTGTGGGCTATGCAGTCACGTGTCGAGTAAGCAGGCATTTGTGGACTAAATAGTCCTGTGTAGAGTATGCAGGCATGTGTTGACTAAGCAGGCATGTGTTGACTAAGCATGCATGTGTTTACTAAGCAGACATGTGTTGACTAACAAGCATGTGTGGACTTAGCAGGCATGTGTACAATAAGCAGGCAAGTGTGGACTTATCAGGCGTGTGTGGCCTGTTTGTGCATGTGTGGACTAAGGGGACATATGTGGACTTAGGAGGCATGTGTGGACTAATCAGGCATGTGTGGACTAAACATGCATGTGCAGATTAAGCAGGCATGTGTGGACTAAGCAGGCATGTATAGACAAAGCAGGCATGAGTGGCTAAGCAGGGACATGTGGACTAAGCAGGAAGATGTGGATTGAGTATGCATGTGAGGACTGAGTATGCAGGTGTGGACTAAGCAGGCACATGTGGAGTCAGTGTGCATGTGTGGGCCATGCAGGCAGGTTTAGATAAGCAGGCGTGTGTCATCTATGCGGGCAAGTGTGGATTAAGCAGGCACATGAGGACTCAGTGTGCACGTGTGGACAAAGGATTTATGTGTTGAATAAGCAAGCACCAGTGGACTGACTGTGCATGTGTGGACTATGCAGGCACGTGTGGACTAAGCAGGCACATGTGAACTAAGCAGGCAAGTGTGGACCAAGGAGGCATGTGTGGATTAAGCTTTCACGTGTGGACTGAGTGTGCATATGTGGATTAGGCAGGGATGTGTGGACTAAGCAGGCATGTGTGGACTACAGAGGCATGTGTGGACTAAGCAGGCATGTGTGGACTGAGTGTGCATGTGTGGACTGAGTATGCATGTGTGGACTATGCAGGCAGTTATGGACTCAGTGTGCACATACAGACTAACCAGGGATGTGTGGACTAAGCAGGCATGTGTCGACTAAGCAGGCACATGTAGACTGAGTGTACATGTGTGAACTAAACAGGCAAATGTGGACTAAGCAGGCACATGAGGACTCAGTGTGCATGTGTGGACAAACATTCATGTGTTGACTAAGCATGCACCAGTGGACTGAGTGTGCATATATGGACTAAGTGGGCATGTGAGGACTAAGCAGGCAAGTGTGGAATAAGCAGGCATTCATGGACTAACCTGGCTTGTGTGGACTAAGCAGGCATATGTGGAGTTAGCAGGCATGTATGGACTATGCAGGCATGTGTGGACTAAGCAGGCATGTGTGGACTAAGCATGCATATGTGGAGTAGGCAGACATGTGTGGAGTAAGCAGGCATGTGTGGACTGAGCTGCAATGTATGGTTTAAGCAGGCTAGTGTGAATAAGCAGGCATGTGTGGACTAATCATACATGCGTGGACTAAGGAGGCATATGTGGACTAAGCTGGGATGTGTGGAGTAAGCAAGCACGTGTGGGCTGAGTGTCGATGTGTGGACTAAGCAGGCATGTGTGGACTTGGCAGGCATGTGTGGACTAAGGTGGTATTTGTGGACTAAGTGGCAATGTGTGGTTTAATCAGGCTAGTGTGGAATAAGCAGGCATGTGTGGACTAAGCATACATGTGTGGACTAAGGAGGCATGTGTGGACTAAGCTGGGATGTGTGGAGTAAGCAAGCACGTGTGGACTGAGTGTCCATGTGTGGACTAAGCAGGCGTGTGTGGACTATGCAGGCATGTGTATACTAAGCAGGTGTGTGTGGACTATGCAGGTATGTGTGGACTAAGCAGGCATGTGTGGACTAAGTAGGCATGTGTGGACTAATCAGGTATGTGTGGACTGTGTACGCATGTGTGTATTAAGCACGCATGTGTGGATTAAGCAGGCATGTATGTAAGAAGCGTGCATGCGTGGACTAAGCAAGCATGTGTGGACTAAGCAGGCATGTGTGGACTAATCAGGCATGTTTGGACTAAACAGGCCTGCGTGGACTAAGCAGGCGTATGTGGACTAAGCAGGCATGTGTGGACTATGCAGGGATGTGTGGAATAAGCAGGTTGGTGTGGACTAAACGGGCATGTGTTGACTAAGCAGGCATGTGCGGACTAAGCAGGCATGTGTGGGCTAAGCAGGCACATGTGGACTGAGTATGCATGTGTGGACTAAGCAGGCATGAATGGGCTAGGCAGGCATGTGAGGACTAATCAGGTACATGACAACTGTTCAGGTATATGTGGACTATTCAGGTATATGTGGACTAAGGAAGCACATGTCATCTAAATGCACATATGTGAACTTAACGTGGTTGTATGAATTAATGTTGGGTGTTTCTTTGTGTAATCATGTGTAGACTATTGTGGCGTGTGTGGACTTATTAGGTTTGTATGTTGTACGCATTTTCATGTGGACTAAACTGGTAAATGTGTTCTAAACAGGAATGTCTCTACCGAGAAATTGGTTATGATATGTGTAGATGAGGCAGGCATGTTACTACTATGCAGGATTTTTTTTGTATGGTTTTAGGGTGCACAACTACAGTGGTTATTAGCACTTAGACTAAGTTATTAATGCACTGAAAGGCACAAGGTTAAAACAGCAACTAAAAAGGATAACACTACAAAAGGCACATTGACAAGCAAGGGATTAAAAGAAAACAGCATATTCAAATGTCCTTAGACAGGCTTGTCAAGTGGATAAAACGAAGAACGCGAGCAGCTGCTCCTGGATCGTCCGCTAAAATGTCATCCAGAGTACATGGCAGGCCAAGATCAATGCGCAGTGTATTAAAATTCGGACAGGACGTTAAAATGTGGTGTACCGTCAGCAATTGCCCACATGGCGCAGCCGTCAGCAGATGGCGATGACTGAACCGGCAGTGTCCAATCCGTAACCGGGCCAAAACGACCTCCTCCCGCCGAGAAGGGCGTGAAGAAGTCGTCCAAGCCGTAGGGAGAGGTTACGAGGCCCGAAGCTTGTTTTCAGTAAGTGTAGACCAATCGGCATGCCACAGCGATAAAATGCGCTGACAAAAGACCCTGCTACAATCAGATGAAGGTGCACAACAAGATGCTGCCCGAGGCTGGAGGACCGCAGCCTCGACCGCGGCATCTGCAGCTTCGTTCCCTGGGATACCGACATGGCCAGGAATCCACATAAAGGTAACCGGAGAACCGTCGTCCGCCAGCAGCTGAAGAGAGCGTTGGATCCGGTGCACGAAAGGGTGAACCGGATACGGATCACTGCGGCTCTGGATGGCGCTCAGGGAATCAGAGCAGATGACATAAGCAGAATGTCGGTGGCGGCGGATGTAAAGATCAGCCTGGTAGATGGCAAATAGTTCAGCTGTGAAGACCGAAGAATGGCCATGGAGCCGGTATTTGAAACTGTGTGCCCCGACAATAAAAGAACACCCGACACCGTCATTGGTCTTAGAGCCATCTGTATAAATGAAGATCGTGTTAATGAACTGCGAACGAAGTTCGACAAACCATGAGCGGTATACCGAAGCTGGGGTAACCTCCTTTGGGAGCGAGCTGAGGTCAAGGTGAACGCGAACCTGAGCCTGGAGCCAGGGTGGCCTTTGGCTCTCGCCCACTCTAAATGTTGCAGGGAGTGAAAAATCAAGGTTCTGAAGGAGACGACGAAAGCGAACTCCAGGGGGTAGCAGGGCTGATACATACAACCCGTATTGACGGTCCAGACAGTCGTAAAAAAAGGAACGGTATGACGGGTGGTCGGGCATATGCAGTCTAAATAGGCATATGCCGATTTAAAAGGTATTTCCAGACTAATTAGGTATGTCTCGACTAAGAAGGTACATTTAATCTGAGCAGACATCCTTAGACTAAACAGACCCATGTGGGTAAGCGTATGCATGTAGACTAAGCAGTCAAATGGTTCAAATGGCTCTGAGCATTATGGGACTTAACATCTGAGGTCATCAGCCCCTGGAACTTAGAACTACTTAAACCTAATTAACCTAAGGACACCACACACATCCATGTCCGAGGCAGGATTCGAACCTGCGACCGTAGCGGCCGTGCAGTTCCAGACTTAAGCGCCTAGAACCGCTCGGCCACAGGGGCCGACTACTAAGCAGTCACATTTAAACTAAACCAGAATGTGTAGACTAAGCTGATACATACTGGCTAAGCATGAGTGTGTACACTGAGCAGTAACATCTCAAAGCAGGTATTTTATGTTAATCATGTGCATTTAAGTTAAGCATACTTGTAGCCTTTGATGACGACTCGTCCATGCAGATGTGGTGACTCGCTGATGTGTGGACTTGCAGACATGTAGATTCCCAGACTCACACACTGAGAGATGTACAGACTTCGAGTCATGTTAACTGGGAGATCTGTAGTCACAGATGTGTGGCCTCTGATGTGTAGAGTTCCAGACGTGTAGACTCGCTGTTGTGTGCATTCACAGGTGTGTAGACTCACAGGCGTGAAGTCTTACAGGTATGTAAACTCACAGGCATTTAGACTCACTGGCGTATAGCGTGTAGACGTCCCACTTCCGCTTGTCCCGTTATTAGACTGCCCTGAATATACTTCCCACTGTCCCCCTTACATAAACTCACAGCTCTGTTGAGCTGTCATTACCGCGGAAACCGGCCTTATTGTTGCTGTGAGGATATGATTACAATAATGGGCAGAGAGGATTGTATTTGCTCATGTTATTATTCCTATTTTCGGAAAATGCCGCTGTTACCTTATGGTATGAGAGGGCACGATCAAAAGCAAATAAAATCGATTGATTCGATTACCTTTTCTGGCCGCATTTTCAAAATATCTTACCGAACTTTATTGTAGCAATACGTCTGATTTTTGAATTATAGCTTTAACATACCAGAAACACGTTCTTCAGACGCCTGTAGCGTAGCGCTAACCTGGGGAACCATTTGAAAAAAATTAGAAATGGAACCCAAAAACAAAAACTGCATGAAAATCTGTTTTACTAATAGATTTGCGTCAATTAACTTGCAAAAATAATTTTTCAGAAGAAAATATGAGCAGCTTCCATCTTCACACCGTTATGAAGCTGTTCCAAAATGTTACTGATCTGTAAAAAAAATATTACGTACGAAAACTGTTGAATATGAGAAAATCAATTGCCATAACACAGAAAAAATTGATATCAGACAAAATTTAGTGCAGCACCTTACTAATCAGACGACTTTCCGATACTCAAAAACCTTGACGATGGCGTACTGAGATGTATGAAAGTATATCTTGTAAGCCAATGAATAAGCTACAACACTCAAACTCTGATATGATTAATAAAGACCTTACTCTAGATCGTCGCATTGAAGAATTTTGTAAGTAAATTGCACGAAAAGAAAGTGGGTTGAATTTCGAAAAATAAATTTTATTTAAAGTGAAAAAAATTAACGTTTTTAGTCATGGTCGGACTCAACAACATTACCGTCATCTTCAAAATAATTCCGTTGCTCACTACAAAATTCTTCAATGTCTTCTTCTGGAAAATAATATAATTAGTCAAAATCAGTGATTTCTTTATGAAGATCATGCAATGAAATTCATGCCAATTATACCTTATGTTAGTGCTTCCTGTAAAATAACGTCCATCATTTCCGGTATTTGGCTACAGGAGAGTCACGAAAAATCATAACGTCGTTCATTGTCATTATCTTCCGAAATCTGTAGGGTTTAGCTGTTAGATTTTTCGTATGAGGGTTCCTCCGTATTTGGAAATATATTTTAATGCTATTCCAATTCTGTTTTACGCGTGGGTAGATTGCAGACGTCAAAAGTATATAAATACAGATTTACACCCGTACGGCATTTTGTACGTTTATGTAAAAATATGGAATCTAACCTAATTGACGGCATTATTTTTGTTTGTAGTTATATACTCTGCACTTGAATTCTTCTAAGAACTTCAATTCATCCCCAATGCTAGAAATGTATTTGGCTAGATCCGTGAAAGCCTTTTGGTAGCGTGTCGAATTTTTCAGCATTGTCAGTGACCTTTTTTTCCCCCTTGCGACAGATTGTGGGATTATAATCGCAGCAGGTCCTAGCTTGGAATTTGGGTAAAGATTTTGCTGGAGCAATCCGACAGTTTCATACAGACGCGAGACTTGGATATATCGGCGGACATTACCAACTCCAATACCCATCCAAATCTTTCCGAAACTTTTTACAAATTCCATATTCGCCAGCATTGTAATTAAAATCTCAGTGTTGAACATTGAATAGATACTGGGCTTCGTCAACTAATTTGACAAACATGATAAACAAGTCTGTCAAGTTAAATCTTCATTAACTGCTTTACTAACAGGACCATATTCAGCCTAATATTCATGTGCAAATGTCGTGATTTTTGTGTATGGTTTTATTCGTGACAATATGCACCTTGTCCAGTTGTGATCAATTATTGATTAAAAATTCGACCAGAGATTTCTTAAATTTCATATTATTCAATTATTTTGCGAAATCCGATGGTCTAACATGTTGCGTTCGTGACATGTGAATCAATGGACGAGAGCTTTACAAGTAAGTAGCAGTTCTCAGCATAGAAGGGTAACAAGCACTGAAATGGTCTTCCCGTTATTGGTAGTATATGTAACATCGAAAAACATGAAAACAAACAATTTCGTAGAAAATAAAAGAGTCTATGTATATTTTTAACGTGAGACGTGTTGTGATATTCCTATCTGCCTCTTTTGTGGCACAGTAGAAATGGATTCCCGTGGAGATGTGACGTTTTTGATAGTTACTGCTCACCTAGTCGGATTCGATATCATCTACCCTAACGATTTTGCACTTCTTTGGCAGTAAACCGATGAGAATTTGTCCTGGTCGTGGGCTCTCGCAGTATTAACGGGTGTTTTCAAGTAACGAAAAGCAACCGCAAAATGATGGCAGACATGCATTCTCGAATGTTGATGGGTATTTAACCAATATTGCGAGAGCCGCTAGGTCGTCGACGACGAAAATATCTGTGTCTAGATCCACATACAAGCTCCGTAAGGCACCATATGGTGCATGGCGGTAGGTTCCTTGTACCACTGCTAGCTAATCTCTTCTCTGTTCGTCACGCAAATGGAGCGAGATAAAAACGACTGCCTGTATTCTTCCGTACGACCTCTGTCATCGATGCACGGCGTATGTTGGTAGCAGTAGAATCATTCTGCAGTCTTCCACAAATTGCAGTTCTCTAAACTTTCACAATCTTGTTTCGCAAAACGAAGGTCTTTTCCTTCCAGGGCTTCATATTTGAGCTCACGGAGGAATTCGATACTGTTGATGCGCTCATGGAACATACCGATAACAAAAATCTTGTAGCACCACTCGGAATTGCCTCGGTGTCTTCTTTTAGTTCAACGAGGTAGCTTATCCCAAAGACTCGAGCAGTACTCAAGAATGGTTCGCTCAAGTGTTTTCGTATGCTTTTCTTTTTTATAGATGTGTGACACTTCCTTAAAATCCTCCCAATAAACCTAAGTCGACCAATCGCCTTCCCTACAACAGCCGGCCGCGGTGGCCGCGCGGTTCTGGCGCTGCAGTCCGGAACCGCGGGACTGCTACGGTCGCAGGTTCGAATCCTGCCTCGGGCATGGGTGTGTGTGATGTCCCTAGGTTAGTTAGGTTTAAGTAGTTCCAAGTTGTAGGGGACTTATGACCTAAGATGTTGAGTCCCATAGTGCTCAGAGCCATTTTGCAACACCCAGATGTTATATTGACGTGACTACGTGAGGTACCGCACTACCACAATATTGTATTTCGACATTACATGACTATTTTTCCTACTCTCGCATACTCCTACCGTCATACAACTACGATATTTTCCCGAACGCTACAGCGTCATCGGCAAACCCTATCCGTCAGACTGTTTATGTCGTAGAGGATAAGAACGGTCCTATCACACTTCCGTGGGCACTCTGATGAACATTTGCCGTCCAGGACAACGTATTGGCTTGCATTACTTAAAAGAGTTTTCGAGTCACTCGTGTATCTGAGAACGTGTGCCGTACGCTCGGACCTACGTTAACAGTCTGCTGTGTGGAATTGCGTCAGATGCTGTCCAGCAGTGTAGATACATGGAATCTGCCTGTTACCTTTCCAAATCCTTGCTGATTTGTGGACACACGATTTTCTCTCTCAGGAAAATTTTTCATATTCGAACTTAGAATACTCTCAAGAATTCTGTCGCAAACAGACGTTGAGGATATTGGCCTGTAATTTGCGGGTCCCTTCCTTTGTCCTCCTTATACACCAGAGTTATGTCAAGGTCCCTCCTGCAGTGGTAACACAGGTTCCCGTGAGATCACCGAAGTTCAGCTGAAACGTCCCCTTAGAAAAATTAGTGAATTACTGTGCTGATAAACCTCTACGTTGTTTGATTTTCAAACAACTGAGCAAAACTGAACGTACTCAGACATTACTCTCTTTACTTATTCTGATCAACACTAAACTGACATACAATATTTTTAGCGCAACGCAATCTGACTTTCAATAATCCCTACAACAGAATGGCCGTGACTAACAATAACCTATACCTTTGATGAATCACTTACCTCACAAAAATCTTCATTACTCGAACTACTGCAATAGCAGTACTGCCAGCTAAATAAAAGATTTTAACTACTTAAGTCACTAACTACTGATAGGCATAGTTAGCAAATGAAAGATAGATTTTGATAGAGAACAAACAATGTATTTACCTTAATAGTGTTCAAAAGTCATTATATATATATATATATATATATATATATATATATATATATATATATATATATATATATATATATATCAGTTCATGGAGAAGAACTAAAAACTTTGAGGTTCGCCGATGACATTGTAATTCTGTCAGAGACAGCAAAGGACTTGGAAGAGCAGTTGAACGGAATGTACAGTGTCTTGAAAGAAGGATATAATATGAACATCAACAAAAGCAAAACGAGGATAATGGAATGTAGTCAAATTAAATCGGGTGATGCTGAGGGGATTAGATTAGAAAATGAGACACTTAAAGTAGTAAAGGAGTTTTGCTATTTAGGGAGTAAAATAACTCATGATGGTCGAAGTAGAGAGGATATAAAATGTAGACTGGCAATGGCAAGGAAAGCATTTCTGAAGAAGAGAAATTTGTTAACATCGAGTATAGATTTAAGTGTCAGGAAGTGGTTTCTGAAAGTAATTGCATGGAGTGTAGCCATGTATGGAAGTGAAACATGGACGATAACCAGTTTGGACAAGAAGAGAATAGAAGCTTTCGAAATGTGGTGCTACAGAAGAATGCTGAAGATAAGGTGGGTAGATCACGTAAATAATGAGGAGGTATTGAATAGGATTGGGGAGAAGAGAAGTTTGTGGCACAACTTGACTAGAAGAAAGGATCGGTTGGTAGGACATGTTTTGAGGCATCAAGGGATCACAAATTTAGCATTGGAAGGCAGTGTGGAGGGTAAAAATCGTAGAAGGAGACCAAGAGATGAATACACTGAGCAGATTCAGAAGGATGTAGGTTGCGGTAGGTACTGGGAGATGAAGAGGCTTGCACAGGATAGAGTAGCATGGAGAGCTACATCAAACCAGTCTCAGGACTGAAGACCACAACAACAACGACATATCAGTTCATGACATCTAGTCTTACAAATTTACTGTCTCTTATGGACACACGTCCAGATCGTCCGCTCTTAAAATTCCGCCATCTCACTCCCCACATCCACCACTGCTGGCGGCTCACCTCCAACTGCGCAACGCTACGCGCTGTTAACAGCCAACTGTCCAACACTACAATAGCAAATTCCAACAATGCAAAGCGCTGTCGGGCTTGGCTAGTTCTTGCATTGGTTACCGTCCATGTCTATCGAGTGCTGTTAGCAAGTGGGCTCATTCAACCCTTGTGAGGTCGATTGAGGAGCTGCTTGACTGAGAAGTAGCGGCACCGGTCACGAAAACTGAAAGCGCCCAGAAGAGTGACGTGCCGACCACACGCCTCTGTGTATCCGCATTCGGTGGCGTCTAAGGACTGCGGATGACACGGCGGCCGGTCGCTACTGTTGGGCCTTCAAGGCCTGTTCGGACGGCGTTCATTTGTTTTTGTGTACTAGAGTTATCTGAACTTTGTTTTTCAGTCGGTTAGATTTGTGCCTCATCTATAAACCTTAGCATTTTGGTGTTTTGAGTAAAAAACGAAGATACTCCAATGTATTACTTTGTGTAATGAAATGACCTATCATTACTGAAAATACTCCCATATAGTTCAGTGTTATTCTACTGCGAAATTGGATACTACTTTTATGGATGCCTGGATGTTCATAGTTTCTTAACGAGCAGACTAACATACAAAACCTAAATAGATACCGCTTACAACTTTGGGAAGTTGTGAATGAAAACACACACAACACTGGTGTAATGTTCTACAATACTGAAAAAGTTTATAGGAATTTCAGTGTTTGATGGTAATGTAATCAAAAATCTAGATTGTTATCAATGAACACGATGTCCTTCGCTCTAACACTGACTTAACTTTGTCTACATTACATATAATACATGTGAAGGGGTACGTTAGGTAGATAACAGCCCGGTGGATTAAGGGGAATGAAACTTCTTATGCACGGAACGGGCAAATTTGCGATGTATACTACTTTACAACTGGAAGATAGTGACGGCTTCGTGTCTGTATACAAGTATTTCAGGAAGATGAGGTTCATCAGGTACTGACTGAAGTCTTTGATATCTTTCGAAACATAAGTGGATGGCAGTGAACCCGCTAATGAACTGTATGGCGTTAAATGCCCACACCTCATTGAATAACTTGGGAGGAGAAATTATGAGCGTTCTGTAAAAACAGGACAGGCGGCACTCTCCAATTGGATGGGTGGTGAATTATAATTAAGGGGCCGACCAGAGTGGCCGAGCGGTTCTAGGCGCTACAGTGTGGACCCGCGCGACCGCTACGGTCACAGGTTCGAACCCTGCCTCGGGCATGGATGTGTGTGATGTCCTTAGGTTTCAGTAGTTCTAAGTTCAAGGGGACTGATGATCACAGCAGTTAAGCCCCACAGTGCTCAGAGCCATTTGAACCATTTTGAACAATTATGGGAAAGTCTTTCTGATTTATTGGCCAGAAGAATCTGTTACGTCAGGTCAATGGCCGTGCAAGACTGGGCCGTCTTCCACGAGATGGACTGTTAGTCTTACGTACTGAGGAGATGGTGCGGTGGTAAGGCACTGGACTCACATGCAACAGAACGGCGTTCATATCCCCCTACAGACAGGTAAACTTAGCCAGAATGAATTTTCACTCTGCAGCGGTGTGTCTGCTGATACGAAACTTAAATTAAAACTGTGTGCCGGGCTGAGACTTGTACGTAAGACATTCGCCTCTCACGGGCAATCGTTCTACCGGCTAAGCAATCCTAGCGGGACTCTTAGAGTCAGCCTCGAGGCTTCACTTCCGCCGTTACGTCATCTCCCATTTTCCAAACTTCACAGAAGTTCTCCCGTATACATTGCTGGGCTAGCACTCCTGGAAGAAGGGATATTCCGGAGAAACGGCTTAGTCATAGCCAAGGGGACTGTTTCGGAATGAATTTTTCGTTCTGCAGAGGAGTGTTCGCTGTATGCAGGAGAAGTGTGAAGTTTGGAAGGTAGGAGAGGATGCCCTCGCGGAAGTGAAGTTGTGAGGGCGGGTCGTGAGTCGTGTGTGGCTATTTCGGTCGGCAGAGCACTTTGCCTTTGCCCCGGTCAAGCACTGTTTTAATCTGCCACAATATTGAATCTTGATTTAGGTTTCCCATAGTTTCGCTAAGTCTCTTGAGGAAAATGTTGGGATGGTTTCTTTGCGCTCCACCTATCGTTGACAGGACGTTAATCACTAATAATGCTCGCCTCCTTTAGTCGTATGTAACGCAAGACGGGTACGGGTCGTCATCGACCATGTTAGAGCTTTGGATTACACTGTGTTGTTGAGTTGGACGAAGAATTTGGGGACGTCTGGCACCTGTCCTCCCCCCTATGAACCATGGACCTTGCCGTTGGTGGGGAGGCTTGCGTGCCTCAGCGATACAGATAGCCGTACCGTAGGTACAACCACAACGGAGGGGTATCTGTTGAGAGGCCAGACAAACGTGTGGTTCCTGAAGAGGGGCAGCAGCCTTTTCAATAGTTGCTGGGGCAACAGTCTGGATGATTGACTGATCTGGCCTTGTAACAATAACCAAAACGGCCTTCCTGTGCTGGTACTGCGAACGGCTGAAAGCAAGGGGAAACTACGGCCGTAATTTTTCCCGAGGGCATGCAGCTTTACTGTATGATTAAATGATGATGCCGTCCTCTTGGGTAAAATATTCCGGAGGTAAAATAGTCCCCCATTCGGATCTCCGGGCAGGGACTACTCAAGAAGACGTCGTTATCAGGAGAAAAAAAAACTGGCATTCTACGGATCGGAGCGTGGAATGTCAGATCCCTTAATCGGGCAGGTAGGTTAGAAAATTTAAAAAGGGAAATGAATAGGTTAAAGTTAGATATAGTGGGAATTAGTGAAGTTCGGTGGCAGGAGGAACAAGACTTCTGGTCAGGTGACTACAGGGTTATAAACACAAAGTCAAATAGGGGTAATGCAGGAGTAGGTTTAATAATGAATAGGAAAATAGGAATGCGGGTAAGCTACTACAAACAGCATAGTGAACGCATTATTGTGGCCAAGATAGATACGAAGCCCACACCTACTACAGTAGTACAAGTTTATATGCCAACTAGCTCTGCAGATGACGAAGAAATTGAAGAAATGTATGATGAAATAAAAGAAATTATTCAGGTAGTGAAGGGAGACGAAAATTTAATAGTCATGGGTGACTGGAATTCGAGTGTAGGAAAAGGGAGAGAAGGAAACGTAGTAGGTTAATATGGATTGGGGCTAAGAAATGAAAGAGGAAGCCGCCTGGTAGAATTTTGCACAGAGCACAACTTAATCATAGCTAACACTTGGTTTAAGAATCATGCTAGAAGGTTGTATACATGGAAGAACCCTGGAGATACTAAAAGGTATCAGATAGATTATATAATGGTAAGACAGAGATTTAGGAACCAGGTTCTAAATTGTAAGACATTTCCAGGGGCAGATGTGGACTCTGACCACAATCTATTGGTTATGACCTGCAGATTAAAACTGAAGAAACTGCAAAAAGGTGGGAATTTAAGGAGATGGGACCTGGATAAACTGAAAGAACCAGAGGTTGTACAGAGTTTCAGGGAGAGCGTAAGGGAACAATTGACAGGAATGGGGGAAAGAAATACAGTAGAAGAAGAATAGGTAGCTTTGAGGGATGAAGTAGTGAAGGCAGCAGAGCACCAAGTAGGTAAAAAGACGAGGGCTAGTAGAAATTCTTGGGTAACAGAAGAAATATTGAATTTAATTGATGAAAGGAGAAAATATAAAAATGCGGTAAATGAAGCAGGCAAAAAGGAATACAAACGTCTAAAAAATGAGATCGACAGGAAGTGCAAAATGGCTAAGCAGGGATGGCTAGAGGACAAATGTAAGGATGTAGAGGCTTATCTCACTAGGGGTAAGATAGATACTGCCTACAGGAAAATTAAAGAGACTTTTGAAGATAAGAGAACCACTTGTATGAACATCAAGAGCTCAGATGGAAACCTAGTTCTAAGCAAAGAAGGGAAAGCAGAAAGGTGGAAGGAGTATATAGAGGGTCTATACAAGGGCGATGTACTTGAAGACAATATTGCGGAAATGGAAGAGGATGTAGATGAAGATGAAATGGGAGATACGATACTGCGTGAAGAGTTTGACAGAGCACTGAAAGACCTAAGTCGAAACAAGGCCCCCGGAGTAGACAACATTCCATTGGAACTACTGACGGCCTTGGGAGAGCCAGTCCTGACAAAACTCTACCATCTGGTGAGCAAGATGTATGAAACAGGCGAAATACCCTCAGACTTCAAGAAGAATATAATAATTCCAATCCCAAATAAAGCAGGTGATGACAGATGTGAAAATTACCGAACAATTAGTTTAATAAGCCACAGTTGCAAAATACTAACACGAATTCTTTACAGACGAATGGAAAAACTAGTAGAAGTCGACGTCGGGGAAGATCAGTTTGGATTCCGTAGAAATACTGGAACACGTGAGGCAATACTGACCTTACGACTTATCTTAGAAGAAAGATTAAGGAAAGATAAACCTACGTTTCTAGCATTTGTAGACTTAGAGAAAGCTTTTGACAATGTTGTCTGGAATACTCTCTTTCAAATTGTAAAGGTGGCAGGGTTAAAATACAGGGAGCGAAAGGCTATTTACCATTTGTACAGAAACCAGATGGCAGTTATAAGAGTCGAGGGACATGAAAGGGAAGCAGTGGTTGGGAAGGGAGTAAGACAGGGTTGTAGCCTCTCCCCAATGTTATTCAATCTGTATATTGAGCAAGCAGTAAAGGAAACAAAAGAAAAATTCGGAGTAGGTATTAAAATCCATGGAGAAGAAATAAAAACTTCGAGGTTCGCCGATGACATTGTAATTCTGTCAGAGACAGCAAAGGACTTGGAAGAACAGTTGAATGGAATGGACAGTGTCTTGAAGGGAGGATATAAGATGAAAATCAACAAAAGCAAAACAAGGATAATGGAATGTAGTCGAATTAAGTCGGGTGATGCTGAGGGAATTAGATTAGGAAATGAGACACTTAAAGTAGTAAAGGAGTTTTGCTATTTAGGGAGTAAAATAACCGATGATGGTCGAAGTAGAGAGGATATAAAATGTAGACTGGCAATGGCAAGGAAAGCGTTTCTGAAGAAGAGAAATTTGTTAACATCGAGTATAGATTTAAGTGTCAGGAAGTCGTTTCTGAAAGTATTTGTATGGAGTGTAGCCATGTATGGAAGTGAAACATGGACGATAAATAGTTTGGACAAGAAGAGAATAGAAGCTTTCGAAATGTGGTGCTACAGAAGAATGCTGAAGATTAGATGGGTAGATCACATAACTAATGAGGAAGTATTGAATAGGATTGGGGAGAAGAGAAGTTTGTGGCACAACTTGATCAGAAGAAGGGATCGGTTGGTAGGACATGTTCTGAGGCATCAAGGGATCACCAATTTAGTATTGGAGGGCAGCGTGGAGGGTAAAAATCGTAGGGGGAGACCAAGAGATGAATACACTAAGCAGATTCAGAAGGATGTAGGCTGCAGTAGGTACTGGGAGATGAAGAAGCTTGCACAGGATAGAGTAGCATGGAGAGCTGCATCAAACCAGTCTCAGGACTGAAGACCACAACAACAACTACAACTGGCACCTCTCCTGCGTTGGAGACACGATCGGGCAAATCACGGCCTGCTTGGGAGTACACGCTGTAAATTACGGTAATGACGACCTCAGTGACATCGTATTTGATCCCTCTTTTCTTTTATGACCACGCCTCATAAGCTCACCGGACACATAGATGGATCGTTAAGCGGGGAAACGACGTTAGATGATTTTTGGGACTTTTTTCGAGTAGGAAGAGTTAATTAGAATTTAATCAAATTTTGACATCATTCCATTCGAATTTCGAACAGTTTTTGTAATTTTTTTGATAAATTTCAGCCAAAAATAACAAAGTTACGCTGTGATGTCCGCTGAAGGTTGTGAGTATAGCTCTCCAACTGCGTGCACTGTAGCCAATCCGATTTCCATCTGAAATCAAAAAGCTTTTGATTTTACATTAATAACTTATTTTCTACGAATATGATCCTCAATGCAGGTGAAAATAATGAAAATTAAAAATTTTCCAGGCGTTGGAACAATTTACTTAGATTTTCACGATTTTTTCTTCTAATTAGGCAAAGAAAAATATCCTTAAAATCATGACATCATCTCACAAGTTGATTCATATAATTTGTAATTTTACAAAGAATCATATACTATCAATTTTCATAATGATCGTTTCTATACTTTTTGAGCTAGACTTCGCGCAAATGCGAAAAAAGTCATTTTCAGACAAACGCGTTTGAAAAATAAATTCTCGGAAAGTAGGAATTCAATGAAGTTAACTTTAATGTAAAATGGTTACCGATTAATCTGCGATTCCAGCACCATATAGAAATCCTTCTTCTTCCTCATAGGCTTCATTTTGTGCTTTCCGAGCTTTCCGACCTATCTTCGATTCCAATGAACTATGTCGATTCTGGTGGCTCACGCGCTGGTTATGCTATTGTTCGGCATAATTGTAGCTTTGTGAGCCTACTACAATTCCAGCCTCGTACATTACCATCAGAAGGGATGAGTTTCCTTCACTGAATAAGCCCGCTGCTAAATACGATGCCAATTCAACGACTTTTAGTCCGGAGCGCAAGTGTTTAGGAGCTAATCGCCAGATAGTGGAATTAAGACTTTCATTCGCATTTTATGTGTGGCCACCTAAACATCTCTCCAGTGATTCATCCCCTTGATGAATCTTCATATACTGGAACACTTTCCTTCTGTACGTCGGGGTGCAATGGAGTAAGGTGCGATTCATGTACTATTCCAGGGGCTGTTCATTTCTGCCACTCGCAGCAGCTGTCTTCACCCTCTGAGCAACATTCGTGTCGAGGATTTTCATCCGTGGAAATCATGCGCTAGTATGTTGTCATAATTGCCTGTACCGATGTGCACTCAGTTTTATGCTCATAAAATACAAAGAATGTGAATTTCGCTTTGAAATTTTGGCAGCGTATTCCTACGATTTATGCAATAAAAAATCGGATTTTTTGAACCTCATGATGTGTTGGTATCCTAATATTACCTACTTTCTGTGCTGCGCTTTCCGTGACTTCGAACAAAATGACACGACGTTAGCGTCCGCTTACAGGACATAAGCTACTAAGTACCGACGAGGACTCCGCCATACTCAGTCCAGCTGATTATGGTTGCACAGACAGGGCCGCCGATGACCTTGAATATTCAAAATATTCGTTAACCAGTAAATGCAGATCCAGAAATTGACGTTACCATCGCTTCTTCCTTAGATATCGAAGAAGAGTCTGAGTGTATGTCTGACAAATATGCCAAAAGACGTAAGACAGACGATTTTAGATGGAGAAACTGATTGAACACCAAAGTGTATAATATCGATAACAGTAATTCCGATTGCGAAGTGGTCGATTCAGATAGTTCATCTGCTGTATATGACTACTTCCAAGTTTTTTAGCCAGGAAACTGAAAAGTAAATAGCTGAGCAATATAGTATTACGAGCACAAGTTGAAAAAATACAAACAATGATAAAATTTACTGTTTCCTTGCCGCACATTTTCTGATGACTCAAGTGAGATCTGTTACTGTCTGCTCCAATGTTTACGCAAATCATGCCAAGAGATAGACACCTTCTGTCACTAGGAATGTTACACCTTGTTGATGACAATGAGGCCCTACAGACAAAATCTGGAAAATTCAGCCAATTGTGAATATCTACGACATGCATTCGCAGATGCTTCCCATCCCTTTAAAATCTGTGCATTAACTAAAGTCTAATTATCTACAAAGATCGTGTCTTCTTCACACAGTACATTCCATCCTAACGCCATAGATTTGGCGTAAAGTTTTTTGTATTGTGTGATTTTGAAACTGGATGTATTCTTGACTTTAATATTTATGTGAGTGCAGCAACGGACGCAAAGTAGAAACAGGTTTTGGTGTAAATGTTGGAATACCTGCAAGCATTGTTCTTACTTTTCTAGAATGCTACCTTGGTCATAGACTCTATGTTGGGGATTGATATACTACACCGGCGCTATTTTCTTATCTGCATGACAGAATGACTAATGCTTCTGGGACTGAAACGAAAAACCGTAATAGTTACCAAAAAGGTGAGATCGAACTTAGCCGACCGCGGTGGTCTAGCGGTTCTGGCGCTGCAGTCCGGAACCGCGGGACTGCTACGGTCGCAGGGTCGAATCCTGCCTCGGGCATGGGTGTGTGTGATGTCCTTAGGTTAGTTAGGTTTAAGTAGTTCCAAGTTCTAGGGGACTTATGACCTAAGATGTTGAGTCCCATAGTGCTCAGAGCCATTTGAACCATTTTTTTTAGATCAAACTTATGTCAACACACAAACTTCTTGCTCTGAAATGGTAGGACAAGCCAGAAATTTTGAATTGAAGGAAAAAGAAAACTAGCTTGCATCGTAAGCTACACCATTAGAATGTGTACGAAAAACTCTAAACTGCTATAAAAAAAAGTATTACTTCATCTGGCGCATCTGTATCTGCTGAGCGCTCATGCATTATATTGACGTGAAACGGGAAGGAATAATTCAGTGTCTGATTTTCAGCAGAAACTCATCAAGTAGATCCTTGAGATTCACCACAGACTGTAAGCAGAGGGTCGTCGTGGAAGGAGATCGGTTGATGTTGACCATCTCTTAAGCCTAATAGAGAGCCACTTAATCTCGCTAATCCAAGCAACATCAAAGAAGAAGACCGCCCAGGGAAAGTGTACTGTACGTGCAATACATTTCTACAAAATGTCACACACCTTTACGTTTGAATTGTTGTTTGCAAAGGTACCACACTTCGAAGTCTTACTGAGGTAATAACTCTTGTACTTTTATCTCCTAACAAAGCACCTTTTTGAAAAAAAGTAATCCTCTATAAAGATTAATAAAATATAACACGACAATACTGCATATTGCGTCTCAATTTTTTGTCAATAATAGCTTTAGACTCCTACAGTCGTACGTTCAGTATATGGCGCGCTCTTGAAAACTATGCGCACATGGCAGGCGTCCGCTGAGACTAAATACGCAGTGAAAGGGTTAAATCGTAAATCGCAGTTGGCCTACTTGAAACATTTTCTACGTATTTACACTGCTGCGCAACCTGTTAAAGAGGTAAAAACAGTCCTAGACAATACATTACTTGTAACATTGTCCCTACTATTGTGAGTTAGCACTATCTTCATCGATAAGTACCTCGGAAAGTTTTGAGAGCAAATATGTAGCTTTTACTATCTTACCCCAAACACTATTAGAACGTAGTTTCCAAACAGAGAGAGACAACCTATACAATAATTGTCTTGAAATAGTGACAGAGTAACAGTATCAGTTTTTCGTAGTGACTAAATTAATGAACAAATCTTTCGTGTTCATGTTCTCCTACATTAGAAATGGTTCAAATGGCTCTGAGCACTATGGGACTCAACATCTTAGGTCATAAGTCCCCTAGAACTTAGAACTACTTAAACCTAAGTAACCTAAGGACATCACACACACACCCATGCCCGAGGCAGGATTCGAACCTGCGACCGTAACAGTCCCGCGGTTCCGGACTGCAGCGCCAGAACCGCTAGACCACCGCGGCCGGCACTTACATTAGAAAGCAGAGTACTGGAGAATCAAAACTTCTCCCATGCTATAATTGAGTATTTAAAAAAAACACTCAAAAAGCAACTATGTGAGCTTTTGTTTGCTAACATATGTTGACAATACTAATAAAGTAAATCTGGGTCTTCATTTCCTTCATTATTCATTTCAAGGCATTCAAAATACACTCTTGGAAATGGAAAAAAGAACACATTGACACCGGTGTGTCAGACCCACCATACTTGCTCCGGACACTGCGAGAGGGCTGTACAAGCAATGATCACACGCACGGCACAGCGGACACACCAGGAACCGCGGTGTTGGCCGTCGAATGGCGCTAGCTGCGCAGCATTTGCGCACCGCCGCCGTCAGTGTCAGCCAGTTTACCGTGACATACGGAGCTCCATCGCAGTCTTTAACACTGGTAGCATGCCGCGACAGCGTGGACGTGAACCGTATGTGCAGTTGACGGACTTTGAGCGAGGGCGTATAGTGGGCATGCGGGAGGCCGGGTGGACGTACCGCCGAATTGCTCAACACGTGGGGCGTGAGGTCTCCACAGTACATCGATGTTGTCGCCAGTGGTCGGCGGAAGGTGCACGTGCCAGTCGACCTGGGACCGGACCGCAGCGACGCACGGATGCACGCCGAGACCGTAGGATCCTACGCAGTGCTGTAGGGGACCGCACCGCCACTTCCCAGCAAATTAGGGACACTGTTGCTCCTGGGGTATCGGCGAGGACCATTCGCAACCGTCTCCATGAAGCTGGGCTACGGTCCCGCACACCGTTAGGCCGTCTTCCGCTGACGCCCCAACATCGTGCAGCCCGCCTCCAGTGGTGTCGCGACAGGCGTGAATGGAGGGACGAATGGAGACGTGTCATCTTCAGCGATGAGAGTCGCTTCTGCCTTGGTGCCAATGATGGTCGTATGCGTGTTTGGCGCCGTGCAGGTGAGCGCCACAATCAGGACTGCATACGACCGAGGCACACAGGGCCAACACCCGGCATCATGGTGTGGGGAGCGATCTCCTACACTGGCCGTACACCACTGGTGATCGTCGAGGGGACACTGAATAGTGCACGGTACATACAAACCGTCATCGAACCCATCGTTCTACCATTCCTAGACCGGCAAGGGAACTTGCTGTTCCAACAGGACAATGCACGTCCGCATGTATCCCGTGCCACCCAACGTGCTCTAGAAGGTATAAGTCAACTACCCTGGCCAGCAAGATCTCTGGATCTATCCCCCATTGAGCATGTTTGGGACTGGATGAAGCGTCGTCTCACGCGGTCTGCACGTCCAGCACGAACGCTGGTCCAACTGAGGCGCCAGGTGGAAATGGCATGGCAAGCCGTTCCACAGGACTACATTCAGCATCTCTACGACCGTCTCCATGGGACAATAGCAGCCTGCATTGCTGCGAAAGGTGGATATACACTGTACTAGTGCCGACATTGTGCATGCTCTGTTGCCTGTGTCTATGTGCCTGTGGTTCTGTCAGTGTGATCATGTGATGTATCTGACCCCAGGAATGTGTCAATAAAGTTTCCCCTTCCTGGGACAATGAATTCACGGTGTTCTTATTTCAATTTCCAGGAGTGTAATTATGAAGTGTAGGTGATAACTGTTTTATGTCACTTATTTTTTCTTGAAATGTAGTGGTCCATCATATTTACTTGCTGAATGTAAGGTAGTAGGAACTGTCTCTCTTCCTTTTTTTCATAATGAAACATTTAAAAAGTCTACATTCAGCTGATGTTTGATCGTTGAAATGGAGTTTATATTCATTGCGATGGAGTTTATACCGGGTGGTTATGATTAAAGTTTCCCATTTAATACGTTATAACACGGAAATTAATTACTGTATGAGTACCATACTTGGTAGCACTAATGTCCAGAGAATGGGGGTGCACGATTTCCATGCGTCACAGCGCCACCATCCAGTTCCAGCTATGGCCACCAGGTGCCGTCATCAATCACGGTGAATCAGTCTCACACACCTGACCAGTCGCAGTGTACTTGTTGAGGTGTCAGCATGAGCTTGGACAAAAGGAGAAGGGCATTACTGGTGCAGCTCTGTTATCAAAACGACAGTAATGCTGCAGCTGCACTTCGAGAATATCGCCGGCTGAAACGATCTGCTGTGCGGAGCACGGTGAAGAGGTTCGAATCAACTGGAGAACCGGGCGTCGCTCCGTGAAGAGGCCACAGGTGGTCGGTGACATCGCTGCTGCTGTGGCAGACAACGCTTCGCGCAATTCGCGACCGTAAGGCAGTGCGCGTGCTGTGTCACGACAGTTGAACATCCCGCGGTCCCCTGTACGGAAGGTGCTTCGAACCATTCTCAGATGGCATCCGTACGAGATCCATACCGTACAGCAGCCTGCACCACAGGACGCACAACGACGTGTTGACGTCGCTCTCCACTTCCTCGCAAGAGTTGAAGTTGACAAGGGTTGGCCTGGACCATCCTATGGACAGACGAAGCTCATTTTTAGGTGAATACACAGAATTGCCGAGTGTGGGGAACTTCACCTCCAATCACTGAGCATGAAGTTCCTCTGTATGGCGAATGTGTCGTCGTATCGTGTGCCTTCACGGCTGCTTTTATCATTGGCCCATTCCTTTTGAACAGGCTGGCGATCAAGGACCAAAGACGTACAGTGTGGCTGGCCAGCGTTACTGCGATATGCTTCCCCAGCATATCCTCCCTACAGGAGACAGACGCATTGAACTGAACAGTTTTCATGCAAGATGGGGCCCCTGCACACATCGCTCGTGAAGTTCACCTGCTTCTCCGCAACACATTTGGAAACGATCGAATTATCAGCCGATCTTTTCCAAATGTATGGCCAGCACGATCACGTGATCTGACTCCCTGTGATTTCTGGTTGTGGGGCTACTTGAAGGACAGGGTTTACCAGGGCAACATTCGCACATGTGCTGATCTGAAGCGCAGCATATCAAGAGAGGTAGCCAGCATACTTACGGACATGCTTCGTTATGCTGTGCAGAACACAATCATGTGCTTCCAGACTCTTCTGGACATGGATGGGCCCCTTTTGTAGCAGTAATGGTGCCGGTATGTAATGGTATGATGTAGCGTAGCAGCGCATTAAAAGTGTTTCAATTGAACTGATTCTTCATTATTTCTCTTCCCCATGTCTTTGATATTAATGCTACCAACTTTGGTCCTCGTACCGTAAATAGTTTCCGTGTTATAACGTGTTAAACAGAGAAGTCAAATTATAGTCAACCAGTATACTCCCATTTCAGGCAAACATTATGTTTGAAGTCGATCTCTTGGCCATCATCAAAATTTTCTTTGGTTACCGTTTGAGTGCTCAACTTCACAGAAGTGATGTTCCGACTGCGCGCTACAGCATTTGCGTCGTCGGTGGTGTAGTGTGATGACTTGCCGTTGGGCGCCGGTACTTCTGTGCTTTGCAGTTGCGCACAGTCAACACGGGTCTAGACAAGGTGAGCAGAGCTTTATTCGTAAAGCTGTTTTAACAAAACAGCAGCAACAGTGTTGCGGCTCTTCGCGAGTATCAACGCATTAAAGGAATCCGGAAACGTCCTCTTTCCGCACCGAGGTTGAATAACATGCTTCGGAAGTTCGAATTAACAGGTGATCTGTGAACTGCTCCTGGGGAGATCGACGGCCAATGGCGCCACAAATTGTTGAAGAAATTACTGTTGCTTTGGCTGAGAATGTTGGACGTAATGTACGAACTTAAAGCGGTGCACGAGATGTGTCACGGCAGATGAACATTCCGTGGTCCACCGTTCGAAAAGTGCTGCGAACAATTACGGAACGATATCCGCACAAACTTTACATTACTCACCATCTTTTAGCACGTGACGCAGACATTCTAGCAGACTTGCTCTCATGTTTCTTGCAAGAGTTGGAGATGACTACGTGTGGAGATCGTCACCGCCAGCGAAAGTTCATGAAGTTCCCCTTCATAGTGAACACTCCACTGCGTGCTGTGGCTTCACGTTACAGTTCACGACTGCTCCGTTTCTCTTTGAGGAACTCGTACCCCAAGCACCAAGGACATACTGCAGGCTGCCGTGGACGCAGACGGTCCTCACACTGAGCAACGTTTGTAACCTGCAAGGTAAGCATGATACGAATTTAACAAATGTTAGCCTCTCTTGTGGAAATTAAAAATGTGTTCCTTTCAATGGTTGATTCGTTATTTCCCTTGCAAACGTTTCCACAAGTTTCATTGTCTCACAACCACACGCTTTTCACAGAGGCCCTCTCAAGTAGAGGAAGTTCAATTATAACCACCCTGTGGACCAGGGGTCCCAACCAGTGGGGGCCGCATGCTGCCCAAGGCGAGTATCAATGTCGGCCAAGAAGTGAGCATCTATGTAAAGTCATGATAAACAGAACATTTTCAGTTGGAAACTACCACCACACGGTGTTATTCGCTCATTGGTCCATCCTTTTTTGGGAAGGAGGCGCGGTTATTTTTAGTGTTAACTACACTACTGGCCATTAAAATTGCTACACCAAGAAGAAATGCAGATGATAAACGGGTATTCATTGGACAAATATATTATACTAGAACTGACATGTGATCACATTTTCACGCAATTTGGGTGCATAGATCCTGAGAAATCAATAACCAGAACAACTACCTCTGGCCGTAATAACGGCCTTGATACGCCTGGGCATTGAGTCAAACAGAGCTTGGATAGCGTGTACAGCTACAGCTGCCCACGCAGCTTCAACACGATACCACAGTTCATCAAGAGTAGTGACTGGCGTATTGTGACGAGCCAGTTGCTCGGCCACCATTGACCAGATGTTTTCAGTCGGTGAGAGATCTGGAGAATGTGCTGGCCAGGGCAGCAGTCGAACATTTTTTGTATCCAGAAAGACCCGTACAGGACCTGCAACATGCGGTCGTCCATTATCCAGCTGAAATGTAGGGTTTCGCAGGGATCGAATGAAGGGTAGAGCAACGGGTCATAACACATCTGAAATGTAGCGTCTACTGTTCAAAGTGTCGTCAATGCGAACAAGAGATGACCGAGACGTGTAACCAATGGCACCCCATACCATCACGCCGGGTGATACGCCAGTATGGCGATGAATACACGCTTCCAATGTGCGTTCACAACGACGTCACCAAACACGGATACGACCATCATGATGCTGTGAACAGAACCTGCATTCATCCGAAAAAATGACGGTTTGCCATTCGTGCAGCCAGGTTCGTCGTCGAGTACACCATCGCAGGCGATCCTGTCTGTGATGCAGCGTCAAGGGTAACCGCAGCTGTGGTCTCCAAGCTGATAGTCCATGCTGCTGAAAACGTCGTCGAACTGTTCGTGCAGATGGTTGTCGTCTTGCAAACATCCCCATCTGTTGACTCAGGGATCGAGACGTGGCTACACGATCCGTTACAGCCATGCGGATAAGATGCCTGACATCTCGACTGCTGGTGTTACGAGGCCGTTTGGGATCCAGCACGGTGATCCGTATTACCCTCCTGAACCCACCGATTCCATATTCTGCTGACAGTCATTGGATCGCGACCAACGCGAGCAGCAATGTCGCGATACGATACACCGCAATCGCGATAGGCTACAATCCGAGCTTTATCAAAGTCGGAAACGTGATGGTACGCATTTCTCCTCCTCACACGAGGCATCACAACAACGTTTCACCAGCCAACGTCGGTCAACTGCTGTTTGTGTATGGTTGGAAACTTTTCTCATGTCAGCACGTTGTAGGTGTCGCCACCGCCGCCAATCTTGTGTGAATGTTCTGAAAAGCTAATCATTTGCTTATTACAGCATCTTCTCCCTGTCTGTAAAATTTCGCGTCTGTAGCACGCCATCTTCGTGGTGTAGCAATTTTAATGGCCAGTAGTGTATATTATATGCGATCCAAAAATAGTCATCCTCTTCCATTGTTGCCCAGGTGAGATAAAACGCTGGACACCGTTGCTGTATATCCTCAAATATTTCTTCTACCTTTCAAATTTTCCTTCTTTATCCCTTACTGGTTTGCCTTCTGTACCTAGACATTCATACAGTATTTCCTCTTTTCTCCAAAAGTCTCTTCAGATTTCCTATCGGCGGCATCTATTTTTCCCTTACTAATGTCTGCGTCTTCAACCTTGCATTTGTCTTCTAGCCATTTTGCATGTTCTGTCAGTCTGAATTTTTAGGCTTTTATATTCCTTTTACCTTCCTCCAATAGCTGCATTTTTATATTTCCTCCCGTTGTCAATGAAATTCTATTTATCCTGTGTCATCCATGGATTTCTTGTCTTTCTGCCTATGTGATCCTTTGCTGTCTAGACAACCAATTGGAGATTCCCATACTGTGAGATCCCAACACACTTCACTTATTTTTAGTTTAGCTGTTTGCAAGTTTCGTGGATCATGTTTGAGATAGCCCACTATGATGGGGAATGTGTCTCTCAAAGCTACTCGATCATCGTCTATTGTACTTCTTTCCCCTGTTTCAATCAACCGTTGCCTAATGCACTTTCAGAAACTCTGAACAGCTTCTGGTCATTTCAATTTATTGAAATCCCACTTCCTTAATTTCTTACGTTTTCTGTAATTTCTTCGTCTTTAATCTGCACTCATAACCAAGAAATTACGGTTAGAGTCCACTTATGCACCTGGAAATATCTTACAGTTGAAAATCTGGTTTTGAAATCTCTGTCTCGCCATTGTATAAGCAGTCTGGAGCCTTGCAGTGTCCCTCGGTCACTTCCACCTGCATAACCTTCTTTCGTGATTCTTAAGACAAGTGATAGTGATGATTAAATTACGATCGGTGCCAAATTCTATCTTTGTCATTCCTTCCACCTATTCCGTGATCTCTTACTATCGTATTGTAGTCTCTGTCATAATTATACATTCGCCTCCATTTGATTTCATTTTGTACTTATTTTATCTCCATTTCATCCCACTTCAATGAATATACTATAAGCATAATTTGCGTGGCAAACAGAATCGGAAATCCCCGAGGATTCTGGGCCCTATTTTCATCCAGTGAATCTTAAGGAAAATTGACTTTCAGCGTCATTAGAAATTGTAGATATGTTCATTTGATTAAAAAGAAACTTAGTACTAATGATTTATGGCCTGTTTGAAGCCACAGAACTGACGTGAAAAGGTAGTATAATAAAAGAAGCACCCTTAGGTGGAGGTGGGCAGCTGCTGACAGGTGTGGAGTCATTCTGATGATTTGATTTTACAAAATTGTTAAGGCTTTCGTGAACACTTGTTGACAAACTGCCTGTTGGCTTCTGTCTCGGGTTCTTTGGCCGACGTTCATCTAATGATTTTACTGACGTTTGGCCAGCAGGAGTGACTGATATTGTCAAAGCTTCACCCTCCATCCAATCATCAAACAAACGTCGGCCGAAGAAGTAGTGACAGAAGCCAAGAGGCGATTCGATTTTATTAAATAGTCTAGTGGCAACACTGACCACACGAGATGAAAGTGAAGCAAAATGTCTTCTACTTTGTACTGAAAAATAACAAACAAAAAGCAGGCAAAGTTTTTGTTTGTTATGTACAAAGATAAAAGCACTTCACGCACAAAATAAAGTCGCGAAGCTGCGACTCTTGGCAAACTAACGACCACAGGATAAGTAAGTCCACGGAAGTTGTGGATTTGAGAATCTGCTGATGGGAGATCGATTTTTGTAAATAAAATAAAGAAAGCACATGTAGATATCGATTGTCGAACGCCCATCGAACAAGTTGTCTGGAATGGGGAGCACAAGGTCGGATTTTGGCAAGCCGGGAGAGGTAATTGGCTACGTGATTTTCAAGGGAAGCATTTTAGTGAAGCCACGGAAAACCTAAATCTTGAAGTCTGGATAGGGATTTGAATGTGACAGCTTTCCGCTTTATTATCCACTTTACAAAACCATTCGGTAATAACACTAGAAATAAAAATGGCATCCACTGTCCACAACTTAACTTTACTCTTGTAAAGAAATTAGGATTATATGCAACTTTCATTTGACCACATCCCTTGTAAATTAAAGAGGCAGGCAGACAATGAAAGCCGGCCGCGGTGGTCTAGCGGTTCTAGGCGCGCAGTCCGGAACCGCGCGACTGCTACGGTCGCAGGTTCGAATCCTGCCTCGGGCATGGATGTGTGTGATGTCCTTAGGTTAGTTAGGTTTAATTAGTTCTAAGTTCTAGGCGACTGATGACCTCAGCAGTTAAGTCGCATAGTGCTCAGAGCCATTTGAACCAGCCAGACAATGAAAGCGTTTTAAAAAGTGAACCGAATTTTTTTCCGCTTGAAAACTCCATAATGAATTCCTGTAAAGATCTACGTTTGTATGAGTAATATTTACTAAATTTGGTTTTAAAAAATTCAGTTAATAATTAGTCAGAGTGTAACTATATCTCGAGAAAATGTACAATATTTGAAAATCTAATAACACATTCCACATCATAGTGGGCTGTCTCAAACATGATCCACGAAACAAGTAAATAGCTAAAGTAAAAGTAACTGAAGTGTGTTGGGATCTCACAGTGGGGGAATCTCCAACTGGTTGTCTAGTGGTCAGCTTCGCTGCCTTCAGATCGTGGGTTCTTGGTTTCGATTCCCGTCCAGGTCCGAGATTTTCTTCGTTCGGGGACTGGATATTTGTGTTGTGGTAATCATTTCATCTCGTCTTCATCGACGATCAAATCGGCGAAATGGTGTCAAATAGAAAGACATGCACTAGGCGGTCGAACAACACCAGACGTAATCTCCTTGCCAATAACGCCATACGATCTTTTCATTTTCATTTCGTTGTGTGCCAATACAAATTGGAACGATGGCGCAGGCTTGGGTTTATCGGTAGGGTATTGGAGAAACTGTGATTCGTCTAAAAAAAAGGGGGGGAGGAGGAAGGAAAACCTACAAAATATTCGTACGATCTGTACAGGATTACCGAATTACCGACTGAACGTGTGAGATCCAAATCAAGTCAATCTGATATCATACACTGAGGATATACGAAGAAGATCTGCACGGTTGGACACAGGCTTGAAAAGAGAACTGCACGTAAATGCAAAAAATCTCAGTTGGTAGACAACGAAAGACACCATATATCTAGCGATAATCCTCTCAGAAAATTTCAGCAACCCGTTTTCTGGCCACATTCTGTTAATATTCTTTGACGTCTTAAATATTTCTCCAGTAGAGATCGTGAAGACGCGATTATACTAATAACTAGAATGAGATTTTCACTCTGCAGCGGAGTGTGCGCTGATATGAAACTTCCTGGCAGATTAAAACTGTGTGCCCGACCGAGACTCGAACTCGGGACCTTTGCCTTTCGCGGGCAAGTTTTAATCTGCCAGGAAGTTTCATATCAGCGCACACTCCGCTGCAGAGTGAAAATCTCATTCTGGAAACATCCCCCAGGCTGTGGCTAAGCCATGTCTCCGCAGTATCCTTTCTTTCAGCAGTGCTAGTTCTGCAAGGTTCGCAGGAGAGCTTCTGTAAAGTTTGGAAGGTAGGAGACGAGGTACTGGCAGAAGTAAAGCTGTGAGTACCGGGCGTGAGTCGTGCTTCGGTAGCTCTGATGGTAGAGAACTTGCCCGCGAAAGGCAAAGGTCCCGAGTTCGAGTCTCGGTCGGGCACACAGTTTTAATCTGCCATAAAGTTTCATACTAATAACTGTTCACACAGAGGTGTACAAGGTGTCATTCTTCCCACTTTCCATTCGCGAGTGGATTGGGAAAAAACTATAAGGTATTTTACAGTAGAAACCACGATTTACCATGAAATTTATTAATGAAAGGCAAAGGGTTGATGCGAGTCCAATTTCTTACCACTGTGCCATCTTGCTCAGTCCGTTAGATACAATATTTTTTATGATAACGATGAGATATATTTCATACAGATATGCAGAGTACAGAAGTAAGTAAAAAACTATTACCAACGTGTGTTCGCCTGGGAAAATACTCGTAGAAAATGCCACAGACAGTGGTTCTAAAGGATGAGATGAGGCATTGCATATGTGGTGATCACCTTAGCAAAATTTTGAAACGCTCTCCCAGTTACCATATACCTTCTCTGTGCACTAGTGTATCGATAAAACCTAACAACAGATTGCAGCCACTTACGATGTAACCTCTTGCTGTGTAAGTTCGTTCGTTCATTTATGTTATAATAATACATGGGAACGTATTTTTTATGAGACCCTGATGCTTCTCTGGTAGTGGCGGAGTTCCTTTTTCTCTTCGCTTGTACGACGCTGTCCAGAAGACCCTGTCCAGGAGCCACCAAAACCGCTTGCCCTTGTACGGAGTTGCAGCAACTGACGAGCCCGGACCAGGCGTCCTCTGGACAGAGTCCAGCACGTCTGTTTCTAGCTGGAGGAGACCGGGACCAGAAGTCAACAGACAGCAATTGACTCCTGGACACGGCGCGCACAACTTATTAAACAGCGCAACGCAAGTAGGGCCTATCTGAAGTCATTCCTTTCTGCATCGTGTTCGTAACTCGTTCCCCGAGATGCATTTCCATCTTTATACAAAAAATATCGAATTTAATAAAATTTTACCAAAATTCATAAAAATGAAAAACTGCTCATGATAAATAATCTATGTTCGTCTGTGGAACGTGGGATCACCGGATAAAAAATTAGTCAGCCCCGAGGAGACATCAAGCTTATGCCGTGCATATTAACTTTAACCAGGATAATGGCTTCAGTTAGGCGAGGAAGATAGTGTACAAATTTCTTCAGGATATGGCAGATACAGCTAAAGCCACCCACTGATGACTGGATCACACAGAGCTATCAAATTACGCTAATGTTGATTGTTGCTTTTCACTAGCTCCTCCAGTTAGTCTCAGCTCCTGAAACGGTTCTTTAGTCCGTATTTCGAGGCTTCCGTAGTGTTGCGCGAATCCATTCTTGCAACCGCTGCCAGAATCCGCAGTAATCTTGCCGGTGTGGGGCACGTGAGACAAAATACACGACGCACTGCTGCAGATCCAGTCGGAAACGGTTACTGGTGGACCTTGTAATTCGATACCCTTTTCTAACATAGCCCTTTTTCTAAAGAGAAGTAGCCGATACCAGGATTAATCCCGAATCTGGTATAGGTGTGAGTACCGCAGAATGTAGGGAGTAGTGGACATGCCTCTGATGGAGACAGACAGATTCATGTGATCGACACTAACAATGTAATTTGTAATATTAAGTGGAAACTGTAAAAACGGTGTGATATTTAATAATGTGACAAAGAATAAAATTCAAGAAATATACAGGCAAATCTTCATCAGTTATTTGGTCATCAGGAACCTACAACGTTGAATCAAAATTTCAGTCGCAAGAGTGTACCCTTGGGCGCAAGAATTGGAGACAGCAGCAAGAAGAGAAATTAAAGATAAGTAAAAAGTTTTTCTTTTGTGAACCTTAAGCCCCTCTAAGCTTTTGAAACTAATTAAGACACTAAGAAAAATTTAATAGTGATGTGTGGGAGGGTGAGATTACGATCTATATTTATTCTCTGTTCTGCAGGACTTTGAAATCAGTCTACATAAGGGCCCAGAGCCTCGCTTAGATACACGAGACAGGGTTAAATTCCTACTACCCAAAAGTCAGTAATCGAAAAAAATAAAAAAAAATGCAAACTGTCAAATGTTGTGTGAAATGTTTGGTGTAAAAAACAGAAATAAAACAGATTAGACAAATGCGCCTCATTTGCTATACATGATTTCGAGCAATTCAAAGCCACGTCAGCCGTGTCACTGATCCATTTTCACTCTTACTTTCACACAAGTCATTTCACGAAACATTTGACCGTTTTTCAAATTTTTGTTTATTCTCAAGTTTTGTTCAGAGAGCATGAAATATAATATACCAAAATATCGACTGGTATTGTATTATTATTAATGGTGTCTACATAGATCAAGAGAAATCAGAGAAGTTCAGTCTATGCTGAAACTTGATATTTATTTTGTTTTTCAACATGAAAGAGACAGCTCCACAATTTGTACACCGAAGTAATTTTTTTATTTTTTTTTTGCGCTAAATGGCCAGACCTATAAGAGATAAAGTTTTTGACACTTCACTTACATAGCTGACAATAGCTCTTCGTGAAATATTTCAATTTTCCCTCAAATGACTAATTCTTTCTTTTAGCCCGTTTTTTCACCAGGAAACACGTAAAATAGCTAAGAGTATCCGTCCGGAAGGAGTAAAGTGGAACGACTACATCTACGTCTGCGCGCACACACACACTCAGCTTGTCACCATACGGAGCATGGCGGAGGGTACGTTACAACACTTCTAGTCATTCCATACCATGTTCCACGCGAAAATGGAACGAAGGAAAAACAACTGTCTACGCGCCTCTGTGCTATCTCTAATTTCTCTTATCTTGTCTTCGTGGTGTTTATTCGAAATGTAAGTTAACGGCGGTAGAATCTTTTCTACAATCAGCGGCAAATGCCGGTTTCTAAATTTTCTCTATCCCCTTCAGCGATTTCCATTTGAGTTCGTGAAGCATCTACGTTTTTGACACTTCACTTACATAGCTGACAATAGCTCTTCGTGAAATATTTCAATTTTCCCTCAAATGACTAATTCTTTCTTTTAGCCCGTTTTTTCACCAGGAAACACGTAAAATAGCTAAGAGTATCCGTCCGGAAGGAGTAAAGTGGAACGACTACATCTACGTCTGCGCGCACACACACACTCAGCTTGTCACCATACGGAGCATGGCGGAGGGTACGTTACAACACTTCTAGTCATTCCATACCATGTTCCACGCGAAAATGGAACGAAGGAAAAACAACTGTCTACGCGCCTCTGTGCTATCTCTAATTTCTCTTATCTTGTCTTCGTGGTGTTTATTCGAAATGTAAGTTAACGGCGGTAGAATCTTTTCTACAATCAGCGGCAAATGCCGGTTTCTAAATTTTCTCTATCCCCTTCAGCGATTTCCATTTGAGTTCGTGAAGCATCTACGTACTACTCGCGTGTTGATCGAACCTACTGGTAACAAATACATCACATAACATGAGTAGTATGGAAAGCAAACGCCAGGCTGAGACCCATCGGAAGTGTCCTAATGAAATGTAGTTCAAATACGATAGAAGTGGCTTATAAAACATTCTTCGGTGGTGTTTATAATAATTGGTGCCACTTCCAGATGGGGCTGAGAGAGCAGATAGAGGAGATCCAAAGAAGACTGGTGCGCTTTGCCACGGATTCATTTAACAAGCACCAGAGTTTCACAGAGATGCTGTCACTCCAATGGCAGTTGCTGTAAGAGAGGCTCCATACATTATAAAGAAGTTTGCTGTTAATCTTTCGAGAGCTAACGTTCCAAGAAAAATGAAGCAATGGATTACATCTATCCGCATTCATCTTGTGAAATCATCGTGAAAGGAAAATCAGAAAAAAAAATGAAGCTCATAAGGCGGTTTACCGACGTTTGTTCTTGTTAAACACCATCCGCGATGGAATGGGACGACGGAAATGGCACTGCTAACGAAAGTAAATACCACGAAACACCTTAATAAAACTACAGGTGTAGATCAGAGGACCCAGACTTCTTGTCTCTTAGGCCAAATGCCAATTTTTTTCTGTTTTGAGTAGACCCCTGCCTTTCACATGCTAAATTTTTAGAAATTCATGAACTTCATACGTGTTTTTTGGTAGCTGATACATTGCTACTCACTTTGATAGGTTTAACTGATGAAGTGTGGAGCGAAAAACTTAAAAAAATACACACGTGTTGAGTTTTATTCAATTAATAATGTAAACGACACAAAATGCAAATCCTGTAAAATTAATACGAAAATGCTTTTAACGGGAGGGATGAACGAGATGCTTTGTTAGCAATATTTGTTTTCAGTTTAGACAGGTTCAACAATAAAATACCTCGGTCAGTGACTTACAATACTTCTTTTTTTCTGTAAGAAAATTCGCGCCCGCGTTGAAACCCCTTTCCACGCGGTATGACGGTAGGAAAGCTGTGAAAAATTTCTCGGCATAGTCGAGGACGAGTAACGATCAGGTGTAATCATTTTCTGCAATATCACTGTATCGACTGATGATGCATTCTGGTATTTTACAGCTAAAACATCCTCTTCCCTAGATTGAAAGTCTGTGTGATGGACATTTAAATATTGAACGTAGGTCGAAACATTATAATCCTGTTAATATGCCAGTGAGAAATTGGGAAACCGGAAAAATTCGCAGCGACCAATGTTTTGCTTCATTAGTTTAAATGTGGCAAGGACAGTTGAAATATTTAATAAAAGGTCTGCGTTTTCCATGAAATATTCTTTCAGAATATTAAACAGTGATTCACCTTTAGAGTCTGATGTCGCAGTTCTCGCTCAGACCAGTACTTCGTGGATTTTTCGGTCCCCAAATAAATGAAGATATGCCAAAAATAATGCTTCATTACCAGATGAAGTTGCCTTGTTCAGTTGTGTGGAGTAATGGATGGTTTGCAGATATTTACAAGAGGTGCTTATAACTCATTTCACAACACGTCTTTGGTTTGTGTTGTTGTTCGAAGTATTCCCTATCACAAGCAGGTTTGCGTAGAACAGTTATTAAAACCTTTCAAGAGCTGGCAAAATTAAGTGTTCCCCGACAGCATGCAGTTTTTCAGACTGTGCTATAAATAGCGAAATGCTGTAAGTCTCCCACAAACCATCATCAAAATGGCTCTGAGCACTATGGGACTTAACATCTATGGTCATCAGTTCCCTAGAACTTAGAACTACTTAAACCTAACTAACCTAAGGACAGCACACAACACCCAGCCATCACGAGGCAGAGAAAATCCCTGACCCCGCCGGGAATCGAACCCGGGAACCCGGGCGTGGGAAGCGAGAACGCTACCGCACGATCACGAGATGCGGGCAAACCATCATCATCTCTTTGTAACGCCGAAACGAACATACTGTCCATCGTAGTTTTCTTTCGTTTTAATGCAAGCATTTGAAAGACTTTCACATCTTAGGGTGATAAATTGCCAGCTTGTATGGTTTTACAGTGGTTAGCACTTAGTTTGGACCTAACGAAATGTACATCTAATGCATCTTCAATTTTGTTTTCCACTCACATGGGCCCCTTGCGGATAGTAGTGGACTCCTGGGGGTCGATATAGACCACTCTGGGCATCACTGGTCTCGATGCATTCAAGGTGTCCCGGGAGGAACTGTCACTGTTCAAGGATATGACGGGAACGATCCTTCGAAGCAAAACACTTCACGTGGACATGTGCCCCATTCTGAATGGTTTCCGTGATAGAACAAATTTAATGCACATTCAAATGGTTCAAATGGCTCTGAGCACTATGGGACTCAACATCTGAGGTCATAAGTCCCCTAGAACTTAGAACTACTTAAACCTAACTAACCTAAGGACATCACACACACCCATGCCCGAGGCAGGATTCGAATCGGCGACCGTAGCAGTCCCACGGTTCCGGACTGCAGCGCCAGAACCGCTAGACCACCGCGGCCGGCTAATGTACATTGTTATTTACTTTCTGTATTACTCAATATACTGCCAAGTTTACACACGTACGCAAGAACGACTTTTAATAAGTATTACAACAAGCGTTTCATAAAGTTTTACGCATCTTTTGTTCCCCATACATGTATTCGTGGGACATCATCATCATCATCATCATCATCAGTGTTCTGCCAAAAGGCAGGTTTTCACATGGTAGTTCTCCAGGATCTCTGGTCTTCTGCCATCCTCTTCAGTCCTAAGCAGTACATGTTATGTCTCTCCATGTGAAAGATTCCGTGGGACATTACTACATGCAGAAATCGCCGTGTGCTGGTGGTAGTATTACGCTGCACCATTTCAACATGTTTCACTGTTTCCGCACGGGTTGTCGAACCACAATTTCAGAAGAGAAATTGGAGCTTGGAATAATAGTTTGTAACGCCGGAAATGCACATCCTCCTATTTCCATCTATTGCACTGCAAATTTTTTCCTTATTTTGTCACCTGAAGATATGACATTTCTGTCTCTTTATATATTGTAATTGTTTTACTGTTTGTATATATATATATTTATGCATTTATGTTGGTTTGTTTTGTGAATATTATTTGTATTTATACGCTGGGTCTGGCCTAGGGAAAACTATGCTATCGAACGAATACATCGATAGGTCGTGTGGAGAACCAAAGTGTTTAGGATCTTTGGTAGTGTTAACTCTGTCGCGTGGAGCGCGGGCAGAGCAGAGAGGGAGTCTGGCTGGAGTAGCGAGTGGAGCAGGTGTGTTGTGTGTGACGCTCCCGCGAGTTGCCGCGCTTTCGGGGTTTGGCAGCATGTAATTGCGCTCGACTCGCGATGATAGTTTCTGACATGGTGTCGCGGACGGGAAGCATTAGCTGGCGCACATCAAGAGCCCGTTTCGCCTGGTGACCGTGTCGAGAAGAAGGCGAGCCAACATCCAGCTTCTGCAACAGCGACGGCCGACAATGAGTGACTGTCGCCACCTCCTCGATCGACGGCTTCAAACCTTCAATCAACCAACAAGGAAGACTGGAAGCACGTAAAGTTTTAGAACTGTATGGCAGACCTCAGTTTTTCAAACTTTTAAAATTGGTGCATCACAAAATTACAGCTACTTTGCATGAACCTTTGTTGCTCATTGTCCCAATTGCATTACCAAGCAGGGTCCCTTCCTTTTCCGGAATGAACCCGAGTGTCGTTCAAATTCAAAGGCCAGCATTAAAGTACAATCATTCCATTTCACTACTTTAATTTCAAAGCTCAGTTAAAGTATTCATAGCTGGCTACAATATTTAGATTACACAAGCACAAATTAAGAGTGCGAGTTTTGTTACCGTATTTTAGCTTACCTGTGACTGCAGCTCAGCTTGGTACGTACTAAATTTTACTATTGTTAATTGTTCAGAATCATTTAATTCAAGTTCAAAGTTAAATCTCTTACTTCTAAATTGTGTAGATTCAAGTAGCTTTTGAAATAATTGTTGAGGTAGTCCAAGACTAAACGTATTTTACTGAATTTCGATGTGCTTCAGAAAAAAAGCTCACTATTAACTTCAGTCACTAAATTAACTTTCGATTTTCCGGTTTTATTAATTCTTTTGCTAAATTAAGTCAGAGTGTAGCGAAATTTATTACTTCTGACAAACTTTCAGTTTTCACACTACACGTGTCAACCTTCAGTTGCCACGCTTCTAGTGCTAATTATATGTGTAATAATCTTTCTTTTTCAGTTACTATAGTAATTGTCCTTAGGACTGGCGACCGTAATTTCCCCCAAATCTCAAATATATAATTACCGCTAGTTAGTTGTTAACGTAACGGCCGCACATTTACTTTCTTTATTAACTTAACCCCTTTTCAAAATTAATTTCCACCAGTTTCATTAGCATTTTTCCTTTCATTTAGATGTAACCCTTTCCTCCCTCTTTACCGACAAATTAACTTCGGTGACGATTGCTTTTCCCAAATTTCCATTAGGTACACGCGGTTTAATTTTTCACTGTCATTAAGGTCGATAAGTGAGGGGGAGGTTACAAGTTCAAATGGTTCAAATGGCTCTGAGCACTATGGCACTTAACTGCTGAGGTCATCAGTCCCCTAGAAGTTAGAACTACTTAAACCTAACTAACCTAAGGACATCACACACATCCATGCCCGAGGCAGGATTCGAACCTGCGACCGTAGTGATCGCGCGGTTCCAGACTGTAGCGCCTAGAACCGCTCGGCCACTCCGGCCGGCGAATAATAGTTATTTCAAGACCAGGAGCCTACGTATCGCTAAGCGCCGACAGTATTCTTCGATAGCACCAGGAGCGCTACCATCGCCGAAGCCGTAAACATACATCATACCTGCATAATCCTCGTTTTGTGTCGATGTGCGTCATTTTACCCAGCACGTGTACTAACTCAGTTAAACGTCGTTTTTCTCTTATACACTCTCAGTCCTTCGCACTACTTTACTTAGAACACACCAAGGACAACTCAAATGGGCTAGTTTAATGGCAGAAAGATACCCAGGGGGCAAAGAGGTTGAAAGCAACGAGGTAGGTTGGGCTAGAATAAAACGTCAAAGAGGTCGAGTGGATAAAGTCCGTTTTACGCGGTCAAAACAGACTGCTCAAAGCGCATGCGCATTTCGCGCCTGCGTGTAAGTCAGCAACCAACGTTGACGAGAGTGACTATGACGTCAATAATCTACAGATTACGCCGAGTATGGGGCTCCATATTTCCGAGCATGCTGTTCACACGCAGTGACAAGGGACTGTAGCGGTGTCTGCTAACAGCGGAAGTTATAGTCTCTCCCGGTCGTGCTCACTCCTATTACAGAAATACATTTTGTGCTTCCGTGTATTCTTAATCTTTGTTATGTTTTTAACTTTGTTTTCGTTGCACAAGGTTACACAAAAGTTACACAAGGTGTTGGTGTCGTTTCCTACTAATGTTTCTCCTGCAAAAGAGACGAAATATCTGAAATCAAAAAGTATTTTCGTTTTAGAGAGAAAAACTTACATTATGGATGAATAAGAACGAAAGTGGGTAAATGTGTCTTAATGAAAATTATTTCAGTAGTGAAAAGGTCAGAACTATTGAATGAGAGAAATAATTTTCGTTGCTATTTGACACTTAGCAAGGAAACAAGATACAAAGGACAAAGCGAAAAGCGAAAAGCCATTTTTACAGTGTTCTACATATTGTCTGATGTCTTTGCAAGTATATATTTTCTAGAACAAATAACTGTATATGTTCAGAAAAATCTGGATCCCACTTTTTAGGGTCATTGCAAATTTTGGCGATATACATCTGAGTAAATTAGCGTACCACGCCTATTTTCATTCTCTGCTTTCGTATGGCATCATATTCTGGGGCAACTCATCACTGAGTAAAAGAGTGTTCATTGCACAAAAGTGTGTAATCAGAATAACTGCTGGAGCTCATCCAAGGTCATCCTGCAGACACTTATTTAAAGAGCTAGAAATCTTCACTGTAGCCTCACAATATATATATATTCACTTATGAAATTTGTTATTAACAATCCGAACGAATTCAAAAGTAATTTCAATGTACATGGCTACAACACTAGGAGAAAGGATGATCTTCACTACTCTAGGTTAAATCTAACTTTGGCTCAGAAGGGGGTAAATTATGCTGCCACAAAAGTCTTTGGTCACTTACCTAATAGTATCAAAAGTCTGACAGATAGCCATAAAGCATTTAAAAGGAAATTAAAAGAATTTCTTGATGACAACTTCTTCTACTCATTAGATGAATTTTTGGATATAGTAAGTGGGTAATTTCCCAACCCCCCAAAAAAATTTTTTTAAAATATTGAGTGTCATGCAATATTTTGTCTAATGTAATATCTTGTATAGACATCTTTTATTAACCTGACACATTCCACATCATTACGAAGTGTCGTATTCATGATCTATGGAACAAGTACTAATCTAACCTAATCTAATTTAGTCTAAACTATTCTTTTAGTAGTCAGGAATGTGAACAATTTACCACGACCTTTGACAAGAAATTCCACTATGAATTGTGCGTTGTTCATTAATAAACCCTATTATCATTGCTTGTTCCTATATTTTGTTACTATACTTAGATTTTTCCTTTAAAAGGGTAGTCCTTCATAACCCTATTTTTACCCTTCGGACGCCAAACTGCTCAGCAGATAGTTCTCGGAACACAGGCAGTTTTGGCGCTGACGTGTAAAGGAAAATGATCACTTAATACGAAACCCAGTACGTGAATATAACGCCAGAGGCGCTGCAGTAGATGCACTTGTCTCGAGTAGTCAATTCAGACAAGGAAGTGTATCTTGTAAAAGGGGCTTAAGACAGGCCTACGTGCTCGCCACTAGCCCAAAAACAAATGTACATTAAATGTGTTGTATCTCGGTAACCATTCGGAATAGAGCAATTGTCCATATGAAGTTCTTATCTTCAAATGAGCGTTCCTGTCATATCCTTGAATATTGACCGTTCCTCCTGGGACAGCCTGTGTACATCTACACCAGTGGCTCCCAAAGTGATTTATGTCGCCGCCTTGTCGCTCAATGACACTGGAGATTGGAGAAGGTCGCTCCAGTCAGCTAACGTGGAGATGGCTAACTGGAAGTTTGAAAGAGTGGTGGAACTTGGTTGGGAAATAATCGAACAAAGAAAAGACTTGAATAACTACAGTCTTTAATTGCTCGTATGAGCAAGAATGGGATAGTGACGTGAAAGAAAGTACACAGCTCCTCATTGAAAAATCCCATGGAGGGAGATATGTGGCTAAGCGCGAGAGCAAGCACGGCCAGAGCGAATACTACAAGTCCAGGCCATTCGCCTGAACTACGCACACGTCGCTCATGGGCTGCTGTCTGTACTGAACTCTCTTCGGAGGACACACTATATACTCCTTTGTCATATTGCGTTTTAGAAACAAACGATAAAACTTCCTGGCATTAACATTCTCCGCCTGACTGTGACTTCCAGATATAAATAAGCCCAAAGATTCCTTTATACACAGTCGGACAAAAAACGCGAAACACCTCGAATGGGAAGAGGAAACGAAATGAAACTTCACAAGCTGAGAAGGCATGGGATGTTGTTTTACTCATTACAACATCGCATCAAATTTATAAAGAATTTATCAGTATGAGCCCACTTATCTGTATGACGTTGTACCCCTTTAAGCTGGATGCATGCACTGGTTTGATCGGGAAGGGTGTCATAAAGTCTTTGTATCTCCTCTTGAGGCAAGCTGGCCCACAACTGTTGTAATTGGTCCTTGACAATGGAACGGAGTTGACGTCTGAGCTGGTACAACTCATGTTCTGCGGTGGGCAGACCTAGGAATCTAGCTGCCATGGGAGTACCTGAACATCATGCTGACACTTCTTAGAGACATGTGTCATGTGTGGATAAGTGTATTCCTATTGAAAAATGGCAATAAGACATGTAGGCAACACACGAGGACGCACAATGTCCTTGACGTATCACTGTGCCAACAGATTACCCTCAACCACCTGAAGTTAGACTCGATGGTTCCCTAGATTATGATACCGGGTGTCAACCAATCTCTCTCTCCAAAACACTGGAGGACTGAGACTTCTCCTCACGTCGCCGCCATACTCATCACTCGACACAATGCGACGCCATTCACCAGCAGTCCGTTTCTCAGTCATTCATTATTCCAAATGCGGCCATTTGTGTTGTGGTATTAATGGTAGCGTATGCATGGGACCCCCAGCTATCTGCTGCTAGTTTCTGATCAGTGTTATTTGATGACACAAAATGTGCCAGCATAAGCCGGCCCCAGCACACCGGTCAGCAAAGATGAAGCACAAAGATCGATTAGTGGGCACTGGATCAAGTGCACTTATCACGAGAGAGGCCAGAGACACACCCACAAGCAACAAACCGCCAACGCCCTCTCGACAGCATGTATTTAGGCCGCTGCAGCTGACTGGAGGGCTTCACTCAATCATCCAGTTTGGCGTCTGTCAGTTTACTGGCAAAGAGGGTTTAGTTCATCACAGGCCACAATGACGTGGTTGACCTCAATCTTGATGAGTGTACCTACCCTCAAACATCCAAGCAGTCGGACATCTGGCCACTGTCACATCCGAATGGCCTACAAATGTGGATATTTTGCGATTCGACCATTGGGCCAAATGGAGATAAAATATGAAACTGTTTTCAAACTCTGTTAAGTGTTGTTAGCGCTGTCACACGTTTACGCTGCATCCCCGTCTCCTTCACAGTGACCATTCAACATCTGACGCTGTTTATGTCGCTTATATACCCTACCAGGCCTAGTAATAACACCAAACACGAACAAAATTAACGCACTTTTGTGGCGGTTCTACCTGTCAAAAATAATTGCATTTCTAATCACATAGGCCAATGGTGGAAAAACGTTTTTGCTGAAAATACCTTATTCTTATGTTTTTTAGGGTGGTAGATCCAAATATGATACTTAAAAAACTGTATCATCCACCATTTCTTCACATTTTACAGTTAAATTGATTAAATTAAGAGATTTTTTAAAGAATTTAATAGCTTTTATATAGTTAAAATAATTTAAAAAGGAGGTGTAAGGATTGTAGATGTCGTTGGTAGCACTGCTGAAAAACATTTGCTGGCAAAAAAGATCGATTCTGTTTTTGTGTTAACAGATGGTGTTTTGTTTACTCTCAACCTAACCTCACTTTTCCGTTTCCTGTACATGTGCTCATTACAATGTCTAATCATGGTTGTAAAAACTCTGCTGGCAGTTTTTGTAGTATTTGTGGTGAATTTGTAATTAAAAAAACACCAAAGAAATATTACCGACTTTGTAAAAAAGGTTTATCTATCATACTTTGGATCTAAACTTGGTGATGAAGATAAATCTTGGGCGCCACATAAGGTATGTTATGTGTGTGTTGAAGATCTCAGAAAATGGTCGAAAAAGGAGGAAAAAAAGCCTTTAGAATTGCTGTTCCTATGATATGGAGGGAGCCAAGAAATCGTGCCGATGATTGCTACTTTTTCAGTGTTGATATTACTGGTCATGAAGGTAATAACCTACCCTAACCTTACATCCGCCATCTGACCAGTAGGGCATGGCTTTGAGTAGCCGGTTCCTGAGCCATCAGATGATTTAAATTATATTCCAACAGAAGTATTTTCTGATGTACAACCTGATTTAGATGAACCAGATGATGATGAATTTCATCGTAATACGGAAAGTCTAGCGCCCAAATTGTTTACTCAGACCGAGCTTAACGATTTGGTTAGGGATTTGAGCTTAACAAAAGAAAAAGCTGAATTTCTTTGCTCTAGATTAAAAGAAAAGAACTTATTGACAGTTGGAACCAGCATATACATGTATAGAAAGAGAGAGCATCAATTTTCCAAGTTTTTTCAACAATAAGGTGATTTAGTGTAGTGCTCAGACATTCCCAGTCTGATGAAAGAGTTTGGTACTGAATATAAAAAGAAGACTGGAGGCTGTTTATTGATTCATCCAAAACTAGTTTAAAGGCTGTTTTATTACACAGTGGTAACATGTATGCATCTATACCTGTTGGACATTCTGTACATATGAAAGAAAGCTATGAAAACTTAGAAATAGTGCTAAATAAAGTAGGCTATTCTGCTCATGGTTGGATGATATGTGGCGATCTGGAAGTAACACGCATGCTCCTTGGTCAGCAAGGTGCCTTTAGCAAATTTCCATGTTTCTTGTCTGAATGGGACAGTAGGGTTAGGGATCAACACTGGTGCAGAAAGAACTGGCCTGTGAGGGAGTCTTTATAGCCTGGTGAGAAAAACAATCTGCGGAAAAACCTTGTAGATCCAAAAAACGTACTCCTACCATCTCTACATACAAAGTTAGGCCTAACGAAACAGTTTGTAAAGGCTTTGCCTAAAGATGGACCATGTTTCAAGTATCTCTGTCAAAAGTTTCCACACCTTTCAAAAGCTAAACCAAAAGAAGACGTCTTTGTCGGACCTGACACTAGAAAATTGATGTTTGATGTTAAATTTGAATCCAAAATGACCTTAAATGAGGAAGAAGCATGTGTATCATTCAAGCAAGTCGTTACAACTTAGGACATGCAAAAGACCCAGAATATGTTTCTATTATAGCTACATTGTTAAAGAATTTTAAAACTTTAGGATGTTTAATGAGCCTAAATTCCACTTTTTGAACAGTCACCTTGATTACTTGCCGGACAATATGGGAAATGCTAGTGAGGAGCAAGGAGAGCGTTTTCATCAGGACATTAAAGTGATGAGAAAACGCAAGCAAGGCCGCTGGAACACCAACATGATGGGGGACTACTGTTGGTCACTTCACCGAGAAGTTCAGAAAGCGACTCATCGTAGAAAAAGCTACACAAGAAGCTTCAAAGAAAAAAGAGAAATTCCAGCTGACAAGTGAAACCTCTATTAACACATATCATTGTTTTAAGTAGCTTACTGTAAATACAAACCATGCTTACGTTGTAACAAAGCGTTTCATTAATTTCCCCGTTTACCGTATACCACAGGACCTTCAGTTTCTTCAGCTTCTCAATGAAATGTCCTGAGTCCTTAATGTATGTGTCGGTCTTTCCCACGTGTGGCTGGAGCAGAGATGCCAAGTATTTCGCCAGTTCATACGTTGGTTAGCCAGGAGCGCTAACGATCGGTCTCAGTGGAACGTTGTTCTTATGGATCTTGGGTAATCCATACAGCCGACACATACATTAAGGACTCAGGACATTTCATTGAGAAGCTGAAGAAACTGAAACTTGCGCCAAACGACATCCTGGTCAGTTTTGATGTTGTTTCGTTATTTACGAAAGTGCCACTCAGCGACGCTCTGGAGCACATCGGTTCCATGTTCCCGCAAGACATCAAAAAGCTCTTCCATGCATGTCTCACCACGAGCTATTTCACGTGGGATGGCGATTTCTACGAACAGCTGGAAGGCGTCGCCATGGGTAGTCCTCTCAGTCCAGTGGTGGCCAACTTCTTCATGGAACAATTCGAAGCACAGGCACTGGACTCGGCGACTTGCAAACCTAAGGTGTGGTACAGGTACGTCGATGATACTTTCGTGGTGTGGAGACATGGTGAAGAACAGCTCGGTGAATTCCTGAGACACTTGAACAGCCTCCATGCGAACATAACATTTACCATGGAAGTAGGAAAGGACAAGAAACTGCCATTTCTAGATGTGCTGGTCACAAGGGACGGCGAAAACCTGGGACACAGCGTGTATCGAAAACCGACACACACGGACCGATACCTGCACAAACTGTCAAACCACCACCCGAGCCAGAAAAGAGGCATGATTAGTACGCTCGTAACGAGAGCAGGACGAATATGTAAGCCTCAACACCTCAAACGAGAAATGCAACACCTGGAAACTGTTCTGAGGAGCAATGGGTACTCCACAAATTACATTAGAAGTGTAACAGAGCCAAACACTCGGCGAAGTAAGGAACCAGAAAAACAAATGTCGGGTACGGCCTTTCTGCCATACATTCCCAGAGTGACGGACAGAATCGGCCGTATATTGCGCAAACACAGCGTAAAGACGATTTTCAAACCGACAAGGAAGATCAAAGAGTGTCTTAGATCGGCGAAGGAGAAAAGAGACCCACTTGCAATGTCGGGAATATACCGTATACCATGCACATGCGGAAAAGTTTGTCGGAATGACTGGACGATCCATTAACACCAGGATCAAAGAGCATAAACGACATTGCAGGTTGGGGCAGGTGGAGAAATCGGCCGTGGCAGAGCACGCACTGAATGAGACCGACCATGTAATAAAATTCGCCGGCACGGAAGTACTGGCTGTAGAGAAGCACTATCACACGCGCTTGTTCAGAGAAGCTGCAGAAATCCAAAAACACGCGAACAGTTTCAACAAGAAAGAGGAAAGCCTTAAGGTAAACGGATCCTGGCTTCCCGTACTGCAGCGAACGACCGTCGCAGGTAGCGAGAGGAGAACCGCACCGGAAATGACCGCGGAGAAGCCCTCGGACGTTGGCGCGCCAGGTACATATAGTCTGCGGCCGCGAGCTCGCCTCCAGTTCACCACCGGCAATTGAGGATGAAGCTTTGACAATGCCAGCCACTCGTGCTGGCGAAACGTCAGAAAAATCATTAGATGAACGTCGGCCGAAGAACCCGAGACAGAAGCCAATAGGCAGTTTGTCAACAAGTGGCCACGAAAGCCTTAACAATTTTGTATATACAAAGATACCGCAACATATGATCATGTATTCTGAGCGCTTCACTTTTTTTATCAGGCAGTGTGTGATGGTGCTGACGGCATTGCCACAGTGGTAACATCGGTTCACGTCAGATCACTGATGTTAAAAACTGACGTGGTTGGCTCCTTCTTCGATGGGTAACCGTACAGGTCTGCCGAGCACTGTTGGCAAACGGGCTGCACTTAACCCTTGCGAAGCGAATTGGGGAGCTACTTGACAAAGGAGTAGCTGTCTGGTCTCGTCAACGGACAATGGCTGGTAGTGCTGACCACGCCCCTTCGTCAGTGCATCCAGTGATGCCTGTGGGCTAAGGATTACAGGGCGGCAGATCGCTACGTTTGGCTTTAAAGGCCTGTTCGGACATAGTTTTTAAGTTTTAGTGTATGGTGGTATGAATCATTGGACTTCTCCACTGGTAAGGCGACCTGAAAAGAGAATGTCTTCTAGGATGGAACTACGCCTCTGAAACTCACCTAATAATTTCGGTGTGGTAGGGCAATGAGGACTAGGGATACATTCTTCGAAATGTGATCAACGATCAGTCTTCTAAATGAGATGTACTCCAAAATCCTTTCCACTGCTGTTTTTGATGTAACTGTTCAGCATAAAATGGCGCCTGGAATCTAGTCCAGAACGAAATAATTGCATTCCACCTCAGTATGGTGATGATTAATAGTCACACTTTAGAGAGCTCCTTAACCATACAGTATCATCTTCAGGAACTGGCATCTTAACCTAAAAAATCTATAGCAAATTAAACGAAAGACTGGCTAGAACTCCGTAGAAAGCATATGTAAGTGCCCACGAACGACGTCTTTAACATTAGAATATTCACCAGTTGAAAGTACCTCGTCTGTATTACTGAACAGCTTGCACTCTCGATTAGCTGATGTCCAATTGTAATGAGAACCATGTCTGGTACAGCGCTCTCCTTCCCTGTCCAGTGGTTTCCCATAATTAGCAGCAACCAACTTCCTTACATTAGGTGGCAAAACGCCGTTAGCAGATTATTGTCCAGGATACTGAGTTACTACTCTCTTCACATCCACCAGGGAACAAAAGAAAGTGGTGAAGTGAGAGTGAAATCTCTGAAACCATCCTGGAAAATGGTCCAAAAATTGACTAACACGTATTTTAGATCATATGGAGCGTAGAGACGAGAATGGTGCGAATCACAGCATCACTCCCTCGCTCCAAATGGACCACGCTTCACTGGACACATTGTGGTGTCGGAAATAGCTATCTGGATTTCCATGCCTTTGGCTGGAGTGCCAAAATTCAAACCATCACGCTCAACATAGAGAACTGCCCACAGCGAGAATTTGCTGATTCGATGGAAGAGCTAAATCTTAGTCTTTTTTGTTGTTGCCATATATGGTGGGAGAGGGATGAAGATGTTCCCAAAGGGAATTTCTGTTTTACCTCGGCTTTATTACTGAGGACACGCACCCCTCTCCCCGAAAACTTCTGTTGGTTTTGGGGCCTGGAAGTGTATTGTCTTGATTATTTCTGGAACGACAAGTTCCAAACAAAAATGTGAAGGCATATGAAGTATATGTGTATCAGTTAGTGTGCATACAACAGTCGATGACTTTCTCGACGTTTATGCGGGAAATCAAGTATCAGGATGTAGCTGAGAGACTGTTCTTTTACACACAACAGGCATGCAGAAGACACGACTGCAGCTGCCCAGTCTCCCGACAAAGGGAGAGTTGCTAATTATATTTAATTAACATTTCAGATCACAGATTGAGACTGCTTTTGAAATTACGAATCTAATGATATGAGTCATGGGTTGATCAGATTATTAATTCGAAAGTCGATAAACTTAACTTACGAATAAACGATATTAAATTAATTTTCCCCAGCAATCTGAGACCACCGATGGCTAACCTGAATAGAGAACTATTGACTGGTACGGGCGGAGGAATTTCCAGGATGGCTGATTAACTATTGCTAATACTTCGCAAGATGGCGAAATTCTGTAGAGGTTCTGAGGCCTTATTTTGAATTTCAAGGAACAGGTACCTCGGCGCGCGAGGATACAAGGTTTTCCGACATTCACAGAACTGGCACCACTGTTGTCGTCCCAAGTCATGAGCTGCGAGTCCGGGCCGCCACTGCTGGAGCAGATTACAGTCGTGACCCCGTTGGGATAGCTACGGGACCCTCTTTCTGCCGACGGAGGCCTACTGCGCTGAGGCGTGAGAATCTACAAAAGTGCCGAGATATGAATTCTATCGCCATTTTCAGCGTTTGTGCTTCTGCTTACGTCAACTGGGAGCATCCGTGGGCAGAGCAGTTCGTTTTAGTACCTCAGTCTCTCAACGAAACGCTCGCTGTAATACGGGTCGGGATTTCCAAGCGATGCAACTCTTCGCATCGCGATCGACGTGCGTGTCGACTTTTCCCGTACTGACGCGATGAGCTAGTTCGTACTGCCTCTGCCTGAGCTTTTGTTCAAGCGCGGATCTCGTGGCTATTTACTACACTGCCGTAAAACATTAGTACACCTGGAAAGGCGGCGTCAGTTTTGATCCGATGACAGCGTATGCCGCCTGGGAGGTACTACTAAATGTGCTGATAGTGGTTTCAACGTCGTCCACCAACAGACAGCGCAGTGGCTTAGTTACCAGGGCGCCATCTATGTCTGCCCTTTAATAGGGAATGCTCACAGCCAGTACGCGAAAGAACTTGCCCCCCCCCCCCCCCTTCTAACAGCCGTGTACCGCAAGTCTCTAGAGGAACACCGAGCGAGGTGGCGCAGTGGTTAGACACTGGACTCGCATTCGGGAGGACGACGGTTCAATCCCGCGTCCGGCCATCCTGATTTGGGTTTTCCGTGATTTCCCTAAATCACACCAGGCAAATGCCGGGATGGTTCCTCTGTAAGGGCACGGCCGACTTCCTTCCCCATCCTTCCCTAATCCGATGAGACCGATGACCACGCTGTCTGGTCTCCTTCCCCAAACAACCAACCAACCAACCTCTAGAGGAACGGAAGGTTCCAAATGATTGGAAAAGAGCACACGTAGTCCCAGTCTTCAACAAGGGTCGTCGAGCAGATGCGCAAAACTATAGACCTATATCTCTGACGTCGATCTGTTGTAGAATTTTAGAACATGTTTTTTGCTCGAGTATCATGTCGTTTTTGGAAATTCAGAATCTACGATGTAGTAATCAACATGGATTCCGGAAACAGCGATCGTGTGAGACCCAACTCGCTTTATTTGTTCATGAGACCCAGAAAATATTAGATACAGGCTCCCAGGTAGATGCTATTTTTCTTGACTTCCGGAAGGCGTTCGATACAGTTCCGCACTGTCGCCTGATAAACAAAGTAAGAGCCTATGGAATATCAGACCAGCTGTGTGGCTGGATTGAAGAGCTTTTAGCAAACAGAACACAGCATGTTGTTCTCAACGGAGAGACGTGCACAGACGTTAAAGTAACCTCTGGCGTGCCACAGGGGAGTGTTATGGGACCATTGCTTTTCACAATATATATAAATGACCTAGTAGATAGTGTCGGAAGTTCCATGCGGCTTTTCGCGGATGATGCTGTAGTATACAGAGAAGTTGCAGCATTAGAAAATTGTAGCGAAATGCAGGAAGATCTGCAGGGAGTGGGAACTGACCCTTAACATAGACAAATGTAATGTATTGCGAATACATAGAAAGAAGGATCCTTTATTGTATGATTATATGATAGCGGAACAAACACTGGTAGCAGTTACTTCTGTAATATATCTGGGAGTATGCGTGCGGAACGATTTGAAGTGGAATGATCATGTAAAATTAATTGTTGGTAAGGCGGGTACCAGGTTGAGATTCATTGGGAGAGTCTTTAGAAAATGTAGTCCATCAACAAAGGAGGTGGCTTACAAAAGACTCGTTCGACCTATACTTGAGTATTGCTCATCAGTGTGGGTTCCGTACCAGGTCGGGTTGACAGAGGAGATACAGAATATCCAAAGAACAGCGGCGCGTTTCGTCACAGGGTTATTTGGTAAGCGTGATAGCGTTACGGAGATGTTTAGCAAACTCAAGTGGCAGACTCTGCAAGAGAGGCGCTCTGCATCGCGGTGTAGCTTGCTGTCCAGGTTTCGAGAGGGTGCGCTTCTGGATGAGGTATCGAATACATTGCTTCCCCCTACTTATACCTCCCGAGGAGATCACGAATGTAAAATTAGAGAGATTAGAGCGCGCACAGAGGCTTTCAGACAGTCGTTCTTCCCGCGAACCATACGCGACTGGAACAGGAAAGGGAGGTAATGACAGTGGCATGTAAAGTGCCCTCCGCCACACACCGTTGGGTGGCTTGCGGAGTATAAATGTAGATGTAGATGTAGATGTAGACGTAGACTCAGTGTGGTTCAAACGTTTGAAGAAGTATCAGTGCTTCCTGCAACCAACTGAGCGAGTTTCAAAGAGGTCGAAATGCGGCCTTCCGGATGGCGGTATGGTCCTTTCGGAGACCTGCCCCACAAGTTGGACCCGATGCATCAGTTGTGCAATGTTGTTGGTATCAGAGGTCACGCGAACATTCTCACTCCCGTAGACGAGGTTCTGGATGTCCACACAGCAAAGATGCGCCATCCAGGATCTTCGTATTGTAAGGGCAGCAGTAGCAAATTGTATAGGTGCCCCAGCACAGATAATGAATAGGGCTTGTGATCGCAGACGTGTCAACACGAACAGGTTATAGCAGTGGGACGACGGGCACTCTCACCTGCAGCCCGTGTCCCATTCACGCCACAGCATCGTCGTGCAACACTCGATGATCACTTAGAAGATGAAATGGATGCCGTGGTCTGCAGCGATGAAAGCAGATTCTGGCTGCACGCAGGTGATGGCCGTTTGTGTGTACGACGCAGACACGGTGGGGACTGTCCCGTAGAGTGCATTCGTCCGGGACGCTCTGACAGCACCCCAGGCATTACCGTCTGGCGTGCGATAAGCTGCAACTCTCGTTCACCTTTGGTGGTATTTCTAAAACGGACGCTAACCGGCACTCCGTAACCGTATAATGTTGTTAGACACGTTCTTTTTCCCGTTCTTCCTGCAGGGAGGTGATGTGTTGTTACAATAGGATAGTACTCGCCCACATGCTGCCCGTGAAACCCAACGTGCTCTGAAAGTCGTGCTCCAGCTTCACTGGCCAGCAAGACCTCCAGACTTGTTCCCAGTCGAGCATGTGTGGGATGTGATGGAGAGGCAATGCGCCTGCACTGGGTACTAAAATACACTCCTGGAAATTGAAATAAGAACACCGTGAATTCATTGTCCAAGGAAGGGGAAACTTTATTGACACATTCCTGGGGTCAGATACATCACATGATCACACTGACAGAACCACAGGCACATAGACACAGGCAACAGAGAATGCACAATGTCGGCACTAGTACAGTGTATATCCACCTTTCGCAGCAATGCAGGCTGCTATTCTCCCATGGAGACGATCGTTGAGATGCTGGATGTAGTCCTGTGGAACGGCTTGCCATGCCATTTCCACCTGGCGCCTCAGTTGGACCAGCGTTCGTGCTGGACGTGCAGACCGCGTGAGACGACGCTTCATCCAGTCCCAAACATGCTCAATGGGGGACAGATCCGGAGATCTTGCTGGCCAGGGTAGTTGACTTACACCTTCTAGAGCACGTTGGCTGGTACGGGATACATGCGGACGTGCATTGTCCTGTTGGAACAGCAAGTTCCCTTGCCGGTCTAGGAATGGTAGAACGATGGGTTCGATGACGGTTTGGATGTACCGTGCACTATTCAGTGTCCCCTCGACGATCACCAGTGGTGTACGGCCAGATCGCTCCCCACACCATGATGCCGGGTGCTGGCCCTGTGTGCCTCGGTCGTATGCAGTCCTGATTGTGGCGCTCACCTGCACGGCGCCAAACACGCATACGACCATCATTGGCACCGAGGCAGAAGCGACTCTCATCGCTGAAGACGACACGTCTCCATTCGTCCCTCCATTCACGCCTGTCGCGACACCACTGGAGGCGGGCTGCACGATGTTGGGGCGTGAGCGGAAGACGGCCTAACGGTGTGCGGGACCGTAGCCCAGCTTCATGGAGACGGTTGCGAATGGTCCTCGCCGATACCCCAGGAGCAACAGTGTCCCTAATTTGCTGGGAAGTGGCGGTGCGGTCCCCTACGGCACTGCGTAGGATCCTACGGTCTTGGCGTGCATCCGTGCGTCGCTGCGGTCCGGTCCCAGGTCGACGGGCACGTGCACCTTCCGCCGACCACTGGCGACAACATCGATGTACTGTGGAGACCTCACGCCCCACGTGTTGAGCAATTCGGCGGTAAGTCCACCCGGCCTCCCGCATGCCCACTATACGCCCTCGCTCAAAGTCCGTCAACTGCACATACGGTTCACGTCCACGCTGTCGCGGCATGCTACCAGTGTTAAAGACTGCGATGGAGCTCCGTATGCCACGGCAAACTGGCTGACACTGACGGCGGCGGTGCACAAATGCTGCGCAGCTAGCGCCATTCGACGGCCAACACCGCGGTTCCTGGTGTGTCCGCTGTGCCGTGCGTGTGATCTTGCTTGTACAGCCCTCTCGCAGTGTCTGGAGCAAGTATGGTGGGTCTGACACACCGGTGTCAATGTGTTCTTTTTTCGATTTCCAGGAGTGTATGAAGCACCTCAGATCCGCTTGTGCTATTGATCTGTGAAAGTAATCATTTCGTGTGCTCCGTATGCACTGTTGCAACAATTACTCTTGACTGAACTGGAACCCTTTCAAAGGGTGTATTACTTCCCTCTGGTAGTGTATTTCCATTGTGGTCACAAATTCTAAAGCTTCTTCGCGTTTTTCTACAGGCACACTCTGTCAAAGGGGCTGGACGAGTTGTTCGTATTTCATTTCCTATGTTCAGTGCAATTTTATTGTTTAGCCCTCAACTGCTGCAAGACGTTGTCGTGCCAGGTCATTTCTTTAATTGTGAGTGGATTCATCTCTTATAGAATCTAACAGGCAGTCCCAGGTTTCATGTGGTTTATGGTAAATGTATCTGAATTATGTACCAGATCTGTCTGTTTGTTGGTCTATAGCAGTCCCCTATTGTCCTATATTAATAAGCTTTTATTTAGAAATTGAAATCGCAGCTACATGAGAAGAAGCAGGATGCGACCTTGGTAGGGGAAACAAGATTGGACAGATGAGATTAATTTTCCAGCCAATAGGTAATTAGCGGCAGACAGTTCAATAACTACGTTTCGCTTCACATTTCGTCCAGTTTGAATAAATAACAGCTACAGTGTGAGGCATTCACTTCCATTCACCTAACATCCGAGATTCGTCTGGAAAGGTTGAGCTTGGAGCTTCGATTAGGATGCTATTACACGACTAATAGGGAACTCGGCAATGTTTTGCAATTGCCAAATACGTATGGGAATTCGATGTACGTTTTAATCTCCGTTTCCCCTCTGTCTGTGTCCATCTACTCCTCCCCCTATTTTTATCCATCTCCTCCCCCTCCACCCTCTCTTTGTCCCTCTCCTTCCCCTCTCTCCAATCTCTGTCAATCACCTCTTCTTCCCTCTCTGTGTCATTCTCTTCCTACACCTTCTCTCTGTCCATCTTCTTGTTCCCCCTCTCTTTGTTTCCCCCCCCCCCTTCACCTCGTCCACTTGCTCTTCCACCCTCCCTCTGACTTTGAACCTTGTTTATTGCTGTTGCCAAGGAAACGTTGATTGGGAACTGAAGCTGCTTAAAATGAATGGGTAGATTAGTTGACGTCATCGATATAAGAGTTATGAGAGTGACCTCCCTAGCTCCTGAATGTGTGAGGATAGTACCTTCAATGGCAATATTTTACATGGACATATCATATTCGTTAGTAATATTGTAAGTATAAGCCGATAAGCCACAAAAACAACTTTTCTGTTTTCCGTTAAAAAGCGACTGCGAGGAATAAAACGGAACGGCAAATTTTGTGTATGCTGTTTAGAATTATACAAGGTGAATCACCTAAAACTTGCACTGCACTTATTGCGGAAATGGAAAGGGCTGCCGACGCGTGGCTTTCACAGAACGGTTTGGTAGTCAGGGGCGTGTGTTGTTAGTCAATTATCGAAGTGTGATAATACTTAAAGTGTGCTACCATACACGGGACTACGCCTTTTGACTTTAACAAACTAAACGTAGGGTAAATTACAATGTCAGTGGTATTTGTTGCAGGATTCTATGTCAAGTTTTTTACAAGATAACGTATTTTGGAAAGTTCCCAGGCTGACACTTGTACAACAGTGCCTACCTGTCATAGCACACGCTCAAGAACAACACCACTTGTGTGCATTATGACCAGTAACGGGACAACTGACCATCAGAGGCTGTGTTCGAAATGACCACCGGCAGTAGCAGTACACGCTTCCAGTCTGGTATGGAACGACTACTGCACATGTGCTGGAATTTCAGAGGAGATGTAAGAGCAGGCTGCAGTAATGGTGTAGTTGGTTTGTCCTTGTAGACAGGGTCTTACAGCTTTCCCCACAGAAAAAATTCTGCAGGTGTCAAACCCGGGGAACAGACCAGCAAAGGTACAGTTCCTCTGCCTCCAGTGCAAAGATTCTGAAACAATTCATGAAGAAATGCTTTAGTACTTCGTGCACTATGGGCTGGACACCCACAGGTTCCTCATAGTCTACAGAGGAATGTGTTCTGGTATCTGCGGAAGATGGTCTGTTATGAAGCTGTGATACTTGTGCACGTCTATGTAAGATAGGCCTATGAGCCGATAGATGCTACACTACCACTTCCATGTAAGTGGTAGAAGAGGTTGGTAAATAACTGCCGAGATGGCTGACGTCTACAGGGATACCTAGCCACGTACACCGTACAAGAACAATCTACAGTCTTCCTACACTCTGCATACACCATGAGCATGTCGGCTTTTTCTACGTTGGTAAATCCGATAGTTCAAAAAATGGTTCAAATGGCTCTGAGCAATATGGGACTTAACTTCTAAGGTCATCAGTCCCCTAGAACTGAGAACTACTTAAACCTAACTAACCTAAGGACAACTCACACAACCATGCCAGAGGCAGGATTCGAACCTGCGACCGCAGCGGTCGCGCGGTACCAGACTGTAGCGCCTAGAACCGCTCGGCCACCTCGGCCGGCCCGATAGTTCACAGTGCACTCAAGGAATACACAAATACACTGTAATCAAACGTAAGAACATCGTACCCAGCAACTACACAGAGTGAATGGCACAAACAAGGGTCAGTGTGGAACCTTCTCAAAGCACGATATCTCGTATACGTCTCGAACTAGAATCCTACAACAAACACTACTGACATTCTAATTTACACTACTTTTAGTTTGTTAATAACAACAGACATTGTTCCGTTCAAAAAGTGTATGTTACCGCAAAAAATACATCTTCTAAGTACACTCCTGGAAATGGAAAAAAGAACACATTGACACCGGTGTGTCAGACCCACCATACTTGCTCCGGACACTGCGAGAGGGCTGTACAAGCAATGATCACACGCACGGCACAGCGGACACACAAGGAACCGCGGTGTTGGCCGTCGAATGGCGCTAGCTGCGCAGCATTTGTGCACCGCCGCCGTCAGTGTCAGCCAGTTTGCCGTGGCATACGGAGCTCCATCGCAGTCTTTAACACTGGTAGCATGCCGCGACAGCGTGGACGTGAACCGTATGTGCAGTTGACGGACTTTGAGCGAGGGCGTATAGTGGGCATGCGGGAGGCCGGGTGGACGTACCGCCGAATTGCTCAACACGTGGGGCGTGAGGTCTCCACAGTACATCGATGTTGTCGCCAGTGGTCGGCGGAAGGTGCACGTGCCCGTCGACCTGGGACCGGACCGCAGCGACGCACGGATGCACACCAAGACCGTAGGATCCTACGCAGTGCCGTAGGGGACCGCACCGCCACTTCCCAGCAAATTAGGGACACTGTTGCTCCTGGGGTATCGGCGACGACCATTCGCAATCGTCTCCATGAAGCTGGGCTACGGTCCCGCACACCGTTAGGCCGTCTTCCGCTCACGCCCCAACATCGTGCAGCCCGCCTCCAGTGGTGTCGCGACAGGCGTGAATGGAGGGACGAATGGAGACGTGTCGTCTTCAGCGATGAGAGTCGCTTCTGCCTTGGTGCCAATGATGGTCGTATGCGTGTTTGGCGCCGTGCAGGTGAGCGCCACAATCAGGACTGCATACGACCGAGGCACACAGGGCCAACACCCGGCATCATGGTGTGGGGAGCGATCTCCTACACTGGCCGTACACCACAGGTGATCGTCGAGGGGACACTGAATAGTGCACGGTACATCCAAACCGTCATCGAACCCATCGTTCTACCATTCCTAGACCGGCAAGGGAACTTGCTGTTCCAACAGGACAATGCACGTCCGCATGTATCCCGTGCCACCCAACGTGCTCTAGAAGGTGTAAGTCAACTACCCTGGCCAGCAAGATCTCCGGATCTGTCCCCCATTGAGCATGTTTGGGACTGGATGAAGCGTCGTCTCACGCGGTCTGCACGTCCAGCACGAACGCTGGTCCAACTGAGGCGCCAGGTGGAAATGGCATGGCAAGCCGTTCCACAGGACTACATCCAGCATTTCTACGATCGTCTCCATGGGAGAATAGCAGCCTGCATTGCTGCGAAAGGTGAATATACACTGTACTAGTGCCGACATTGTGCATGCTCTGTTGCCTGTGTCTATGTGCCTGTGGTTCTGTCAGTGTGATCATGTGATGTATCTGACCCCAGGAATGTGTCAATAAAGTTTCCCCTTCCTGTGACAATGAATTCACAGTGTTCTTATTTCAATTTCCAGGAGTGTATTATTACAGTCTGATGAATGGCTAACATTACGAGCCCATGATTAGTGTCTGCGCAGGATACAGTGGCCAATGCACAGTGACCCATTTTCGTGCAAAGCGCTGGGCGAGGTCATTCGTTTGTCGGAAGAGGAGGTGGCCACTGGCACCTTTCGGTCGGTCGGCGCTGACATAATGCCCTGCAGTCTTCCTCAAACGACTTTACAGGAACTAGTTGATAAAAACATTTCATTTTTGCTTCACTTGCAGCTTTATACATCAGGTTCATTATGACGTGCCCATCATTTCGTCAATGATCGTAGTTATTGTGATATTTATGTGAAAGTTAGACACTGCGCGAAATTCGAAAAAGTTTACAATGATTGCAATGAAATATGGGGATCACTATGATTTTGTGTTTGGTGGATATTGCGTAGTAGGTTGTTGTGTATGGAATTATCTAACATACCCAATTTTTCCTTAGACTTGAGTGGATGTCCCTCTACATCACCGATGTCGAGAAAACTGATCTAACGTAGTACTCTTATTGGCGGTCGCGCCGCGCCAGCGATAAAACCAAGTCAAATATACACAACAATCCTCACATTTCGTAAACTATTAGAGATGTAGAAATGAGATTTTGGCTAATGATAGCACGCAAAGGGGAGAGTTCAAAAATGGTTCAAATGGCTCTGAGCACTATTGGACGTAACATCTATGGTCATCAGTCCCCTAGAACTTAGAACTACTTAAACCTAACTAACCTAAGGACAGCACACAACACCCAGCCATCACGAGGCAGAGAAAATCCCTGACCCCGCCGGGAATCGACAAAGGGGAGAGTATTTTGCTGTATGGTTATTATGCAAAAATTCACTATCTACCACTTTATTCCACTAACTAGTCTTTTTCAATGAAAGAATGTAATTTTTAAGGGCAATCCATACGTGGTGCAATGAGAAATGCTATGGGTTTTAGAACAACGTAAGTGAAGGCGATACACGTTTATTTTGTACCGAGGATGTGCCTTCTCGTAAGCTACTGACTTTACCTTTCCTCAATACCTCACTTGATGAACCACTGTTGGGAATTCTCTCGCAGTTACGTCTGCACATCTTAGTGAGGTGAGACTGTGTAAACGCCGCTATGTTTTGGCAAAAGAAGCAAATGTTAATATGGCAGCAAGAGAAATGTGTAGGTTTTAGAGGGAAATCCACTGCTGAAAATCCTTGCACTCGTTGCAGGTGATAGGGATAGCAGTGGCTGTCATGCAGGATACAGATAATTGTACTTTGGCTTACACCATGCTGGCCTCATACTAGGGTTCCTCTTAATATCCTGTAGAATCCGGTCCTCCAAATCTGGTGTACATACCGTCCGCCACCTCCCTTCATCTTCGTCAGTCAGGAAGGACCCATGATCGCACAAACGCCCAAAAAGGGCTTCAAATATTGTGTGATGTGGTTGGTGTGTGTAAGTGTACTTGTTTTGGTATAAGCTTAAATAGCTTTTCTGATGTCTTGACCACACTTTTTATTATTTCCAAAATCACCTTACGCGTTTCGACATTCCGTCATTTTCAAGGGCACTGTTATGTCAATAATGTAAAACTGTTCATTTTATGTGACTGCCATCACACCGCCTCTTAAAATGATGGAATGTCAAAAATCGTGAGATGATTTTGGAAATAATAAAAACTGTGGTCAGTACAACAGAGAAGTTATTAAAGTGCCTCCAAACGGCCGCTTCGTGTCGCAGCATTTTTATGCAAACTGCAGTTGTTTTTTTTATAGGCGTGCTGCCTCTCGGCCGTTTCCACCCCGGCTTGTTCCCGACACGAATGCCGGACAATTCTGCTGCTTACAATATGCTGCGTCAATCACATAGCCTGCAACAATAAGGAACACACGGTACGTGTCAGAGGAACTTTCACTCTTCAGAGCTATCTACCACGGTGACGATGCATTTCTGGACACATGTTCATAGGACCTTTTTTTACCGTTTCCAGTCAGCAATCTATCCCTGCAGTATGCGGATTTTATCAATGTTCACCCCGTATATAGGAAGAACAATTTGTTTAATGGTTTAAATGTCTTGATATCGTTGTTAAAACGAACTGCGAGGAAGAAAACTAAACTGCACCCTTTCACAAACAGCATTTTCTTTCTCGCAGTCGGTTTTAACAAAAAACGTGTATATTACGTTTTTTTTTTTTTTTTTTTTTTTTTTTGTTAAGAAATAAAGTGTGGACACCCAATCCGTCTCAATCTCTATGAGAATATTGTACAAGTTCTTGAAGTAAATGGATCAAGAACGTTATGAGGATACTGCTGACAACGTCTGTCTGTTATATATTACGTAGATTCATACAGTATTGTTATGTGCATGATAACGATCATATGCATACCTTAATTTCAGGTCCAGTATAATGTATGGCACTAAGTGAAGGATTATACGCGAAAATACAATCATTTTGGGAGTTTACATTCTGAGTGAGAAATCATTGCGAAAGAAATCAACTTTGCATAAATCATTAGGTAACTATCAAGTACATGCACAACAATGAACTACGCTCACGTTAAGATTCTTTAGTTGAGTGTAAGAACGTCTACCGATACACGCGCTTCGGAGGTTCCTAGTTGTGCAGTAAGGTTCATTTTAGCGCACTGTGTCATTACAGTTCGGCTTAGATCAGGCGCGGCTCCTGGTTTACATATCGGGGAAGGCTGTGACATTTGTCTATCGGAAATACCCTAGACTTCGGGCTACGCTACAGACCTGTCTGTCACCACAATCAAGATCCCAGGACGGAGGTAGGGGATAATATCACACTCTAGCCAAACGTTTATATGCTGTACCTTCCTTCCGTTTCACAGCCGGCTACTAAATTATATCCAAAGCTAACTCCAAGATCTACAATCTACAGGCAGCTTATTTATCCCCCCCCCCCTCACGTTTCCCGACGCTTTACTACAACAAATCGTACTAAAAGACATTTGAGTGATCATTAATGCGGTATATGTTAGCTTCGCTGCACGCATAATGTTTTTGGTATTTTCATTTCCAAACTTAAAATGTTTAGTGTTTTGTGCTGAAACCGCGGCATTAATGAATTCGCGTGATGAGACAGTGATGTTCCATATCACGAATCTTGTATTGTGATTGGCTGACATGATCAACCAGAACAACCATCATGGTAATTTACACACCACATTTGTCGTGTTTATACTTGTGTATAAAAAAAACATACTTTTTAAGTGATAAAGCACACACAACCACTCAGCAGCTTAAAATACTACACTCAGCGCAACTCGTTGGCTTTCACTTCTTTCTGATGTCTAACGAATGTTATAGCAGTGAGATGCATTAGTTTTATTTTTTATTGATTGGTAGGCAACAGAAAAGGTTAATAAGTCCAAAGAGACCCTAAAATTGCTCCGTGGTCCATTTCTTAAAAAGTATTTCCAGTCTCTAAAGTGGATTTTGGCCACACTTTATACAATGGATACTTACTTCCAATCTTCAAACGTTGTGGCGTTAAACATAAGAGACATATGGGACAATCTTTTACAGACATTTTGCTATCCTAAACGAAGCAAGATTATGTTCACAAAGAATCTTTGGATACAGTTATTGTTGATCCTGTAGAGCCCGCAGATGAGACCAATTTTTTGGACATTAATTTCATGTACTATATAGGTGTAGAACTCCTGGAAACACTGAAGTCGGAGGATGTTTTCACCATAGTTAGTCTTGTAAGGGAAATTATTGTGCAAAGCCCCAACCTCTTAAATCGTGGATGTAAAGGAATTCAGCTGCTGTTTAAATTTAATGACCCTCTGCTAGAACATTTATCTGTGTTATATCCAATAAGAACCTTGTCTCGTACAGAGAGAGAAGTTACACCTGATTTAACAATACCGGCGGATGTTGCGCCACGGGTTAAAACATCTGAATTGCAGAAGTGAGTGATGAATGGCGCTCTGCCCTTGGATGTGCTTCGAGCACATGTGTCCTCGAAATTTGAACCTGACAGGTTTTGGAACAAGAAACGTTTAACTTTTCATTATAATATGCCGTGTATGAACTTTTAAATTAATTTTAGTTTGAATCCGCGTATGTCATGATTTAAAAATATAACTATCACTTCCTCATTCAACAACAGAATGGGAGCGAGTATTCAGGTAAGGAAAAAATCATCATTGCTGGATGATTGTGTGCTGTTTGGTTGTTACTGTTACCATTCTTATCGACACTAGTGAGATTCTTTAACTAAGGAAGAGTGAGAGATGAGACATCAAAATTTTCAATATTATTTCTTAAAAATTTATTTTCTATTTAAATTTTTGTTTTCAGCAAGATATTCAGAATGGAAACCAGTTTGAGTAACTAGCTATGTCTACAGTGAATGGAACTTTCATCAAAGGGCGACAAATGTTCGTGCGGCTGCTGCACTACATTCCGGCTGAAGCCGACCTAGTCTTATGATTGACGTGGTCGCTGGTCATCTCTACCCATCGGAAGACGCAGATGAAGCTGATAGGTTATCAGCCACATCAGATGCTTCTATTGAAGTCAGTGACAGAGAATGGGTTCATCCAGACAAGTCTAATCAGTTCTAGCCGTGACACTGTTAATTTTTATTTAATTTTTGTAACTATGGAATATATGACAGTTAATGCTATCAGCGTAGTCTGATATTGTTGTAGATGGACAGAGATTTAAAAATAAAAATGAATGACATTTTCGGTGGAAGCAAGATATTTTCGTAATGGATTGTATCACCCGTTTGCAACGACTTCCTACCAACACTGTAATGGTACATTATTATAGATATTTTTAATCCATCTTATGAAAAATATGTAGCCTATGTCTGTCTGAACATTTAGTTGAATATTGTGTGAAAATTCGGAACTATCTAAGAAATTTTCGAGATTTTTCTAACTACGTGTCTTCTTGATATATTATATATAAATTTACATACTATATGTATTAAAATCATGTAGTCCGTCTGAACGTTTATTAGAGTATCGTTCAAAAAATGGTTCAAATGGCTCTGAGCACTATGGGACTTAACATCTGAGGTCATCAGTACCCTAGAACTTAGAACTAATTAAACCTACCTAACCTAAGGACATCACACACATCCATGCCCGAGGCAGGATTCGAACCTGCGACCGTAGCGGTCGCGCGGTTCCAGACTGAAGCACCTAGAACCACTCGGCCACAACGGCCGGCTATCGTATAAAAATTTGATCTGAATCGGCCAAGAACTTTTCGAGATATTTGTATAACAACGTTAAACAACGCTTTGTCTTTATACAGTAGTGTAGATATACTACATGATAAAACATTTATGACGTGTGTGCGTCCAAATATTTGATGGAGTATCGGGCATATATATATATATATATATATATATATATATATATATATATATATATATATATACGACATAAAAGAATATGTATCATATGTCTGACTGTACGTTTATTACAGGATCGAGTAAAAATATGAAGTAAATCGATCAAGAAATTTTCGGGATTTTTGATAACAGCCTTTCCAATTTACACAGTATATGTATATATATATATATATATATATATATATATATACTGAAGCGTCAAAGAAACTGGTATAGGCATACGTATTCAAATACAGATATTTGTAAACTGGCAGAATACGGCGATGCGGTCGGCAAAGCTTACGTAAGATAACAAGTGTCTGGTGTAGTTATTAGATCGGTTACTGCTGCTACAATGGCAGGTTATAAGGATTTAAGTGAGTTTGAACGTGGCGTTATAGTCGGCGCACGAGCAATGGGACATAGCATCTCAGAGATAGCGATGAAGTGGACATTTTCCCGTACGACCATTTCACGAGCAAGTTGCTAATTTCCATGCTGGGCCATCAAGAAGTGTCAGCGTGCGAAGCATTCGACGAAACTTCATGGGCTTTCGGAGCCGAAGGCCCACTCGTGTACCCTTGATGACTGCACGATGCAAAACTTTACGTCTCGACATTGTACTGTTGATGACCGAAAACGTGTTGCCTCGTCGGAAGAGTCTCGTTTCAAATTGTATCGAGCGGATGGAGGTGTACTCGTATGGAGACAACCTCATGAATCCATGGACCCTGCGTGTCAGCAGGGGACTGTTCAAGCTGTCGGAGGTTCTGTAATGGTGTGGGGCATGTGCAGGTGGAATGATATGGGACCCCTGATATGTCTAGATACGACACAGGTGACAAGCAAGCATCCTGTCTGATTTCCTGCATCCGTTCATGTCCACTGTGCATTCAGAAGGTCTTCTGGAATCCCAGTAGGACGATGCGACACCCCACACTTCCAGAATTGCTACAAAGTGACTCCAGAAACACTCTTGTGAGTTTAAACACTTGCGCTGGCCACCAAACTCTCCAGACATGAACATTACTGAGCATATCTGGGATGTCTTGCAACGTGTTGTTCAGAAGAGATCTCCATCCCCTCGTATTCTTACGAATTTATGGACAGCCCTGCAGGATTCATGGTGTCAGTATCCTCCAGCACTCCTTCAGACATTAGTCGAGTCCGTACCAAGTCACGTTGCGGCACTTCTGCGTGCTCACGGGTGCCCTACACGATATTAGGCGGGTGTACCTAATAAAAAAATCTTGCATCTGTCCGAATGTTTATTAGAGTATCGTGTAAAAATTTGAAGAAAATAGATCAAGAATTCCCGAAATCGTTGCGGAAATTACCCTTTGTATAGTACAGATATACTTATATACCATGTATGTTGCGTCCGACTTCTTGGACACTGAGATGGCCGGTGAGAATGCAGTTAACTGGAACGCCCTGAATAAGTGATACACGGGCTGTGTCACGGCGAGTAGGCAGCACAGCAACGTTACTCCGACAGGAGCTTCCTGGAAGTGGGCAGCATCCGAGCTGGAACAGAACCGCCCTCCAGGCCCCTGGCGACGCTCTTTCATGTCAGTGGGGCGTCGATGGCGCCTCGTAACTGCAGTAGGCACGGCTCCATCCCAGCACCTCATTGGTGGCCCGTGAGACCGCTTTGCTGTGCAGTATCTCTGCTTTGCTGTGCAGTATCTCTGCTTTGCTGTGCAGTATCTCTGCCGTGGTCGATACTCCTTGCGCCGCTCTCACTACTCGACGACACCGCAATATACGAGGCGTGTTTTTTTTTAAGTACGTACCGTTTTGAAATTAAAAAAAAAGACGTGCTAAGAAATCTCAATAATTTTATTTTTCCATGGAAGCCTGTACCTTAATCTACGCACTGACTCCATTACAGTCTGATTCTTCCTTGTTTGCGTTGTGTACTGAGTGTTTAAGATGCCTCCGAAAGTCGTGAGTTCTGCCGACTGTGAAGTACGGGCTGCTATAAGATTTCTTAGTACTAAAGGCCCAAAAGCGATCGATATTCATCGTGAGATCTGTGCAGTTTACGGGGAAAACATTATGAGTGATGAAATGGTAAGAAAGTGGGTGAGAGCATTTAAAGGTGGCCGCACAAATGAACATCGGATTGGGCGTCCTTCGGTCGTTAATGAAAGTTTGGTGCAGGATGCGGACAATAAGGTGGGAGAAAACAGACGCTTTACGTTTTACTCCTTGTGGGATGACTTTCCTAATGCTTCTCGTAGTGTTTTGTAGGGCATTGTGACCGAGCACTTGAATTACCGAAAATTCTGCGCACGTTGGGTATCGAAAATGTTGACGGATGTGCACAAAACCAAACGTTTAGACAGTGCATTGACTTTCCTTGAGCGGTACCACAACAACGGTGATGATTTCTTAAGCGAAATTGTTACGGGTGATGAAACATGGGTGGCCTACGTCACACCAGAATCAAAGCAACAGTCCATGGAATTTGAGCAAGGGCATCGTTTTGGTGCAAGTCAATGCCCGTCCGCATGTGGCGAATCAGACCAAAGATCTCATCACATCTTTTCGACGGGAAACTCTAGATCATCCTACATACAGCCCCGATCTTGCGCCCAGTGACTACCATCTGCTCCTGCACTTGAAGAAACACCTGGGTGGTCAGCGTCTTCGAGACGAAACGAAGTCAAAACAGTGGTGACGCAGTGGTTAATAAGTCAGGAGGCAGACTTCTATGAGGAGGATATTCCAAAACTGGTACAACGTTATGACAAGTGCCTCAATATTGACGGAAATTATGAAGAAAAGTAGATTAAGGTACATGCTTTCATGTAAAAGTAAAATTATTGGGATATCTTAGCACGTCTTTTTTTAATTTTAAAGCGGTACTTACTTAAAAAAACACGCCTCCTATATTTTTAAAATGTGTAGCTCATGTCCGCCCGAACGTTTATCAGAGTACGATGTAAAAAGTTTTAGTAAACCGAGGAAGAACGTCTCAAGATTTTCGGTAACAAACGCGTGTAACTCATCTTTATGTAGTAGTATAGATTAGTATGCTGTTTTATGGTCTGAACGTAACTGATTAGCATATGTTGTTGTGAATTTTGTCACCATGCTCAGAAAACTTAATGCCTATTTAAAAACTAGTCATTATGGCTGTTTCGATATGTTCTTCCATTAACTAGCTACGGGTGTCCGTTCAAACGTAAGAAATGGCCTGAAAGTCGTAATCCTGTCAGGTCAAATAAATGCAGGAGTAAATATGAATGTAATGTAATGGATGCAAGTCGCCTCTCAGCTTCTTGCGCTCTCTTAGTGTAGGGCAGTTGTTGTTGTTGTTGTGGTCTTTAGTCCTGAGACTGGTTTGATGTAGCTCTCCGTGCTACTCTATCCTGTGCAAGCTTCTTCATCTCCCAGTACCTACTGCAACCTACATCTTTCTGAATCTGCTTAATGTATTCATCTGTTGGTCTCCCTCTAAGATTTTTACCCTCCACGCTGCCCTCCAATACTAAATTGGTGATCCCTTGATGCCTCAGAACATGTCCTACCAACCGATCCCTTCTTATGGTCAAGTTGTACCACAAACTTCTCTTCTCCCCAATCCTATTCAATACTTCCTCATTAGTTATGTGATCTACCCATCTAATCTTAAGCATTCTTCTGTAACACCACATTTCGAAAACTTCTATTCTCTTCTTGTCCAAACTATTTATCGTCCATGTTTCACTTCCATACATGGCTACACTCCATACAAATACTTTCAGAAATGACTTCCTGACATTTAAATCTATAATCGATGTTAACAAATTTCTCTTCTTCAGAAACGCTATCCTTGCCATTGCCAGTCTACATTTTATATCCTCTCTACTTCGACCATCATCAGTTATTTTGCTCCTCAAATAGCAAAACTCCTTTACTACTTTAAGTGTCTCATTTCCTAATCTAATTCCCTCAGCATCACCCGACTTAATTCGATTACATTCCATTATCCTCGTTTTGCTTTTGTTGATGTTCATCTTATATCCTCCCTTCAAGACACTGTCCATTCCGTTCAACTGCTCTTCCAAGTCCTTTGCTGTCTCTGACAGAATTACAATGTCATCGGCGAACCTCAAAGTTTTTATTTCTTCTCCATGGATTTTAATACCTACTCCGAATTTTTCTTTTATTTCCTTTTCGGCTTGCTCAATATACAGATTGAATAACATCGGGGAGAGGCTACAACCCTGTCTTACTCCTTTCCCAACCACTGCTTCCCTTTCATGTCCCTCGACTCTTATAACTGCCATCTGGTTTCTGTACAAATTGTAAATAGCCTTTCGCTCCCTGTATTTTACACCCTGCCACCTTTAGAATTTGAAAGAGAGTATTCCAGTCAACATTGTCAAAAGCTTTCTCTAAGTCTACAAATGCTAGAAACGTAGGTTTGCCTTTCCTTAATCTTTCGTCTCAGATAAGTCGTAAGGTCAGTATTGCCTCACGTGTTCCAGTGTTTCTACGGAATCCAAACTGATCTTCCCCGAGGTCGGTTTCTATCAGTTTTTCCATTCGTCTGTAAAGAATTCGTGTTAGTATTTTGCAGCTGTGGCTTATTAAACTGATTGTTCGGTAATTTTCACATCTGTCAACACCTGCTTTATTTGGGATTGGAATTATTATATTCTTCTTGAAGTCTGGGGGTATTTCGCCTGTTTCATACATCTTGCTCACCTGATGGTAGAGTTTTGTCAGGACTGGCTCTGCCAAGGCCGTCAGTAGCTCCAATGGAATGTTGTCTACTCCGGGGGCCTTGTTCCGACTCAGGTCTTTCAGTGCTTTGTCAAACTCTTCACGCAGTATCATATCTCCCATTTCATCTTCACCTACATCCTCTCCCATTTCCACAATATTGTCCTCAAGTACATCGCCCTTGTATAGACCCTCTGTATACTCCTTCCACCTTTCTGCTTTCCCTTCTTTGCTTAGAACTGGGTTTCCGATGAGCTCTTGATGTTCATACAAGTGGTTCTCTTATCTCCAAAAGTCTCTTTAATTTTCCTATAGGCAGTATCTATCTTACCCCTAGTGAGATAAGCCTCTACATCCTTACATTTGTCCTCTAGCCATCCCTGCTTAGCCATTTTGCACTTCCTGTCGATCTCATTTTTGAGACGTTTGTATTTCTTTTTGCCTGTTTCATTTAAGGCATTTTTATATTTTCTTCTTTCATCAATTAAATTCAATATTTCTTCTGTTACCCAAGGATTTCTACTAGCCGTCGTCTTTCTACCTACTTGATCCCCTGCTGCCTTCACTACTTCATCCCTCAAAGCTACCCATTCTTCTTCTACTGTATTTCTTTCCCTCATTCCTGTCAATTGATCCCTTATGCTCTCCCTGAAACTCTGTACAACCTCTGGTTCTTTCAGTTTATCCAGGTCCCATCTCCTTAAATTCCCACCTTTTTGCAGTTTCTTCAGTTTTAATCTACAGTTCATAACCAATAGATTGTGGTCAGAGTCCACATCTGCCCCTGGAAATGTGTTACAATTTAAAACCTGGTTCCTAAATCTCTGTCTTACCATTATATAATCTATCTGATACCTTTTAGTATCTCCAGGGTTCTTCCGTGTATACAACCTTCTTTCATGATTCTTAAACCAAGTGTTAGCTATGATTATGTTGTGGTCTGTGCAAAATTCTGCCAGGCGGCTTCCTCTTTCATTTCTTAGCCCCAATCCATATTCACCTACTACGTTTCCTTCTCTCCCTTTTCCTACACTCGAATTCCAGTCACCCATGACTATTAAATTTTCGTCTCCCTTCACTGCCTGAATAATTTCTTTTATTTCATCATACATTTCTTCAATTTCTTCATCATCTGCAGAGCTAGTTGGCATGTAAACTTGTACTAGTGTAGTAGGTGTGGGCTTCGTATCTATGTATCTTCGTAGGGCGGGTATGTGACTGGAATGGGGCAGGTACTTTTAATGTGCGTCATCGCTCTGTGTGTTCTCGCGCTGCTGCTGCCGACCTGCCGTACAGCGACTGATAACAAATCGACCGAAGAACGTGGACTGTGGCCTTGCGTATGGTGTAACACGGTGCTCCATGCTCGCACACAGATAACGCCTGACTACAGATAACCCGCAGATATGGCAGCACAAACTTGCCGGCTTCCGCGTAGGTGTCTCCTCCACGCCCCTAGAAAGTGCCGAAATTCGTGGTATTAAAACGTCTCCAACGTAAAACAAGTTATGTTTCCTCAAATCTTAGGAAAAGCATCTGTTCCAAAGCTATGTATTACATCTGAAAAATGTACTGCGGAATTACTGCACTACTGACAAACAGATTGGACTTCATAGAGGGTATTCACTTCGACATTGGGATCAGTGAATATGATGCAACTGTAATAACAAAGATGATCTAGATAGAAAAGCTACGAAAATTAACCGAAAAACGATATACTTTCGTGGATACGAAGAAATAATTCGTTTGTCAGAAAGCTTTCAAACGTCGAAAATGTAGATGTTTGTGTCTCAGGTTCAGACGCTTAGTTGATCAAGCGCTTCGGCGTGTTGTTAGAATGGTAAGGAATGCCGAAGATCCTGCGTCTATCGCACAACACGTGGTCGTTAGACTTTCCATCTATTCTAGTGAGCCACTGAATTTGAATCACCTCTGGGAAAGGGATACGCCCATTTCACGCTGACCACTCGAAATATTGTGCAACGAGTTTTAAGAGTGATTGTCAGACACACTCAGTTTGAGAAAACAGATGAACAGGAGTCATATTTTAGCACACAGCCTCCATTTAAACAATGTTTAACAGAAAGTAATCAGAAACTGCCAATTCATCTTCGCCAAAGCAGTTATAATCCCATTAGTATGCAGTATCAGTTACCTTTATTACACCAGAACATTCCGGGACTCAGAAATAAAGTTGATGAACTACTCATTTGTATTGATGTAATGAATTCATCTAACCAAATGGACATAATCTGCCTCTCTGAATATCAAGTGACCACTGGTATAGATATGTTAGACATGTTCTGAGGCATCAGGGCATCACAAATTTAGCATTGGAGGGCAGTGTGGAGGGTAAAAATCGTAGAGGGAGACCAAGAGATGAATACACTAAGCAGATTCAGAAGGATGTAGGTTGCAGTAAGTACTGGGAGATGAAGAGCTGCATCAAACCAGTCTCAGGACTGAAGACCATAACAACAACAACAGACATTTCAGGATTTAAGCTAGCTTCCTACTTCTGCAGAGTAGATATGGATGGAGGAGGAGTTGCCACATTTATTAAAAATTGCCATAAATTCAAGAACATTGACATTAATAAATTCTGTTTAGAGCAGCGTCTAGAAGCATGTGCAACAGAAATAGAGTTCCATAACAGATCCTATATAATAGTAATTATTTACCGAGCACCTGCAGTAAATTATATTCTATTCATAAATCATCTAGAAGCTCTTTTGGGTTATTTAACAGGAAGAAACAAAGAAATTTTGATTGCTGGTGACTTTAATACAGATTTTCTAATGCAATCTTCCAGTAAACATTTACTGCAGTTATTAATGTTGTCTTTCAATCTAACTCACACTGTAAACTTTCCAACTAGGATCACTAAATCCTCAAGGACAGCCATTGATAACATTTTTATAGACAAATCAAAGAAACAAAATCAAATCATAAAACCTGTAGTAAATGGACTATCAGATCATGACATGCAGCTCCTTGTTTTAGATGTAAATTCTAAGCAGATTATCAAGACTGCTAAATCTGAGTACAGGAGAGTAGCCAATCAACCAAAAATTGATTGTTTTAGAAAACTGCTCAAAGAAATGAACTGGAAAAATGTTTATAGTGCTCATGACATGAATGAAAAATATAACACATTCATGAACAATGTCAGTACCATATTTGAAAACTGTTTTCCTCTAAAAGTTACTCAAATTAAACAGAAGTCTATAATAAAGCCATGGATTACACAAGGAATAAAGATTTCATGTAAGACAAAAGGAAAATGTATCTGTCGACCATGAATAGCTCCAATGCTGATGATTTAGCTAAATGCAAGGAATACTGTAAAATATTAAAAAAAGTAATTCAGACATCTAAACAAAAGCACTACGAGAAGAAGATAGCAATGTCAGGGAACAAAATAAAAACAATATGGGATATAGTGAAAGAGGAGACTGGTAGAACCAGAAAGGAACAGGAGCAAATAGCATTAGGGGTAGATGACACATTAGTAACCGATGGGCATAGTGTGGCAAATCTATTTAACAAGTACTTTATATCCATTACTGATAGAATGGGATTGTCAGGATCAGTAAATAATGCCCTTGAACATCTGAAACTAGCCTTTGCAAATAGCTTCAGCTACATGAATATGTCACTCACTTCACCAAAAGAAATAACTTCCATAATAAAATCTTTAAAAATAAAGCATTCTAGTGGTTACGACGAAATATCAACAAAGTTAATTAAGGCATGTTCTTGTGAGTTTAGTACAATTCTAAGTTACTTGTGTAACCAGTCAATTATAACTGGGACATTTCCTGACTGGCTAAAATATGCAGATGTTAAGCCTCTATTCAAGAAAGGCAATAAAGAGATACCATCAAACTACAGACCGATTTCACTTCTGCCAGCATTCTCAAAAATTTTAGGAAAAGTAATGTACAGGCAGCTTCTCAACCATCTGACCACAAATAACATATTATCAAGAACACAGTTTGGATTTCTGAAGGGTTCTGATATCGAGAAGGCTATTTACACCTACAGTGAAAATGTACTTAATTCATTAAATAACGAATTACAAGCATCAGGTGTTTTCTGTGATTTGTCAAAGACATTTGATTGTGTGAACTACAACATCCTTTTAAATAAATTAGAATTCTATGGTGTCACGGGCAGTGCTGCAAAATGATTCAAGTCATACCTCGCTAACAGGAAACAAAGGGTGTCAGTGCAAGTGAATTAAGTCATCAGTCATCATCAGAATGGGAAGAAATTACATGTAGTGTCCCACAAGGATCCATCTTAGGGCCATTGCTTTTTCTTGTGTACATTAATGATCTCTCATCAGTTACACTGCCAGAAGCAGAGTTCGTTTTGTTTGCAGATGACACAAGTATTGCAATAAATAGTATGTCAAGTGTACTTCTAGAAAGATCTGCTAATGATATTTTCATGGATATTAATAAATGGTTTAAAGCCAAGTCACTGACATTAAATTTCGAGAAGACTCACTACATGCAATTCAGAACCTGTAAGAGGTTTCCACCCAGCAAATGCATAAAGTATGAAGAAGAGCAGATAGAAGACGTTGACAGTCTTAAATTCGTGGGATTACAACTTGATAACAAATTCAGTTGGGAGGAGCACACCACAGAACTGCAGAAACGCCTTAACAAATCTGTATTTGCAATTCGAATGTTAGCAGACATAGGCGACATAAAAATGAAAAAGCTTGCATACTTTGCCCACTTTCATTCCATAATGTCATATGGTATAATATTTTGGGGTAACTCATATGTCAAACAAAAGTTTTCAGAGTCCAAGCCGGCCAGTGTGGCCGTGCGGCTCTAGGCGCTTCAGTCTGGAACCGCGTGACTGCTACAGTCGCAGATTCGAATCCTGCCTCGGGCATGGATGAGTGTGATGTCCTTAGGTTAGTTAGGTTTAAGTAGTTCTAAGTTCCAGGGGACTGATGACCATAGATGTTAAGTCCCATAGTACTCAGAGCCATTTCAACCATTTTTTCAGAGTCCAAAAGCGTGTAATACGTATTATTTGTGGAGTAAATTCACGGACGTCCTGTAGAAACCTCTTCAAAGAACTGGGTATACTAACTACTGCCTCTCAGTATATTTACTCCTTAATGAAATTTGTCCTAAGTATATATATCTTTTTGCAACAAACATCTCACTTCATACATACAATACCAGGAACAAAAATGATCAGCACAAGGACTTAAAAGCACTTACTTTAGTTCAAAAAGGAGTCCACTACTCAGGAACACTCATCTTCAATAATTTGCCAGAAAACATAAGAAATTTAGTTACAAATAAAGATCAGTTTAAAAGGAGCTTGAAAGATTTACTAGTGGCCAACTCCTTCTACTCCACTGACGATTTTTTAATAGAAACAAATGATGTATTGTGTATAGTGATCTATTAGTATTGTTATTTCAGCTTAAAAATGATGTATTGTATATACTCATACTAATGTATTGTTATTTCAGCTTAAAAAAAATTAAAAGAAACTGACATGTTCCACATCCACGAGGATATCCTCAGCACGGATCTATGGAACGAAAAGCTAATCTAATCTATAAATGGAAACCAAAACAAGGCAGAAGACTCAGAAGCATATTACTATCAATAGTGCGGAAAAAATCTGAGACAGCACGCTCTTTATGGCTCGTACTGCAACCCACACCAAAGTACTGGGTATCTCAGCCTGACAACGTCCACATATTTAAGAAATTTTTGGTACGTTCCTATGGGACCAGGCTCTATATCGGTGAGGTTGTTTGGAATTTCCTGCTTGTGAGTAAGGTACTGAAGAGCAAACCGTCGCGTATGGCATAAAGAACAGCCCACAACAAGCTTTCATTGGTTCGATAGAAAAGCTAAATCAAGGTCTTTTTGCTGTCAAATGCCGAGGTAGGGACACAAAAGTAGCCCGAGATGGGAGTATTTGGAAGGGAATTCCCAGGTCTGCATTTGTCTTACTACGAAGGGAAACTCCCCAAAACTCTGATCGGTTCTGTGGTCTCGTACTATATTTTTCTGCATTTGTCTTACTACGAAGGAAAACTCCATAAAAGTCTGATCGGTTCTGTGGTCTCGTACTATATTTTTCTGCATTTGTCTTATTACGAAGGGAAACTCCCCAAAACTCTGATCGGTTCTGTGGTCTCGTACTATTTTTTTTGTTTATTTCTGGAACCATAAGTGCCAGACAAAAATAAGAAGGCATACTGTGTATATCGCATCTGAAAGCGTGCAGGAGAGAGTAAAATCGATTACTTTCTCAACGTTTATGGAGAAGTCAAGCATTCTCTGACGCATGCACTTGGCTGGTCCATTTAGCTAATATTCGGGATTTGTAAGGAAAGGCTGAGGTTGGACCCTTGGTAAGTACGAGTATACTCTTTTCGTCGTTAGTATCCTACTTTGTGGTCTGAATGTTTTATTGTGAATTTGAGCACCGTGGCCAGTGAAACTAGTGCCTCTTAAAAAAAAAAATTAAGTGGAATGACCGTATAAAACAAATAGCAGGAAATAACAGATGCCAGAGAGAGATTCATAGGAAGGATCTCAAAGAAATGTAATTCATCGACTAAAGAAGCGGCTTTGAAGACGGTTGTTCGACCGTTTCTTAAGTCTTGTTCATCAGTCTGCGATCCTTACCGGTTGGACTGATATATGAGGTAACGGAGATCCAATGAGGAGCGGTCCCTTTCGTCATGGGAACGTTTAGTCCGCGCATGTACTCGCATTCGAGGAGCAGACCCGAGCGGATAGCTCTACGCAGCAGTCTCTCCCGTTCTTCGGTAGGGCAATCTCAGTGTGAGGGGCCCGTCCACGCCGGATAGCCCCGAGCACTGAAGGCCGCTCTCTTCTACACGCGCTCTCTAGCGCCGCGCATTGCACTTCGCACAGATAGATCTTAGGGACTCGCCTCTTCTGTGGACACACAATATACTGCATTCTCGCCGAAAAAAGCAAAAGCTGTCGTTTCCAAAAGAGCAAAATTTTTGTACACCCTCCTTTCAACCTGTCCAAATAAAACATCCCTAAGCAGGAAAGATGTCCGGTCCTTCCTGCATATCCCCTCCAATAATCCGGAGCAAAGCTGCAGCACAAGAGGCGGGATTGCCGGCTGTTCCCGCCACCATCTCCGTCCCAATCTCCGCGTTCCGGGAGGCACCTGCCTCGAAGGACCAGCAGATCGCTGATCAGCAACAACTGATCGAGCTGCTGTTGGAGGGTGAACAGGCAGAAACCCCAACACACGCTCCACACACACAAGCGCCTGCCGCAAACACGAGAGACATGCCCTCGCTATCACCTCTGGCGGCTCAGGCACCGACAGAATCGGAGCCAGAGTCCACAGAAGACACTGACAACTCCGAAGACGGACTTTGGCAGCAGGTCGGTGCACGACGCAAACCGCTTCAAAACACACAAACAAGTGAGCCAACAAACTCACGAGGCAACCGCCGAGTGCTTCTGCCAACTCCAACTACATCGCAAACGAACAACCCTGCGACTGCAGCACACAAACACGCAAACACACAAGCAGCTACACAGAACCCGAACAAGTCCTCGGTTGGCTTCCTACCAGTCATTATACACAACTATGGATAGCTTAGTCTCCAAAACAAAGAATTTAGTAAGAAAAACAACCCCACAACATTTTACTCCAAACTCACTAGGGACCACGCCGCACTGTACGCGGCGAACAAATCAGACTGCACGACTCTATTGGGAGTTTTGAATGAAAGAAAGGGAGAACACTTCACGTACAGGACAGTCCTGGAAAAGACCCAGCAGTGTGTGACCATGGGGGTAGAGTCACGAACCCCGATCGAGACAGTGCACGAGGAACTTACCGCCCTCGGATGGGAGTGCATTCGTGTAAATCGAATGACAGAGTTCGGCACAGCGGGACCATCGCACAACTACATGGTGGAGTTGGCCGACATATAAACTGCATATCAACAGACTCCATGGTATAATGTTGTTGTGGTCTTCAGTCCTGAGACTGGTTTGATGCAGCTCTCCATGCCACTCTATCCTGTGCAAGCTTCTTCATCTCCCAGTACCTACTGCAACCTACATCCTTCTGAATCTGCTTAGTGTATTCATCTCTTGGTCTCCCCCTACGATTTTTACCCTCCACGCTGCCCTCCAATATTAAATTGGCGATCCCTTGATGCCTCAGAATATGTCCTACCAACCGATCCCTTCTTCTGGTCAAGTTGTGCCACAAACTTCTCTTCTCCCCAATCCTATTCAATGCTTCCTCATTACTTCCTCATGGTATAATACGGGACAAAATAAAAACTTTCGAAATGAACAATGGGGACAGAAACTCGCAGAGCTAGATACCACACGTTCTGGCGTGTGGACATAACATTCCCACTCTACAAGGGCCATTTGGCCCAGCTTACTACGCGGCGGAGAAGGGACAGCTTATGGTCACAACACTTGCAGCGTCTATCATGCCGAATCTGCCTCTTTCAAATCCAGTATTCACGCTTGAAACGGACCAGGAGGTTACATGACTTGTAGCCTAGCTCTCGCGCGACGAAATTAGACGCACTAGTACAAATGAAATTACGTGGGCTATCAAGCATACCAACGCTACGAAAGCCCCTGGGCCTGATCGCATACAAAACCGTGTCCTCCAGGAGTTCACGGGTAGAGCCGTAGAACTCCTTGCACACATAACGAATGCCATCCTAAGACACCAACATTTCCCTGACTCTTGGAAGGCGGCCGAGGTCGTGATGTTCAGGAAGCCAGGGAAAGACCACTCCCTTCCACAAAATTACCGACCCATCAGTCTGCTGTGCTTGCTCAGCAAGATTGTTGAGAAGGTAATATTAAAACGCATCACTAGGCACTGCTTCGCCAACGACACCCTAAGACCGGAGCAATTCGGCTTTAGGAATCACCACTCAACAATACAACTCCTCCACGTAGTTGAACATATAACACACGGCTACAACATGAACGAAGTCAAAAGGGCCGTGTTCCTGGACATCGAAAAAGCTTTCGACCATCTTTGGCACAACGGCCTTATAAGCATACTAAGTGAAGGTGGTTTCTCGGACGGACTCGTAAGTCCCATCCACTCATATCTCACGAACAGATGTTTCAACACTGACGTGCAGGGCAAACAATCGACACAACACGGAATCCAAGCTGGAGTACCCCAGGGAAGCATCCTAGGGCCCATCTTTTTCAACCTGTACATTAACGACTTCCTAGCCACACAAAACACGACGTTAGCCATCTACGCGAATGACACAGCCCTCCTTGCGCAAGATTGGAAACCGTCGAACATTAATTCACGAATACAGACGGCATTCAGAACTGCTGATCCTTGATTGGAACGATGGCGTATTAAAGTAAACGTCGACAAGTGCGAAGCACTTCTGTTCACACGCAGACCGAAACTACTGCGCAAACATCAACACTGTAGACAGGTAACACTACATGCACGCCCAAACGTTCCCGAGAGAAAGTCAGATATCTCGGTGTCTGGCTGGACCGGAAACTTACATGGGGGGACCACATAGAGTACGTTGCCAACAGAGCGCACACGAGGCTCAAACAGCTGTGCCCAATGCTCAACAGGGAAAGCTCACTGAATAGGAGGGTGTCGAGGTCCATATCATGACACTGATTAGACCTCTGATGAAGTACACAGCTCCCGTCTGGGGATACGCAGCTCCTACACGACTGCGCCGCCTGCAGATCACACAGAACAAAGTGCTACGCATCATTAGCAACGCGCCACGCTACACACGTACCGTGGATCTTCACAACGAATACCGCCTTAAAACCCTCAAGGAAGTATTCAAAAAACACGCCACACGACTACACAGGAACTCGAGACACTCGAACAATCCTCTCATCCTTACTCTGGGAAACTACGATCACAACCATAGGTTGAAGCATAAGCGACCAAAGACACTGCTAGCTAGGGCATAGCAACCTATGGAAAGCTAACATACACCAACAAGCGGCAAACGCCGGCAAGCCCCTGCATATCAGCAACGTTGACTGAATATGCCAGCTGCCATTAAGGCCGACCAACTGGCTACAGCAGGGAAACCGACAAGTTCGCACACTGACGCACAAATACACCGCCAACGTTACCCCACACTGTGAATCTGATATGTGACCTATCGGACACAAAACGATGATGAACTTAAGTGTTACAGGTATGCTGACGCTCACCGAGAAATCAACACCGGCACCCAGCGGCAGCCGCCGAGTAACAGCACCGCACAACGTCAAAGGTATCGACCTGCATGATTCCTACTATGAACAAAGCCTACCCTTGCACCACCTGTCGCAGGCAGCAAGACATCCGCTGCTGCTCTTACCACCCGACCTAACTATCGCAGAGGATTTTTTCCCTTGGTTCTTGCCTTGGCACTTTTTTGCTCTGCCCATCAAACCGCTACCCTTCGTTCGACTTTCGACCCAATCTATCTCCAGACGAGCTCGTATTAATAGTTAAGCTGAACCAGACGTACGCAAATATCGCAGTACCCACATCCTGCGACACCTCACTGTAGCGAAAACTAACCCTTATGCAGAGATGGCAGTAAACCTTCTGAGTTGGCCATCATGCCGGGGGCGTGGAGGGGTTATACCTCAAAAAAAGAAAAAAAAATTGAAAGGAAGAAAGTCCTCGCGAGAGCGTTACAGAGATGCTCGACAAACTCCAGTGGCAGACGCTGCAAAAGAGGCGTTGTGCATCACGGAGAGGTTTACTGCTGACATCGCGGGAAGAGTCGGTCAACATGTCACTTCCTTCCACGAACGTCTCCCGAAATGTCCACAATGAGAAAATTCGAACTGGTACAGAGGCTAACCGAGAGTCATTCTTCCCACGCGCCATCCTCGCATGGAACAGGAAAAAAAAAGCACTCCGTCGTCAGGCCACAACGGGCCCTTCGGGACCATCCGACCGCCGTGTCCTCATCAGTTGAGGATGCGGACAGGAGGGGCGTGTGGTCAGCACACCGCTCTCCCGGTCGTTATGATGGTTTTCTTTGACCGGAGCCGCTACTATTCGGTCGAGCAGCTCCTCACTTGGCATCACGAGGCTGAGTGCACCCCGAAAAATGGCAACAGCGCATGGCAGCCCGGACGGTCACCCATCCAAGTGCCGGCCACGCCCGACAGCGCTTAACTTCGGTGATCTCACGGGAACCGGTATTGAACAGGAAAGGGGAGCATCAATTAATCGTAAGAGAAGTACCCTCCGCCATGCCACGTCAGATGGCTTGCGAAGTACCAGTGTACATGTAAATAAATGTAACGCATTGCGCGAATATAGTCGGAGAGTTCTATTGGCGTCCGATATCACTATTGGTTATAAATCTCTGGAAACTGCAACAACACTGAAATACACTATAAGAAAAAAAAGAAAGAAAAAGAAAATCGACCTAACACGAACGAATTATCCGAATAGGACGGAAATCTGCACATGTGAAGTACATGTACAGACAAACAAATGATTTCACTTTGAGAAAAATTGGATGATTAATCGAAGAGAAAGAGCTTCACAAATTGTGCAAGTCAGTAACGCGTTGGTCCACCTCTGGTCCTTATGCAAGCAGTCATTCGGCTTGGCACTGATTGACAGAGTTGCTGGATGTGCTCCCGGGGGGACATCGTGCCAAACTCCGTCCAACTGGCGCGTCACATCGTCAACATCCTCAGGTGGCTGGAGAGCCCTGCCCATGGTGCGGACAGATCCGGTGACCCTGCTTGCGAAAGTAGGGTTCGGCATCATCATCATCATCATTTAAGACTGATTATGCCTTTCAGCGTTCAGTCTGGAGCATAGCCCCCCTTATACAGTTCCTCCATGATCCCCTATTCAGTGCTAACATTGGTGCCTCTTCTGATGTTAAACCTATTACTTCAAAATCATTCTTAACCGAATCCAGGTACCTTCTCCTCGGTCTGCCCCGACTCCTCCTACCCTCTACTGCTGAATCCATCAGTCTCTTGGGTAACCTTGCTTCTCCCATGCGTATAACATGACCCCACCATCTAAGCCTGTTCGCCCTGACTGCTACATCTATAGAGTTCATTCCCAGTTTTTCTTTGATTTCCTCATTGTGGACACCCTCCTGCCATTGTTCCCATCTACTAGTACCTGCAATCATCCTAGCTACTTTCATATCCGTAACCTCAACCTTGTTGATAAGGTAACCTGAATCCACCCAGCTTTCGCTACCATACAACAAAGTTGGTCGAAAGATTGAACGGTGCACAGATAACTTAGTCTTGGTACTGACTTCCTTCTTGCAGAAGAGAGTAGATCGTAGCTGAGCGCTCACTGCATTAGCTTTGCTACACCTCGCTTCCAGTTCTTTCACTATGTTGCCATCCTGTGAGAATATGCATCCTAAGTACTTGAAACCGTCCACCTGTTCTAACTTTGTTCCTCCTATTTGGCACTCAATCCGTTTATATTTCTTTCCCACTGACATTACTTTCGTTTTGGAGATGCTAATCTTCATACCATAGTCCTTACATTTCTGATCTAGCTCTGAAATATTACTTTGCAAACTTTCAATCGAATCTGCCATCACAACTAAGTCATCCGCATATGCAAGACTGCTTATTTTGTGTTCACATATCTTAACCTCGGCAAGCAGGAGAAATTCTCCCCGTGCTCAGTCGGGCACTATCTTGTAGAAATGTAAGATCAGGGTGGCTTACTTTGAACGACAACTGAATGGGGCACAGATTATCGTCGACGGACGGCTGTGCCGCGGATGACAATCAAAGATGTCCTCAGACCATCGCTCTAGGTTCCCGGGCCGTATTATGGGCTACAGCCTGGAATCTCACTGACAGGAGTGGAATCGTCTTCAGTGATGAGTCCCATTTCGAACTGAGCCTCGTTGACCAGCGAAGGCGTGTCTGGAGACGCCCCAGACAGCAATAATGTACATTACTGGCCATTAAAATTGCTACACGAAGAAGAAACGCAGATGATAAACGGGTATTCATTGGACAAATATATTATACTAGACTTGACATGTGATTACATTTTCACGCAATTTGGGTGCATAGATCCTGAGAAATCAGTACCCAGAACAACCACCTCTGGCCGCAATAACGGCCTTGATACGCCTGGGCATTGAGTCAAACAGAGCTTGGATGGCGTGTACAGGTACAGCTGCCCATGCAGCTTCAACACGATACCACAGTTCATCAAGAGTACTGACTCGCGTATTGTGACGAGCCAGTTGCTCAGTCACCATTAACCAGACGTTTTCAGTTGGTGAGAGATCTGGAGAATGTGCTGGCCAGGGCAGCAGTCGAACATTTTCTGTATCTAGAGACGCCCATACAGGACATGCAAATGCGGTCGTGCATTATCCTGCTGAAATGTAGGGTTTCGCAGGGATCGAATGAACGGTGACCGAAGTGACCGAGACGTGTAACCAACGGTACCCCATACCATCACGCCGGGTGATACGCCAGTATGGCGATGACGAATACACGCTTCCAATGTGTGTTCACCGCAATGTCACCAAACACGGATGCGACCATCATGATGCTGTAAACAGAACCTGCATTCATCCGAAAAAATGACGTTTTGCCATTCGTGCACTCAGGTTCGTCGTTCAGTACACCATCGCAGGCGCTCCAGTCTGTGATGCAGCTTCAAGGGTAACCGCAGCCACGGTCTCCGAGCTGATAGTTGATGCTGCTGCAAACTTCGTCGAACTGTTCGTGCAGATAGTTGTTGTCTTCCAAACGTCCCCACCTGCTGACACAGGGATCGAGACGTGGCTACACGAGGCGTTACAGCCATGCGGATAAGATGCCTGTCATCTCGACTGCTAGTGATACGAGGCCGTTGGGATCCAGCACGGCGTTCCGTATTACCCTCCTGAACCCACCGATTCCATATTCTGCTAACAGTCACTGGATCTCGACCAACGGGAGCAGTAATGTCGTGATGCGATAAACCGCAATCGTGAAAGGCTACAATCCGACTTTTATCAAACTCGGAAAAGTGATGGTACGCATTTCTCCTCCTTACACGAGGCATCACAACAACGTTTCACCAGGCAACGCCGGTCAACTGCTGTTTGTTTGTGTATCCAGCAACTTTCACATGCTACGTCACATGTAGCATGTGAAAGTTGTTGGATTTGGTCGGGTTACTGCTGTAACTGAAATATCAAATTTTTTTGCAATCAAGACGGATTTTAAGTAACATTATAAAATCACTGATTGCTGTTATCCCATAAGACATTATGTCTGTTTTTGAAAAGCATAAAAGCCACATCTGAGAGTTCTCTGAAAGGATTTAAGCCGCTGGAATCTCTGTATGACCTAATATCATTCTTGAAGGCCGCAGTATTATCTACTTGTTTCCATTGGACAGTTGTGAGCCTGGACCACTGAAAATCAATTTTTGTTACTGTGCTGTCTGACAAGCCCATTCCTTAGTCAGCGATACTATTGGTTCTTTACCACTGTCAAGAATACGTTTATGACAACAAAAATTCCAAATTCCGGGGCAAAGTTTCAGCTGCGGCATAAGGTACCGCCAGCTCCGTGGAATGGCAGACACAACGAATTAAGACAAGATGAACTTCTCTTTTCAATTTCTGACAAACACAGTAATTGATGTCTACAATAACTGCTGCATTGCTAGTACCCCTACCGCGCATTAAATGAATGTTCAAGCCGTACTCATTAAGCAAAGTTTTCAAACCATTGGTTACTGGCATTGGGTTGCCTTCCTCTAACTCTAAAACTCCCAAGAATGTGGAAACAATGCGACCTTGGACCCCAGAAAAGAATGTCACACACGCAGCTAACAATTTACTGGCACTAATGTCTGTAGATTCATCCAAAAGTACACTGAAATATACGTCTTCTATGTCCTTTTTCAGACTGGTCTTGAAATGTGGGTAAAGAATGTTTTTAATCACACCGCTACACTTGCTTATATGCAAACGCATCTGAGAGATATGGTCAGCACCTATAAAACACCTTTTTGAAAGGCTGCAGAGGTGACCCACAGATCTTATTGCGAAATGGTTAGCCACGAATAAACATAATGCAGCTTCAGCAACAGAAACTTCATTGGACTGCCTAACTACATGTGGATCTAGTTTCAATTGTCCCTGTGAAGAAAAAGGTGCCGCAGCTTTTACATGTTTTTTGGTTTTTGAATGATTCAATAAATCCGACAGATGCGAATTCAAATTGCACTGGAAAAATCGACATCGCACACTAGAAGGATCGGCGGGTATCTCAAGAAGTCAGTCTTTCTATTGTTTATTGCTAAGCCACTCTTTTCTAAACTTTTGGGTGTATTTTTTGTCCTTTTGCTTCGACATTTTGATGAGACAACTAATAAAAAAGTAAAGAAAATCACTGACTACAACGCGATTAACTGCACAATAAACACTAATAATTCAACACTATGCATTGAACCGACTTCGGCCCACGGTAACTTGTAACTGCCATGCTAAAAGCAAAGAACTAAGACTATGAAGGATTGTTCTGTTGTGTTGAGGCAGGGGAAACACTAATCGAAATCTGATTATTAAGAGTTAGCTGGAGCCATATTGTCGCCAGTTCACGATTTTTCACTCTAAATACAATTTCAAATTGTATAATGGAAAGACTGAATTAAAGGGAAAGATATTGTTGCGGACATCAATCCACAAATCCGTTAAAAAATCCGTTGACCACTAAGTGCAAAATTTCACCCGCTGACAGTGTGTAAAATCTGTCAAATTTAGCGGAAATTCCGCTAACTTAGCAACCCTGTTGGAATCGAGTTTTGCTGCCACATTGTTTGAATGTCATTGTTGGCTGTGCACTGGGATAAGAGAGGAGACAGGTGTCACTCCTGACTCCTGGCTAGAGTGTCCATTCCTCATCACTGGGCATTGGCGAAGCGCTCTCTATTTCGCTGTGAATGGCAGTTCCAATACATTAGTCAAAATGTGCTGAGGTTAATAACATCTTATCAGAACCATTTTATTCTTTCATAAATATAATAATGCACTCTCATAGCTGAATGATAACATTCACTCTTTTCGTGTTTTAGGTCTCTGTTCCGTTACTGGTGACAGCACCAATTTAAGTTAACACGCCCAACGCTGAAACCTAGTCAGATTTTTTGTAAATTTGTGGTAATGTCTTATGGGACCAAACTACTTAGGTTTCCGGTCCCTAAGCTTCCACACTACTCGATCTAACTTAAACTAACTTACGCTAAGGACGACACACACACCCATACCCGAGGGAGGACTCGAACGTCCGACGGGGGGAGCCTCGCGAACCGTGACAAGACGTCTTAGACCACGCAGCTAGTCCGCGCTACTAAACCGACTCAGATGAAATTATTTGTACCAAACTCTGAGCCACACGATATTTACTATTTATTTACCTATGTATATTATAATAAAATTTTTATTATTATACGGGACGTCCTAGGAGGAATGGTCAATGTTCAGGTATGTGTCACAAACGATTATTTTAAACAAAAAACTTCATACGGACGTATGCGCTATTCCGAGTTGTTTCCCTGACAGAACACATTTGATGTATATTGTCATTTGTTTTTCTGTGTAGCTCAATATGTTATGAGGTTTTCACAAGCGCATATGCACAGCGGTTAGTAGACATTTCAGTATGGGTTTTACAAAGTTTCCATTGAGAAAATACGTAATTTTAGCACATTGACCTCCACGCTTTATCACACACATCGCAGCTGTTGTACAGTTGACAATTGTTGTTGTTGTTGTTGTGGTCTTCAGTCCTGAGACTGGTTTGATGCAGCTCTCCATGCTACTCTATCCTGCGAAAGCTTCTTTATCTCCCAGTACCTACTGCAACCTACATCCTTCTGAATCTGCTTATTGTATTCGTCTCTTGGTCTCCCTCTACGATTTTTACCCTCCACGCTGCCCTCAAGTACGAAATTGGTGATTCCTTGATGCCTCAGAACATATCCTACCAACCAATCCCTTCTTCTGGTCAAGTTGTGCCACAAACTCCTCTTCTCCCCAATCCTATTCAATACCTCCTCATTAGTTATGTGATCTACCCATCTAATCTTCAGCATTCTTCTGTAGCACCACATTTCGAAAGCTTCGATTCTCTTCTTGTCTAAACTATTTATTGTCCATATTTCACTACCATACATGGCTACACTCCATACAAATAGTTTCAGAAACGACTTCCTGACACTTAAATCGATGTTAACAAATTTCTCTTCTTCAGAAACGCTTTCCTTGCCATTACCAGTCTACATTTTATATCCTCTCTACTTCGACCATCATCAGTTATTTTGCTCCCCAAATAGCAAAACTCCTTTACTACTTGAAGTGTCTCGTTTCCTAACCTTATTCCCTCAGCATCGCCCGTCTTAATTCGACTACATTCCATTATCCTCGTTTTGCTTTTGTCGATGTTCATCTTATATCCTCCTTTCAAGACCCTGTCCATTCCGTTCAACAGCTCATCCAAGTCCTTTGCTGTCTCTGGCAGAATTACAATTTCATCACCGAACGTCAAAGCTTTTATTTCTTCTCCATGGATTTTAATACCTACTCCGAATTTTTCTTTTGTTTCCTTTACTGCTCGCTCAATATACAAATTGAATAGCATCGGGGGGAGGCTACAACCCTGTCTCACTCCCTTCCCAACCACTGCTTCCCTTTCATGTCCCTCGACTCTTATAACTGCCATCTGGTTACTGTACAAATTGTAAATAGCCTTTCGCTCCCTGTATTTTACCCCTGCCACCTTCAGAATTTGAAAGAGAGTATTCCAGCCAACATTGTCAAAAGCTTTCTCTAAGTCTACAAATGCTAGAAACGTAGGTTTGCCTTTCCTTAATCTTTCTTCTAAGATAAGTCGTAGGATCAGTATTGCCTCACGTGTTCCAACATTTCTACGGAATCCAAACTGATCTTTCCCGAGGTCGGCTTCTACCACTTTTTCCATTCGTCTGTAAAGAATTCGAGTTAGTATTTTGCAGCTGTGACTTCTTCAACTGATAGTTCGGTAATTTTCACATCTGTCAACACCTGCTTTCTTTGGGATTGGAATTATTATATTCTTCTTGAAGTGTGAGGGAATTTCGCCTGTCTCATACATCTTGCTCAGCAGATGGTAGAGTTTTGGCAGGACTGGCTCTCCGAAGGCTGTCAGTAGTTCTAATGGAATGTTGTCTACTCCCAGGGCCTTGTTTCGACTTAGGTCTTTCAGTGCTCTGTCAAACTCTTCACGCAGTATCATATCTCCCATTTCATCTTCATCTACATCCTCTTCTATTTCCATAATTTTGTCCTCAAGAACATCGCCCCTGTATAGACTCTCTATATACTCCTTCCACCTTTCTGATTTCCCTTCTTTGCTTAGAACTAGGTATCTATCTGAGGTCTTGATATTCATGCAAGTGGTTCTCTTTTCTCCAAAGGTCTCTTGAATTTTCCTGTAGGCAGTATCTATCTTATCCCTCGTGAGATAAGCCTCTACATCCTTACATTTGTCCTCCAGCCATCCCTGCTTAGCCATTTTGCACTTCCTGTCGATCTCATTTTTGAGACGTTTGTATTCCTTTTTGCCTGCTTCAATTACTGCATTTTTGTATTTTCTCTTTTCATCAATTAAATTCAGTATCTCTTCTGTTACCGAAGGATTTCTACTAGCCCTCGTCTTTTTACCTACTTGATCCTCCGCTGCCTTCACTACTTCATCCCTCAGAGCTACGCATTCTTCTTCTACTGTATTTCTTTCCCCCAATCCCGTCAATTGTTCCCTTATGCTCTCCCTGAAACTCTGTACAACCTCTGCTTCTTTCAGTTTATCCAGGTCGCATCTCCTCAAATTCCCACCTTTTTGTAGTTTCTTCAGTTTTAATCTACAGTTCGTAACCAATAGATTGTGGTCAGAGTCCACATCTGCCCCTGGAAATGTCTTACAATTTAAAACCTGGTTCCTAAATCTCTGTCTTACCATTATATAATCTATCTGATACCTTCCAGTATCTCCAGGATTCTTCCATGTATACAACCTTCTTTTATGGTTCTTGAACCAAGTGTTAGCTATGATTAGGTTACGCTCTGTGCAAAATTCTACCAGACGGCTTCCTCTTTCATTTCTTACCCCCAATCCATATTCACCTACTATGTTTCCTTCTCTCCCTTTTCCTACTCTCGAATTCCAGTCACCCATGACTATTAAATTTTCGTCTCCCTTCACTACCTGAATAATTTCTTTTATCTCATCATACATTTCATCACTTTCTTCATCATCTGCAGAGCTGGTTGGCATATAAACTTGTTCTATTGTAGTAGGCGTGGGCTTCGTATCTATCTTGGCCTCAATAATGCGTTCACTATGCTGTTTGTAGTAGCTTACCCGCACTCCTATTTTTTTATTCATTATTAAACCTACTCCTGGATTACCCCTGTTTGATTTTGTATTTATAACCCTGTATTCACCACAGTTGACAATAGATGTTCGAATATCCCACCGCCATCTTCAGTGCGTTTCCGCACTCTTGGAAAGATGTGTTGTATTGCTTGTCCGAGGGCCTCTGCATGTTCCCTAATGAGGACAACAGTGTCCATGACGCGAACAAGCTGTTGATGTCGCGTATCCACTTTTCGTTCGTACATCTCAGACTTCATCCAGCCCCACAAACAATCTACCACGACCAATCCAGCGATGAGACTGGTAAAATATGGAGGGGCCCCCGTCATGCTGAAAATTCAGCGTAGCTATAATTAAACTATCGCCAATTGAGAGGTCCCCCATCACAAACTAGTGATCGCAGGACAACGAAACTTTGTGTAACATTTGTAATGGCGTGCACAAAAGAAATGGCGAATAAACCATTGAAAGGTACACATTTTAGTTTCTACATGAGATGGTACTGTTTTTTAATTGCGCACTATATTTACCTTCCAGGTTACAAACGTTTCTAAATGTGACGGCCATCTGCATCGACGATAGCCTGGGACCGCACTATAGATACCATTTCACAAGTGTTCGCAGAACTTTTCGAACTGTGGACCGTGGAATGTTCAGCTGTCGTGACACAGCTCGTGCACTCCTTGTACATCACACATTGCGTCCAGCATTGTCAGCCACGGCAACAGTAACTTCTCCAAGAATTTGTGGCGCAATTGGCCGTCGAACTCTCCCACTAACAATTCACGAATCAACTGTCAATCCGAACTTCCGACTCATGTTATTCAACCTCAATGTAGAAAGAGGACCTCTCCGTATTCCTTAATGCCTCCATACTAGCAGCACTAATGCTGTTGCTTTGATAAAACAGCTTCACGAGTAAAGTCCTGCTCACTTTATCCAGGCCCGTGTTGACTGTCTTCACACTGATGTTGTGGCAGAGCACCTGAAGGAAAATTTGGAAAATATTTTGAGTAGACTTCCCCACCATATTATAGTTCTGGGTGCAGATTTTGATTTGCTAGATACAGATTGGGAGACTCAAACGTTTATAACGGGTGGCAGGGACAAAGAATCCAGTGAAATCTTTTTAAGTACATTATCTGAAAACTAGCTTGAGCAGTTAAACAGAGAACCGAATCGTGGCGATAACATATTAGACCTTCTGGTAACAAACAGACCCGAACTATTTGAAACAGTTAACGGAGAACAGGGAATCAGCGATCATAAACATTTTTCTGCTTAGCAAAAGTGACAAAAAGCAGATTTCAGAGTACTTGCCGGCTCAACACAAAAGTTTTGTCTCCAAGTACAGATAGTGTTGAGGATCAGTGGACAAAGTTCAAAACCGTCGTACATAATGCGTTAGATGAATATGTTGCCAAGCAAGATCGTAAGAGATGCAAAAGAGCCACCGTGGTACAACAACCGGCTTAGAAAACTGCTGCGGAAGTGAAGGGAACTTCACAGCACACATAAACATAGGCCAAGCCTTGCAGACAAACAAAATTTACGCGAAGCGAAATGTAGTGTGAGGAGAGTTATGCGAGAGGCGTTCAATGAATTTGAAAGTAAAGTTCTATGTACTGACTTGGCAGAAACTCCTAAGACATTTTGGTCTTATGTCAAAGCGGTAGGTGGATCAAAACAAAATGTCCAGACACTCTGTGATCAAAATGGTACTGAAACAGAGGATGACAGACTAAAGGCCGAAATACTAAATGTCTTTTTCCAAAGCTGTTTCACAGAGGAAGACTGCACAGTAGTTCCCTCTCTAGATTGTCGGACAGATGACAAAATGGTAGATATCGAAATAGACAACAGAGGGATAGAGAAACAATTAAAATCACTCAAAAGAGGAAAGGCCGCTGGACCTGATGGGATACCAATTCGATTTTACACAGAGTACGCGAAGGAACTTGCCCCCCTTCTTGCAGCGGTGTACCGTAGGTCTCTAGAAGAGCGTAGCGTTCCAAAGGATTGGAAAAGGGCACAGGTCATCCCCGTTTTTAAGAAGGGACGTCGAACAGATGTGCAGAACTGAAGACCTATATCACTAACGTCGATCAGTTGTAGAATTTTGGAACACGTATTAGGTTCGAGTATAATGACTTTTCTGGAGACTAGAAATCTACTCTGTACCAATCAGCATGGGTTTCGAAAAAGACGATCGTGTGAAACCCAGCTCGCGGTATTCGTCCACGAGACTCAGAGGGCCATAGACACGGGTTCACAGGTAGATGCCGTGTTTCTTGACTTCCGCAAGGCGTTCGATACAGTTCCCCACAGTCGTTTAATGAACAAAGTAAGAGCATATGGACTATCAGACCAATTGTGTGATTCGATTGAAGAGTTCCTAGGTAACAGAACGCAGCATGTCATTCTCAATGGAGAGAAGTCTTCCTGTCTTATCCCCGAATATTCACTATTCCTCCTGAGACACCCTGTACAGGGTGGATCACAATTAAAAGAGCGGACTGACACGTGTGAAAGTTTAAGGTAACAAAAACAGAAACCTTCCAATAAACATGAGTCCGCAAACGAAACGCCTGCTACAAAATCGCAAATTGTTGTTAGGAGCTCCTAAAGCCTTCAACATGGAACGTTTTGCTGGTTAGTACAAATGCATTTGAAATTTAAAGTTTTGGATTAAGTCCTCGTCTAATTGTGCTGTAGGTAGATTCACTCTGACACAGTTTTGAAGCAGGCAAGTAGAGCACCGACTTTCTGAACGGTATCAAGTGCGCTGCTGGATGGTAAGCGAACAAGCGGGTGAACCCGTTTCGCCAACACGTCGCTGACGGTTGCACTTGCGAAGGACGAAGGCACACATACCAGATGAATTCCATTTCATTACACACCGATTTCGACGATACGACGCAACTTTCTGCAGCCTGAAGTGAACCTTGCTTCTCTTCGCGGCCGAGCACTGCCGTCAGCATGGCACCAACTTGAAATGCCACTCACCCGTTGAGGCAATTTTTTCCGTGCATCGCCTGTCCCTTGGCGTTGTCGCTGCGCTTATCCCTGCCTTGGAGCCCAGCGTTGTTAAAGACAGAGGCTTCTGTGTGGACACTTGGATGCTGTTGTTCTCCAGCACTGAATCGGCAAACGATGCGTTGTAATTTGACCATCACATCCGAGCTAGTCGATAGTGACCTTTGTAATCCATACTTTTACGATCAAAGATGACAGCTTTTACCCAAATCAATGTATTCACCATAGGCGCTTCACGTTGTGGCACTAGGACTTTGGCGGCCTGGTGTGATGCCGTATACCTTCACAGAATAGTGCCACGCAGAAACATTCTATTCACTAACATGACAAGCGCTGATCTTAACTGAGTAACTACGTTATATACCAAACTCGTTGAAATAATGTCTCATTCCCGCAATAATTCCACCGTCAAATCTCCAGGGCAGGTAACTTATTATTATCTTACACTCCTGGAAATTGAAATAAGAACACCGTGAATTCATTGTCCCAGGAAGGGGAAACTTTATTGACACATTCCTGGGGTCAGATACATCACATGATCACACTGACAGAACCACAGGCACATAGACACAGGCAACAGAGCATGCACAATGTCGCCACTAGTACAGTGTATATCCACCTTTCGCAGCAATGCAGGCTGCTATTCTCCCATGGAGACGATCGTAGACATGCTGGATGTCGTCCTGTGGAACGGCTTGCCATGCCATTTCCACCTGGCGCCTCAGTTGGACCAGCGTTCGTGCTGGACGTGCAGACCGCGTGAGACGACGCTTCATCCAGTCCCAAACATGCTCAATGGGGGACAGATCCGGAGATCTTGCTGGCCAGGGTAGTTGACTTACACCTTCTAGAGCACGTTGGGTGGCACGGGATACATGCGGACGTGCATTGTCCTGTTGGAACAGCAAGTTCCCTTGCCGGTCTAGGAATGGTAGAACGATGGGTTCGATGACGGTTTGGATGTACCGTGCACTATTCAGTGTCCCCTCGACGATCACCAGTGGTGTACGGCCAGTGTAGGAGATCGCTCGCCACACCATGACGCCGGGTTTTGGCCCTGTGTGCCTCGGTCGTATGCAGTCCTGATTGTGGCGCTCACCTGCACGGCGCCAAACACGCATACGACCATCATTGGCACCAAGGCAGAAGCGACTCTCATCGCTGAAGACGACACGTCTCCATTCGTCCCTCCATTCACGCCTGTCACGGCACCACTGGAGGCGGGCTGCACGATGTTGGGGCGTGAGCGGAAGACGGCCTAACGGTGTGCGGGACCGTAGCCCAGCTTCATGGAGACGGTTGCGAATGGTCCTCGCCGATACCCCAGGAGCAACAGTGTCCCTAATTTGCTGGGAAGTGGCGGTGCGGTCCCCTACGGCACTGCGTAGGATCCTACGGTCTTGGCGTGCATCCGTGCGTCGCTGCGGTCCGGTCCCAGGTCGACGGGCACGTGCACCTTCCGCCGACCACTGGCGACAACATCGATGTACTGTGGAGACCTCACGCCCCACGTGTTGAGCAATTCGGCGGTACGTCCAGCCGGCTTCCCGTATGCCCACTATACGCCCTCGCTCAAAGTCCGTCAACTGCACATACGGTTCACGTCCACGCTGTCGCGGCATGCTACCAGTGTTAAAGACTGCGATGGAGCTCCGTATGCCACGGCAAACTGGCTGACACTGACGGCGGCGGTGCACAAATGCTGCGCAGCTAGCGCCATTCGAAGGCCAACGCCGCGGTTCCTGGTGTGTCCGCTGTGCCGTGCGTGTGATCATTGCTTGTACAGCCCTCTCGCAGTGTCCGGAGCAAGTATGGTGGGTCTGACACACCGGTGTCAATGTGTTCTTTTTTTCCATTTTCAGGAGTGTATTTCTATATGATCTGCATCATCATCAGTTATTGGCCAAAGAACGGCAGGTAAAAGCAAAGTGTACGTCACTGGACGTACAAATCTGCTGTGAATAAAGAGAGGTTTGTCAACTGAATCATCGTCCGTTAATAAATTAACTTTAGCTGGACGGAACGTGCGCGCCGGCTGGAGTGGCCGTGCGGTTCTAGGCGCTACAGTCTGGAACCGCGTTACCGCTACGGTCGCAGGTTCGAATCCTGCCTCGGGCATGGATGTGTGTGATGGCCTTAGGTTACTTAGGTGTAAGTAGTTCTAAGTTCTAGGGGACTGATGACCATAGCAGTTAAGTCCCATAGTGATCAGAGCCATTCGAACCATTTTTTGAACGGAACGTGCGAAAAACGAATCTGTTCCTAAAAATCTAAAATTTTAGATCTGCCACGCCACAGTGGACAATAAAAGTGGAAATACATCTTTAATCATATGAATACATTCTGAAATTAAGGGATGATGATGATGATGATGTTAGGTTTGTGGGGCGCTCAGCTACGCAGTCATCAGCACCCGTACGAAGTCCCAATTTTTAGACAATCTAATTTTTCTGCAGTGCCATCTAGCCACTGTCACGAATGATGATGAAGATGATGATGATGAAATGATGAGGACAACACAAACACCGAGTCCCCGGGAATTGAGAGGAAACTGACGTACAGAACACGACACTACACCAGATTTTGAAAATATATAAATGTGTGTAGGCGTTGCATGGAAGCGTCTTGATCGCGAAAAACTTTATTTACGACGTGTTTCGAGTAACCATCATCTGATAAAATATGTTTACGTACAGTGCCATGGGCAATCGCCCTTAGACATATTTGCAAAAAATGTAATTTGGACACATTGCATGCCATCTGATGATGATTACTCGAAACATGTCATAAATAAGGTTTTTAGCGGTCAAAACGTTTCCATAGAATTACTATATACCAAGTCTGGATGGTCGCATAACTTACATATGGAAGACTTCATCGGTCAGATGGTTATAAATGCGTGTGACACCCGTTGATTTCGTACGAATTAAAGTACATTTGATGCTGGTAAATCTTCAAAAGTTATCGAAAATGCACGGTACTCAAAAGTTCGCTCGCAGTCGATAGTGAGAAAGCAACTTAAATAATGTCCACCGTTTGAATGTGCTAAATCGTGAAATCGGATTTGTGTTAATACCTGTAAGACTTCAGTACAAATGTGTATCCATACTCTACGCTATGCACTTTGCGTGACATCTTCCACACTGCCGTGCTGACGATGAACTCGCTAACTTCGTTCATGTTACTGGAAACTTCGAAATACGATTGGCACACCCGTAGTGGTCTGTTCCCGTTAGAAGTGGCCGACAGGCGTTATTCATCCTTGGCCAGTCTCGTGGAGGCGCTTAGCCTGTGCCTGACAAAAAACATCGACCTCGTGTGAGTACCTTGCCGCTCTGCGTCCAGCGAATGAGTGGAAAAATACAGCACCTGCCCTTGCGACAGTCCCTGGGCCGCTGTCAGCAGCTAAGAGGACTGCTCCACGAGGAAAGAGCACCGAGCTGTGGACGACGTGAATCCAGAAGAGTGCGCAGTACGATATGATAACACAAACACCTTCATCCACTCATTCATTATGCAATTCGTCTCCACCCTTGTGCGATCTTTATAAAATGCACACATGAATGACAGTTTTTCTACTGTAGTAGCAACAGCCCTCCATGTGATGTGGGCTACCATTCTGGTAGTGTACACAGTTAGAGTTTGTTAGATATAACAGTAGCGCTCTAGTAATGAGGAAACTAAGTCATTGTCACGGTTCACAAAGTACCCCAATATACATCATGCGTTGAGTCATTCCCCCGTGGTAACGGCAACGCAGAGATAATACTCATCAATAGTTGTGCGAACAACTATGCCTACAAATAAGCTCTTTCTTTTATAAACCATGTCTACAAGAAACTCTGTCGATGAATTATGTTTGTATTTGCCTCTGTAATATTAATTACTCGTTTTATGGCAAATATTTTGTAAAATGTGGTAGTATTTACGTATGAAGCACAACTGAGTCAACAGCCGTTCTACCTTACCCACCACCCTTCCCACCAGCTCATTAACGAGAAATATACCACTTTCATGCCATCTGACCTTGCAAAAAAGTTTATGACCACGAATGGCATTTCGGTCTCCTGGTCAAACTAAAGCCCTATGTACTTCCAATAAACTATGTCCACCTTTTGCGTCCCCTCTATCCAAACGCCCAGACACGACAATAATTCTCGAATCTTCGAACATCTGCAGGTGTACCCCAGTCTCTGTCCTTTCTTCGTTCCTGCTGATAGTCCTAATCTCCCCTCCCTCCTCCCCCTCTATTCCTTCTTCTGTCCATCTCACCCAGTACGCCGACTGTGCCTTTCTATTTCTGTATCCCACTAAGCAGGCAAGGGTGGACTAAGCAGGCATCTGTGGCCTAAGTGGCATGTGTGGACTGAGCAGACATGTGTGGACTAAGCAGCCATTTGTGGACTAAGAAGTGTGTGTGGACTGAGTATGCATGTGTGGAAAGAGTATGCCTGTGTTGACTAATCAGGCAGGTGTGAACTAAGCAGGCATATGTGGACTAAGTAGGCCTGTGTGGACTAAGCAGGCATGTGTGGACTAAGCAGTCATGTGTAGACTGAATGTGCATGTGTGGACTAAGCAGGTAACTGTGGACAAAGCAGACATGTGAGACCTAAGCATCCATGTGTGGACTTAGCAGGCATGTTCGGACTACAGAGGCATTTGTGGATTAAGCATGCACGTGTGGTCTGAGTATGCAAGTGTGGACTGAGTGGCCACATGGGAACTAAGCAGGCATGTGTGGACTGAGTGGACATGTATGGACTATGCTGGCATGTGTGGACTAAGCTGGCATGAATGGACTAAGCAGTCATGTGTGGATTAAGCAGGCATATGAGGACTAAGCAGGCATTTGTGGACTAAACAGGCATGTGTGGACTAAGTAGGTAGTGTAGTCTAGGCAGGTATGTGTGGACTGCGAAGGCATGTGTGGTCTAAGCAGGTATGAGTCGACTAAGCAGGCATGTGTGGACTAAGCAGGCACATGTGGATTGAGTGTGCATGTGTTGACTAAGCAGGCATGTGCAAACTAAGCAGATATGTGTGGAATAAGCAGGCACATGTGGACTGAAGCGCATGTGTTGACTAAGCAGGCAAGTGTGGACAAAATAGGCATGTGTGGACTAAGCAGCCATGTGTGGACTTAGCAGGCATGTGTGGACTAAGCAGGCATGTGTGTACTAAGTAGGCTCTTGTAGACTAGGCAGGTATGTGTGGACTGCGAAGGCGTGTGTGGACTAAGCAGGCATGTGTGGACAGAGCGAGCATGTGTGGACAAAGCAGGCACAAGGTGATTGAGTGTGCATGTGTCGACTATGCAGGCACGTGTGATCTAAGCAGGCACATGGACGATGAATGTGCATATGTGGATTAAGCTGGCATGTGTGCACTAGGCAGCCATGTGTGGACTATGGAGGCATGTGTGGGCTAAGCAGGCACAGGTGGACTGAGTGTGCATGTGTGGACTAAGCAGGTGTGTGTGGACTAAGCAGGCATATGCGGACTGTGAAGGCACGTGTGGACTAAGCAGCCATGTGTCGACTAAGCAGCCATGTGTGGACTAAGCATATATGTGTGGACTCAGCAGGCACATGTTGAATGATGTGCATGTCTTGACTAAGCAGGCAAGTATGGATTAAGCAAACATGTGTGGACTAAGCAGGCGTTTGTGAACCAAGCAGGCATGTGTAGACTAAGTGTGCATGTGTCGATTAATCAGGCAAGTGTAGACCAAGCAGGCATGTGTGGCCTACACAGGCATGTGTGGATTTAGCTGGCATGTGTGGACTAAGCAGGCATGTGTGGACTAAGCAGAAGTGTGTGGACTGAAGATGCATGTGTGGACTAAGCAAGCAAATGTGGACTAGGCATTTATGTGCAGACTAAGCAGGAATTTGTGAAATGAGCAAGCATGCATCGACTAAGCGGGCATGTGTGGGCTAAGCAGGCATGTGTGAATTGAGTATGCATGTGTGGACTGAGTATGCATGTGTGGGCTATGCAGGCACGTGTCGAGTAAGCAGGCATTTGTGGACTAAGTAGTCCTGTGTAGAGTATGCAGGCATGTGTTGACTAAGCATGCATGTGTTTACTAAGCAGACATGTGTTGACTAACAAGCATGTGTGGACTTAGCAGGCATGTGTACAATAATCAGGCAAGTGTGGACTTATTAGGCGTGTGTGGCCTGTTTGTGCATGTGTGGACTAAGGGGACATATGTGGATTTAGGAGGCATGTGTGGACTAATCATGCATGTGTGGACTAAACATGCATGTGCAGATTAAGCAGGCATGTGTGGACTAAGCAGGCATATACAGACAAAGCAGGCATGAGTGGCTAAGCAGGGACATGTGGACTAAACAGGAAGATGTGGATTGAGTATGCATGTGAGGACTGAGTATGCAGGTGTGGACTAAGCAGGCACATGTGGAGTCAGTGTGCATGTGTGGGCCATGCAGGCAGGTGTAGACTAAGCAGGCATGTGTCATCTATGCGGGCAAGTGTGGATTAAGCAGGCACATGAGGACTCAGTGTGCATGTGTGGACAAACATTCATGTGTTGACTAAGCATGCACCAGTGGACTGAGTGTGCATGTATGGACTAAGTGGGCATGTGAGGACTAAGCAGGCAAGTGTGGACTAAGCAGGCATTCGTGGACTAACCTGGCTTGTGTGGACTAAGCAGGCATATGTGGAGTTAGCAGGCATGTATGGACTATGCAGGCATGTGTACACTAAGCAGGCATGTGTGGACTAAGCATGCATATGTGGAGTAGGCAGACATGTGTGGAGTAAGCAGGCATGTGTGGACTGAGCTGCAATGTATGGTTTAAGCAGGCTAGTGTGAATAAGCAGGCATGTGTGGACTAATCATACATCCGTGGACTAAAAAGGCATATGTGGACTAAGCTGGGATGTGTGGAGTAAGCAAGCACGTGTGGACTGAGTGTCGATGTGTGGACTAAGCAGGCATGTGTGGACTAGGGAGGCATGTGTGGACTAAGGTGGTATTTGTGGACTAAGCGGCAATGTGTGGTTTAAGCAGGCTAGTGTGGAATAAGCAGGCATGTGTGGAGTTAGCAGGCATGTATGGACTATGCAAGCATGTGTGGACTAACTAGGCATGTGTGGACTAAGCTGGGATGTGTGGAGTAAGCAAGCACGTGTGGACTGTGTGTCCATGTGTGGACTAAGCAGGCATGTGTGGACTATGCAGGCATGTGTATACTAAGCAGGCATGTGTGGACTATGCAGGTATGTGTGGACTGTGTATGCATGTGTGTATTAAGCAGGCATGTGTAGACTAAGTAGGCATGTGTGGACTAATCAGGTATGTGTGGACTGTGTATGCATGTGTGTATTAAGCAGGCATGTGTGGATTAAGCAGGCATGTGTGTAAGAAGCGGACATGCGTGGACTAAGCAAGCATGTGTGGACTAAGCAGGCATGTGTGGACTAAGCAGGCATGTTTGGACTAAACAGGCCTGTGTGGACTAAGCAGGCATATGTGGACTAAGCTGGCATGTGTGGACTATGCAGGGATGTGTGCAATAAGCAGGTTAGTGTGGACTAAACAGGCATGTGTTGACTAAGCAGGCATGTGCGGACTAAGCAGGCATGTGTGGGCTAAGCAGGCACATGTGGACTGAGTATGCATGTGTGGACTAAGCAGGCATGAATGGGCTAAGCAGGCATGTGAGGACTAATCAGGTACATGACAACTGTTCAGGTATATGTGGACTAATCAGGTATATGTGGACTAAGGAAGCACATGTCATCTAAATGCACATACGTGAACTTAACGTGGTTGTATGAATTAATGTTGGGTGTTTCTTTGTGTAATCATGTGTAGACTATTGTGGCGTGTGTGGACTTATTAGGTTTGTATGTTGTACGCATTTTCATGTGGACTAAACTGGTAAATGTGTTCTAAACAGGAATGTCTCTACCGAGAAATTGGTTATGATATGAGAAATCATGTGTAGATGAGGCAGGCATGTTACTACTATACAGGATTTTTTTTGTATGGTTTTAGGGTGCACAACTACAGTGGTTATTAGCGCTTAGACTAAGTTATTAATGCACTGAAAGGCACAAGGTTAAAACAGCAACTAAAAAGGACAACACTACAAAAGGCACATTGACAAGCAAGGGATTAAAAGAAAACAACATATTCAAATGTCCTTAGACAGGCTTGTCAAGTGGATAAAACGAAGAACGCGAGCAGCTGCTCCTGGATCGTCCGCTAAAATGTCATCCAGAGTACATGGCAGGCCAAGATCAATGCGCAGTGTATTAAAATTCGGACAGGACGTTAAAATGTGGTGTACCGTCAGCAATTGCCCACATGGCGCAGCCGTCAGCAGATGGCGATGGCTGAACCGGCAGTGTCCAATCCGTAACCGGGCCAAAACGACCTCCTCCCGCCGAGAAGGGCGTGAAGAAGTCGCCCAAGCCGTAGGGAGAGGTTTCGAGGCCCGAAGCTTGTTTTCAGTAAGTGTAGACCAATCGGCATGCCACAGCGATAAAATGCGCTGACAAAAGACCCTGCTACAATCAGATGAAGGCGCACAACAAGATGCTGCCCGAGGCTGGAGGACCGCAGCCTCGACTGCGGCATCTGCAGCTTCGTTCCCTGGGATACCGACATGGCCAGGAACCCACATAAAGCTAACCGGAGAACCGTCGTCCGCCAGCAGCTGAAGAGAGCGTTGGATCCGGTGCACGAAAGGGTGAACCGGATACGGATCACTGCGGCTCTGGATGGCGCTCAGGGAATCAGAGCAGATGACATAAGCAGAATGTCGGTGGCGGCGGATGTAAAGATCAGCCTGGTAGATGGCAAATAGTTCAGCTGTGAAGACCGAAGAATGGCCATGGAGCCGGTATTTGAAACTGTGTGCCCCGACAATAAAAGAACACCCGACACCGTCATTGGTCTTAGAGCCATCTGTATAAATGAAGATCGTGTTAATGAACTGCGAACGAAGTTCGACAAACCATGAGCGGTATACTGAAGCTGGGGTAACCTCCTTTGGGAGCGAGCTGAGGTCAAGGTGAACGCGAACCTGAGCCTGGAGCCAGGGTGGCCTTTGACTCTCGCCCACTCTAAAGGTTGCAGGGAGTGAAAAATCAAGGTTCTGAAGGAGACGACGAAAGCGAACTCCAGGGGGTAGCAGGGCTGATACATACAACCCGTATTGACGGTCCAGACAGTCGTAAAAAAAGGAACGGTATGACGGGTGGTCGGGCATATGCAGTCTAAATAGGCATATGCCGATTTAAAAGGTATTTCCAGACTAATTAGGTATGTCTCGACTAAGAAGGTACATTTAATCTGAGCAGACATCCTTAGCCTAAACAGACCCATGTGGGTAACCATATGCATGTAGACTAAGCAGTCAAATGGTTCAAATGGCTCTGAGCACTATGGGACTTAACATCTGAGGTCATCAGCCCCTGGAACTTAGAACTACTTAAACCTAATTAACCTAAGGACACCACACACATCCATGTCCGAGGCAGGATTCGAACCTGCGACTGTAGCGACCGCGCAGTTCCAGACTGAAGCGCCTGGAACCGCTCGGCCACACAGGCCGACTGCTAAGCAGTCACATTTAAACTAAACAAGAATGTGTAGGCTAAGCTGATACATACTGGCTAAGCATGAGTGTGAACACTGAGCAGTAACATCTCAAAGCCGGCATTTTAGGTTAATCATGTGCATTTAAGTTAAGCATACTTGTAGCCTTTGATGACGACTCGTCCATGGAGATGTGGTGACTCGCTGATGTGTGGACGGAAATACAGAAGCGTCCGATCTTACCCGTCGGCTTTGACCCATGACGTCACAAATGTAGCGGAAACGACCATAAACAACAATTCCAATATGGCGGATATAAAAACATCGCATACGTATTATAAACACTGAAATACACAAGTTTCACAAAAAGCCTAGTGACTCTAACGGGACAAGCGTGGGAAATTAGGGGTTTTTGGGTGGGGACAAACTAAATATACACAAATGTAGCCACCGACCGCCATACAAAACCACGCAATACAACGAAATAAATCAACATTACAAAACTGACCAAATACAAAAAAACACATTCCTATCCAGAATCGGACACTTCCCTCGACCTATATAGCTCAACAGAACCTACCGATCACATCCCCCAATACAAAACTAAAAAACCAACACTTCCCTTACACCTACATACATCTACAACAGCTCCCGATCACATAAATTACGATCGAACACTTCCGTTGACCTATGTAGCTCAACACAACCTACCGATCACATCCCCCAATACAAAACTTAAAAACCAACACTTCCCTTACACCTACATACATCTACAACAGCTCCCGATCACATAAATTACGATCGAACACTTCCATTGACCTATATAGCTCAACAGAACCTACCGATCACATCCCCCAACACCAACCTAAAAAACCAACACTTCCCTTACACCTACATACATCTACAACAGCTTGCGATCACATAAATTACGATCGAACAATTCCGTTGACCTGACCATAAACGACACAAAGGTTTCACAAGAACAATCTGCTAACATTGATAGCAAACAAAGATAATAATAAACAAGTGGTACTCGAGGCCAGGCAGGGGGGGCTGCGACCCCCCCCCCCCGACCCCCCCCCCCGCCAAAAAAAAAAAACTCCCAACCTAACCTCGTATTCAGTGCTACGCTACAGATCAATGTGTAGGTCCCTAACGTCACGGGTCAAAGCCGACGCGTGAGATCAGATATTTCTGTTGACACAAAACATACATCAAAAACAAAAAAAACGGAACTTACCTCAAAAAAGTTCCAGCCCCAGAAACTAGATTGGCCACCACAATCACACACAAATGCACCCTAACTAACCACTTTCGGCCTATACATTTTACCCACAGCCCTTAAAAAAACCCGAAAAATGCAATAGGCCTCTGGGACACTCTTCCGCCAACAGTACTCATCTAAATGAGACTGAAGGTTGGAAGAGCGCCTCTTCCCCCTCCCAAGAACTGACTTAACCGCCCCCCACATCCCCTCAATTGTGTTAGTGCAAGCCCCAGTATCATAATTCTTAAATTCTAGACTGTGGTTCACTACTAAATGATTAAATCCCCTGTCACCCAACCCCCTATAAGAAGAAAAAGCATCAGAAACTATTGTGGACCCGGGCTCTACATACTCCTCAATTAACCCCACTAATTCAGCCTTCGACCTCCCCTCCACAACCCTAAAAACACATTCAGTACCCCCACCCCCGTGAACAACAGCCCCCCACACCCAAAGACCAGCCACAGACTTCCCCCTCCCATACTTCCTTTTACCAAACTGCGACTCGTCCACCTCCACAAGCACCCCATGCCCACCCAACTTACCCCTGTACTTAATAAATTCCGAACACACTTCACGACAAAAGGAATACCAGTCTAAAACAGTCCTCTCACTCACACCAGTCTCAAACGCGCAAAAACTCTGTGGGCATCTATAACAAAAATAATATGTAATAAGCACAATCTCACGCATGCCCAATCTAGACTTCTCGAACCAGGTACCACGCCTTATAGAACGCCATACGCCATCTTTCCGGCAACACCACATGTATCCGTCGCTGGTCCGAGAGGCCGGAACTTTAACCAATTTCATCGCCTCAAGGCAAAGAGAACACTTAACAACTTCGGCGATTAAACCGAATAGTTGTAAGAACTTGATAAGTTCTAACGCTGTGTCGCCCATCATCGCCCTCAACCGAACACTATTAAGGCGGTCTTTCATATCCATTCCTAAACAAAAAACCACAACCAAATACACTCAATAACAAACTCACCCGACGTACAGCAATGAGCATTAAATTAAAACAAACGAAAACCATGAACACACCACCAGAGAGCACCACAAACAAAAACAAGACATCTACAAACACGCCACAATCGCAAAACAAACTCCGCGCCGTAATGACGTCACACACCATAACACGCTTACGTCACGGGTCGTGACTCGCTGATGTGTGGACTTGCAGACATGTAGATTCCCAGACTCACACACTGAGAGATGTGCAGACTTCGAGTCGTGTTAACTGGGAGATCTGTAGTCACAGATGTGTGGACTCACTGATGTGTAGAGTTCCAGACGTGTAGACTCGCTGTTGTGTGCATTCACAGGCGTGTAGACTCACAGGCGTGAAGTCTTACAGGTATGTAAACTCACAGGCATTTATACTCACTGGCGTATAGCGTGTAGACGCCCCACTTCCGCTTGTCTCGTTATTAGACTGCTCTGAATATACTTCCCACTGTCCCCCTTACATAAACTCACAGGCATTACCGCGGAAACCGATCTTATTGTTGCTGTGAGGATATGATAACAATAATGGGCAGAGAGGATTGTATTTGCTCATGTTATTATTCCTACTTTCGGAAAATGCCGCTGTTACCTTATGGTATGAGAGGGTACGATCAAAAGCAAATACAATCGATTGATTCGATTACCATTTCTGGCCGCATTTTCAAAATATCTTACCGAACTTTACTGTAGCAACACGTCTGATTTTTTAATTATAGCTTTAACATACCAGAAACACGTTCTTCAGACGCCTCTAGCGTAGCGCTAACCCGGGGAACCATTTGAAAAAAATTAGAAATGGAACCCAAAAACAAAAACTGCATGAAAATCTGTTTTACTAATAGATTTGCGTCAATTAACTTGCAAAAATAATTTTTCAGAAGAAAATATGAGCAGCTTCCATCTTCACACCGTTATGAAGCTGTTCCAAAATGTTACTGATCTGTAAAAAAATATTACGTAGGAAAACTGTTGAATATGAGAAAATCAATTGCCATAACGCAGAAAAAATTGATATCAGACAAAATTTAGTGCAGCACCTTACTAATCAGATGACTTTCCGATACTCAAAAATCTTGACAATGGCGTACTGAGATGTATGAAAGTATATGTTGTAAGCCAATGAATAAGCTACAACACTCAAATTCTGATATGATTAATAAAGACCTTACTCTAGATCGTAGCATTGAAGAATTTTGTAAGTATATTGCACGCAAGGAAAGTGGGTTGAATTTCGAAAAATAAATTTTATTTAAAGCGAAAAAAATTAACGTTTTTAGTCATGGTCGGACTCAACAACATTACCGTCAGGTTCAAAATAATTCCGTTGCTCGCTACAAAAATCTTCAATGTCTTCTTCTGGAAAATAATATAATTAGTCAAAATCAGTGATTTCTTTATGAAGATCATGCAATGAAATTCATGCCAATTATACCTTATGTTAGTGCTTCCTGTAAAATAACGTCCATCATTTCCGGTATTTGGCTACAGGAGAGTCACGAAAAATCATAACGTCGTTCATTGTCATTATCTTCCGAAATCTGTAGGGTTTAGCTGTTAGATTTTTCGTATGAGGGTTCCTCCGTATTTGGAAATATATTTTAATGCTATTCCAATTCTGTTTTACGCGTGGGTAGATTGCAGACGTCAAAATTAGATAAATACAGATTTACACTCGTACAGCATTTTGTACGTTTATGTAAAAAGATGGAATCTAACCTAATTGACGGCATTATTTTTGTTTTTAGTTATATACTCTGCACTCGAATTCTTCTAAGAACTTCAATTCATCCCCAATGCTAGAAATGTATTTGACTAGATCCGTGAAAGCCTTTTGGTAGCGTGTAGAATTTTTCAGCATTGTCAGTGACCTTTTTTTCCACTTGCGACGACAGAATGTGGGATTACAATCGCAGCAGGTCCTAGCTTGGAATTTGGGTAAAGATTTTGCTGGAGCAATCCGACAGTTTCATACAGACGCTAGACTCGGATATATCGGCGGAGATTACCAACTCCAACACCCATCCAAATCTTTACGAAACTTTTTACAAATTCCATATTCGCCAGCATTGTAATTAAAATCCCAGTGTTGAACACTGAATAGATACTGGGCCTCATCAACGAATTTGACAAACATGATAAACAATCCTAGTATCTGCCTCCTAGTGTTCCTGCCAAGTTAAATCTTCATTAACTGCTTTACTAACAGGACCATATTCAGCCTAATATTTATGTGCAAACGTCGTGATTTTTGTGTATGGTTTTATTCGTGACAATATGCACCTTGTCCAGTTGTGATCAATTATTGATTAAAAATTCGACCAAAGCTTTCTTAAATTTCATATTATTCAATTATTTTGCGAAATCCGATGGTCCAACTTGTTGCGTTCGCGACATGTGAATCAATGGACGATAGCTTTACAAGTAAGTAGCAGTTCTCAGCATATAAGGGTAACAAGCATTGAAATGGTCTTTCCGTTATTGGTAGTATAGGTAACATCGAAAAACATGAAAACAAACAATTTCGTAGAAAATAAAAGAATCTATGTATATTTTTAACGTGAGACGTATTGTGATATTCCTATCTGCCTATTTTGTGGCACAGCAGAAATGGATTCCCGTGGAGATGTGACGTTTTTGATCGTTACTGCTCACCTAGTCGGATTCGATGTCATCTACCCTAACGATTTTGCACTTTTTTGGCAGTAAACCGATGAGAATTTGTCCTGGTCGTGGGCTCTCGTAGTATGAACGGGTGTTTTCAAGTAACGAAAAGCAACCGCAATATGAAGGCAGACATGCGTTCTTGAATGTTGATTGGTATTTAACCAATATTACGAAAGCCGCTAGGTCGTCGACGACGAAAATATCTATGTCTAGATCCACATACAAGCTCCGTAAGCCACCATATGGTGCATGGCGGTAGGTTCCTTGTACCACTGCTAGCTAATCTCTTTTCTGTTCGTCATGCAAATGGATCGAGATAAAAACGACTGCCTGTATTCTTCCGTACGACCTCTGTCATCGATGCACGGCGTATGTTGGTAGCAGTAGAATCGTTCTGCAGTCTTCCACAAATTGCGGTTCTCTAAACTTTCACAATCTTGTTTCGCAAAACGAAGGTGTTTTCCTTCCAGGGCTTCATATTTGAACTCACGGAGGAATTCGATACTGTTGATGCGCTCATGGAACATACCGATAACAAAAATCTTGTAGCACCACTCTGAATTGCCTCGGTGTCTTCTTTTAATTCAACGAGGTATGTTATCCCAAACACTCGAGCAGTACTCAAGAATGGTTCGCTCAAGTGTTTTCGTATGCTTTTTTTTTTTATAGATGAGTGACACTTCCTTAAAATCCTCCCAATAAACCTAAGTCGACCAGTCGCCTTCCCTACAACAGACTTTACGAGCTCGTTGCGTTTCACGTCGCTTTGCGACACCCAGCCGGCCGCGGTGGCCGCGCGGTTCTGGCGCTGCAGTCCGGAACCGCGGGACTGCTACGGTCGCAGGTTCGAATCCTGCCCCGGGCATGGATGTCGTTGATGTCCTTAGGTTAGTTAGGTTTAAGTAGTTCTAAGTTCTAGGGGACTGATGACCTCAGATGTTGAGTCCCATAGTGCTCAGAGCCATTTGAACCGAAGTTAAGCTGAAACGTCCCCTTAGAAAAATTACTGAATTACTGTGCTGATAAACTTCTACGTTATTTGATTTTCAAACAGCTTAGCAAAACTGAACGTACTCAGACATTACTCTTTACTTATTCTGACCAACACTAAACTGACACCCAATATTTTTAGCGCAACGCAATCTGACTTTCAATAATCCCTACAAAAGAATGGCCCTGACTAACATGAATCACTTACCTCACAAAAATCTGCATTACTCGAACTACTGCAATACAGCGAGCGCCAATACTGCCAGCTAAACAAACCGGGTTCCTAGGAGGAAGTTATTGTCTGTTCTACAAGATTATGGAATAGGAGGCAAACTTTTGCAAGCAATTAAAGGTCTTTACATGGATAGTCAGGCAGCAGTTAGCGTTGACGGTAAATTGAGTTCATGGTTCAGAGTAGTTTCAGGGGTGAGACAAGGCTGCAACCTGTCTCCACTGTTGTTCATATTATTTATGGATCATATGTTGAAAATAATAGACTGGCTGGGTGAGATTAAGATATGTGAACACAAAATAAGCAGTCTTGCATATGCAGATGACTTAGTTGTGATGGCAGATTCGATTGAAAATTTGCAAAGTAATATTTCAGAGCTAGATCACAAATGTAAGGACTATGGTATGAAGATTAGCATCTCCAAAATGAAAGTAATGTCAGTGGGAAAGAAATATAAACGGATTGAGTGCCAAATAGGAGGAACAAAGTTAGAACAGGTGGACGGTTTCAAGTACTTAGGATGCATATTCTCACAGGATGGCAACATAGTGAAAGAACTGGAAGCGAGGTGTAGCAAAGCTAATGCAGTGAGCGCTCAGCTACGATCTACTCTCTTCTGCAAGAAGGAAGTCAGTACCGAGACTAAGTTATCTGTGCACCGTTCAATCTTTCGACCAACTTTGTTGTATGGGAGCGAAAGCTGGGTGGAATCAGGTTACCTTATCAACAAGGTTGAGGTTACAGATATGAAAGTAGCTAGGATGATTGCAGGTACTAGTAGATGGGAACAATGGCAGGAGGGTGTCCACAATGAGGAAATCAAAGAAAAACTGGGAATGAACTCTATAGACGTAGCAGTCAGGGCGAACAGGCTTAGATAGTGGGGCCATGTTACACGCATGGGAGAAGCAAGGTTACCCAAGAGACTCATGGATTCAGCAGTAGAGGGTAGGAGGAGTCGGGGCAGACCGAGGAGAAGGTACCTGGATTCGGTTAAGAATGATTTTGAAGTAATAGGTTTAACAGCAGAAGAGGCACCAATGTTAGCACTGAATAGGGGATCATGGAGGAACTGTATAAGGGGGGGCTATGCTCCAAACTGAACGCTGACAGGCATAATCAGTCTTAAATGATGATATATATATATACTCCTGGAAATTGAAATAAGAACACCGTGAATTCATTGTCCCAGGAAGGGGAAACTTTATTGACACATTCCAGGGGTCAGATACATCACATGATCACACTGACAGAACCACAGGCACATAGACACAGGCAACAGAGCATGCACAATGTCGGCACTAGTACAGTGTATATCCACCTTTCGCAGCAATGCAGGCTGCTATTCTCCCATGGAGACGATCGTAGAGATGCTGGATGTAGTCCTGTGGAACGGCTTGCCATGCCATTTCCACCTGGCGCCTCAGTTGGACCAGCGTGCGTGCTGGACGTGCAGACCGCGTGAGACGACGCTTCATCCAGTCTCAAACATGCTCAGTGGGGGACAGATCCGGAGATCTTGCTGGCCAGGGTAGTTGACTTACACCTTCTAGAGCACGTTGGGTGGCACGGGATACATGCGGACGTGCATTGTCCTGTTGGAACAGCAAGTTCCCTTGCCGGTCTAGGAATGGTAGAACGATGGGTTCGATGACGGTTTGGATGTACCGTGCACTATTCAGTGTCGCCTCGACGATCACCAGTGGTGTACGGCCAGTGTAGGAGATCGCTCCCCACACCATGATGCCGGGTGTTGTCCCTGTGTGCCTCGGTCGTATGCAGTCCTGATTGTGGCGCTCACCTGCACGGCGCCAAACACGCATACGACCATCATTGGCACCAAGGCAGAAGCGACTCTCATCGCTAAAGACGACACGTCTCCATTCGTCCCTCCATTCACGCCTGTCGCGACACCACTGGAGGCGGGCTGCACGATGTTGGGGCGTGAGCGGAAGACGGCCTAACGGTGTGCGGGACCGTAGCCCAGCTTCATGGAGACGGTTGCGAATGGTCCTCGCCGATACCCCAGGAGCAACAGTGTCCCTAATTTGCTGGGAAGTGGCGGTGCGGCCCCCTACGGCACTGCGTAGGATCCTACGGTCTCGGCGTGCATCCGTGCGTCGCTGCGGTCCGGTCCCAGGTCGACGGGCACGTGCACCTTCCGCCGACCACTGGCGACAACATCGATGTACTGTGGAGACCTCACGCCCCACGTGTTGAGCAATTCGGCGGTACGTCCACCCGGCCTCCCGCATGCCCACTATACGCCCTCGCTCAAAGTCCGTCAACTGCACATACGGTTCACGTCCACGCTGTCGCGGCATGCTACCAGTGTTAAAGGCTGCGATGGAGCTCCGTATGCCACGGCAAACTGGCTGACACTGACGGCGGCGGTGCACAAATGCTGCGCAGCTAGCGCCATTCGACGGCCAACACCGCGGTTCCTGGTGTGTCCGCTGTGCCGTGCGTGTGATCATTGCTTGTACAGCCCTCTCGCAGTGTCCGGAGCAAGTATGGTGGGTCTGACACACCGGTGTCAATGTGTTCTTTTTCCATTTCCAGGAGTGTACAAAGAATGTGAATTTCGCTTTGAAATTTTGATAGAGTATTCCTACGATTTATGAAATAAAAAATCGGATTTTTTGAACCTCATGATGTGTCCCCCCCCCCTCCTCCCTAGGCGTTTACAGATGGTACAGCGGTCGAGTCACGTGCTCAAGCAGGGGCGCCCTGCCTATACGTGATGATAAGGCAGTAGCGATCAGTGAGACTTTATGTTTCAAGCCGTCATCGCACGTAACCATGGGTAAAAGTAAGGACGTGACAGAGTGGAAGAAGGGACAATCATGTTTGGTAGTGTCCATAGCCATTCTGTGTGTAAAGTTGCTGGATTAGTTGGTGTTTCGCGGCGTACTGTTCAGTGGTGTAACACACGTGGCCACGAAATGCGACGTTACAGTTGCGGTCGGAAAAAGATCCTGATTAAGAGGGACTGCAGATGCGTTTCAAGGCTTGTGAATCAAAATCTCTTCCAAACCCAATACGATTTACTGCAGGCAGTGGCGGAAGGTCCATCCCAACCTGTTAGCTAGAAAATATTGTGACAGGAACTCCATGGGGTCAGTATTTGGGGTCGTTGACCTCGAAAGAGGACATTGCTCACACAGATACCGTAAGGACGATAACAGCAAAGTTCATCGGGCTGGAAAAATATGTGACTGGTTTCCTGAATACTCCGGCATCCTCTCATTTGTAGACTGTCTTGCAAAATCGGCTGAATGGAACCCTATACAATATTAGTGGCACATGTTGGAACAGCGAGTAAAATGGCGACATCAGCATCCGCGCAATTTGGTGGAATCGCGCGATGAAATCCTCAGCGAGTGGCTTAACATGGATGCGACGTAACTGCACTACCATGGTGACTTACTTCCTAACCTAATCACGCAGTGAACAAATTCAGGGGCGGCATTACACGGTATTAAATGATGTTTGTACTGGTTGGTTGGTTGGTTGTTTCGGGGAAGGAGACCAGACAGCGAGGTCATCGGTCTCACCGGATTAGGGAAGGACGGGGAAGGAAGTCGGCCGTGCCCTTTGAAAGGAACCATCCCGGCATTTGCCTGGAGAGATTTAGGGAAATCACGGAAAACCTAAATCAGGATGGCCGGACGCGGGATTGAACCGTCGTCCTCCCGAATGCGAGTCCATTGTCTAACCACTGCGCCACCTCGCTCGGTTTGTACTGATTCCTCTAGAGGTGACTAATTGTTTGTACGATAAGCTCATTTAAGTATGTGGTTATGCTCAGACATCTGGGTTACGAGCACTGTACGCGCTGTTTCTTTTGCGTGGATGTGCGTTCCTCGTTCTTTTGCATGTCTTGTTGCACTGGAAACCAGAGAAAATACACAACATTTTATCAACATTGCATCTCAGCCATTTTCCGTATTATGTGCATAAGACAAATGCTGTCTGCCTGTATTGCTGCGGTTTTAAGAGTCGTTTATTACGGTTGAAGGAATCGACGAAAGAAAGTGCTAACCAAGGAGGGCATAGTTTTGAGTTATTGCGTGTTATAAACACACCAAAAAAAAAAAAAAAAAAAAAAAAAAAGTTTTGAGTCACCCCGGTTCCCAGAACTCCTGAGGATAGTCGTTGACTGTGGATACTGTATCAGAGACACAGTCCCTTTGACTGTTCAGAGATGTTACTAAACCCGCCCAAAGATGTAAACAACCATGTATGAGCAGCGCCTATTAGAATGAGCGGGTCCGACAGCCGATCAGTTCGTCACTCCACCAGGAAGGAGGTACACAGCTCGTGTTGTCTGTAGTTCAACCATGCCTAGACGGTCAATACCGCAGCTGATCGCGTCTGCATTGTTACTTTGTGCCAGGAAGGGCTCTCATCAAGGGAATTGTCCAGGCGCCTCGGAGTGAATCAAAGCGACGTGGAGGAGATACAGAGAGACAGTAATTGTCGATGACATGCCTCGCTCAGGCCGCCCAGGGGCTACTACTGTAGTGGATGACTGCTACCTACGGATTATGGCTCTGAGGAACCCTGACAGAAACGCCACCATGTTGAATAATGCATTTCGTGCAGCCACAGGACGTCGTGTTACGACTCAAACTGTGCGCAGTAAGTTGCATCATGCGCAACTTCACACCCGACGTCCATGGCGAGGTCTATCTTTGCATCCACGACACCATGCAGCGCGGTGCAGATGGGCCCAATAACATGCCGAATGGAACGCTGAGGATTGGCATCACGATCTCTTCACCTATGAGTGTCGCATATGCCTTCAATCACACAATTGTCGGAGTCATGTTTGGAGGCAACTCGGTTACGCTGAACGCCTTATACAAACTGTCCAGTGAGTGCAGCAACGTGGAGGTTCCCTGCTGTTTTGGGGTGGCATTATGTGGGGCCGACGTATGCCGCTGGTGGTCATGGAAGGGGCCGTAACGGCTGTACGTTACGTGAATGCCATCCGCCGACCGATAGTGTAACCATATCGGCAGGATATTGGCGAGGCATTCGTCTTCATGGATGACAATTCGCGCCCCCATCGTGATACATCTTGTGAATGACTTCCTTCATGTTCTTCAGATATGAACCCTATCGAACATGCCTGGGGTAGATTGAAAAGGGCTGTTTATGGACGACGTGACCCACCAACCGCTCTGAGGGATTTACGCCGAATCGCCAATGAGCAGTGGGACAATCTGGACCAACAGTGCCTTCATGAACTTTTGGATAGTATGCCACGACGAATACAGTTATGCATCAGTGCAAGAGGACGTACTACTGAGTATTAGAGGTACCGGTGTGTACAGCAGTCTGGACCACCACCTCTGAAGGTCTCGCTGTATTGTGGTGCAACACGCAATGTGTGGTTTTCATGAGCAATAAAAAGGGCGGAAATTATGTTTATGTTGATCTCTGTTGCAATTTTCTCTACAGGTTCCGGAATTCTCGGAACCGAGGTGATGCAAAACTTTTTTTGATGTACGTGTGTTTGGTTAAATATGAACCTTTTCACTGCTCCAGATGTACATATACACTAGTTGTTGCAATGCTCCGGGCGTATATATATGACTCGGTATGAAAAATATTTACAGCAGTTTCCTGCTACAAATGTATTCATTTGTATAACGTCTACTACCCGGTAGAGTTGTGGCGATTCGTGAATGAGTCGTTCATTTGAACGACTCTAAATAAAGAAGCGTAAGAATCGAATCGTGATACTGACGAATCGTCGTTCAAAAGAATCGTAAGAACGATTGTGTGTTTCCGAGTCGTGACGATTCCAAGTTCCAACGATTCATCGATTCTTGGTACGCTATACTTCGAAGGCAACTTCCGAATCATGCCGAGTCGTGCCGAATGATTACGGCCGCTAGATGGCAGTCAAGTGGAGGACGCGTGTCAACAAAGGAAGCTCTAAACGAACAAACGAAGTTCGTGGGCCGTAATATTACGCGTGAAAACCAAGCTGACACTTAGCAGTGTCGTCTTCTCATGTAAATAGTTGTGCCAGTGGCAAGTTCTCAGACAAATTAAAAGCAAAATACCTATGCTTCGTATTTAGAGGAAATGAAAGTTAAGCTAAATTTGCCTTGTGGAAGGGCTGTCAGCTGCGTTATGAATTGCAAGAGTGATGTGGACTTGGAAAGACATCTTAGCACAGAAAAACATAGGATGATATGAGCCAAATCACGTCTGCCTCACTGCTAGATTTTGTTACTATAAAACAGACGTCCGTAGTTAGATACGTTCAAGCCATACAACCAAACTGGCATACCACGTAATTTTGCACCACCTTTCGCACAAATCGACTCCTCTTTCCTGGCATACTGAAATAAAACAATAGATGAAATCAAATCAAACGTGACGTATAAATCTAGAATCACACTTGTAACGGCATTTGCATGTTTACTCATAAATAAACTATTTATGGCATATATTATCATGACACAGTTCGATTCTAACCCCATTGACAATTTCAGACATGTCCTGCCATCTGTGAGTAAGATGTAGAACTTTTTGCATTCCGTAAGAATCGTGCCATCGTAGACTAGAATGAATCGTGAACGAATCGTAGGAATCGATTCGCAACGTGAGATTGAATCGTAGGAATCGAATCGGGAAAAAGAATCATGTTGCCCAACTCTACTACCCGGCCAGTGAGCCAGAGGTGGTAGACGCAGAAGTATGCAGTCTAATTGTTGGAATTAGGACTGTTGATATTTTAAAAATAAGCCGCGAATCCGATATATCGATACTTAAGAAGATTTCATTGTCAGTCCTAGATATATTGAAAATATGTACCAATATATCGACGGAAAAGTATTAACGTACCAGCTTGCAAAAATATCGCCTGTATACTTAAGCATTGATTTATTATAAGATATTCTGTACATTTTTCCCGAGGACATGCAGCTCTACTGTATGATTAAATGATGATGGCGTCCTCTTGGGTAAAATATTCCGGAGGTAAAATAGTCCCCCATTCGGATCTCCGGGCGGGGACTACTCAGGAGGACGTCGTTATCAGGAGAAAGAAAACTGGCGTTCTACGGATCGGAGCTTGGAACGTCAGATCCCTTAATCGGGCAGGTAGGTTAGAAAATTTAAAAAGGGAAATGGATAGGTTAAAGTTAGATATAGTGGGAATTAGTGAAGTTCGGTGGCAGGAGGAACAAGACTTTTGGTCAGGTGATTACAGGGTTATAAATACAAAATCAAATAGGGGTAATGCAGGAGTAGGTTTAATAATGAATAAAAAAATAGGAGTGCGGGTTAGCTACTACAAACAGCATAGTGAACGCATTATTGTGGCCAAGATAGACACAAAGCCCATGCCTACTACAGTAGTACAAGTTTATATGCCAACTACCTCTGCAGATGATGAAGAAATAGATGAAATGTATGACGAGATGAAAGAAATTATTCAGGTAGTGAAGGGAGATGAAAATTTAATAGTCATGGGTGACTGGAATTCGTCAGTAGGAAAAGGGAGAGAAGGAAACATAGTAGGTGAATATGGATTGGGGGGAAGGAATGAAAGAGGAAGCCGCCTTGTAGAATTTTGCACAGAGCATAACTTAATCATAGCCAACACTTGATTCAAGAATCATAAAAGAAGGTTGTATACCTGGAAGAATCCTGGAGATACTAAAAGGTATCAGATAGATTATATAATGGTAAGACAGAGATTTAGGAACCAGGTTTTAAATTGTAAGACATTTCCAGGGGCAGATGTGGATTCTGACCACAATCTATTGGTTATGAACTGCAGATTGAAACTGAAGAAACTGCAAAAAGGTGGGAATTTAAGGAGATGGGACCTGGATAAACTGAAAGAACCAGAGGTTGTAGAGAGTTTCAGGGAGAGCATAAGGGAACAATTGACAGGAATGGGGGAAAGAAATACAGTAGAAGAAGAATGGGTAGCTCTGAGGGATGAAGTAGTGAAGGCAGCAGAGGATGAAGTAGGTAAAAAGACGAGGGCTAATAGAAATCCTTGGGTAACAGAAGAAATACTGAATTTAATTGATGAAAGGAGAAAATATAAAAATGCAGTAAATGAAGCAGGCAAAAAGGAATACAAACGTCTCAAAAACGAGATCGACAGGAAGTGCAAAATGGTTAAGCAGGGATGGCTAGAGGACAAATGTAAGGATGTAGAGGCGTATCTCACTAGGGGTAAGATAGATACTGCCTACAGGAAAATTAAAGAGACCTTTGGAGAGAAGAGAACCACTTGTATGAATATCAAGAGCTCAGATGGCAACCCAGTTCTAAGCAAAGAAGGGAAGGCAGAAAGGTGGAAGGAGTATATAGAGGGTTTATACAAGGGCGATGTACTTGAGGACAATATTATGGAAATGGAAGAGGATGTAGATGAAGACGAAATGGGAGATAAGATACTGCGTGAAGAGTTTGACAGAGCTCTGAAAGACCTGAGTCGAAACAAGGCCCCCGGAGTAGACAACATTCCATTTGAACTACTGATGGCCTCGGGAGAGCCAGTCATGACAAAACTCTACCATCTGGTGAGCACGATGTATGAGACAGGCGAAATACCCTCTGACTTCAAGAAGAATATAATAATTCCAATCCCAAAGAAAGCAGGTGTTGACAGATGTGAAAATTACCGAACTATCAGTTTAATAAGTCACAGCTGCAAAATACTAACGCGAATTCTTTACAGACGAATGGAAAAACTGGTAGAAGCCGACCTCGGGGAAGATCAGTTTGGATTCCGTAGAAATGTTGGAACACGTGAGGCAATACTGACCTTACGACTTATCTTAGAAGGAAGATTAAGAAAAGGCAAACCTACGTTTCTAGCATTTGTAGACTTAGAGAAAGCTTTTGACAATGTTAACTGGAATACTCTCTTTCAAATTCTGAAGGTGGCAGGGGTGAAATACAGGGAGCGAAAGGCTATTTACAGTTTGTACAGAAACCAGATGGCAGTCATAAGAGTCGAGGGACATGAAAGGGAAGCAGTGGTTGGGAAAGGAGTAAGACAGGGTTGTAGCCTCTCCCCGATGTTATTCAATCTGTATATTGAGCAAGCAGTAAAGGAAACAAAAGAAAAATTCGGAGTAGGTATTAAAATTCATGGAGAAGAAGTAAAAACTTTGAGGTTCGCCGATGACATTGTAATTCTGTCAGAGACAGCAAAGGACTTGGAAGAGCAGTTGAACGGAATGGACAGTGTCTTGAAAGGAGGATATAAGATGAAAATCAACAAAAGCAAAACGAGGATAATGGAATGTAGTCAAATTAAGTCGGTTGATGGTGAGGGAATTAGATTAGGAAATGAGACACTTAAAGTAGTAAAGGAGTTTTGCTATTTAGGGAGTAAAATAACCGATGATGGTCGAAGTAGAGAGGATATAAAATGTAGACTGGCAATGGCAAGGAAAGCGTTTCTCAAGAAGAGGAATTTGTTAACATCGAGTATAGATTTAAGTGTCAGGAAGTCGTTTCTGAAAGTATTTGTATGGAGTGTAGCCATGTATGGAAGTGAAACATGGACGATAACTAGTTTGGACAAGAAGAGAATAGAAGCTTTCGAAATGTGGTGCTACAGAAGAATGCTGAAGATAAGGTGGGTAGATCACGTAACTAATGAGGAGGTATTGAATAGGATTGGGGAGAAGAGAAGTTTATGGCACAACTTGACTAGAAGAAGGGATCGGTTGGTAGGACATGTTTTGAGGCATCAAGGGATCACAAATTTAGCACTGGAGGGCAGTGTGGAGGGTAAAAATCGTAGAGGGAGACCAAGAGATGAATACACTAAGCAGATTCAGAAGGATGTAGGTTGCAGTAGATACTGGGAGATGAAGAAGCTTGCACAGGATAGAGTAGCATGGAGAGCTGCATCAAACCAGTCTCAGGACTGAAGACCACAACAACAACATTCTGTACATCACAAGCTGGCAGCCTGCTTATCCCCCTTAGAGCAAGAACTGAGAGGGAAACGGTGCACGTTCAGGCTTAGCGATAACCACTTTACTAACAATAGTAACTACATGTACATGGTACAATAAAATATGTCCGGTAAGTCCGTTGTTCTGTTTCATCACACATCGGATTTGTCTGGAATACTTCATGTTGACTTCCCTGTTTCCTGTTTTTTTCGCTTCTGCAAACACCGGCGACCTAACAATTGCAGTGTCATCAAAGTTACGTGGTAGAGTTAGACGTTGCACTTTCTGTTGGTAGCGCCGATTAAGTCAGCATTCGCCCCCCCTCCCCCCCCCCCCCCCCCCCGTCGCACACACACACACACACACACACACACGTCTCCGACCACCGCAAAGACCAGTCTTGTCATTTAGATTTTTGTTCATCATTTTCAGCAACTGTTTCTGCAGAATGCCGATGTGAAGAAACAGCACACTAGTTGCGTTAATCTTTTTTTTTTTTACGCAACTGGTGTACTATTTCTTCACAACGGTTAACTAGTTATTCCATGCACACCGCCAGCCGTAGCGTAATCGGATTTCTTTGTGCCACCTGAACTTGATTCACACAGCCAAAGAGAAAGACTGGACGTGACAAAAGCTCACAAAGTAGTAAGACTCCTTCACACAGTGAAAGTAAAATCATGTTCTACTACAATTTGAAAAGAACAATTTCAAATGTTTATCGAACACTGTGAAAAAATACAAAATAAAAAAAATATCGGCACTCAGTGTTGCTATTTAGATATCGATTGTCGGTGAAAAATGCATCTCACATAAATCGATATTATTTGGTATATCGATATTTTATCAACAGCCCAAGTTGGAATACTGGGAATTACGCGAAAGACACGCTGAATGCTGAATTTTCTGCAGAGGCCATTGGTATCCTAATATTACCTACTTTCTGTGCTGCGCTTTCCGTGACTTCGAACAAAATGACACGACGTTACTGTCCGCTTACAGGACATAAGCTACTAAGTAACGACGAGGACTCCGCCATACTCAGTCCGGCTGATTATGGTTGCACAGACAGGGCCTCCGATGACCTTGAATATTCAAAATATTTGTGAACCAGTAAATGCAGATCCAGAAATTGACGTTACCATCGCCTCTTCCTTAGATATCGAAGAAGAGTCTGAGTGTATGTCTGACAAATATGCCAAAAGACGTAAAACAGACGATTTTAGATGGAGAAACTGATTTAACCCCAAAGTGTATAATATCGATAACAGTAATTCCGATTGCGAAGTGGTCGATTCAGATAGTTCATCTGCTGTATATGACTACTTCCAAGTTTTTTAGCCAGGAAACTGAAAAGTAAATAGCTGAGCAATATAGTATTACGAGCACAAGTTGAAAAATTACAAACAATGATAAAATTTACTGTTTCCTTGCCGCACATTTTCTGATGACTCAAGTGAGATCTGTTACTGTCTGCTCCAATGTTTACGCAAATCATGCCAAGAGATAGACACCTTCTGTCACTAGGAATGTTACACCTTGTTGATGACAATGAGGCCCTACAGACAAAATCTGGAAAATTCAGCCAATTGTGAATATCTACGACATGCATTCGCAGATGCTTCCCATCCCTTTAAAATCTGTGCATTAACTAAAGTCTAATTATCTACAAAGATCGTGTCTTCTTCACACAGTACATTCCATCCTAACGCTATAAATTTGGCGTAAAGTTTTTTGTACTGTGTGATTTTGAAACTGGATGTATTCTTGACTTTATTATTTACGTGAGTGCAGCAACGGACGCAAAATAGAAACAGGTTTCGGTGTAAATGTTGGAATACCTGCAAGCATTGTTCTTACTTTTCTAGAATGCTACCTTGATCATAGACTGTATGTTGGCGATTGATATACTACACTGGCGTTATTTTCTTATCTGCATGACAGAATGACTAATGCTTCTGGGACTGAAACGAAAAACCGTAATAGTTACCAAAAAGGTGAGATCGAACTTAGCCGGCCGCGGTGGTCTAGCGGTTCTGGCGCTGCAGTCCGGAACCGCGGGACTGCTACGGTCGCAGGGTCGAATCCTGCCTCGGGTATGGGTGTGTGTGATGTCCTTAGGTTAGTTAGGTTTAAGTAGTTCTAAGTTCTAGGGGACTTGTGACCTAAGATGTTGAGTCCCATAGTGCTCAGAGCCATTTGAACCATTTTTTTTAGATCGAACTTATGTCAACACACAAACTTCTTGCTCTGAAATGGTAGGACAAGCCAGAAATTTTGAATTGAAGGAAAAAGAAAACTAGCTTGCATCGTAAGCTACACCATTAGAATGTGTACGAAAAACTCTAAACTGCTATAAAAAAAAGTATTACTTCATCTGGCGCATCTGTATCTGCTGAGTGCTCATGCATTATATTGACGTGAAACGGGAAGGAATAATTCAGTGTCTGATTTTCAGCAGAAACTCATCAAGTAGATCCTTGAGATTCACCACAGACTGTAAGCAGAGGGTCGTCGTGGAAGGAGATCGGTTGATGTTGACAATCTCTTAAACCTAATAGAGAGCCACTTAATCTCGGTAATCCAAGCAACATCAAAGAAGAAGACCGCCCAGGGAAAGTGTACTGTACGTGCAATACATTTCTACAAAATGTCACACACCTTTACGTTTGAATTGTTGTTTGCAAAGGTACCACACTTCGAAGTCTTACTGAGGTAATAACTCTTGTACTTTTATCTCCTAATAAAGCACCTTTTTGAAAAAAAGTAATCCTCTATAAAGATTAATAAAATATAACACGACAATACTGCATATTGCGTCTCAATTTTTTGTCAATAATAGCTTTAGACTCCTACAGTCGTACGTTCAGTATATGGCGCGCTCTTGAAAACTATGCGCACATGGCAGGCGTCCGCTGAGACTAAATACGCAGTGAAAGGGTTAAATCGTAAATCGCAGTTGGCCTACTTGTAACATTTTCTACGTATTTACACTGCTGCGCAACCTGTTAAAGAGATAAAAACAGTCCTAGACTATACATTACTTGTAACATTGTCCCTACTATTGTGAGTTAGCACTATCTTCATCAATAAGTACCTCGGAAAGTTTTGAGAGCAAATATGTAGCTTTTACTATCTTACCCCAAACACTATTAGAACGTAGTTTCCAAACAGAGAGAGACAACCTATACAATAATTGTCTTGAAATAGTGACAGAGTAACAGTATCAGTTTTTCGTAGTGACTAAATTAATGAACAAATCTTTCGTGTTCATGTTCTCTTACATTAGAAATGGTTCAAATGGCTCTGAGCAAGCCATACAACCAAACTGGCATACCACGTAATTTTGCACCACCTTTCGCACAAATCGACTCCTCTTTCCTGGCATACTGAAATAAAACAATAGATGAAATCAAATCAAACGTGACGTATAAATCTAGAATCACACTTGTAACGGCATTTGCATGTTTACTCATAAATAAACTATTTATGGCATATATTATCATGACACAGTTCGATTCTAACCCCATTGACAATTTCAGACATGTCCTGCCATCTGTGAGTAAGATGTAGAACTTTTTGCATTCCGTAAGAATCGTGCCATCGTAGACTAGAATGAATCGTGAACGAATCGTAGGAATCGATTCGCAACGTGAGATTGAATCGTAGGAATCGAATCGGGAAAAAGAATCATGTTGCCCAACTCTACTACCCGGCCAGTGAGCCAGAGGTGGTAGACGCAGAAGTATGCAGTCTAATTGTTGGAATTAGGACTGTTGATATTTTAAAAATAAGCCGCGAATCCGATATATCGATACTTAAGAAGATTTCATTGTCAGTCCTAGATATATTGAAAATATGTACCAATATATCGACGGAAAAGTATTAACGTACCAGCTTGCAAAAATATCGCCTGTATACTTAAGCATTGATTTATTATAAGATATTCTGTACATTTTTCCCGAGGACATGCAGCTCTACTGTATGATTAAATGATGATGGCGTCCTCTTGGGTAAAATATTCCGGAGGTAAAATAGTCCCCCATTCGGATCTCCGGGCGGGGACTACTCAGGAGGACGTCGTTATCAGGAGAAAGAAAACTGGCGTTCTACGGATCGGAGCTTGGAACGTCAGATCCCTTAATCGGGCAGGTAGGTTAGAAAATTTAAAAAGGGAAATGGATAGGTTAAAGTTAGATATAGTGGGAATTAGTGAAGTTCGGTGGCAGGAGGAACAAGACTTTTGGTCAGGTGATTACAGGGTTATAAATACAAAATCAAATAGGGGTAATGCAGGAGTAGGTTTAATAATGAATAAAAAAATAGGAGTGCGGGTTAGCTACTACAAACAGCATAGTGAACGCATTATTGTGGCCAAGATAGACACAAAGCCCATGCCTACTACAGTAGTACAAGTTTATATGCCAACTACCTCTGCAGATGATGAAGAAATAGATGAAATGTATGACGAGATGAAAGAAATTATTCAGGTAGTGAAGGGAGATGAAAATTTAATAGTCATGGGTGACTGGAATTCGTCAGTAGGAAAAGGGAGAGAAGGAAACATAGTAGGTGAATATGGATTGGGGGGAAGGAATGAAAGAGGAAGCCGCCTTGTAGAATTTTGCACAGAGCATAACTTAATCATAGCCAACACTTGGTTCAAGAATCATAAAAGAAGGTTGTATACCTGGAAGAATCCTGGAGATACTAAAAGGTATCAGATAGATTATATAATGGTAAGACAGAGATTTAGGAACCAGGTTTTAAATTGTAAGACATTTCCAGGGGCAGATGTGGATTCTGACCACAATCTATTGGTTATGAACTGCAGATTGAAACTGAAGAAACTGCAAAAAGGTGGGAATTTAAGGAGATGGGACCTGGATAAACTGAAAGAACCAGAGGTTGTAGAGAGTTTCAGGGAGAGCATAAGGGAACAATTGACAGGAATGGGGGAAAGAAATACAGTAGAAGAAGAATGGGTAGCTCTGAGGGATGAAGTAGTGAAGGCAGCAGAGGATGAAGTAGGTAAAAAGACGAGGGCTAATAGAAATCCTTGGGTAACAGAAGAAATACTGAATTTAATTGATGAAAGGAGAAAATATAAAAATGCAGTAAATGAAGCAGGCAAAAAGGAATACAAACGTCTCAAAAACGAGATCGACAGGAAGTGCAAAATGGTTAAGCAGGGATGGCTAGAGGACAAATGTAAGGATGTAGAGGCGTATCTCACTAGGGGTAAGATAGATACTGCCTACAGGAAAATTAAAGAGACCTTTGGAGAGAAGAGAACCACTTGTATGAATATCAAGAGCTCAGATGGCAACCCAGTTCTAAGCAAAGAAGGGAAGGCAGAAAGGTGGAAGGAGTATATAGAGGGTTTATACAAGGGCGATGTACTTGAGGACAATATTATGGAAATGGAAGAGGATGTAGATGAAGACGAAATGGGAGATAAGATACTGCGTGAAGAGTTTGACAGAGCTCTGAAAGACCTGAGTCGAAACAAGGCCCCCGGAGTAGACAACATTCCATTTGAACTACTGATGGCCTCGGGAGAGCCAGTCATGACAAAACTCTACCATCTGGTGAGCACGATGTATGAGACAGGCGAAATACCCTCTGACTTCAAGAAGAATATAATAATTCCAATCCCAAAGAAAGCAGGTGTTGACAGATGTGAAAATTACCGAACTATCAGTTTAATAAGTCACAGCTGCAAAATACTAACGCGAATTCTTTACAGACGAATGGAAAAACTGGTAGAAGCCGACCTCGGGGAAGATCAGTTTGGATTCCGTAGAAATGTTGGAACACGTGAGGCAATACTGACCTTACGACTTATCTTAGAAGGAAGATTAAGAAAAGGCAAACCTACGTTTCTAGCATTTGTAGACTTAGAGAAAGCTTTTGACAATGTTAACTGGAATACTCTCTTTCAAATTCTGAAGGTGGCAGGGGTGAAATACAGGGAGCGAAAGGCTATTTACAGTTTGTACAGAAACCAGATGGCAGTCATAAGAGTCGAGGGACATGAAAGGGAAGCAGTGGTTGGGAAAGGAGTAAGACAGGGTTGTAGCCTCTCCCCGATGTTATTCAATCTGTATATTGAGCAAGCAGTAAAGGAAACAAAAGAAAAATTCGGAGTAGGTATTAAAATTCATGGAGAAGAAGTAAAAACTTTGAGGTTCGCCGATGACATTGTAATTCTGTCAGAGACAGCAAAGGACTTGGAAGAGCAGTTGAACGGAATGGACAGTGTCTTGAAAGGAGGATATAAGATGAAAATCAACAAAAGCAAAACGAGGATAATGGAATGTAGTCAAATTAAGTCGGTTGATGGTGAGGGAATTAGATTAGGAAATGAGACACTTAAAGTAGTAAAGGAGTTTTGCTATTTAGGGAGTAAAATAACCGATGATGGTCGAAGTAGAGAGGATATAAAATGTAGACTGGCAATGGCAAGGAAAGCGTTTCTCAAGAAGAGGAATTTGTTAACATCGAGTATAGATTTAAGTGTCAGGAAGTCGTTTCTGAAAGTATTTGTATGGAGTGTAGCCATGTATGGAAGTGAAACATGGACGATAACTAGTTTGGACAAGAAGAGAATAGAAGCTTTCGAAATGTGGTGCTACAGAAGAATGCTGAAGATAAGGTGGGTAGATCACGTAACTAATGAGGAGGTATTGAATAGGATTGGGGAGAAGAGAAGTTTATGGCACAACTTGACTAGAAGAAGGGATCGGTTGGTAGGACATGTTTTGAGGCATCAAGGGATCACAAATTTAGCACTGGAGGGCAGTGTGGAGGGTAAAAATCGTAGAGGGAGACCAAGAGATGAATACACTAAGCAGATTCAGAAGGATGTAGGTTGCAGTAGATACTGGGAGATGAAGAAGCTTGCACAGGATAGAGTAGCATGGAGAGCTGCATCAAACCAGTCTCAGGACTGAAGACCACAACAACAACATTCTGTACATCACAAGCTGGCAGCCTGCTTATCCCCCTTAGAGCAAGAACTGAGAGGGAAACGGTGCACGTTCAGGCTTAGCGATAACCACTTTACTAACAATAGTAACTACATGTACATGGTACAATAAAATATGTCCGGTAAGTCCGTTGTTCTGTTTCATCACACATCGGATTTGTCTGGAATACTTCATGTTGACTTCCCTGTTTCCTGTTTTTTTCGCTTCTGCAAACACCGGCGACCTAACAATTGCAGTGTCATCAAAGTTACGTGGTAGAGTTAGACGTTGCACTTTCTGTTGGTAGCGCCGATTAAGTCAGCATTCGCCCCCCCTCCCCCCCCCCCCCCCCCGTCGCACACACACACACACACACACACACACGTCTCCGACCACCGCAAAGACCAGTCTTGTCATTTAGATTTTTGTTCATCATTTTCAGCAACTGTTTCTGCAGAATGCCGATGTGAAGAAACAGCACACTAGTTGCGTTAATCTTTTTTTTTTTACGCAACTGGTGTACTATTTCTTCACAACGGTTAACTAGTTATTCCATGCACACCGCCAGCCGTAGCGTAATCGGATTTCTTTGTGCCACCTGAACTTGATTCACACAGCCAAAGAGAAAGACTGGACGTGACAAAAGCTCACAAAGTAGTAAGACTCCTTCACACAGTGAAAGTAAAATCATGTTCTACTACAATTTGAAAAGAACAATTTCAAATGTTTATCGAACACTGTGAAAAAATACAAAATAAAAAAAATATCGGCACTCAGTGTTGCTATTTAGATATCGATTGTCGGTGAAAAATGCATCTCACATAAATCGATATTATTTGGTATATCGATATTTTATCAACAGCCCAAGTTGGAATACTGGGAATTACGCGAAAGACACGCTGAATGCTGAATTTTCTGCAGAGGCCATTGGTATCCTAATATTACCTACTTTCTGTGCTGCGCTTTCCGTGACTTCGAACAAAATGACACGACGTTACTGTCCGCTTACAGGACATAAGCTACTAAGTAACGACGAGGACTCCGCCATACTCAGTCCGGCTGATTATGGTTGCACAGACAGGGCCTCCGATGACCTTGAATATTCAAAATATTTGTGAACCAGTAAATGCAGATCCAGAAATTGACGTTACCATCGCCTCTTCCTTAGATATCGAAGAAGAGTCTGAGTGTATGTCTGACAAATATGCCAAAAGACGTAAAACAGACGATTTTAGATGGAGAAACTGATTTAACCCCAAAGTGTATAATATCGATAACAGTAATTCCGATTGCGAAGTGGTCGATTCAGATAGTTCATCTGCTGTATATGACTACTTCCAAGTTTTTTAGCCAGGAAACTGAAAAGTAAATAGCTGAGCAATATAGTATTACGAGCACAAGTTGAAAAATTACAAACAATGATAAAATTTACTGTTTCCTTGCCGCACATTTTCTGATGACTCAAGTGAGATCTGTTACTGTCTGCTCCAATGTTTACGCAAATCATGCCAAGAGATAGACACCTTCTGTCACTAGGAATGTTACACCTTGTTGATGACAATGAGGCCCTACAGACAAAATCTGGAAAATTCAGCCAATTGTGAATATCTACGACATGCATTCGCAGATGCTTCCCATCCCTTTAAAATCTGTGCATTAACTAAAGTCTAATTATCTACAAAGATCGTGTCTTCTTCACACAGTACATTCCATCCTAACGCTATAAATTTGGCGTAAAGTTTTTTGTACTGTGTGATTTTGAAACTGGATGTATTCTTGACTTTATTATTTACGTGAGTGCAGCAACGGACGCAAAATAGAAACAGGTTTCGGTGTAAATGTTGGAATACCTGCAAGCATTGTTCTTACTTTTCTAGAATGCTACCTTGATCATAGACTGTATGTTGGCGATTGATATACTACACTGGCGTTATTTTCTTATCTGCATGACAGAATGACTAATGCTTCTGGGACTGAAACGAAAAACCGTAATAGTTACCAAAAAGGTGAGATCGAACTTAGCCGGCCGCGGTGGTCTAGCGGTTCTGGCGCTGCAGTCCGGAACCGCGGGACTGCTACGGTCGCAGGGTCGAATCCTGCCTCGGGTATGGGTGTGTGTGATGTCCTTAGGTTAGTTAGGTTTAAGTAGTTCTAAGTTCTAGGGGACTTGTGACCTAAGATGTTGAGTCCCATAGTGCTCAGAGCCATTTGAACCATTTTTTTTAGATCGAACTTATGTCAACACACAAACTTCTTGCTCTGAAATGGTAGGACAAGCCAGAAATTTTGAATTGAAGGAAAAAGAAAACTAGCTTGCATCGTAAGCTACACCATTAGAATGTGTACGAAAAACTCTAAACTGCTATAAAAAAAAGTATTACTTCATCTGGCGCATCTGTATCTGCTGAGTGCTCATGCATTATATTGACGTGAAACGGGAAGGAATAATTCAGTGTCTGATTTTCAGCAGAAACTCATCAAGTAGATCCTTGAGATTCACCACAGACTGTAAGCAGAGGGTCGTCGTGGAAGGAGATCGGTTGATGTTGACAATCTCTTAAACCTAATAGAGAGCCACTTAATCTCGGTAATCCAAGCAACATCAAAGAAGAAGACCGCCCAGGGAAAGTGTACTGTACGTGCAATACATTTCTACAAAATGTCACACACCTTTACGTTTGAATTGTTGTTTGCAAAGGTACCACACTTCGAAGTCTTACTGAGGTAATAACTCTTGTACTTTTATCTCCTAATAAAGCACCTTTTTGAAAAAAAGTAATCCTCTATAAAGATTAATAAAATATAACACGACAATACTGCATATTGCGTCTCAATTTTTTGTCAATAATAGCTTTAGACTCCTACAGTCGTACGTTCAGTATATGGCGCGCTCTTGAAAACTATGCGCACATGGCAGGCGTCCGCTGAGACTAAATACGCAGTGAAAGGGTTAAATCGTAAATCGCAGTTGGCCTACTTGTAACATTTTCTACGTATTTACACTGCTGCGCAACCTGTTAAAGAGATAAAAACAGTCCTAGACTATACATTACTTGTAACATTGTCCCTACTATTGTGAGTTAGCACTATCTTCATCAATAAGTACCTCGGAAAGTTTTGAGAGCAAATATGTAGCTTTTACTATCTTACCCCAAACACTATTAGAACGTAGTTTCCAAACAGAGAGAGACAACCTATACAATAATTGTCTTGAAATAGTGACAGAGTAACAGTATCAGTTTTTCGTAGTGACTAAATTAATGAACAAATCTTTCGTGTTCATGTTCTCTTACATTAGAAATGGTTCAAATGGCTCTGAGCACTATGGGACTCAACATCTTAGGTCATAAGTCCCCTAGAACTTAGAACTACTTAAACCTAACTAACCTAAGGACATCACACACACACCCATGCCCGAGGCAGGATTCGAACCTGCGACCGTAACAGTCCCCCGGTTCCGGACTGCAGCGCCAGAACCGCTAGACCACCGCGGCCGGCACTTACATTAGAAAGCAGAGTACTGGAGAATCAAAACTTCTCCCATGCTATAATTGAGTATTTAAAAAAAACACTCAAAAAGAAACTATGTGAGCTTTTGTTTGCTAACATATGTTGACAATACTAATAAAGCAAATCTGGGTCTTCATTTCCTTCATTATTCATTTCAAGGCATTCAAAATAATTATGAAGTGTAGGTGATAACTGTTTTATGTCACTTATTTTTTCTTGATATGTAGTGGTCCTTCATATTTTCTTGCTGAATCTAAGGTAGTAGGAACTGTCTCTCTTCCTTTTTTTCATAATGAAACATTTAAAAAGTCTACATTCAGCTGATGTTTGATCGTTGAAATGGAGTTTATATTCATTGCGATGGAGTTTATACCGGGTGGTTATGATTAAACTTTCCCATTTAACACGTTATAACACGGAAATTAATTACTGTATGAGTACCATACTTGGTAGCACTAATGTCCAGAGAATGGGGGTGCACGATTTCCATGCGTCACAGCGCCACCATCCAGTTCCAGCTATGGCCACCTGGTGCGGTGATCAGTCATGGTGATTCATAGTCTCTCACACCTGACCAGTCGCAGTGTACTTGTTGAGGTGTCAGCATGAGCTTGGACCAAAGGAGAAGGGCATTATTGGTGCAGCTCTGTTATCAAAACGACAGTAATGCTGCAGCTGCACTTAGAGAATATCGCCGGCTGAAACGATCTGCTGTGCGGAGCACGGTGAAGAGGTTCGAATCAGCTGGAGAACCGGGCGTCACTCCGTGAAGAGGCCAAAGGTGGTCGGTGAAATCGCTGCTGCTATGGCAGACAACGCTTCGCGCAATTCCCGACCGTAAAGCAGTGCGCGTGCTGTGTCACGACAGTTGAACATCCCGCGGTCCCCTGTACGGAAGGTGCTTCGAACCATTCTCAAATGGCATCCGTACGAGATCCGTACCGTACAGCAGCCTGCACCACAGGACGCACAACGACGTGTTGACGTCGCTCTCCACTTCCTCGCAAGAGTTGAAGTTGACAAGGGTTGGCCAGGACCATCCTATGGACAGACGAAGCTCATTTTTAGGTGAATACACAGAATTGCGAAGTGTGGGGAACTTCACCTCCAGTCACTGCGCATGAAGTTCCTCTGTATGGCGAATGTGTCGTCGTATCGTGTGCCTTCACGGCTGCTTTTATCATTGGCCCATTCCTTTTGAACAGGCTGGCGATCAAGGACCAAAGACGTGCAGTGTGACTGGCCAGCGTTACTGCGATATGCTTCGCCAGCATGGCATATCCTCCCTACAGGAGACAGACGCATTGAACTCAACAGTTTTCATGCAAGATGGGGCCCCTGCACACATCGCTCGTGAAGTTCACCTGCTTCTCCGCAACACATTTGGAAACGATCGAATTATCAGGCGATCTTTTCGAAATGTATGGCCAGCACGATCACCTGATCTGACTCCCTGTGATTTCTGGTTCTAGGGCTACCTGAAGGGGACAGGGTTTTGCAGGGGGCATTCACACAAGCGCTGGTATGAAGCGCAGCATATCAAGAGAGGTAGCCAGCATACCTACGGACATGCTTCGTTATGCTGTGCAGAATGCAATCGTGTGCTTCCAGTCTCTTCTGGACACGGATGGGCCCCTTTTGTAGCAGTGATGGTGCCTGTACGTAATGGTATGATGTAGCGTAGCTGCGCATTAAAAGTGCTTCAATTGAATTGATTCTTCGTTATTTCTCTTCCCCATGTCTTTGATATTAATGCTACCAACTTTGGTCCTCGTACCGTAAATACACTCCTGGAAATGGAAAAAAGAACACATTAACACCGGTGTGTCAGACCCACCATACTTGCTCCGGACACTGCGAGAGGGCTGTACAAGCAATGATCACACGCACGGCACAGCGGACACACCAGGAACCGCGGTGTTGGCCGTCGAATGGCGCTAGCTGCGCAGCATTTGTGCACCGCCGCCGTCAGTGTCAGCCAGTTTGCCGTGGCATACAGAGCTCCATCGCAGTCTTTAACACTGGTAGCATGCCGCGACAGCGTGGACGTGAACCGTATGTGCAGTTGACGGACTTTGAGCGAGGGCGTATAGTGGGCATGCGGGAGGCCGGGTGGACGTACCGCCGAATTGCTCAACACGTGGGGCGTGAGGTCTCCACAGTACATCGATGTTGTCGCCAGTGGTCGGCGGAAGGTGCACGTGCCCGTCGACCTGGGACCGGACCGCAGCGACGCACGGATGCACGCCAAGACCGTAGGATCCTACACAGTGCCGTAGGGGACCGCACCGCCACTTCCCAGCAAATTAGAGACACTGTTGCTCCTGGGGTATCGGCGAGGACCATTCGCAACCGTCTCCATGAAGCTGGGCTACGGTCCCGCACACCGTTAGGCCGTCTTCCGCTCACGCCCCAACATCGTGCAGCCCGCCTCCAGTGGTGTCGCGACAGGCGTGAATGGAGGGACGAATGGAGACGTGTCGTCTTCAGCGATGAGAGTCGCTTCTGCCTCGGTGCCAATGATGGTCGTATGCGTGTTTGGCGCCGTGCAGGTGAGCGCCACAATCAGGACTGCATACGACCGAGGCACACAGGGCCAACACCCGGCATCATGGTGTGGGGAGCGATCTCCTACACTGGCCGTACACCACTGGTGATCGTCGAGGCGACACTGAATACTGCACGGTACATCCAAACCGTCATCGAACCCATCGTTCTACCATTCCTAGACCGGCAAGGGAACTTGCTGTTCCAACAGGACAATGCACGTCCGCATGTATCCCGTGCCACCCAACGTGCTCTAGAAGGTGTAAGTCAACTACCCTGGCCAGCTAGATCTCCGGATCTGCCCCCCATTGAGCATGTTTGGGACTGGATGAAGCGTCGTCTCACGCGGTCTGCACGTCCAGCACGAACGCTGGTCCAACTGAGGCGCCAGGTGGAAATGGCATGGCAAGCCGTTCCACAGGACTACATCCAGCATCTCTACGATCGTCTCCATGGGAGAATAGCAGCCTGCATTGCTGCGAAAGGTGGATATACACTGTACTAGTGCCGACATTGTGCATGCTCTGTTGCCTGTGTCTATGTGCCTGTGGTTCTGTCAGTGTGATCATGTGATGTATGTGACCTCAGGAATGTGTCAATAAAGTTTCCCCTTCCTGGGACAATGAATTCACGGTGTTCTTATTTCAATTTCCAGGAGTGTAGTTTCCGTGTTACAACGTGTTAAACAGAGAAGTCAAATTATAGTCAATCAGTATACTCCCATTTCAGGCAAACATTATGTTTGAAGTCGATCTCTTGGACATCATTAAAATTTTCTGTGGTTACCGTTTGAGTGCTCAACTTTACAGAAGTCATCTTCCGACTGAGAGCTACAGCATTTGCGTCGTCGGTGGTGTAGTGTGATGACTTGCCGTTGGGCGCCGGCACTGCTGTGCTTTGCAGTTGCGCACAGTCAACACGGGTCTAGACAAGGTGAGCAGAGCTTTATTCGTAAAGCTGTTTTAACAAAACAACAGCAACAGTGTTGCGGCTCTTCGCGAGTATGAACGCATTAAAGGAATCCGGAAAAGTCATCTTTCCGCGCCGAGGTTGAATAACATGCTTCGGAAGTTCGAATTAACAGGTGATCTGTGAATTGCTCCTGGGGAGACCGACGGCCAATTGCGCCACAGATTGTTGAAGAAGTTACTGTTGCCTCGGCTGAGAATGTTAGACGCAATGTACCAACTTCAAGCAGTGCAAGAGATGTGTCACGGCAGATGAACATTCCGTGGTCCACCGTTCGAAAAGTGCTGCGAACAATTACGGAACGATATCCGCACAAACTTTACATTACTCACCATCTTTTAGCACGTGACGCAGACATTCTAGCAGACTTGCTCTCATGTTTCTTGCAAGAGTTGGAGATGACTACGTGTGGAGATCGTCACCGCCAGCGAAAGTTCGCGAAGTTCCCCTTCCTTGGGAACACTCCACTGCGTGCTGCGGCTTCACGTTACAGTTCATGACTGCTCCGTTTCTCTTTGAGGAACTCGTACCCCAAGGACCAAGGACATACTGCAGGCTGCCGTGGACGCAGACGGTCCTCACACTGAGCAACGTTTGTAACCTGCAAGGTAAGCATGATACGAATTTAACAAATGTTAGCCTCTCATGTGGAAATTAGAAATGTGTTTCTTTCAATGGATAATTCGTTATTTCCCTTGGAAACGCCCCCACAAACTTTCGTTGTCTCACAATCACACGCTTTTCACGAAGACCCACTCAAGTAGAGGAAGTTCAATTATAACCACCCTGTGGACCAGGGGTCTCCAACCAGCGGGGGCTGCATGCTGCCCAAAGCAAGTACCAATGTCGGCCAAGAAGTGAGCATCTATGTAAAGTTATGATAAATAGAACATTTTTAATTTGAAACTGCCACCATACGGTGCTATTCTCTCACTGGGCCATCCTTTTTGGGGAAGAGGGGCGGTTATTTTTGGTGTTAACTATATTATATGCGCTCCAAAAATAGTCATCTTCTTCCATTGTTGCCCAGGTAAGCTAAAAGGCTGGACACCGCTGCTGTAGATCCTCAAATATTTCTTCTACCTCTCAAATTTTCCTTCTTCATCCCTTATTGGTTTCCCTTCTGTACCCTTGATATTCATACAGTAGTTTCTCTTTTCTCTAAAGATCTCTTCAGATTTCCTATCGGCGGCATCTCTTTTTCCGTTACTAATGCTTGCGTCTTCAACCTTGCACTTGTCTTCTGGCTATTTTGCATGTTCTGTCAGTCTCAATTTTTAGGCTTTTATATTCCTTTTCGCCTGCTCCAGTAGCTGCATTTTTATGTTTTCCCCTGTTTTCAATGAAATTCTATTTATCCTGTGTCATCCATGCATTTATTGTCTTCCTACCTATGTGGTCCTTTGCTGCCTTCATTACTTCATCTCTCAAAGCTACTCAATCATCGTCTATTGTATTCCTTTCCCCTGTTTCGGTCAACCTTTGCCTAATGCTCTTTCAGAAACTCTGAACACTTTTTGGTTCTTTCAATTTATTGAAATCCCATCTCCTTAATTTCTTACCTTTTCTGTAATTTCTTCGTCCAGGGTGTATACGCGGACAAAGAAAAAAAATTCCCGGTTTTTTCCCGGATTTCGCGGTTAAAAATACAGTTCTCCCGGATGAAAACACACTTTTTCCGTGTTAAGCGACAGTATATTTTCCCTCGGAACTGCAAAACTTATCAATCCTTTGCATGGTTATGGTTTTATACACTGGCGTAGAATTTCCCGGCACTTTAGGAAATAACACTTAGGGAAAAAGACACCTTTTGGAAATATCTTTGATGTACAGCAACATGTACGCTGCGTATTTTCATATTACGAAAGTATGCATTGGAATTCCACCAAACACGGCATGTTACTTTCGGAATAATTGAAATCGAGATTGCGATGCGCTTTGCCGGTCGGAGTGGCCGAGCGGTTCTAGGCGCTACAGTCTGCAACCGCGAGACCGCTACGGTCGCAGGTTCGAATCCTGCCTCGAGCATGGCTGTGTGTGATGTCCTTAGGTTAGTTAGGTTTAAGTAGTTCTGGGGGACTTATGACCACAGCAGTTGAGTCCCATAGTGCTCAGAGCCACTTTTTGCGATGCGCTTTTGTGAGCCAGCCATAGCTTATGTCACGTGATCTCGCCAGCCGATGACAGCGAATATTCAGAGCATAGGACACGTGATATAGTCAGCTAACAGCAACATAACTGTTAAGTAGCACGAACACACAAACAGGGAAAATTAATAGTTTAAATATATACATAGCGTTGTTACCAGAAAAGCAAAGCTTTCACATATAAAATTGGTCTCTAAGGTTAATAAGCTGCAAGAGAAGCTAAGCTTTCGCATATAATGTTGATCTTTTTCGCGCGTGTTACGCTTTAAGATATGTCACACAAATGTGCCATTAAAATTGTTAATAATGACATAAATGTCTGATCTTCGGGGTTCTAAATTCTTCTAAGTGGCTCGTAACCAAAGAGTTGATTTTTAAAACAACGCTCTTTGATTTAAGAAATTCATGGTACATTCTAGCACATACACTCCTGGAAATGGAAAAAAGAACACATTGACACCGGTGTGTCAGACCCACCATACTTGCTCCGGACACTGCGAGAGGGCTGTACAAGCAATGATCACACGCACGGCACAGCGGACACACCAGGAACCGCGGTGTTGGCCGTCGAATGGCGCTAGCTGCGCAGCATTTGTGCACCGCCGCCGTCAGTGTCAGCCAGTTTGCCGTGGCATACGGAGCTCCATCGCAGTCTTTAACACTGGTAGCATGCCGCGACAGCGTGGACGTGAACCGTATGTGCAGTTGACGGACTTTGAGCGAGGGCGTATAGTGGGCATGCGGCAGGCCGGGTGGACGTACCGCCGAATTGCTCAACACGTGGTCTCCACAGTACATCGATGTTGTCGCCAGTGGTCGGCGGAAGGTGCACGTGCCCGTCGACCTGGGACCGGACCGCAGCGACGCACGGATGCACGCCAAGACCGTAGGATCCTACGCAGTGCCGTAGGGGACCGCACCGCCACTTCCCAGCAAATTAGGGACACTGTTGCTCCTGGGGTATCGGCGAAGACCATTCGCAACCGTCTCCATGAAGCTGTGCTACGGTCCCGCACACCGTTAGGCCGTCTTCCGCTCACGCCCCAACATCGTGCAGCTCGCCTCCAGTGGTGTCGCGACAGGCGTGAATGGAGGGACGAATGGAGACGTGTCGTCTTCAGCGATGAGAGTCGCTTCTGCCTGGGTGCCAATGATGGTCGTATGCGTGTTTGGCGCCGTGCAGGTGAGCGCCACAATCAGGACAGCATACGACCGAGGCACACAGGGCCAACACCCGGCATCATGGTGTGGGGAGCGATCTCCTACACTGGCCGTACACCACTGGTGATCGTCGAGGGGACACTGAATAGTGCACGGTACATCCAAACCGTCATCGAACCCATCGTTCTACCATTCCTAGACCGGCAAGGGAACTTGCTGTTCCAACAGGACAATGCACGTCCGCATGTATCCCGTGCCACCCAACGTGCTCTAGAAGGTGTAAGTCAACTACCCTGGCCAGCAAGATCTCCGGATCTGTCCCCCATTGAGCATGTTTGGGACTGGATGAAGCGTCGTCTCACGCGGTCTGCACGTCCAGCACGAACGCTGGTCCAACTGAGGCGCCAGGTGGAAATGGCATGGCAAGCCGTTCCACAGGACTACATCCAGCATCTCTACGGTCGTCTCCATGGGAAAATAGCAGCCTGCATTGCTGCGAAAGGTGGATATACACTGTACTAGTGCCGACATTGTGCATGCTCTGTTGCCTGTGTCTATGTGCCTGTGGTTCTGTCAGTGTGATCATGTGATGTATGTGACCCCAGGAATGTGTCAATAAAGTTTCCCCTTCCTGGGACAATGAATTCACGGTGTTCTTATTTCAATTTCCAGGAGTGTAGTTCAACTTACGTAAAATGTTATTTACTTCGAAAGTAACGCTTTTCAAACCACCATTCGCAATATTTTCCCGCGACCTGTTAGAAATAGGTTCGTTTCAGCAGTTGCCAGAGAGCGCAGATAACAGGCGACACCGCGCTTGCACAGCTACCATGACGTACGAAGCCCGTGTGTACGTACGTGTAAAACATTAGAAGATTGTACATTATGTCATAAAAGAAACAAGACATCAGAGGATACTGCAAGAGCATCGGAATTTCGTGAACCATACTAAAATGTGCACATTTAAAGTGCATATTCGTACGTCCTGATTCCCAATATAGTAGACCTCCACCTGATATTAAGCTTTTCAGTGTAGTTTTCGGGATGCAAATTTTCTTGGGGCACCAGTTCTGTATTACACCATGTTCGGTTCTTTATTGTGGCACAATGCCATACGTGCTAGAGGATGAAAACGTGCACTTGAAATGCAGCAAACAGTTGAAGGTAGCCAGTACTGTGGAATTAAACATTTCGTTTCAAATACATTGACTGTCTCTGCGGTAAAGGTCATTAAAAATCAAATTTCTTTAGTAAACAGACAAAAATAACTTCAGTGTTCTGCAAGGTCATTAATGCTTGACTGTCAGAAAGGTGGAAATAAAATCAAATCTGAAACTAATAACATATTTTAGCCTTCCGTAATTATGTTAATGTATTTTAATTCACTTGATAGCTCCCGGCCACAGATATCCGTTTTGTTTTCATTTGACGTGAGAGTAAACGAAGGGGAAACAGCAAAATCACTAAATGTAAACACGGGTCACGTGGAGACTACCCACTATAAATCAGACTGCTCTGCGCATCAGCCCCGGATCTACGATATTTGCCGAACCGGGTCAATATTACAAAAAAAAAAAAAAAAAAAAAAAAAAAAAAAAAAAAAAAAAATTAAAAATTAAAAAAATCGAATTTTTAAAAATATGTTCATCTTGTAGCGCACATCTTTCTGAAAAGTCTGAAACATAAAACATATGTGTTCGAGGAAGCGTTAAGACATGTTATTTGGTCTTAAGTGTGCCAAAGTGCAGTGCCACACCTCTTCATACAGCGTTCTTCTATAGCACGTCACTGTATTTCGCTCTGTGGAACTGAAACGTGTATATTTTGTAATCGATGCCATCAAACCTACACAGGACTGTAGAAATTCAAATGTCCTATGGTGCCTCTCCTGCTCCTAGTCGCCCCGTTTGACAGCCTGCCCCTCTTTTTCTTAAAAAAAATCTAGTAATTAATAGCGAATGGGATTATTTGTAATCGGGAGAACAAGAACTCTTCAGAAAATTTGCACCCTTTATTGTCTATTAGCTAATAAGTTGCTGTTTTGTGTGACAAAATTAAATATAAGATACATAAAACCAATAACGACAAGAGACAAGCAAGAAAGTACATATTTCTTCAATCCTTAGCTCCTAGCATTTTTATCTCTCTAAGCTTGCAACAGCTTTACATGGCGTGCTTTCCTTTCTGCGAAACAATCTATTACCTCATCAAAGTTCGTCAAACGTTTTGTTACATGTAAAATCGAAATTTCGTTATCTGATACTGAAAAAGCTGTTAATACATATCATACCCAAGACTGGTGTTGTTTCTGGAGCTGATTACCTGTATTTTGTCACTGCCTGCTAGATAAAACAAAATAGGCCTTTCTAATATTGCAGCAATTTTGTAACACACACCAAATAAACGAGACTGTTTTGGCACAAATGGTCATTTTTATAACACGACAGAATATAATTCACGAAGTACCAATATCAGATGCCTACAAGGCCTACTACAAGCAAAACGCTTTATGTTAGGAAATAGTTTCACATTTCATTCATACGCACCAGTTTCTCGAGCACAAGATCGAAAAGTAGTATTACGAAATTTTTGTATAAATTTGGAATCGCCTTATTCTTGAATAATTTGTGTGATGTCCCTGTTTCTTCTCCTTCCTCGTGTCTAACAATCTTGTCATCAAGAATTCTGTAGCTATTCTGTCATTATCAAAATTTGTTCGCCGATTAGCTTCACAAACCCTGCCAGAATCACAAGTTAAGTTATCCCGCGATTATTCTCCGGTTAGGCGTTGTTACATATTCGTAAAACATGTTTTCCGCGTTACTTCCAGAATAGAACTTAAGCGGCTGCTAGCCGGGGACTATACAACTGGTCCTTACTAGTGTAGCGATCTGGCCAAAAATTTTCTGTCAAAATTTCATTTTCTTCGATACACGGACAAGATAATACGTAATATTTGTCACCTGTTATTCCTGTTAGTTTATTTCCACTCTGGTAATCTGAATCTACGGATTTCGCTAGTAGTTGTAACAACGCTGAACACTTGCAAACCCAATCAACCACATAATCAGACAGCGATTGGCGTTCATCCGTTCGGGTTTCCTCCGCCCAGCTCGTATAGCCCCGTCTCCTTTTGTCTGCGGAAAGTTTATTTCTAGATGCGACGAGGATTCTCGTACACTATGCACGTATTCAATAATCAACGTATGAGTCATTCGGAAATCAAAATGTGCTCAAAACTGTTCAAAAACCTACTAGAATACATTTCAAAATCATATGAATAATCGACAGACCAACGTGCGCTGGATGCTAGGCGCTTTGTGAAACAAGTTTTTTCCCTCAAGAATATGAATTTGGCGCCATCTTTTCCCGGTAGCAACTAGCTGTTTGCTGCGTCCGCTTGCACAGCCCACAGCCACATTCCTGTAGCGAGAAGCGGGAGAATCTGCTGCTCAAACGCGACTCAACTGGGCATGCGCATGAGTCCGCTCGTAACTGCTAAAACGAATCTAATGTAAACAGTCGACTTCATGCTCATCGGGGGCAATTTGTTGTTATGAAGCATTGCACAGTCTTCCTAAAGCCTTTGACACATTTTGCTGTTGGCAGACGCTTGCATGAGCACTGTGTGTCATTGTTGTATATGGCGCATTTCCTTTGCAATTTAATTTATTTTCGTTTTTTCTCTGGTTTATGTTTCATTGTTGAAGTATTATTCTGCAGTACGGGGATACAGTAATATCTTCTGGTAGAGTATCGGTACTTACCAGTCAGAATTACAAAAATTTAGCTGAAAACTAAAACAATGAAAAATTCCCGGAATTCTAAAAAAATTCCCGGGTTTTCCCCGGTTTTCTCCCGGATGAAAAAATTCCCGGGTCTTTCCCGGATCTCCCGGTTGTCCGCGGTCGTATACACCCTGTTTGTCTTTAATCTGCACTCATAACCAATAAATTACGGTTAGAGTTCACTTATGCCTCTGGAAATATCTTACAGTTGAAAATCTGGTTTTGAAATCTGTCTCGCCATTATATAACCAGTCTGGAGCCTTGCAGTGTCCCTCGGTCACTTCCACCTGCACAACCTCCTTTCGTGATTCTTAAAACAGGTGATAGAAATGATTAAATTACGATCCGTGCCAAATTCTATCTTTGTCATTCCTTCCACCTATTCCGTGATCTCTTACTATCGAATTGCAGTCTCTGTCAGAATTATACATTCGCCTCCATTTGATTTCATTTTGTACTTATTTTATCTCCATTTCATCCCACTTCAATGAATATACTATAAGCATAATTTGCGTGGCAAACAGAATCGGAAATCCGCAAGTATCTCTGGACCCTATTTTCATCCAGTGAATCTTAAGCGTCATTAGAAATTGTAGACATGTTTATTTGATTAAAAAGAAACTTAGTACTAATGATTTATGGCCTGTTTGAAGCCACAGAACTGACGTGACAAGGTGGTATAATAAATGAAGCACCCTTAGGTGGAGGTGGACAGCTGCTGACAGGTGTGGAGTCATTCTAATGATTTGATTTTACAAAATTGTTAAGGCTTTCGTGAACACTTGTTGACAAACTGCCTGTTGGCTTCTGTCTCGGGTTCTTCGGCTGACGTTCATCTAATGATTTTACTGACGTTTCGCCAGCAGGAGTGACTGATATTGTCAAAGCTTCACCCTCCATCCAATCATCAAACAAACGTCGGCCGAAGAAGTAGTGACAGAAGCCAAGAGGCGATTCGATTTTATTAAATAGTCTAGTGGCAACACTGACCACACGAGATGAAAGTGAAGCAAAATGTCTTCTACTTTGTATTGAAAAATAACAAACAAAGAGCAGGCAAAGTTTTTCTTTGTTATGTACAAAGATAAAAGCACTTCACGCACAAAATGAAGTCGCGAAGCTGCGACTCTTGGCAAACCGACGACCACAGGATAAGCAAGTCCACGGAAGTTGTGGATTTGAGAATCTGCTGATGCGAGATCGATTTTTGTAAATAAAATAACGGAAGCACATGTAGATTTCGAGTGTCGAACGCCCGTCGAACAAGTTGTCTAGAGTGGGGAGCACAAGGTCGGATTTTGGAAATCCGGGAAAGGTTTTCAAGAAAAGCATTTTAGTGAAGACACGGAAAACCTAAATCTTGAAGTCTGGATAGGGATTTCAATGTGACAGCATTCCGCTTTATGATCCACTTTACAAAACCATTCAGTAATAACACTAGAAATAAAAATGGCGTCCACTGTCCACAACTTAACTTTACTCTTGTAAAGAAATGAAAATATGTAACCTTTATTTGACCACATCCCTTGTGAATTAAAGAGGCAGGCAGACAATGAAAGCGTTTTAAAAAGTGAACCGAAATTTTTTCCGCTTGAAAACTCCATAATGAATTCCTGTAAAGATCTACGTTTGTATGAGTAATGTTTACTAAATTTGGTTTTAAAAAATTCAGTTAATAATTAGTCAGAGTGTAACTATATCTCGAGAAAATGTACAATATTTGAAAATCTAATAACACATTCCACATCATAGTGGGCTGTCTCAAACATGATCAACGAAACAAGTAAATAGCTAAACTAAAAATAACTGAAGTGTGTTGGGATCTCACAGTGGGGGAATCTGCAACTGGTTGTCTAGTGGTTAGCTTCGCTGCCTTCGGATCGTGGGTTCTTGGTTTCGATTCCCGTCCAGGTCCGAGATTTTCTTCGTTCGGGGACTGGATATTTGTGTTGTGGTAATCATTTCATCTCGTCTTCATCGACGATCAAATCGGCGAAGTGGTGTCAAATAGAAAGACATGCACTAGGCGGTCGAGCAACACCAGACGTAATCTCCTTGCCAATAACGCCATACGATCACTTCATTTTCATTTCGTTGTGTGGGAATACAAATTGGAACGATGGCACAGGCTTGGGTTTATCGGTAGGATATTGGAGAAACTGTGATTCGTCTAAAAAAAAGGGGGCGAGGAGGAAGGAAAACCTACAAAATATTCGTACGATCTGAACAGGATTACAGAATTACCGACTAAACGTGTGAGATCCAAATCAAGTCAATCTGATATCATACACTGAGGATACAAGAAGAAGATCTGCACGGTTGGACGCAGGCTTGAAAAGAGAACTGCACGTAAATGCAAAAAATCTCAGTTGGTAGACAAAGAAAGACACCATATATCTAGCGATAATCCTCTCAGAAAATTTCAGCAACCCGTTTTCTGGCCGCATTCTGTTAATATCCTTTGACCTCTTAAATATTTCTCCAGTAGAGATCGTGAAGACGCGATTATACTAATAACTAGAATGAGATTTTCACTCTGCAGCGGAGTGTGCGCTGATATGAAACTTCCTGGCAGATTAAAACTGTGTGCCCGACCGAGACTCGAACTCGGGACCTTTGCCTTTCGCGGGCAAGTTTTAATCTGCCAGGAAGTTTCATATCAGCGCACACTCCGCTGCAGAGTGAAAATCTCATTCTGGAAACATCCCCCAGGCTGTGGCTAAGCCATGTCTCCGCAATATCCTTTCTTTCAGCAGTGCTAGTTCTGCAAGGTTCGCAGGAGAGCTTCTGTAAAGTTTGGAAGGTAGGAGACGAGGTACTGGCAGAAGTAAAGCTGTGAGTACCGGGCGTGAGTCGTGCTTCGGTAGCTCAGATGGTAGAGCACTTGCCCGCGAAAGGCAAAGGTCCCGAGTTCGAGTCTCGGTCGGGCACACAGGTTTAATCTGCCATAAAGTTTCATACTAATAACTGTTCACACAGAGGTGTACAAGGTGTCATTGTTCCCACTTTCCATCCGCGAGTGGATTGGGAAAAAACTATAAGGTATTTTACAATAGAAAGCACGATTTACCATGAAATTTATTAATGAAATGCAAGGGGATGATGCGAGTCCAATTTCTTACCACTGTGCCATCTTGCTCAGTCCGTTAGATACAATATTTTTGATGATAACGATGAGATATATTTCATACAGGTATGCAGAATACAGAAGTAAGTAAAAACTATTACCAACGAGTGTTCGCCTGGGAAAATACTCGTGGAAAATGCCGCAGACAGTGGTTCTAAAGGATGAGCTGAGGCATTGCATGTGGTGGTGATCACCTTAGCAAAATTTTGAAACGCTCTCCCAGTTACCATATACCTTCTCTGTGCACTAGTGTATCGGTAAAATCTAACAACAGATTGCAGCCACTTACGATGTAACCTCTTGCTGTGTAAGTTCGTTCGTTCATTTATGTTATAATAATACATGGGAACGTATTTTTTATGAAACCCTGATGCTTCTCTGGTAGTGGCGGAGTTCCTTTTCGCTGCGCTTGTACGACGCTGTCCAGAAGACCCTGTCCAGGAGCCACCAAAACCGCTTGCCCTTGTACGGAGTTGCAGCAACTGACAAGCCCGGACCAGGCGTCCTCTGGACAGAGTCCAGCACGTCTGTTTCTAGCTGGAGGAGACCGGGACCAGAAGTCAACAGACAGCAATTGACTCCTGGACACGGCGCGCACAACTTATTAAACAGCGCAACGCAAGTAGGGCCTATCTGAAGTCATTCCTTTCTGCATCGTGTTCGTAACTCGTTCCCCGAGATGCATTTCCATCTTTATACAAAAAATATCGAATTTAATAAAATTGTACCAAAATTCATAAAAATGAAAAACTGCTCATGATAAATAATCTATGTTCGTCTGTGGAACATGGGATCGCCGGATAAAAAATTAGTCAGCCCCGAGGAGACATCAAGCTTATCCCGTGCATATTAACTTTAGCCAGGATAATGGCTTCAGTTAGGCGAGGAAGATAGTGTACAAATTTCTTCAGGATATGGCAGATACAGCTAAAGCCACCCACTGATGACTGGATCACACAGAGCTATCAAATTACGCTAATGTTGATTGTTGCTTTTTCACTAGCTCCTCCAGTTAGTCTCAGCTCCTGAAACGGTTCTTTAGTCCGTATTTCGAGGCTTCCGTGGTGTTGCGCGAATCCATTCTTGCAACCGCTGCCAGAATCCGCAGTAATCTTGCCGGTGTGCGGCACGCGAGACAAAATACACGACGCACTGCTGCAGATCCAGTCGGAAACGGTTACTGGTGGACCTTGTAATTCGATACCCTTTTCTAACATAACCCTTTTTATAAATAGAAGTAGCCGATACCAGGATTAATCCCGAATCTGGTATAGGTGTGAGTACCGCAGAATGTAGGGAGTAGTGGACATGCCTCTGATGGAGACAGACAGATTCATGTGATCGACACTAACAATGTAATTTGTAATATTAAGTGGAAACTGTAAAAACGGTGTGATATTTAATAATGTGACAAAGAATAAAATTCAAGAAATATACAGGCCAATCTTCATCAGTTATTTGGTCATCAGGAACCTACAACGTTGAATCAAAATTTCAGTCGCAAGAGTGTACCCTTGGGCGCAAGAATTGGAGACAGCAGCAAGAAGAGAAATTAAAGATAAGTAAAAAGTTTTTCTTTTGTGAACCTTAAGCCCCTCTAAGCTTTTGAAACTAATTAAGACACTAAGAAAAATTTAATAGTGATGTGTGGGAGGGTGAGATTACGATCTATATTTATTCTCTGTTCTGCAGTACTTTGAAATCAGTCTACATAAGGGCCCAGAGCCTCGCTTAGATACACGAGACAGGGTTAAATTCCTACAACCCAAAAGTCAGTAATCGAAAAAAATTTAAAAAAATGCAAACTGTCAAATGTTGTGTGAAATGTTTGGTCTAAAAAACAGAAATAAAACAGATTAGACAAATGCGCCTCAATTGCTATACATGATTTCGAGCAACTCAAAGCCACGTCAGCCGTGTCACTGATCCATTTTCACTCTTACTTTCAGACAAGTCATTTCACGAAACATTTGACCGTTCTTCAAATTTTTGTTTATTCTCAAGTTTTGTTCAGAGAGCATGAAATATAATACAGGGTTATTGCAAATGATTGAAGCGATTTCACAGCTCTACAATAACTTTATTATTTGAGATATTTTCACAATGCTTTGCACACACATACAAAAACTCAAAAAGTTTTTTTAGGCATTCACAAATGTTCGATATGTGCCCCTTTAGTGATTCGGCAGACATCAAACCGATAATCAAGTTCCTCCCACACTCGGCACAGCATGTCCCCATCAATGAGATCGTAACGGTAAGGCTTCTGCTTTAGCCTTTTCCGTAAGATTTTCCAAACCGTCGGCTGTGGTACATTTAGCTCCCTGCTTGCTTTATCCATCGACTTCCGCGGGCTACGCGTGAAACTTGCCCGCACGCGTTCAACCGTTTCTTCGCTCACTGCTGGCCGACCCGTTGATTTCCCCTTACAGAGGCATCCAGAAGCTTTAAACTGCGCATACCATCGCCGAATGGAGTTGGCAGTTGGTGGATCTTTGTCGAACTTCGTCCTGAAGTGTCGTTGCACTGTTATGACTGACTGATGTGAGTGCATTTCAAGCACGACATACGCTTTCTTGGCTCCTGTCGCCATTTTGTCTCAATGCGCTCTCGAGCGCTCTGGCGGCAGAAACCTGAAGTGCGGCTTCAGCCGAACAAAACTTTATGAGTTTTTCTATGTATCTGTAGTGTGTCGTGACCATATGTCAATGAATGGAGCTACAGTGAATTTATGAAATCGCTTCAATCATTTGTAATAGCCCTGTACACCCAAATATCGACTGGTATCTAATGGTGTCTACATAGATGAAGAAAAATCAGAGAAGTTGAGTCTATGCTGAAACTTTATATTTATTTTGTTTTTCAACATGAAAGATACAGCTCCACAATTTGTACACCGATGCAACATTTTTTTTTTCTTTTTTCGCTGAATGGCCAGGCCCCAGGCCTGTAAGAGATTAAGTTTTTGACACTTCACTTACATAGCTGACAATAGCTCTTAGTGAAATCATTCAATTTTCCCTCAAAACACTGAATGAAATGAAATGATCGTATGGCATTGTTGGCCGGGAGGCCCCATGCGGGGAAGTTCGGCCGCCGTATTGCAAGTCATTTTTAGTTGACGCCACTTCGGCGACTTGCAAGTCAATGATGATGAAAGACACACAACACCCAGTCATCAAGAGGCAGAGAAAATCCCTCATCCCGCCGGGAATCGAACCCGGGACCCCGGGCGCGGGAAGCGAGAACGCTACCGCAAGACCACGAGCTGCTGATTCTTTCTTTTAGCCCGTTTTTTCACCACGAGACACGTAGAATAGCTAGGAGTATCCGTCCGGAATGAGTAAAGTGGAACGACCACATCTACGTCTGCGCTCGCGCGCACGCACGCACACACACACACACACACACACACACACACACACACACACACACACACACATATATATATATATATATATATATATATATATATATATATATATATATATGTGCTAAAATGGAACGAAAGAAAAACAACTGTCTACAGGCCTCTGTGCTATCTCTAATTTCTCTTATCTTGTACTCGTAGACCTTGTAACAATAATGTACCTATAATAATTTTTTTTCTTTATGCATTTAGATAAATGTTCCTTTCTGAATTTATGTGAAATAATGTAAATATTATTTTAGATTTTTTTCTTTTCGTGTCATGTTAAAGAAACTGTACACAACTTTTGAAATGAATGTCATTACTTATGTTAGATTTTAAGCAATTTGATAACCAAAGGAAAATGTATTTAATGTTAAAACTATTGTAAAATGTGTAAATTGTAATTTAAACACTTGGTCCATACGTAGGTAATGCATTAGAATATGTGTAGTAGAAAACCTGTGGTGAATACCCTACCTGTAGGGGCGCGGGAAAAGGTGGATGCAGGCGAGCGCGGGAAAACGCACACTGGCGCGGTTCGGCACAACGGGCTCAGTAACACAGTCGGAGTTGAGTATCGGTCAGAGGAACATGTACTGTACCGAGGAGGCTATCTAGGAAAAGTGGATTCCATTGAGCCTCGGATGGGCCGATTCCGACGACTACTTGGCATGGCTATATTCTCAGGCACAAAACTGGAAAGATTACGACGCCAAGAAGAATGAAAGTGCCGATACTGTGAGAGCCTTAGCCGTGCTTGTATGTGTGCTGTGCTGCCCGCTATCTCGCTGCCCGCCATCCGCCGCACCGACGTGCACAGGTCAAACATTTACTTCATCTTTAGAAGTGTATCTGTGTGGACCAGTGTCGAAACTGTTTTAACTGTTCAATAATAACGTGACCTTTATCAGAATTGCCTTAGCCGTTACTTATCCTTATCATTGACCTAGACAGGGTCCTTACCACATGTTGTGTAACCCGAGTATCCTGAATTGAAAGTTTACAGTTAGTACTAAATTATCTGCAGACCAATTTATGCTATAAAGACGTTCAAGGTTAGGAGTGCAAATGTAAATGTTAGTAAAGAACAACAGTGTGATTAAATTGAAAGATAAAATTTGAATTGAGCTAGCAATGTTGTTTAATTAATTTGAGACTGAAAGGATGATAACTAATCGATTCCGTAAAAATAAGACAAAAGATTAATTCTTCACAGATTGATAACTTTGAGTGTTAATTTACCTTCAGAACTTGCTAGTTTCATGATAACTACCATAACAGTTTCAGGCCCCCCCCCTTTTTCTTGCCTATTCTTGCACATTTTGAAGTGTACTGATCAGAATTGAATAGTAAAATTAATTTCTATGTTAAACCTAAGTGTATTAGTGTTTTTTCCAATTTTAATAGTGACATTGTATGTGTGTTTTCAAAATTGCTGATTCTAGGGTAATCTATGCCCGATTTCAGTCTGATCAATATACAAAGTGCAGCTCGTAGTAATCATTGCTGTGTGGTGTTGTGTAATTTTAGCTCATCCAAATTAGTACAAAAGAAGAAAACCTTAGTTCAGTAGATTCTTTCTGGTTCTAAATTTTGCTATAACACGCAACATTGCTACGTGTCATTATGCTTGTACATGCTACCACTTGTACAGGGAAAAACTCACTCAATGCCTAATTAGGCTGGCGACCGTATTATTAATCATTGGTAGTATCTACTGTGTATACTTCTTGTCCATGCGAACGCGTAATTGTACCTTACTTTTGCTTGACGCCTCACTGTAGTTACTGACTGAATATAAGTCCGAATTGCTTCCATTAGGTACACGCGGTCAACTTATGTACTAAATCCTTGTTTACAAGGTGAAGCCCGTGAACTTATTACAGTACAGGCTTTATTGAGCTAACGCACGTCCGACAGGGCGGAAGTGTTACAACCTTATTCGAAATTTAAGTTAGCGGCAGTAGAATCTTTCTGCAGTCAGCGGCAAATGCCGGTTTCTAAAGTTTCTCAATCCCCTTCAGCGATTTCCATTAGAGTCCATGAAGCATCTACGTACTACTCGCGTGTTGATCGAACCTACCGGTAACAAATACAGGACATAACATGAATAGTATGGAAAGCAATCACCAGGCTGAGACCCATCGGAAGTGTCCTAATGAAATGTAGTTCAAGTAGGATAGAAGTGGCTTATAAAACTTTCTTCGGTGGTGTTTATAATAATAGGGGACACTTCCAGATGGAGCTGAGAGAGCAGATAGAGGAGATCCAAAGGAGACTGGTGCGCTTTGCCATGGATTCATTTAACAAGCACCAGAGTTTCACAGAGATGCTGTCACTCCAATGGCAGTTGCTGTAAGAGAGGCTCCATACATTATAAAGAAGTTTGCTGTTAATCTTCCGAGAGCTAACGTTCCAAGAAAAATGAAGCAATGTATTACATCTATCCGCATTCATCTTGTGAAATCATCGTGAAAGGAAAATCAGAAAAAAATGAAGCTCATAAGGCGGTTTACCGACGTTTGTTCTTGCCAAACACCATCCGCGGTGGAATGGGACGACGGAAATGGCACTGCTAGCGAAAGTAACCACCACGAAACACCTTAATAAAACTACAGGTGTAGATCAGAGGTCCCAGACTTCTTGTCTCTTAGTCCAAATGCCAATTTTTTTCTGTTTTGAGTAGACCCCTGCCTTTCACATGCTAAATTTTTAAAAATTCATGAACTTCATACGTGTTTTTTGGTAGCTGATACATTGCTACTCAGTTTGATAGGTTTAACTGAAGAAGTGTGGAGCGAAAAACTTGAAAAAATACACACGTGAGTTTTATTTAATTAATAATGTAAACGACACAAAATGCAAATCCTGTAAAATTAATACGAAAATGCTTTTAACGGGAGGGATGAGGCAGATGCTTTGTTAGCAAAAGATTCAATGTTTGTTTTCAGTTTAGGCAGGTTCAACAATAAAGTAGCTCGGTCAGTGACTTCCAACGGTTCTTTTCTTCTGTAAGAAAATTCGCGTCCGCGTTGAAATCCCTTTCCACGAGGTATTACGGTAGAAAAGCTATGAAAAATTTCTCGGGGTAGTCGATAATACGGGACGAGTAACGATCAGGTGTAATCCTTTTCTGCAATATCACTGTAACGACTGATGATGCATTGTGGTATTTGTACAGCTAAAACATCCTCTACCCTATATTGAAAGTCTGTGTGATGGACATTTAAATATTGAACGTAGGTCGAAACATTATAATCCTGTTAATATGGCAGTGAGAAATTGGGAAACTGGAAAAATTCGCAGCGACCGATGTTTTGCTTCATTAGTTTAAATCTGGCAAGGACAGTTGAAATGGCAGGGTACTCCATCTGCTGCCGTTGATATTATATTTAATAACAGGTCTGCGTTTTCCATGAAATATTCTTTCAGAATATTAAACAGTGATTCACCTTTAGTGTCTGTTGTCGCAGTTCTCACTCAGACCAGTACTTCGTGGATTTTTCGGTCCTCAAACAAATGAAGATATGCCAAAAATAATGCTTCATTACCAGATGAAGTTGTCTCGTCCAGTTGTGTGGAGTAATGGATGGTCTGCAGATATTTACACGAGGTGCTTTCAGTATCATAACTCATTTCACAACACTTCTTTGGTTTGTGTTGTTGTTCGAAGTATTCCCTGTCACAAGCAGGTTGACGTAGAACAGTTATTAAAACCTTTCAAGAGCTGGCAAAATTAAGTGTTCCCCGACAGCATGCAGTTTTTTAGACTGTGCTATAAATAGCGAAACACTGTAAGTCTCCCACAAACCATCATCATCTCTTTGTAACGCGGAAACGAACATACTGTCCATCGTAGTTTTCTTTCGTTTTAATGCAAGCATTTGAAAGAATTTCAAATCTTAGGGTGATAAATTGCCAGCTTGTGTGGTTTTACAGCATCAGTGGTTAGCACTTAGTTTCGACCTACCGGAATCGGGGTGCACTCTCGTGGACCCCCCCCCCCCCCGCCATGTACATCTAACGCATTTTCAATTTTGTTTTCCATTCACATGGGCCCCTTGCGGGTTCTAGTGGACTCCTGGGGTCGATATAGACCACTCTGGGCATCACTGGTCTCGATGCATACAAGGTGTCCCGGGAGGAGCTGCCATTATTCAAGGATATGACGAGAACGATCATTTGAAGCAAAACGCTTCATATGGACATGTGCCCCATTCTGAATGGTTTCCGTGATAGAACAAATTTAATGCACATTGTTATTTACTTTCTGTATTACTCAATATACTGTCAAGTTTACACACGTACGCAAGAACAACTTTTAATAAGTATTACAACATGCGTTTCATAAAGTTTTACGCATGTTTTGTTCCCCATACATGTATTCGTGGGACATCATCATCATCATCATCATCATCAGTGTTCTGCCAAAAGGCAGGTTTTCACATGGTAGTTCTCCAGGATCTCTGGTCTTCTGCCATCCTCTTCATTCCTAAGCAGTACATGTTATGTCTCTCCATGTGAAAGATTCCGTGGGTCATTACTACGTGCTGGTGGTAGTATTACGCTGCACCATTTCAACATGTTTCACTGTTCCCGCACGGGTTGTCGAACCACAGTTTCAGAAGAGAAATTGGAGCTTGGAATAATAGTTCAAACGGTTCAAATGGCTCTGAGCACTATGGCACTTAACTGCTGAGGTCATCAGCCCCCTAGAACTTAGAACTACTTAAACCTAACTAATCTAAGGACATCACACACATCCATGCCCGAGGCAGGATTCGAACCTGCGACCGTAGTGATCGCGCGGTTCCAGACTGTAGCGCCTAGAACAGCTCGGCCACTCCGGCCGGCGAATAATAGTTACTTCAAGATCAGGAGCCTGACGTATCGCTAAGCGCCGACAGTATTCTTCGACAGCACCAGGAGCGCTACCATCGCCGAAGCCGTAAACATACATCATACCTGCATAATCCTCGTTTTGTGTCGATTTGCGTCATTTTACCCAGCACGTGTACTAACTCACTTAAACGTCGTTTTTCTCTTATACACTCTCAGTCCTTCGCACTACTTTACTCAGAACACACCAAGGACAACTCAAATGGGCTAGTTTAATGGCAGAAAGATACCCAGAGCAGAGAGGTTGAAAGCAACGAGGTAGGTTGGGCTAGAATAAAACGTCAAAGAGGTCGAGTGGATAAAGTCCGTTTTACGTGGTCAAAACAGACTGCTCAAAGTGCATGCGCATTTCGCGCCTGCGTGTAAGTCAGCAACCAACGTTGACGAGAGTGACTATGACGTCAATAATCTACAGATTACGCCGAGAATGGGGCTCCATATTTCCGAGCATGCTGTTCATACGCAGTGACAAGGGACTGTAGCGGTGTCTGCTAACAGCGGAAGTTGTAGTCTGTCCCGGTCGTGCTCACTCCTATTACACAAATACATTTTGTGCTTTCGTGTATTCTTAATCTTTGTTATGTTTTTAACTTTGTTTTCGTTGCACAAGGTTACACAAAAATTACACAAGGTCTTGGTGTCTTTTCCTACCAATGTTTCTCCTGCAAAAGAGACGAAATATCTTAAATCAAAAAGTATTTTCGTTTTACAGAGAAAAACTTACATTATGCATGAATAAGAACGAAAGTGGGTAAACGTGTCTTAATGAAAATTATTTCAGTAGTGAAAAGGTCAGAACTGTTGGATGAGAGAAATAATTTTCGTTGCTATTTGACACTTAGCAAGGAAACAAGATACAAAGGATAAAGCGAAAAGCCATATTTACGGTGTTCTACATATTGTCTGATGTCTTTGCAAGTATATATTTTCTAGAACAAATAACTGTATATGTTCTGAAATATCTGGATCACATTTTTTAGAGTCATTGCAAATTTTGGCGATATACATCTGAGTAAATTAGCTTACCACGCCTATTTTCATTCTCTGCTTTCGTATGGCATCATATTCAGGGGTAACTCATCACTGAGTAAAAGAGTGTTCATTGCACAAAAGCGTGTAATCACAATAACTGCTGGAGCTCATCCAAGATCATCCTGCAGACACTTATTTAAAGAGCTAGAAATCTTCACTGTAGCCTCACAATATATATATTCACTTATGAAATTTGTTATTAACAATCCGAACGAATTCAAAAGTAATTGCAATGTACATGGCTACAACACTAGGAGAAAGGATGATCTTCACTACTCTAGGTTAAATCTAACTTTGGCTCAGAAGGGGGTAAATTATGCTGCCACAAAAGTCTTTGGTCACTTACCTAATAGCATCAAAAGTCTGACAGATAGCCATAAAGCATTTAAAAGGAAATTAAAAGAATTTCGTAATGACAACTCCTTCTACTCATTAGATGAATTTCCCAACCCCCACAATTTTTTTTTTTTTTTTAATATTGAGTGTCATGTAATATTCTGTCTAATGTAATATCTTCTATAGACACCTTTTGTTAACCTGACACGTGCCACATCATTACGAAGTGTCGTATTAATGATCTATGGAACAAGTACTAATCTAATCTAATCTAATTTAGTCTAAACTATTCTTTTAGTAGTCAGGAATGTGAACAATTTACCACGACCTTTGACAAGAAATTCCACTATGAATTGTGCGTTGTTCATTAATAAACCCTATTATCATTGCTTGTTCCTACATTTTGTTGCTATACTTCGATTTTTCCTTTAAAAGGGTAGTCCTTCATAACCTCATTTTTACCCTTCGGACGCCAAACTGCTCAGCTGATAGTTCTCGGAACACAGGCAGTTTTGGCGCTGACGTGTAAAGGAAAATGACCACTTAATACGAAACCGAGTACGTGAATATAGCGCCAGAGGCGCTGCAGTAGATGCACTTGTCTCGAGTAGTCAATTCAGACAAGGAAGTCTATCGTGTAAAAGGGGCTTAAGACAGTCCTACGTGCTCGCCACTAGCCCAAAAACAAATGTACATTAAATGTGTTGTATCTCGGTAACCATACGGAATAGAGCAATTGCCCATATGAAGTTCTTATCTTCAAATGAGCGTTCCTGTCATATCCTTGAATATTGACCATTCCTCCTGGGACAGCCTGTGTACATCTACACCAGTGGCTCCCAAAGTGATGTATGTCGCCCCCTTGTCGCTCAATGACACTGGAGATTGGAGAAGGTCGCTCCAGTCAGCTAACGTGGAGATGGCTAACTGGAAGTTTGAAAGAGTGGTGGAACTTGGTTGGGAAATAATCGAACAAAGAAAAGACTTGAATAACTACAGTCTTTAATTGCTCGTATGAGCAAGAATGGGATAGTGACGTGAAAGAAAGTACACAGCTCCTCATTGAAAAATACCATGGAGGGAGATATGTGGCTAAGCGCGAGAGCAAGCACGGCCAGAGCGAATACTACAAGTCCAGGCCATTCGCCTGAACTACGCACACGTCGCTCATGGGCTGCTGTCTGTACTGAACTCTCTTCGGAGGACACACTATATACTCCTTTGTCATATTGCGTTTTAGAAACAAACGATAAAACTTCCTGGCATTAACATTCTCCGCCTGACTGTGACTTCCAGATATAAATAAGCCCAAAGATTCCGTTATACACAGTCGGACAAAAAACGCGAAACACCTCGAATGGAAAGAGGAAACTAAATGAAACTTCACAAGCTGAGAAGGTATGGGATGTTGTTTTACTGATTACAACATCGCATCAAATTTATAAAGAACTTATCAGTATGAGCCCACTTATCTGTATGACGTTGTACCCCTTTGAGCTGGATGCATGCACTGGTTTGATCGGGAAGGGTGTCATAAAGTCTTTGTATCTTCTCTTGAGGCAAGCTGGCCCACAACTGTTGTAATTGGTCCTTGACAATGGAACGGAGTTGACGTCTGAACTGGTACAACTCATGTTCTGCTGTGGGCAGACCTAGGAATCTCGCTGCCATGGGAGTACCTGAACATCATGCTGACACTTCTTAGAGACATGTGTCATGTGTGGATAAGTGTAGTCCTATTGAAAAATGTCAATAAGACATGTAGGCAACACATGAGGACGCACAATGTCCTTGACGTATCACTGTGCCAACAGATTACCCTCAACCACCCGAAGTTAGACTCGATGGTTCCCTAGATTATGATACCGGGTGTCAACCAATCTCTCTCTCCAAAACACTGGAGGACTGAGACTTCTCCTCACGTCGCCGCCATACTCATCACTCGACACAATGCGACGCCATTCATCAGCAGTCCGTTTCTCAGTCATGCATTATTCCAAATGCGGCCATTTGTGTTGTGGTGTTAATGGCAGCGTATGCATGGGACCCCCAGCTGTCTGCTGCTGTTATTTGATGACACAAAATGTGCCAGCAAAAGCCGGCCCCAGCACACCGGTCAGCAAAGATGAAGCACAAAGATCGATTAGTAGGCAGTGGATCAAGTGCACTTATCACGAGAGAGGCCAGAGACACACCCACAAGCAACAAGCCGCCAACGCCCTCTCGACAGCATGTATTTAGGCCGCTGCAGCTGACTGGAGGGCTTCACTCAATCATCCAGTTTGGCGTCTGTCAGTTTACTGGCAAAGAGGGTTTAGTTCATCACAGGCCACAACGACGTGGTTGACCTCAATCTTGATGAGTGTACCTACCCTCAAACACCCAAGCAATCGGACATCTGGCCACTGTCACATCCGAATGACCTACAAATGTGGATATTTTGCGATTAGACCATTGGGCCAAATGGAGACAAAATATGAAACTGTTTTCAAACTCTGTTAAGTGTTGTTAACGCTGTCACACGTTTACGCTGCATCCCCGTCTCCTTCACAGTGACCATTCAACATCTGACGCTGCTTATGTCGCTTATATACCCTACCAGGCCTAGTAATAACACCAAACACGAACAAAATTAACGCACTTTTGTGGCGGTTCTACCTGTCAAAAATAATTGCATTTCTAATCACACAGGCCAATGGTGGAAAAACGTTTTTGCTGAAAATGCCTTATTCTTATGTTTTTTAGGATGGTAGATCCAAATATGATACTTAAAAAACTGTATCACCCACCATTTCTTCACATTTTACAGTTAAATTGATTAAATTAAGAGATTTTTTAAAGAATTTAATAACTTTTATATAGTTAAAATAATTTAAAAAGGTGGTGTAAGGATTGTAGATGTCGTTGGTAGCAATGCTGAAAAACATTTGCTGGCAAAAAAAGATCGATTCTGTTTTTGTGTTAACAGATGGTGTTTTGTTTACTGTCAACCTAACCTCACTTTTCCGTTTCCTGTACATATGCTAGTACAATGTCTAATCATGGTCGTAAAAACTCTGCTGGCAGTTTTTGTAGTATTTGTGGTGAATTTGTAATTTAAAAAAAACACCAAAAAAATATTACCGACTTTGTGAAAAAGGTTTATCTATCATACTTCGGATCTAAACTTGGTGATGAAGATAAATCTTGGGCGCCACATAAGGTATGTTATGTGTGTGTTGAAGATCTCAGAAAATGGTCGAAAAAGGAGGAAAAAAAGCCTTTAGAATTGCTGTTCCTATGATATGGAGGGAGCCAAGAAATCGTTCCGATGATTGCTACTTTTTCAGTGTTGATATTACTGGTCATGGATGTAATAAGCTACCCTAACCATATGTCCGCCATCTGACCAGTAGGGCATGGCTTTGAGTTGCCGGTTCCTGAACCATCACATGATTTAAGTTATATTCCAACAGAAGTATTTTCTGATGTACAATCTGATTTAGACGAACCAGATGATGATGAATTTCATCGTAATACGGGAAGTCTAGCGCTCAAATTGTTTACTCAGACCAAGCTTAACGATTTGGTTAGGGATTTGAGCTTAACAAAAGAAAAAGCTGAATTTCTGGGCTCTAGATTAAAAGAAAAGAACTTATTGACAGTTAGAACCAGCATATACATGTATAGAAAGAGAGAGCATCCATTTTCCACGTTTTTTCAACAATAAGGTGATTTAGTGTAGTGCTCAGACATTCCCAGTCTGATGAAAGAGTTTGGTACTGAATATAAAAAGAAGACTGGAGGCTGTTTATTGATTCATCCAAAACTAGTTTAAAGGCTGTTTTATTACACAGTGGTAACATGTATGCATCTATACCTGTTGGACATTCTGTACATATGAAAGAAAGCTACGAAAACTTAGAAATAGAGCTAAATAAAGTAGGCTATTCCGCTCATGGTTGGATGATATGTGGCGATCTGGAAGTAACACGCATGCTCCTTGGTCAGCAAGGTGCCTTTAGCAAATTTCCATGTTTCTTGTCTGAATGGGACAGTAGGACTAGGGATCAACACTGGTGCAGAAAGAACTGGCCTCTGAGGCAGTCTTTAAAACCTGGTGAGAAAAACAATCTGCGGAAAAACCTTGTAGATCCAAAAAACGTACTCCTACCATCTCTACATACAAAGTTAGGCCTAACGAAACAGTTTGTAAAGGCTTTGCCTAAAGATGGACCATGTTTCAAGTATCTCTGTCAAAAGTTTCCACACCTTTCAAAAGCTAAACTAAAAGAAGACGTCTTTGTCGGACCTGACATTAGAAAATTGATGTTTGATGTTAACTTTGAATCCAAAATGCCCTTAAATGAGGAAAAAGCATGTGTATCATTCAAGCAAGTCGTTACAACTTATGACATGCAAAAGACCCAGAATATGTTTCTATTATGGCCACATTGTTAAAGAATTTTAAAACTTTAGGATGTTTAATGAGTCTAAAGTTCACTTTTTGAACAGTCACCTTGATTGCTTGCCAGACAATATGGGAAATGCTAGTGAGGAGCAAGGAGAGCGTTTTCATCAGGACATTAAAGTGATGGAAAAACGCAACCAAGGCCGCTGGAACACCAACATGATGGGGGACTACTGTTGGTCACTTCACCGAGAAGTTCAGAAAGCGACTCATCGTAGAAAAAGCTACACAAGAAGCTGCAAAGAAAAAAGAGAAATTCCAGCTGACAAGTGAAACTTCTATTAACACATATCATTGTTTTAAGTAGCTTACTGTAAATACAAACCATGCTTACGTTGTAACAAAGCGTTTCATTAATTTCCCCGTTTACCGTATGCCACAGGACCTCACTTTTTTTATCAGGCAGTGTGTGACGGTGCTAACGGCATTGCCACAGTGGTAACATCGGTTCACGCCAGATCACTGATGTTAAAAACTGACGTGCTTGGCTCCTTCTTCGATGGGTAACCGTCCAGGTCTGCCGAGCACTGTTGGTAAACGGGCTGCACTTAACCCTTGCGAAGCGAATTGAGGGGCTACTTGACAAAGAAGTAGCTGTCTGGTCTCGTCAACGGACAATGGCTGGTAGTGCTGACCACGCCCCTTCGTCAGTGCATCCAGTGATGCCTGTGGGCTAAGGATTACAGGGCGGTAGATCGCTACGTTTGGCTTTAAAGGCCTGTTCGGACATAGTTTTAAAGTTTTATTGTATGGTGGTATGAATCATTGGTCTTCTCCACTGGTAAGGCGACCTGAAAAGAGAATGTCTTCTAGGATGGAACTATGTCTCTGAAACTCACCTAATAATTTCGGTGTGGTAGGGCAATGAGGACTAGGGATACATTCTCCGAAATGTGATCAACGATCAGTCTTCTAAATGAGATGTACTCCAAAATTCCTTTCCACTGCTGTTTTTGATGTAACTGTTCAGCATAAAATGGCGCCTGGAATCTAGTCCAGAACGAAATAATTGCATTCCACCTTAGTATGGTCATGATTAATAGTCACACTTTAGAGAGCTCCTTAACCATAAGGTATCATCTTCAGGAACTGGCATCTTAACCTAAAAAATCTATAGCAAGTTAAAGGAAAGACTGGCTAGAACTCCATAGAGAGCATATGTAAGTGCCCACGAACGACGTCTTTAACATTAGAATATTCACCAGTTGAAAGTAGCTCGTCTGTATTACTGAACAGCTTGCACTCTCGATTAGTTGATGTCCAATTGTAATGAGAACCATGTCTGGTACAGCGCTCTCCTTCCCTGTCCAGTGGTTTCCCATAATTAGCAGCAACCAACTTCCTTACATTAGGTGGCAAAACGCCGTTAGCAGATTATTGTCCAGGATACTGAGTTACTACTCTCTTCACATCCACCAGGGAAAAAAAGAAAGTGGTGAAGTGAGAGTGAAATCTCTGAAACCATCCTGGAAAATGGTCCAAAAATTGACTAGCACGTATTTTAGATCGTATGAAGCCTAGAGACGAGAATGGTGCGAATCACAGCATCACTCCCTCGCTCCAAATGGACCACGCTTCACTGGACACATTGTGGTGTCGGAAATAGTTTGCTACTGCTCTGTCAGTGAGGCTATCTGGAATTTCATGCCTTTGGCTGGAGTGCCAAAATTCAAACCATCACGCTCAGCATAGAGAACTGCCAACAGCGAGAATTTGCTGATTCGATGGAAGAGCTAAATCTTAGTCTTTTTTGTTGTTGCCAGATATGATGGGAGAGGAATGAAGATATTCCCAGAGGGAATTTCAGTTTTACCTCGGCTTCATTACTGAAGACACGCACCCCTCTCCCCGAAAACTTCTGTTGGTTTTGGGGCCTGGAAGTGTATTGTCTTGATTATTTCTGGAACGACAAGTTCCAAACAAAAATGTGAAGGCATACGAAGTATATGTGTATCCGTTAGTGTGCATACAACAGTCGATGACTTCCTCGACGTTTATGCGGGAAATCAAGTATCAGGATGTAGCCGAGAGACTGTTCTTTTACATACAACAGGCATGCAGAAGACACGACTGCAGCTGTCCAGTCTCCCGACAAAGGGAGAGTTGCTAATTATATTTAATTAACATTTCAGATCACAGATTGAGACTGCTTGTGAAATTACGAATCTAATGATATGAGTCATGGGTTGATCAGATTATTAATTCTTGACTAAGAAGGTACATTTAATCTGAGCAGACATCCTTAGACTAAACAGACCCATGTGGGTAAGCATATGCATGTAGACTAAGCAGTCAAATGGTTCAAATGGCTCTGAGCACTATGGGACTTAACATCTGAGGTCATCAGCCCCTGGAACTTAGAACTACTTAAACCTAATTAACCTAAGGACACCACACACATCCATGTCCGAGGCAGGATTCGAACCTGCGACTGTAGCGACCGCGCAGTTCCAGACTGAAGCGCCTGGAACCGCTCGGCCACACAGGCCGACTGCTAAGCAGTCACATTTAAACTAAACAAGAATGTGTAGGCTAAGCTGATACATACTGGCTAAGCATGAGTGTGAACACTGAGCAGTAACATCTCAAAGCCGGCATTTTATGTTAATCATGTGCATTTAAGTTAAGCATACTTGTAGCCTTTGATGACGACTCGTCCATGGAGATGTGGTGACTCGCTGATGTGTGGACGGAAATACAGAAGCGTCCGATCTTACCCGTCGGCTTTGACCCATGACGTCACAAATGTAGCGGAAACGACCATAAACAACAATTCCAATATGGCGGATATAAAAACATCGCATACGTATTATAAACACTGAAATACACAAGTTTCACAAAAAGCCTAATGACTCTAACGGGACAAGCGTGGGAAATTAGGGGTTTTTGGGTGGGGACAAACTAAATATACACAAATGTAGCCACCGACCGCCATACAAAACCACGCAATACAACGAAATAAATCAACATTACAAAACTGACCAAATACAAAAAAACACATTCCTATCCAGAATCGGACACTTCCCTTGACCTATATAGCTCAACAGAACCTACCGATCACATCCCCCAATACAAAACTAAAAAACCAACACTTCCCTTACACCTACATACATCTACAACAGCTCCCGATCACATAAATTACGATCGAACACTTCCGTTGACCTATGTAGCTCAACACAACCTACCGATCACATCCCCCAACACCAACCTAAAAAACCAACACTTCCCTTACACCTACATACATCTACAACAGCTTGCGATCACATAAATTACGATCGAACAATTCCGTTGACCTGACCATAAACGACACAAAGGTTTCACAAGAACAATCTGCTAACATTGATAGCAAACAAAGATAATAATAAACAAGTGGTACTCGAGGCCAGGCAGGGGGGGGGGGGGGGCTGCGGCCCCCCCCCCGACCCCCCCCCCCCCCGCCAAAAAAAAAACTCCCAACCTAACCTCGTATTCAGTGCTACGCTACAGATCAATGTGTAGGTCCCTAACGTCACGGGTCAAAGCCGACGCGTGAGATCAGATATTTCTGTTGACACAAAACATACATCAAAAACAAAAAAAACGGAACTTACCTCAAAAAAGTTCCAGCCCCAGAAACTAGATTGGCCACCACAATCACACACAAATGCACCCTAACTAACCACTTTCGGCCTATACATTTTACCCACAGCCCTTAAAAAAAAACCCGAAAAATGCAATAGGCCTCTGGGACACTCTTCCGCCAACAGTACTCATCTAAATGAGACTGAAGGTTGGAAGAGCGCCTCTTCCCCCTCCCAAGAACTGACTTAACCGCCCCCCACATCCCCTCAATTGTGTTAGTGCAAGCCCTAGTATCATAATTCTTAAATTCTAGACTGTGGTTCACTACTAAATGATTAAATCCCCTGTCACCCAACCCCCTATAAGAAGAAAAAGCATCAGAAACTATTGTGGACCCGGGCTCTACATACTCCTCAATTAACCCCACTAATTCAGCCTTCGACCTCCCCTCCACAACCCTAAAAACACATTCAGTACCCCCACCCCCGTGAACAACAGCCCCCCACACCCAAAGACCAGCCACAGACTTTCCCCTCCCATACTTCCTTTTACCAAACTGCGACTCGTCCACCTCCACAAGCACCCCATGCCCACCCAACTTACCCCTGTACTTAATAAATTCCGAACACACTTCACGACAAAAGGAATACCAGTCTAAAACAGTCCTCTCACTCACACCAGTCTCAAACGCGCAAAAACTCTGTGGGCATCTATAACAAAAATAATATGTAATAAGCACAATCTCACGCATGCCCAATCTAGACTTCTCGAACCAGGTACCACGCCTTATAGAACGCCATACGCCATCTTTCCGGCAACACCACATGTATCCGTCGCTGGTCCGAGAGGCCGGAACTTTAACCAATTTCATCGCCTCAAGGCAAAGAGAACACTTAACAACTTCGGCGATTAAACCGAATAGTTGTAAGAACTTGATAAGTTCTAACGCTGTGTCGCCCATCATCGCCCTCAACCGAACACTATTAAGGCGGTCTTTCATATCCATTCCTAAACAAAAAACCACAACCAAATACACTCAATAACAAACTCACCCGACGTACAGCAATGAGCATTAAATTAAAACAAACGAAAACCATGAACACACCACCAGAGAGCACCACAAACAAAAACAAGACATCTACAAACACGCCACAATCGCAAAACAAACTCCGCGCCGTAATGACGTCACACACCATAACACGCTTACGTCACGGGTCGTGACTCGCTGATGTGTGGACTTGCAGACATGTAGATTCCCAGACTCACACACTGAGAGATGTGCAGACTTCGAGTCGTGTTAACTGGGAGATCTGTAGTCACAGATGTGTGGACTCACTGATGTGTAGAGTTCCAGACGTGTAGACTCGCTGTTGTGTGCATTCACAGGCGTGTAGACTCACAGGCGTGAAGTCTTACAGGTATGTAAACTCACAGGCATTTATACTCACTGGCGTATAGCGTGTAGACGCCCCACTTCCGCTTGTCTCGTTATTAGACTGCTCTGAATATACTTCCCACTGTCCCCCTTACATAAACTCACAGGCATTACCGCGGAAACCGATCTTATTGTTGCTGTGAGGATATGATAACAATAATGGGCAGAGAGGATTGTATTTGCTCATGTTATTATTCCTACTTTCGGAAAATGCCGCTGTTACCTTATGGTATGAGAGGGTACGATCAAAAGCAAATACAATCGATTGATTCGATTACCATTTCTGGCCGCATTTTCAAAATATCTTACCGAACTTTACTGTAGCAACACGTCTGATTTTTTAATTATAGCTTTAACATACCAGAAACACGTTCTTCAGACGCCTCTAGCGTAGCGCTAACCCGGGGAACCATTTGAAAAAAATTAGAAATGGAACCCAAAAACAAAAACTGCATGAAAATCTGTTTTACTAATAGATTTGCGTCAATTAACTTGCAAAAATAATTTTTCAGAAGAAAATATGAGCAGCTTCCATCTTCACACCGTTATGAAGCTGTTCCAAAATGTTACTGATCTGTAAAAAAATATTACGTAGGAAAACTGTTGAATATGAGAAAATCAATTGCCATAACGCAGAAAAAATTGATATCAGACAAAATTTAGTGCAGCACCTTACTAATCAGATGACTTTCCGATACTCAAAAATCTTGACAATGGCGTACTGAGATGTATGAAAGTATATGTTGTAAGCCAATGAATAAGCTACAACACTCAAATTCTGATATGATTAATAAAGACCTTACTCTAGATCGTAGCATTGAAGAATTTTGTAAGTATATTGCACGCAAGGAAAGTGGGTTGAATTTCGAAAAATAAATTTTATTTAAAGCGAAAAAAATTAACGTTTTTAGTCATGGTCGGACTCAACAACATTACCGTCAGGTTCAAAATAATTCCGTTGCTCGCTACAAAAATCTTCAATGTCTTCTTCTGGAAAATAATATAATTAGTCAAAATCAGTGATTTCTTTATGAAGATCATGCAATGAAATTCATGCCAATTATACCTTATGTTAGTGCTTCCTGTAAAATAACGTCCATCATTTCCGGTATTTGGCTACAGGAGAGTCACGAAAAATCATAACGTCGTTCATTGTCATTATCTTCCGAAATCTGTAGGGTTTAGCTGTTAGATTTTTCGTATGAGGGTTCCTCCGTATTTGGAAATATATTTTAATGCTATTCCAATTCTGTTTTACGCGTGGGTAGATTGCAGACGTCAAAATTAGATAAATACAGATTTACACTCGTACAGCATTTTGTACGTTTATGTAAAAAGATGGAATCTAACCTAATTGACGGCATTATTTTTGTTTTTAGTTATATACTCTGCACTCGAATTCTTCTAAGAACTTCAATTCATCCCCAATGCTAGAAATGTATTTGACTAGATCCGTGAAAGCCTTTTGGTAGCGTGTAGAATTTTTCAGCATTGTCAGTGACCTTTTTTTCCACTTGCGACGACAGAATGTGGGATTACAATCGCAGCAGGTCCTAGCTTGGAATTTGGGTAAAGATTTTGCTGGAGCAATCCGACAGTTTCATACAGACGCTAGACTCGGATATATCGGCGGAGATTACCAACTCCAACACCCATCCAAATCTTTACGAAACTTTTTACAAATTCCATATTCGCCAGCATTGTAATTAAAATCCCAGTGTTGAACACTGAATAGATACTGGGCCTCATCAACGAGTTTGACAAACATGATAAACAATCCTAGTATCTGCCTCCTAGTGTTCCTGCCTAGTTAAATCTTCATTAACTGCTTTACTAACAGGACCATATTCAGCCTAATATTTATGTGCAAACGTCGTGATTTTTGTGTATGGTTTTATTCGTGACAATATGCACCTTGTCCAGTTGTGATCAATTATTGATTAAAAATTCGACCAAAGCTTTCTTAAATTTCATATTATTCAATTATTTTGCGAAATCCGATGGTCCAACTTGTTGCGTTCGCGACATGTGAATCAATGGACGATAGCTTTACAAGTAAGTAGCAGTTCTCAGCATATAAGGGTAACAAGCATTGAAATGGTCTTTCCGTTATTGGTAGTATAGGTAACATCGAAAAACATGAAAACAAACAATTTCGTAGAAAATAAAAGAATCTATGTATATTTTTAACGTGAGACGTATTGTGATATTCCTATCTGCCTATTTTGTGGCACAGCAGAAATGGATTCCCGTGGAGATGTGACGTTTTTGATCGTTACTGCTCACCTAGTCGGATTCGATGTCATCTACCCTAACGATTTTGCACTTTTTTGGCAGTAAACCGATGAGAATTTGTCCTGGTCGTGGGCTCTCGTAGTATGAACGGGTGTTTTCAAGTAACGAAAAGCAACCGCAATATGAAGGCAGACATGCGTTCTCGAATGTTGATTGGTATTTAACCAATATTACGAAAGCCGCTAGGTCGTCGACGACGAAAATATCTATGTCTAGATCCACATACAAGCTCCGTAAGCCACCATATGGTGCATGGCGGTAGGTTCCTTGTACCACGGCTAGCTAATCTCTTTTCTGTTCGTCATGCAAATGGATCGAGATAAAAACGACTGCCTGTATTCTTCCGTACGACCTCTGTCATCGATGCACGGCGTATGTTGGTAGCAGTAGAATCGTTCTGCAGTCTTCCACAAATTGCGGTTCTCTAAACTTTCACAATCTTGTTTCGCAAAAAGAAGGTCTTTTCCTTCCAGGGCTTCATATTTGAGCTCACGGAGGAATTCGATACTGTTGATGCGCTCATGGAACATACCGATAACAAAAATCTTGTAGCACCACTCTGAATTGCCTCGGTGTCTTCTTTTAGTTCAACGAGGTAGGTTATCCCAAACACTCGAGCAGAACTCAAGAATGGTTCGCTCAAGTGTTTTCGTATGCTTTTTTTTTTTATAGACGAGTGACACTTCCTTAAAATCCTCCCAATAAACCTAAGTCGACCAGTCGCCTTCCCTACAACAGACTTTACGAGCTCGTTGCGTTTCATGTCGCTTTGCGACACCCAGCCGGCCGCGGTGGCCGCGCGGTTCTGGCGCTGCAGTCCGGAACCGGGGGACTGCTACGGTCGCAGGTTTGAATCCTGCCCCGGGCATGGGTGTGTGTGATGTCCTTAGGTTAGTTAGGTTTAAGTAGTTCCAAGTTCTAGGGGACTTATGACCTAAGACGTTGAGTCCCATAGTGCTCAGAGCCATTTTGCAACACCCAGATGTTTTATTGACGTGACTACGTGAGGTACCGCACTACCACAATATTGTATTTCGACATTACATGACTATTTTTCCTACTCTCGCATACTCCTACCGTCATACAACTACGATATTTTCCCGAACGCTACGGCGTCATCGGCAAACCCTATCCGTCAGACTGTTTATGTTATAGAGAATAAGAACGGTCCTATAACACTTCCGTGGGGCACTCTGATGAACATTTGCCGTCCAGGACAACGTATTGGCTTGCATTACTTAAAGAGTTTTCGAGTCACTCATGTATCTGAGAACGTGTGCCGTACGCTCGGACCTACGTTAACAGTCTGCTGTGTGGAATTGCGTCAGATGCTGTCCAGCAGTGTAGATATATGGAATCTGCCTGTTACCTTTCCAAATCCGAGCTGATTTGTGGACACACGATCTTCTCTCTCCCGAAAATTTTTCATATTCGAACTTAGAATACTCTCAAGAATTCTGCCGCAAACAGACGTTCAGGATATTGGCCTGTAATTTGCAGGTCCCTTCCTTTGTCCTCCTTGTACACCAGAGTAATGTCAAAGTCCCTCCTGCAGTGGTAACACAGGTTCCCGTGAGGTCACCGAAGTTAAGCTGCAACGTCCCCTTAGAAAAATTAGTGAATTACTGTGCTGATAAACCTCTACGTTATTTGATTTTCAAACAGCTGAGCAAAACTGAACGTACACAGACATTACTCTCTTTACTTATTCTAATCAACACTAAACTGACACCCAATATTTTAGCGCAACGCAATCTGACTCAATAATCCCTACAAAAGAATGGCCCTGACTAACAATAACCTATACCTTTCATGAATCACTTGTTGTTGTGGTCTTCAGTCCTGAGACTGGTTTGATGCAGCTCTCCATGCTACTCTATCCTGTGCAAGCTGCTTCATCTCCCAGTACCTACTGCAACCTACATCCTTCTGAATCTGCTTAGTGTATTCATCTCTTGGTCTCCAACTACGATTTTTACCCTCCACGCTGCCCTCCAATATTACATTGGTGATCCCTTGATGCCTCAGAACATGTCCTACCAACCGATCCCTTCTTCTGGTCAAGTTGTGCCACAAACTTCTCTTCTCCCCAATCCTATTCAATACTTCCTCATTAGTTATGTGATCTACCCATCTAATCTTCAGCATTCTTCTGTAGCACCACATTTCGAAAGCTTCTATTCTCTTCTTGTCCAAACTATTTACCGTCCATGTTTCACTTCCATACATGGCTACACTCCATACAAATACTTTCAGAAATGACTTCCTGACACTTAAATCTATACTCGATGTTAACAAATTTCTCTTCTTCAGAAACGCTTTCCTTGCCATTGCCAGTCTACATTTTATATCCTCTCTACTTCGACCATCATCAGTTATTTTGCTCCCCAAATAGCAAAACTCCTTTACTATTTTAAGTGTCTCATTTCCTAATCTAATTCCCTCAGCATCACCTGACTTAATTCGACTACATTCCATTATCCTCGTTCACTTACCTCACAAAAATCTTCATTACTCGAACTACTGCAATACAGCGAATGCCAATACTGCCAGCTAAATAAAAGATTCTAACTACTTAAGTCACTAACTACTGATAGGCATAGTTAGCAAATGAAAGATTTTGATAGAGAACAAACAATGTATTTACCTTAATAGTATTCAAAAGTCATTATATATATATATATATATATATATATATATATATATATATATATATATATATATATCAGTTCATGACATCTAGCCTTACAAATTTACTGTCTCTTATGGACACACGTCCAGATCGTCCGCTCTTAAAATTCCGCCATCTCACTCCCCACATCCACCACTGCTGGCGGCTCACCTCCAACTGCGCAACGCCACGCGCTGTTAACAGCCAACTGCCCAACACTACAATAGCAAATTCCAAAATTCCAACAATGCAAAGAGTTGTCGGGCTTGGCTAGTACTTGGATTGGTTACCGTCCATGTCTACCGAGTGCTGTTAGCAAGTGGGCTCATTCAACACTTGTGAGGTCAATTGAGGAGCTGCTTGACTGAGAAGTAGCGGCACCGGTCACGAAAACTGAAAGCGCCCAGAAGAGTGGTGTGCCGACCACACGCCTCTGTGTATCCGCATTCGGTGGCGTCTAAGGACTGCGGATGACACGGCGGCCGGTCGGTACTGTTGGGCCTTCAAGGCCTGTTCGGACGGCGTTCATTTGTTTTTGTGTACTAGAGTTATCTGAACTTTGTTTTTCAGACGGTTCGATTTGTACCTCATCTATAAACCTCAGCATTATGGTGTTTCGAGTAAAAAACGAAGATACACCAATGTATTACTTTGTGTAATGAAATGATCTATCATTACTAAAAATACTCCCATCTAGTTCAGTGTTATTCTACTCCGAAATTGGATACTACTTTTGTGGATTCCTGGATGTTCATAGTTTCTTAACCAGCAGACTAACATACAAAACCTAAATAGATACCGCTTACAACTTTGGAAAGTTGTGGATGAAAACACACACAACACTGGTGTAATGTTCTACAATACTGAAAAAGTTTATAGGAATTTCAGTGTTTGATGGTTATGTAATCAAAAATCTAGATTGTTATCGATGAACGCGATGTCCTTCGCTCTAACACTGACTTAAGTTTGTCTACATTACATATAATACATGTGAAGGGGTATGTTAGGTAGATAACAGCCCGGTGGATTAAGGGGAATGAAACTTCTTATGCAGGGAACGGGCAAATTTGCGATGTATACTACTTTACAACTGGAAGATAGTGACGGCTTCATGGCTGTATAGGAGTATTTCAGGAAGTTGAGGATTATCAGGTACTGACTGAAGTCTTCGGTATCTTTCGAAACATAAGTGGATGGCAGTGAACCCGCTAATGAACTGTATGGCGTTAAATGCCCACGCCTCGTCGAATAACGTGGGTGGAGAAATTTTGAGCGTTCTGTAAAAACAGGACAGGCGTCACTCTCCAATTGGATGGATGGTGAATTACAATTAAGGGGCCGACCAGAGTGGCGGAGCGGTTCTAGGAGCTACAGTGTGGACCCGCGCGACCGCTACGGTCACAGGTTCGAATCCTGCCTCGGGCATGGATGTGTGTGATGTCCTTAGGTTTCAGTAGTTCTAAATTCTAGGGGACTGATGACCACAGTAGTTAAGCCCCATAGTGCTCAGAGCCATTTGAACCATTTTGAACAATTATGGGAAAGTCTTTCTGATTTATTGGCCAGAAGAATATGTTACGTCAGGTCAATGGCCGTGTAAGACTGGGCCGTCTTCCACGAGATGGACTGTTAGTCTTACGTACTGAGGAGATGGTGCGGTGGTAAGGCACTGGACTCACATGCAACAGAACGGCGTTCATATCCCGCTACAGACAGGTAAACTTAGCCAGAATGAATTTTCACTCTGCAGCGGTGAGTCTGCTGATACGAAACTTCAATTAAAACTGTGTGCCGGGCTGAGATTTGTACGTAGGACATTTGCCTCTCACGGGCAATCGTTCTACCGGCAAAGCAATCCTAGCGGGACTCTTAGAGTCAGCCTCGAGGCTTCACTTCCGCCGGTACGTCATCTCCCATTTTCCAAACTTCACAGAAGTTCTCCTGTATACACTGCGGGGCTAGCACTCCTGGAAGAAGGGATATTCCGGAGAAACGGCTTAGTCATAGCCAAGGGGACTGTTTCGGAATGAATTTTTTGTTCTGCAGAGGAGTGTTCGCTGTATGCAGGAGAAGTGTGAAGTTTGGAAGGTAGGAGAGGATGCCCTCGCGGAAGTGAAGTTGTGAGGGCGGGTCGTGAGTCGTGTGTGGCTATTTCGGTCGGCAGAGCACTTTGCCTTTGCCCCAGTCAAGCACTGTTTTAATCTGCCACAATATTGAATCTTGATTTAGGTTTCCCATAGTTTCGCTAAGTCTCTTGAGGAAAATGTTGGGATGGTTTCTTTGCGCTCCACCTATCGTTGACAGGACGTTAATCACTAATAATGCTCGCCTCCTTTAGTCGTATGTAACGCAAGACGGGTACGGGTCGTCATCGACCATGTTAGAGCTTTGGATTACACTGTGTTGTTGAGTTGGACGAAGAATTTGGGGACGTCTGGCACCTGTCCTCCCCCCTATGAACCATGGACCTTGCCGTTGGTGGGGAGGCTTGCGTGCCTCAGCGATACAGATAGCCGTACCGTAGGTACAACCACAACGGAGGGGTATCTGTTGAGAGGCCAGACAAACGTGTGGTTCCTGAAGAGGAGCAGCAGCCTTTTCAGTAGTTGCTGGGGCAACAGTCTGGATGATTGACTGATCTGGCCTTGTAACAATAACCAAAACGGCCTTCCTGTGCTGGTACTGCGGACGGCTGAAAGCAAGGGGAAACTACGGCCGTAATTTTTCCCGAGGGCATGCAGCTTTACTGTATGATTAAATGATGATGGCGTCCTCTTGGGTAAAATATTCCGGAGGTAAAATAGTCCCCCATTCGGATCTCCGGGCGGGGACTACTCAAGAGGACGTCGTTATCAGGAGAAAAAAAACTGGCATTCTACGGATCGGAGCGTGGAATGTCAGATCCCTTAATCGGGCAGGTAGGTTAGAAAATTTAAAAAGGGAAATGAATAGGTTAAAGTTAGATATAGTGGGAATTAGTGAAGTTCGGTGGCAGGAGGAACAAGACTTCTGGTCAGGTGACTACAGGGTTATAAACACAAAGTCAAATAGGGGTAATGCAGGAGTAGGTTTAATAATGAATAGGAAAATAGGAATGCGGGTAAGCTACTACAAACAGCATAGTGAACGCATTATTGTGGCCAAGATAGATACGAAGCCCACACCTACTATAGTAGTACAAGTTTATATGCCAACTAGCTCTGCAGATGACGAAGAAATTGAAGAAATGTATGATGAAATAAAAGAAATTATTCAGGTAGTGAAGGGAGACGAAAATTTAATAGTCATGGGTGACTGGAATTCGAGTGTAGGAAAAGGGAGAGAAGGAAACGTAGTAGGTTAATATGGATTGGAGCTAAGAAATGAAAGAGGAAGCCACCTGGTAGAATTTTGCACAGAGCACAACTTAATCATAGCTAACACTTGGTTTAAGAATCATGCTAGAAGGTTGTATACATGGAAGAACCCTGGAGATACTAAAAGGTATCAGATAGATTATATAATGGTAAGACAGAGATTTAGGAACCAGGTTCTAAATTGTAAGACATTTCCAGGGGCAGATGTGGACTCTGACCACAATCTATTGGTTATGACCTGCAGATTAAAACTGAAGAAACTGCAAAAAGGTGGGAATTTAAGGAGATGGGACCTGGATAAACTGAAAGAACCAGAGGTTGTACAGAGTTTCAGGGAGAGCATAAGGGAACAATTGACAGGAATGGGGGAAAGAAATACAGTAGAAGAAGAATGGGTAGCTTTGAGGGATGAAGTAGTGAAGGCAGCAGAGGACCAAGTAGGTAAAAAGACGAGGGCTAGTAGAAATTCTTGGGTAACAGAAGAAATATTGAATTTAATTGATGAAAGGAGAAAATATAAAAATGCAGTAAATGAAGCAGGCAAAAAGGAATACAAACGTCTCAAAAATGAGATCGACAGGAAGTGCAAAATGGCTAAGCAGGGATGGCTAGAGGACAAATGTAAGGATGTAGAGGCTTATCTCACTAGGGGTAAGATAGATACTGCCTACAGGAAAATTAAAGAGACTTTTGGAGATAAGAGAACCACTTGTATGAACATCAAGAGCTCAGATGGAAACCCAGTTCTAAGCAAAGAAGGGAAAGCAGAAAGGTGGAAGGAGTATATAGAGGGTCTATACAAGGGCGATGTACTTGAGGACAATATTATGGAAATGGAAGAGGATGTAGATGAAGATGAAATGGGAGATACGATACTGCGTGAAGAGTTCGACAGAGCACTGAAAGACCTAAGTCGAAATAAGGCCCCCGGAGTAGACAACATTCCATTGGAACTACCGACGGCCTTGGGAGAGCCAGTCCTGACAAAACTCTACCATCTGGTGAGCAAGATGTATGAAACAGGCGAAATACCCTCAGACTTCAAGAAGAATATAATAATTCCAATCCCAAAGAAAGCAGGTGATGACAGATGTGAAAATTACCGAACAATCAGTTTAAAAAGCCACAGTTGCAAAATACTAACACGAATTCTTTACAGACGAATGGAAAAATTAGTAGAAGTCGACCTCGGGGAAGATCAGTTTGGATTCCGTAGAAATACTGGAACACGTGAGGCAATACTGACCTTACGACTTATCTTAGAAGAAAGATTAAGGAAAGATAAACCTACGTTTCTAGCATTTGTAGACTTAGAGAAAGCTTTTGACAATGTTGTCTGGAATACTCTCTTTCAAATTGTAAAGGTGGCAGGGTTAAAATACAGGGAGCGAAAGGCTATATACCATTTGTACAGAAACCAGATGGCAGTTATAAGAGTCGAGGAACATGAAAGGGAAGCAGTGGTTGGGAAGGGAGTAAGACAGGGTTGTAGCCTCTCCCCGATGTTATTCAATCTGTATATTGAGCAAGCAGTAAAGGAAACAAAAGAAAAATTCGGAGTAGGTAATAAAATCCATGGAGAAGAAATAAAAACTTTGAAGTTCACCGATGACATTGTAATTCTGTCAGAGACAGCAAAGGACTTGGAAGAACAGTTGAATGGAATGGACAGTGTCTTGAAAGGAGGATATAAGATGAACATCAACAAAAGCAAAACGAGGATAATGGAATGTAGTCAAATTAAGTCGGGTGATGCTGAGGGAATTAGATTAGGAAATGAGACACTTAAAGTAGTAAAGGAGTTTTGCTATTTGGGGAGCAAAATAACTGATGATGGTCGAAGTAGAGAGGATATAAAATGTAGACTGGCAATGGCAAGGAAAGAGTTTCTGAAGAAGAGAAATTTGTTAACATCGAGTATAGATTTAAGTGTCAGGAAGTCATTTCTGAAAGTATTTGTATGGAGTGTAGCCATGTATGGAAGTGAAACATGGACGGTAAATAGTTTGGACATGAAGAGAATAGAAGCTTTCGAAATGTGGTGCTACAGAAGAATGCTGAAGATTAGATGGGTATATCACGTAACTAATGAGGAAGTATTGAATAGGATTGGGGAGAAGAGAAGTTTGTGGCACAACTTGACCAGAAGAAGGGATCGGTTGGTAGGACATGTTCTGAGGCATCAAGGGATCACCAATTTAGTATTGGAGGACAGCGTGGAGGGTAAAAATCGTAGGGGGAGACCAAGAGATGAATACACTAAGCAGATTCAGAAGGATGTAGGTTGCAGTAGGTACTGGGAGATGAAGAAGCTTGCGCAGGATAGAGTAGCATGGAGAGCTGCATCAAACCAGTCTCAGGACTGAAGACCACAACAACAACAACAACAACTGGCACCTCTCCTGCGTTGGAGACACGATCGGGCAAATCACGGCCTGCTTGGGAGTACACGCTGTAAATTACGGTAATGACGACCTCAGTGACGTCGTATTTGATCCCTCTTTTCCTTTACGACCACGCCTCATAAGCTCACCGGACACACAGATGGATCGTTAATCGGGGAAACGACGTTAGGAGGCTGTTTAACGATGATTTTTGGGACTTTTTTCGAGTAGGAAGAGTTAATTAGAATTTAATCAAATTTTGACATCATTCCATTCGAATTTCGAACAGTTTTTGTAATTTTTTTGATAAATTTCAGCCAAAAATAACAAAGTTACGCTGTGATGTCCGCTGAAGGTTGTGAGTATAGTTCTCCAACTGCGTGCTCTGTAGCCAATCCGATTTCCATCTGAAATCAAAAAGCTTTTGATTTTACATTAATAACTTATTTTCTACGAATATGATCCTCAATGCAGGTGAAAATAATGAAAATTAAAAATCTTCCAGGCGTTGGAACAATTTACTTAGATTTTCACGATTTTTTCTTCTAATTAGGCAAAGAAAAATATCCTTAAAATCATGACATCATCTCACAAGTTGATTCATATAATTTGTAATTTTACAAAGAATCATACTATCAATTTTTATAATGATCGTTTCTATACTTTTTGAGCTAGACTTCGCGCAAATGCGAAAAAAGTCATTTTCAGACAAACGCGTTTGAAAAATAAATTCTCGGAAAGTAGAAATTCAAGGAAGTTAACAATAATGTAAAATGGTTACCGATTAATCTGCGATTCCAGCACCATATAGTAATCCTTCTTCTTCCTCATAGGCTTCATTTTGTGCTTTCCGAGCTTTCCGACCTATCTTCGATTCCAATGAACTATGTCGATTCTGGCGGCTCACGCGCTGGTTATGCTATTGTTCGGCATAATTGTAGCTTTGTGAGCCTACTACAATTCCAGCCTCGTACATTACCATCAGAAGGGATGAGTTTCCTTCACTGAATAAGCCCGCTGCTAAATACGATGCCAATTCAACGACTTTTAGTCCGGAGCGCAAGTGTTTAGGAGCTAATCGCCAGATAGTGGAATTAAGACTTTCATTCGCATTTTATGTGTGGCCACCTAAACATCTCTCCAGTGATTCATCCCCTTGATGAATCTTCATATACTGGAACACTTTCCTTCTGTACGTCGGGGTGCAATGGAGTAAGGTGCGGTTCATGTACTATTCCAGGGGCTGTTCATTTCTGCCACTCGCAGCAGCTGTCTTCACCCTCTGAGCAACATTCGTGTCGAGGATTTTCATCCGTGGAAATCATGTGCTAGTATGTTGTCATAATTGCCTGTACCGATGTGCACTCAGTTTTATGCTCATAAAATACAAAGAATGTGAATTTCGCTTTGAAATTTTGATAGCGTATTCCTACGATTTATGCAATAAAAAATCGGATTTTTTGAACCTCATGATGTGTTGGTATCCTAATATTACCTACTTTCTGTGCTGCGCTTTCCGTGACTTCGAACAAAATGACACGACGTTAGGGTCCGCTTTCAGGACATAAGCTACTAAGTACCGACGAGGACTCCGCCATACTCAGTCCAGCTGATTATGGTTGCACAGACAGGGCCGCCGATGACCTTGAATATTCAAAATATTCGTTAACCAGTAAATGCAGATCCAGAAAGTGACGTTACCATCGCTTCTTCCTTAGATATCGAAGAAGAGTCTGAGTGTATGTCTGACAAATATGCCAAAAGACGTAAGACAGACGATTTTAGATGGAGAAACTGATTGAACACCAAAGTGTATAATATCGATAACAGTAATTCCGATTGCGAAGTGGTCGATTCAGATAGTTCATCTGCTGTATATGACTACTTCCAAGTTTTTTAGCCAGGAAACTGAAAAGTAAATAGCTGAGCAATATAGTATTACGAGCACAAGTTGAAAAATTACAAACAGTGATAAAATTTACTGTTTCCTTGCCGCACATTTTCTGATGACTCAAGTGAGATCTGTTACTGTCTGCTCCAATGTTTACGCAGATCATGCCAAGAGATAGACACCTTCTGTCACTAGGAATGTTACACCTTGTTGATGACGATGAGGCCCTGCAGATGACAAAATCTGGAAAATTCGGCCAATTGTGAATATCAACGACATTCATTCGCAGATGCTTCCCATCCCTTTAAAACCTGTGCATTAACGAAAGTCTAGTTATCTACAAAGATCATGTCTTCTTCACACAGTACATTCCATCCTAACGCCATAGATTTGGCGTAAAGTTTTTTGTATTGTGTGATTTTGAAACTGGATGTATTCTTGACTTTAATATTTATGTGAGTGCAGCAACGGACGCAAAGTAGAAACAGGTTTTGGTGTAAATGTTGGAATACCTGCAAGCATTGTTCTTATTTTTCTAGAATGCTACCTTGGTCATTGACTCTATGTTGGAGATTGATATACTACACCGGCGCTATTTTCTTATCTGCATGACAGAATGACTAATGCTTCTGGGACTGAAACGAAAAACCGTAATAGTTATCAAAAAGGTGAGATCGAACTTATGTCAACACACAAACTTCTTGCTCTGAAATGGTAGGACAAGCCAGAAATTTTGAATTGAAGGAAAAAGAAAACTAGCTTGCATCGTAAGCTACACCATTAGAATGTGTACGAAAAACTCTAAACTACTATAAAAAAAAGTATTACTTCATCTGGCGCATATGTATCTGCTGAGCGCTCATGCATTATATTGACGTGAAACGGGAAGGAATAATTCAGTGTCTGATTTTCAGCAGAAACTCATCAAGTAGATCCTTGAGATTCACCACAGACTGTAAGCAGAGGGTCGTCGTGGAAGGAGATCGGTTGATGTTGACAATCTCTTAAGCCTAATAGAGAGCCACTTAATCTCGCTAATCCAAGCAACATCAAAGAAGAAGACCGCCCAGGGAAAGTGTACTGTACGTGCAATACATTTCTACAAAATGTCACACACCTTTACGTTTGAATTGTTGTTTGCAAAGGTACCACACTTCGAAGTCTTACTGAGGTAATAACTCTTGTACTTTTATCTCCTAATAAAGCACCTTTTTGAAAAAAAGTAATCCTCTATAAAGATTAATAAAATATAACACGACAATACTGCATATTGCGTCTCAATTTTTTGTCAATAATAGCTTTAGACTCCTACAGTCGTACGTTCAGTATATGGCGCGCTCTTGAAAACTATGCGCACATGGCAGGCGTCCGCTGAGACTAAATACGCAGTGAAAGGGTTAAATCGTAAATCGCAGTTGGCCTACTTGTAACATTTTCTACGTATTTACACTGCTGCGCAACCTGTTAAAGAGGTAAAAACAGTCCTAGACAATACATTACTTGTAACATTGTCCCTACTATTGTGAGTTAGCACTATCTTCATCAATAAGTACCTCGGAAAGTTTTGAGAGCAAATATGTAGCTTTTACTATCTTACCCCAAACACTATTAGAACGTAGTTTCCAAACAGAGACAACCTATACAATAATTGTCTTGAAATAGTGACAGAGTAACAGTATCAGTTTTTCGTAGTGACTAAATTAATCAACAAATCTTTCGTGTTCAGGTTCTCTTACATTAGAAAGCAGAGTACTGGAGAATCAAAACTTCTCCCATGCTATAATTCAGTATTTAAAAAAAAAAAACACTCAAAAAGAAACTATGTGAGCTTTTGTTTGCTAACATATGTTGACAATACTAATAAAGCAAATCTGGGTCTTCATTTCCTTCATTATTCATTTCAAGGCATTCAAAATAATTATGAAGTGTAGGTGATAACTGTTTTATGTCACTTATTTTTTCTTGATATGTAGTGGTCCTTCATATTTTCTTGCTGAATCTAAGGTAGTAGGAACTGTCTCTCTTCCTTTTTTTCATAATGAAACATTTAAAAAGTCTACATTCAGCTGATGTTTGATCGTTGAAATGGAGTTTATATTCATTGCGATGGAGTTTATACCGGGTGGTTATGATTAAACTTTCCCATTTAACACGTTATAACACGGAAATTAATTACTGTATGAGTACCATACTTGGTAGCACTAATGTCCAGAGAATGGGGGTGCACGATTTCCATGCGTCACAGCGCCACCATCCAGTTCCAGCTATGGCCACCTGGTGCGGTGATTAGTCATGGTGATTCATAGTCTCTCACACCTGACCAGTCGCAGTGTACTTGTTGAGGTGTCAGCATGAGCTTGGACCAAAGGAGAAGGGCATTATTGGTGCAGCTCTGTTATCGAAACGACAGTAATGCTGCAGCTGCACTTCGAGAATATCGCCGGCTGAAACGATCTGCTGTGCGGAGCACTGTGAAGAGGTTCGAATCAACTGGAGAACCGGGCGTCGCTCCGTGAAGAGGCCACAGGTGGTCGGTGAAATCGCTGCTGCTGTGGCAGACAACGCTTCGCGCAATTCCCGACCGTAAGGCAGTGCGCGTGCTGTGTCACGACAGTTGAACATCCCGCGGTCCCCTGAACGGAAGGTGCTTCGAACCATTCTCAAATGGCATCCGTACGAGATCCATATAGTGCAGCAGCCTGCACCACAGGACGCACAACGACGTGTTGACGTCGCTCTCCACTTCCTCGCAAGAGTTGAAGTTGACAAGGGTTGGCCTGGACCATCCTATGGACAGACGAAGCTCATTTTTAGGTGAATACACAGAATTGCCGAGTGTGGGGAACTTCACCTCCAATCACTGAGCATGACTTTCCGCTGTATGGCGAATGTGTCGTCGTATCGTGTGCCTTCACGGCTGCTTTTATCATTGGCCCATTCCTTTTGAACAGGCTGGCGATCAAGGACCAAAGACGTGCAGTGTGACTGGCCAGCGTTACTGCGATATGCTTCCCCAGCATATCCTCCCTACAGGAGACAGACGCATTGAACTCGACAGTTTTCATGCAAGATGGGGCCCCTGCACACATCGCTCGTGAAGTTCACCTGTTTCTCCGCAACACATCTGGAAACGATCGAATTATCAGCCGATCTTTTCCAAATGTATGGCCAGCACGATCACCTGATCTCACTCCCTGTGATTTCTGGTTGTGGGGCTACTTGAAGGACAGGGTTTACCAGGGGAACAGTCGCACATGAGCTGATCTGAAGCGCAGCATATCAAGAGAGGTAGCCAGCATACTTACGGACATGCTTCGTTATGCTGTGCAGAACACAATCATGTGCTTCCAGACTCTTCTGGACATGGATGGGCCCCTTTTGTAGCAGTAATGGTGCCGGTATGTAATGGTATGATGTAGCGTAGCAGCGCATTAAAAGTGTTTCAATTGAATTGATTCTTCATTATTTCTCTTCGCCATGTCTTTGATATTAATGCTACCAACTTTGGTCCTCGTACCGTAAATAGTTTCCGTGTTATAACGTGTTAAACAGAGAAGTTAAATTATAGCCAACCGGTATACTCCCTTTTAAAGGAAACATTATGTTTGAAGTTGAGGTCTCGTCCATCATCACAATTTTCTGTGGTTACCGTTTGAGACTCAACTTTATAGAAGTGATCTTCCGACTGTGCGCTACAGGATTTGCGTCGTTGGTGGTGTAGTGTCACGACTTGCCGTTGGGCGCCGGTACTGCTGTGCTTTGCAGTTGCACACAGTCAACACCGGTCTAGACAAGGTGAGCAGAGCTTTATTCGTAAAGTTGTTTTAACAAAACAGCAGCAACAGTGTTGTGCCTCTTCGCGACTATCAACGCATTAAAGGAATCCGGAAACGTCATCTTTCCGCGCCGAGGTTGAATAACATGATTCGGAAGTTCGAATTAACAGGTGATCTGTGAATTGCTCCTGGGGAGATCGACGGCCAATTGCGTCACAGATTGCTGCAGAAATTACTGTTGCCTCGGATGAGAATGCTGGACGCAATGTACGAACTTCAACCAGTGCAAGAGATGTGTCACGGCAGATGAACTTTTCCATGGTCCACCGTTCAAAAAGTGCTGCGAACAATTACGGAACGATATCCGCACAAACTTCACATTACTCACCATCTTTTACCAAGTGACGCAGACATTCTAGCAGACTTGTTATACGTTTCTTGCAAGAGTTGAAGCTGACGAAGTGTAGAGATCGTCACCGCCAACGAAAGTTCATGAAGTTCCCCTTCATAGTGAACACGCCATTGCGTGCTGTGGCTTTACGTTACAGTCCATGATTGCTCCGTTTCTCTTTGAGGAACTCGTACCCCAAGGACCAAGGACATACTGCAGGCTGTCGTGGACGCAGACGGTCCTCGCACTGAGCAACGTTTGTAACCTGCAAGGTAAGCAAGATACCAATTTAACCAATGTTAGCCTCTCATGTGGAAATTAGAAATGTGTTCCTTTCAATGGATAATTCGTTATTTCCCTTGGAAACGTCCCCACAAACTTTGGTTGTCTCACAATCACACGCTTTTCACGGAGGCCCTCTCAAGTAGAGTAACCACCCTGTGGACCAGGGGTCTCCAACCAGTGGGGGCCGCATGCTGCCCAAGGCGAGTATCAATGTCGGCCAAGAAGTGAGCATCTATGTAAAGTCATGATAAACAGAACATTTTCAGTTGGAAACTACCACCACACGGTGTTATTCTCTCATTGGTCCATCCTTTTTTGGGAAGGAGGCGCGGTTATTTTTAGTGTTAACTACACTACTGGCCATTAAAATTGCTACACCAAGAAGAAATGCAGATGATAAACGGGTATTCATTGGACAAATATATTATACTACAACTGACATGTGATCACATTTTCACGCAATTTGGGTGCATAGATCCTGAGAAATCAATAACCAGAACAACTACCTCTGGCCGTAATAACGGCCTTGATACGCCTGGGCATTGAGTCAAACAGAGCTTGGATAGCGTGTACAGCTACAGCTGCCCACGCAGCTTCAACACGATACCACAGTTCATCAAGAGTAGTGACTGGCGTATTGTGACGAGCCAGTTGCTCGGCCACCATTGACCAGATGTTTTCAGTCGGTGAGAGATCTGGAGAATGTGCTGGCCAGGGCAGCAGTCGAACATTTTCTGTATCCAGAAAGACCCGTACAGGACCTGCAACATGCGGTCGTCCATTATCCAGCTGAAATGTAGGGTTTCGCAGGGATCGAATGAAGGGTAGAGCAACGGGTCATAACTCATCTGAAATGTAGCGTCTACTGTTCAAAGTGTCGTCAATGCGAACAAGAGATGACCGAGACGTGTAACCAATGGCACCCCATACCATCACGCCGGGTGATACGCCAGTATGGCGATGAATACACGCTTCCAATGTGCGTTCACAACGACGTCACCAAACACGGATACGACCATCATGATGCTGTGAACAGAACCTGCATTCATCCGAAAAAATGACGGTTTGCCATTCGTGCACCCAGGTTCGTCGTCGAGTACACCATCGCAGGCGCTCCTGTCTGTGATGCAGCGTCAAGGGTAACCGCAGCTGTGGTCTCCAAGCTGATAGTCCATGCTGCTGAAAACGTTGTCGAACTGTTCGTGCAGATGGTTGTCGTCTTGCAAACATCCCCATCTGTTGACTCAGGGATCGAGACGTGGCTACACGATCCGTTACAGCCATGCGGATAAGATGCCTGACATCTCGACTGCTGGTGTTACGAGGCCGTTTGGATCCAGCACGGCGTTCCGTATTACCCTCCTGAACCCACCGATTCCATATTCTGCTGACAGTCATTGGATCGCGACCAACGCGAGCAGCAATGTCGCGATACGATAAATCGCAATCGCGATAGGCTACAATACGAGCTTTATCAAAGTCGGAAACGTGATGGTACGCATTTCTCCTCCTCACACGAGGCATCACAATAACGTTTCACCAGGCAACGTCGGTCAACTGCTGTTTGTGTATGGTTGGAAACTTTTCTCATGTCAGCGCGTTGTAGGTGTCGCCACCGCCGCCAATCTTGTGTGAATGCTCTGAAAAGCTAATCATTTGCTTATTACAGCATCTTCTCCCTGTCTGTAAAATTTCGCGTCTGTAGCACGCCATCTTCGTGGTGTAGCAATTTTAATGGCCAGTAGTGTATATTATATGCGATCCAAAAATAGTCATCCTCTTCCATTGTTGCCCAGGTGAGATAAAACGCTGGACACCGTTGCTGTATATCCTCAAATATTTCTTCTACCTTTCAAATTTTCCTTCTTTATCCCTTACTGGTTTGCCTTCTGTACCTAGACATTCATACAGTATTTCCTCTTTTCTCCAAAAGTCTCTTCAGATTTCCTATCGGCGGCATCTATTTTTCCCTTACTAATATCTGCGTCTTCAACCTTGCATTTGTCTTCTAGCCATTTTGCATGTTCTGTCAGTCTGAATTTTTAGGCTTTTATATTCCTTTTACCTTGCTCCAATAACTGCATTTTTATATTTCCTCCCGTTGTCAATGAAATTCTATTTATCCTGTGTCATCCATGGATTTCTTGTCTTTCTGCCTATGTGATCCTTTGCTGTCTAGACAACCAATTGGAGATTCCCATACTGTGAGATCCCAACACACTTCACTTATTTTTAGTTTAGCTATTTGCAAGTTTCGTGGATCATGTTTGAGATAGCCCACTATGATGGGGAATGTGTCTCTTAAAGCTACTCGATCATCGTCTATTGTACTTCTTTCCCCTGTTTCAATCAACCGTTGCCTAATGCACTTTCAGAAACTCTGAACAGCTTCTGGTCCTTTCAATTTATTGAAATCCCACTTCCTTAATTTCTTACGTTTTCTGTAATTTCTTCGTCTTTAATCTGCACTCATAACCAAGAAATTACGGTTAGAGTCCATTTATGCACCTGGAAATATCTTACAGTTGAAAATCTGGTTCTGAAATCTCTGTCTCGCCATTATATAACCAGTCTGGAGCCTTGCAGTGTCCCTCGGTCACTTCCACCTGCACAACCTTCTTTCGTGATTCTTAAAACAAGTGATTGAGATGATTAAATTACGATCCATGCCAAATTCTATCTTTGTCATTCCTTCCACCTACTCCGTGATCTCTTACTATCGAATTGCAGTCTCCGTCAGAATTAAACATTTGCCTGTATTTGATTTTATTTCATAGTTATTTTATCTCCATTTCATCCCAGTTTAGTCAATATACTATAAACATAATTTGTGTGTAAACAGAATCGGAAATCCAAGAGGATCCCTGGACCCTATTTTCATCCAGTGAATCTTAAGGAAAATTGACTTTCAGCGTCATTGGAAGTTGTAGACATATTCCTTTGATTAAAAATACACTTAACACTAATGATTTATGGCCTGTTTGACGCCACAGAAGTGACGTCACAAGGCAATACAACAAAAGAAGCACCCTTAGGTGGAGGTGGGCAGTTGCTGATAGGTGTGGAGTAGTCCAGTCATTCTGATGATTCGATGTTACAAAATTGTTAATGCTTTCGTCAACACCTGTTGACAAACTGCCTGTTGGCTTCTTTCTCGGGTTCTTCGGCCGACGTTTATTTGATGATTTTTCTGACGTTTCGCCAGCACGAGTGGCTGATATTGTGAAAGCTTCACCCTCCATCAAATCATCAAACAAACGTCGGCCGAAGAAGTAGCGACAGAAGCCAAGAGGCGATTCGATTTTATTAAATAGTCTAGTGGCAACACTGACCACACGAGATGAAAGTGAAGCAAGATGTCTTCTACTTTGTACTGAAAACTAACAAACAAAGAGCAGGCAGAGTGTTTCTTTGTTATATACATAGATAAAATCACTTTACGCATAAAATGAAGTCACGAAGCTGCGACTCTTGGCAAACCGACGACCACAGGATAAGCAAGTCCACGGAAGTTGTGGATTTGAGAATCTGCTGATGGGAGATCGATTTTTGTAAATAAAATAACGGAAGCACATGTAGATTTCGAGTGTCGAACGCCCGTCGAACAAGTTGTCTAGAGTGGGGAGCACAAGGTCGGATTTTGGAAAGCCGGGAAAGGTAATTGGCTACTTGGTTTTCAAGAAAAGCATTTTAGTGAAGACACGGAAAACCTAAATCTTGAAGTCTGGATAGGGATTTCAATGTGACAGCATTCCGCTTTATGATCCACTTTACAAAACCATTCAGTAATAACACTAGAAATAAAAATGGCGTCCACTGTCCACAACTTAACTTTACTCTTGTAAAGAAATGAGGAAAATATGCAACCTTTATTTGACCACATCCCTTGTGAATTAAAGAGGCAGGCAGACAATGAAAGCGTTTTAAAAAGTGAACCGAAATTTTTTCCGCTTGAAAACTCCATAATGAATTCCTGTAAAGACCTACGTTTGTATGAGTAATATTTACTAAATTTGGTTTTAAAAAATTCAGTTAATAATTAGTCAGAGTGTAACTATATCTCGAGAAAATGTACAATATTTGAAAATCTAATAACACATTCCACATCATAGTGGGCTGTCTCAAACATGATCCACGAAACAAGTAAATAGCTAAAGTAAAAATAACTGAAGTGTGTTGGGATCTCACAGTAAGGGAATCTGCAACTGGTTGTCTAGTGGTCAGCTTCGCTGCCTTCAGATCGTGGGTTCTTGGTTTCGATTCCCGTCCAGGTCCGAGATTTTCTTCGTTCGGGGACTTGGTATTTGTGTTGTGGTAATCATTTCATCTCGTCTTCATCGACGAGCGAATCGGCGAAGTGGTGTCAAATAGAAAGACATGCACTAGGCGGTCGAGCAACACCAGACGTAATCTCCTTGCCAATAACGCCATACGATCACTTCATTTTCATTTCGGTGTGTGGGAATACAAATTGGAACGATGGCACAGGATTGGGTTTATCGGTAGGATATTGGAGAAACTGTGATTCGTCTAAAAAAAGGGGGCGAGGAGGAAAGAAAACCTACAAAATATTCGTACGATCTGAACAGGATTACCGAATTACCGACTAAACGTGTGAGATCCAAATCAAGTCAATCTGATATCATACACTGAGGATACAAGAAGAAGATCTGCACGGTTGGACGCAGGCTTGAAAAGAGAACTGCACGTAAATGCAAAAAATCTCAGTTGGTAGACAAATAAAGACACCATATATCTAGCGATAATCCTCTCAGAAAATTTCAACAACCCGTTTTCTGGCCGCATTCTGTTAATATCCTTTGACCTCTTAAATATTTCTCCAGTAGAGATCGTGAAGACGCGATTATACTAATAACTAGAATGAGATTTTCACTCTGCAGCGGAGTGTGCGCTGATATGAAACTTCCTGGCAGATTAAAACTGTGTGCCCGACCGAGACTCGAACTCGGGACCTTTGCCTTTCGCGGGCAAGTTTTAATCTGCCAGGAAGTTTCATATCAGCGCACACTCCGCTGCAGAGTGAAAATCTCATTCTGGAAACATCCCCCAGGCTGTGGCTAAGCCATGTCTCCGCAATATCCTTTCTTTCAGCAGTGCTAGTTCTGCAAGGTTCGCAGGAGAGCTTCTGTAAAGTTTGGAAGGTAGGAGACGAGGTACTGGCAGAAGTAAAGCTGTGAGTACCGGGCGTGAGTCGTGCTTCGGTAGCTCAGATGGTAGAGCACTTGCCTGCGAAAGGCAAAGGTCCCGAGTTCGAGTCTCGGTCGGGCACACAGTTTTAATCTGCCATAAAGTTTCATACTAATAACTGTTCACACAGAGGTGTACAAGGTGTCATTGTTCCCACTTTCCATCCGCGAGTGGATTGGGAAAAAACTATAAGGTATTTTACAATAGAAAGCACGATTTACCATGAACTTTGTTAATGAAATGCAAGGGGATGATGCGAGTCCAATTTCTTACCACTGTGCCAGCTTGCTCAGTCCGTTAGATACAATATTTTTGATGATAAAGATGAGATCTATTTCATACAGATATGCAGAGTACAGAAGTAAGTAAAAAACTATTACCAACGTGTGTTCGCCTGGGAAAATACTCGTGGAAAATGCCGCAGACAGTGGTTCTAAAGGATGAGGTGAGCCATTGCACGTGGTGGTGATCACCTTAGCAAAATTTTGAAACGCTCTCCCAGTTACCATGTACCTTCTCTGTGCACTAGTGTATCGGTAAAATCTAACAACAGATTGCAGCCACTTACGATGTAACCTCTTGCTGTGTAAGTTCGTTCGTTCATTTATGTTATAATAATACATGGGAACGTATTTTTTATGAAACCCTGATGCTTCTCTGGTAGTGGCGGAGTTCCTTTTCGCTTCGCTTGTACGACGCTGTCCAGAAGACCCTGTCCAGGAGCCACCAAAACCGCTTGCCCTTGTACGGAGTTGCAGCAACTGACAAGCCCGGACCAGGCGTCCTCTGGACAGAGTCCAGCACGTCTGTTTCTAGCTGGAGGAGACCGGGACCAGAAGTCAACAGACAGCAATTGACTCCTGGACACGGCGCGCACAACTTATTAAACAGCGCAACGCAAGTAGGGCCTATCTGAAGTCATTCCTTTCTGCATCGTGTTCGTAACTCGTTCCCCGAGATGCATTTCCATCTTTATACAAGAAATATCGAATTTAATAAAATTTTACCAAAATTCATAAAAATGAAAAACTGCTGATGATAAATAATCTATGTTCGTCTGTGGAACATGGGATCTCCGGATAAAAAATTAGTCAGCCCCGAGGAGACATCAAGCTTATGCCGTGCATATTAACTTTAGCCAGGATAATGGCTTCAGTTAGGCGAGGAAGATAGTGTACAAATTTCTTCAGGAAATGGCAGATACAGCTAAAGCCACCCACTGATGACTGGATCACGCAGAGCTATCAAATTACGCTAATGTTGATTGTTGCTTTTCACTAGCTCCTCCAGTTAGTCTCAGCTCCTGAAACGGTTCTTTAGTCCGTATTTCGAGGCTTCCGTGGTGTTGCGCGAATCCATTCTTGCAACCGCTGCCAGAATCCGCAATAGTCTTGCCGGTGTGCGGCACGCGAGACAAAATACACGACGCACTGCTGCAGATCCAGTCGGAAACGGTTACTGGTGGACCTTGTAATTCGATACCCTTTTCTAACATAACCCTTTTTCTAAATAGAAGTAGCCGATACCAGGATTAATACCGAATCTGGTATAGGTGTGAGTACCGCAGAATGTAGGGAGTAGTGGACATGCCTCTGATGGAGACAGACAGATTCATGTGATCGGCACTAACAATGTAATTTGTAATATTAAGTGGAAACTGTAAAAACGGTGTGATATTTAATAATGTGACAAAGAATAAAATTCAAGAAATATACAGGCAAATCTTCATCAGTTATTTGGTCATCAGGAACCTACAACGTTGAATCAAAATTTCAGTCGCAAGAGTGTACCCTTGGGCGCAAGAATTGGAGACAGCAGCAAGAAGAGAAATTAAAGATAAGTAAAAAGTTTTTCTTTTATGAACCTTAAGCCCCTCTAAGCTTTTGAAACTAATTAAGACACTAAGAAAAATTTAATAGTGATGTGTGGGAGGGTGAGATTACGATCTATATTTATTCTCTGTTCTGCAGGACTTTGAAATCAGTCTACATAAGGGCCCAGAGCCTCGCTTAGATACACGAGACAGGGTTAAATTCCTACTACCCAAAAGTCAGTAATCGAAAAAAATAAAAAAAAAATGCAAACTGTCAAATGTTGTGTGAAATGTTTGGTCTAAAAAACAGAAATAAAACAGATTAGACAAATGCGTCTCAATTGCTATACATGATTTCGAGCAACTCAAAGCCACGTCAGCCGTGTCTCTGATCCATTTTCACTCTTACTTTCAGACAAGTCATTTCACGAAACATTTGACCGTTCTTCAAATTTTTGTTTATTCTCAAGTTTTGTTCAGAGAGCATGAAATATAATACAGGGTTATTACAAATGATTGAAGCTCTGCAATAACTTTATTATTTGAGATATTTTCACAATGCTTTGCACACACATACAAAAACTCAAAAAGTTTTTTTAGGCATTCACAAATGTTCGATATGTGCCCCTTTAGTGATTCGGCAGACATCAAACCGATAATCAAGTTCCTCCCACACTCGGCACAGCATGTCCCCATCAATGAGTTCGTAACGGTAAGGCTTCTGCTTTAGCCTTTTCCGTAAGATTTTCCAAACCGTCGGCTGTGGTACATTTAGCTCCCTGCTTGCTTTATTCATCGACTTCCGCGGGCTACGCGTGAAACTTGCCCGCACGCGTTCAACCGTTTCTTCGCTCACTGCAGGCCGACCCGTTGATTTCCCCTTATAGAGGCATCCAGAAGCTTTAAACTGCGTATACCATCGCCGAATGGAGTTGGCAGTTGGTGGATCTTTGTCGAACTTCGTCCTGAAGTGTCGTTGCACTGTTATGACTGACTGATGTGAGTGCATTTCAAGCACGACACACGCTTTCTCGGCTCCTGTCGCCATTTTGTCTCAATGCGCTCTCGAGCGCTCTGGCGGCAGAAACCTGAAGTGCGGCTTCAGCCGAACAAAACTTTATGAGTTTTTCTATGTATCTGTAGTGTGTCGTGACCATATGTCAATGAATGGAGCTACAGTGAATTTATGAAATCGCTTCAATCATTTGTAATAGCCCTGTACACCCAAATATCGACTGGTATCTAATGGTGTCTACATAGATGAAGAAAAATCAGAGAAGTTGAGTCTATGCTGAAACTTTATATTTATTTTGTTTTTCAACATGAAAGATACAGCTCCACAATTTGTACACCGATGCAACATTTTTTTTTTCTTTTTTCGCTGAATGGCCAGGCCCCAGGCCTTTAAGAGATTAAGTTTTTGACACTTCACTTACATAGCTGACAATAGCTCTTAGTGAAATCATTCAATTTTCCCTCAAATCACTGAATGAAATGAAATGATCGTATGGCATTGTTGGCCGGGAGGCCCCATGCGGGGAAGTTCGGCCGCCGTATTGCAAGTCATTTTTAGTTGACGCCACTTCGGCGACTTGCAAGTCAATGATGATGAAAGACACACAACACCCAGTCATCAAGAGGCAGAGAAAATACCTCATCCCGCCGGGTATCGAACCCGGGACCCCGGGCGCGGGAAGCGAGAACGCTACCGCAAGACCACGAGCTGCTGATTCTTTCTTTTAGCCCGTTTTTTCACCACAAGACACGTAGAATAGCTAGGAGTATCCGTCCGGAATGAGTAAAGTGGAACGACCACATCTACGTCTGCGCTCGCGCGCACTCACGCACACGCACACACACACACACACACATATATATATATATATATATATATATATATATATATATATATATATATATATATATATATATATATATCAGCTTGTCACCATACGGAGCATGGGGGAGGGTACGTTACAGCACTTCTAGTCATTTCATACCATGTTCCACGCGAAAATGGAACGAAAGAAAAACAACTGTCTACAGGCCTCTGTGCTATCTCTAATTTCTCTTATCTTGTACTCGTAGTCCTTATTCGAAATGTAAGTTAGCGGCAGTAGAATCTTTCTGCAGTCAGCGGCAAATGCCGGTTTCTAAAGTTTCTCAATCCCCTTCAGCGATTTCCATTAGAGTCCATGAAGCATCTACGTACTACTCGCGTGTTGATCGAACCTACCGGTAACAAATACATCACATAACATGAGTAGTATGGAAAGCAAACGCCAGGCTGAGACCCATCGGAAGTGTCCTAATGAAATGTAGTTCAAATACGATAGAAGTGGCTTATAAAACATTCTTCGGTGGTGTTTATAATAATTGGTGCCACTTCCAGATGGGGCTGAGACAGCAGATAGAGGAGATCCAAAGAAGACTGGTGCGCTTTGCCACGGATTCATTTAACAAGCACCAGAGTTTCACAGAGATGCTGTCACTCCAATGGCAGTTGCTGTAAGAGAGGCTCCATACATTATAAAGAAGTTTGCTGTTAATCTTCCGAGAGCTAACGTTCCAAGAAAAATGAAGCACTGGATTACAGCTATCCGCATTCATCTTGTGAAATCATCGTGAAAGGAAAATCAGAAAAAAATGAAGCTCATAAGGCGGTTTACCGACGTTTGTTCTTGCCAAACACCATCCGCGGTGGAATGGGACGACGGAAATGGCACTGCTAACGAAAGTAACCACCACGAAACACCTTATAAACTACAGGTGTAGATCAGAGGTCCCAGACTTCTTGTCTCTTAGTCCAAATGCCAATTTTTTTCTGTTTTGAGTAGACCCCTGCCTTTCACGTGCTAAATTTTTAGAAATTCATGAACTTCATACGTGTTTTTGAGAGCTGATACATTGCTACTCACTTTGATAGGCTTAACTGAAGAAGTGTGGAGCGAAAAACTTTAAAAAAATACACACGTGAGTTTTATTTAATTAATAATGTAAACGACACAAAATGCAAATCCTGTAAAATTAATACGAAAATGCTTTTAACGGGAGGGATGAGGCAGATGCTTTGTTAGCAAAAGATTCAATGTTTGTTTTCAGTTTAGGCAGGTTCAACAATAAAGTAGCTCGGTCAGTGACTTCCAACGGTTCTTTTCTTCTGTAAGAAAATTCGCGTCCGCGTTGAAACCCCTTTCCACGAGGTATTACGGTAGAAAAGCTATGAAAAATTTCTCGGGGTAGTCGATAATACGGGACGAGTAACGATCAGGTGTAATCCTTTTCTGCAATATCACTGTATCGACTGATGATGCATTGTGGTATTTATACAGCTAAAACATCCTCTACCCTATATTGAAAGTCTGTGTGATGGACATTTAAATATTGAACGTAGGTCGAAACATTATAATCCTGTTAATATGCCAGTGAGAAATTGGGAAACTGGATAAATTCGCAGCGACCAATGTTTTGCTTCATTAGTTTAAATCTGGCAAGGACAGTTGAAATGGCAGGGTACTCCATCTGCTGCCGCTGATATTATATTTAATAAAAGGTCTGCGTTTTCTATGAAATATTCTTTCAGAATATTAAACAGTGATTCACGTTTAGTGTCTGTTGTCGCAGTTCTCACTCAGAGCAGTACTTCGTGGATTTTTCGGTCCTCAAACAAATGAAGATATGCCAAAAATAATGCTTCATTACCAGATGAAGTTGTCTCGTCCAGTTGTGTGGAGTAATGGATGGTCTGCAGATATTTACACGAGATGCTTTCAGTATCATAACTCATTTCACAACACTTCTTTGGTTTGTGTTGTTGTTCGAAGTATTCCCTATCACAAGCAGGTTGACGTAGAACAGTTATTAAAACCTTTCAAGAGCTGGCAAAATTAAGTGTTCCCCGACAGCATGCAGTTTTTTAGACTGTGCTATAAATAGCGAAACACTGTAAGTCTCCCACAAACCATCATCATCTCTTTGTAACGCCGAAACGAACATACTGTTCATCGTAGTTTTCTTTCGTTTTAATGCAAGCATTTGAAAGAATTTCAAATCTTAGGGTGATAAATTGCCAGCTTGTGTGGTTTTACAGCATCAGTGGTTAGCACTTAGTTTCGACCTACCGGAATCGGGGTGCACTCTCGTGGACACCCCCCCCCCCCCCCCCCCCGCCATGTACATCTAACGCATTTTCAATTTTGTTTTCCATTCACATGGGCCCCTTGCGGGTTCTAGTGGACTCCTGGGGTCGATATAGACCACTCTGGGCATCACTGGTCTCGATGCATACAAGGTGTCCCGGGAGGAGCTGCCATTATTCAAGGATATGACGAGAACGATCATTTGAAGCAAAACGCTTCATATGGACATGTGCCCCATTCTGAATGGTTTCCGTGATAGAACAAATTTAATGCACATTGTTATTTACTTTCTGTATTACTCAATATACTGTCAAGTTTACACACGTACGCAAGAACAACTTTTAATAAGTATTACAACATGCGTTTCATAAAGTTTTACGCATGTTTTGTTCCCCATACATGTATTCGTGGGACATCATCATCATCATCATCATCATCAGTGTTCTGCCAAAAGGCAGGTTTTCACATGGTAGTTCTCCAGGCTCTCTGGTCTTCTGCCATCATCTTCGTTCCCAAGCAGCACATGTTATGTCTCTCCATGTGAAAGATTCCGTGGGTCATTACTGCGTGCTGGTGGTAGTATTACGCTGCACCATTTCAACATGTTTCACTGTTCCCGCACGGGTTGTCGAACCACAGTTTCAGAAGAGAAATTGGAGCTTGGAATAATAGTTCAAATGGTTCAAATGGCTCTGAGCACTATGGCACTTAACTGCTGAGGTCATCAGCCCCCTAGAATTTAGAACTACTTAAACCTAACTAACCTAAGGACATCACACACATCCATGCCCGAGGCAGGCAGGAGTCGAACCTGCGACCGTAGTGATCGCGCGGTTCCAGACTGTAGCGCCTAGAACAGCTCGGCCACTCCGGCCGGCGAATAATAGTTACTTCAAGATCAGGAGCCTGACGTATCGCTAAGCGCCGACAGTATTCTTCGACAGCACCAGGAGCGCTACCATCGCCGAAGCCGTAAACATACATCATACCTGCATAATCCTCGTTTTGTGTCGATTTGCGTCATTTTACCCAGCACGTGTACTAACTCACTTAAACGTCGTTTTTCTCTTATACACTCTCAGTCCTTCGCACTACTTTACTCAGAACACACCAAGGACAACTCAAATGGGCTAGTTTAATGGCAGAAAGATACCCAGAGCAGAGAGGTTGAAAGCAACGAGGTAGGTTGGGCTAGAATAAAACGTCAAAGAGGTCGAGTGGATAAAGTCCGTTTTACGCGGTCAAAACAGACTGCTCAAAGTGCATGCGCATTTCGCGCCTGCGTGTAAGTCAGCAACCAACGTTGACGAGAGTGACTATGACGTCAATAATCTACAGATTACGCCGAGAATGGGGCTCCATATTTCCGAGCATGCTGTTCATACGCAGTGACAAGGGACTGTAGCGGTGTCTGCTAACAGCGGAAGTTGTAGTCTGTCCCGGTCGTGCTCACTCCTATTACACAAATACATTTTGTGCTTTCGTGTATTCTTAATCTTTGTTATGTTTTTAACTTTGTTTTCGTTGCACAAGGTTACACAAAAATTACACAAGGTCTTGGTGTCTTTTCCTACCAATGTTTCTCCTGCAAAAGAGACGAAATATCTTAAATCAAAAAGTATTTTCGTTTTACAGAGAAAAACTTACATTATGCATGAATAAGAACGAAAGTGGGTAAACGTGTCTTAATGAAAATTATTTCAGTAGTGAAAAGGTCAGAACTGTTGGATGAGAGAAATAATTTTCGTTGCTATTTGACACTTAGCAAGGAAACAAGATACAAAGGATAAAGCGAAAAGCCATTTTTACAGTGTTCTACATATTGTCTGATGTCTTTGCAAGTATATATTTTCTAGAACAAATAACTGTATATGTTCAGAAATATCTGGATCCCACTTTTTAGGGTCATTGCAAATTTTGGAGATATACATCTGAGTAAATTAGCGTACCACGCCTGTTTTCATTCTCTGCTTTCGTATGGCATCATATTCTGGGGTAACTCATCACCGAGTAAAAGAGTGTTCATTGCACAAATGCGTGTAATGAGAATATCTGCTGGAGCTCATCCAAGATCATCCTGCAGACAATTATTTAAAGAGCTAGAAATCTTCACTGTAGCCTCACAATATATATATTCGCTTATGAAATTTGTTATTAACAATCCGAACGAATTCAAAAGTAATTGCCGTGTACATGGCTACAACACTAGGAGAAAGGATGATATTCACTACTCTAGGTTAAATCTAACTTTGGCTCAGAAGGGGGTAAATTATGCTGCCACAAAAGTCTTTGGTCACTTACCTAATAGCATCAAAAGTCTGACAGATAGCCATAAAGCATTTAAAAGGAAATTAAAAGAATTTCTTAATGACAACTCCTTCTACTCATTAGATGAATTTTTGCATATAGTAAGTGGGTAATTTCCCAACCCCCACAAAAAAGTTTTTTTTTTAAATATTGAGTGTCATGTAATATTTTGTCTAATGTAATATCTTGTATAGACACCTTTTATTAACCTGACATGTTCCACATCATTACAAAGTGTCGTATTCATGATCTATGGAACAAGTACTAATCTAATCTAATCTAATTTAGTCTAAACTATTCTTTTAGTAGTCAGGAATGTGAACAATTTACCACGACCTTTGACAAGAAACTCCACTATGAATTGTGCATTGTTCATTAATAAACCCTGAAACGTCCCCTTTCAACAATTATACACGACTGTGCTTAAACTGACACACAATGTGACTTCTGAAATTTTCCCGGCGTATTTCTTCCCTGGGCTCTTCAGTAGTTGTGTACTCACCTGATGATGGCCGGACGTCTCTGGGCCGAAATATCGTGGCAGAATGTCGACGGGATCCGGCTGCATACCCGGAAATTATTAGAAGATGACACACAATATTTTTTAGCGCAACGCAATCTGACTTTCAGAAATCTCTACAAAGGAATGGACCTGACTAACATTAACCTGTACCTTTCACAAATCACTTACATCACAAAAATCTTCGTTACTCAAGCTACTGCAATACAGCGAGCGCCACTACTGCCAGCTAAATAAAAGATTCAAACTACGGAAGGCACTAACTACTGATAGGCATAGTTAGCAAATGAAAGATTTTGATAGGGAACAAACAATGTATTTACCTTAATAGTGTTGAAAAATCATAATATACATAGCAGTTCATAATATCCAGTATCACAAATTTCAAAACTCCGCCATCTCTCTCCCCACATCCACCACTGCTGGCGGCTCACCTCCAACCGCGCAACGCTACGCGCTGTTCACATCCAGCTGCCGCTGCCCAACACTACAATGGCAGACAACAATGCAAACTAGCCACACACAGCACAGCCAGTGATTTTCATACAGAGAGCTACGTAACGTTGCCAATAAGAAAACATGAACAGCCTACTTACATAGCCCCCATGCTCCCCACAAAAAATTTTACAAATTGTTTTGGGCACTGGGCAATACATATTTGTTAAAATTTTTCATAATCGTAATTACAATAACAAAGAAATCAAATGCACTCACTTATTGATACAATGTTGGTCAAAAGCTAAAATTTTCTCACAGTCCATAAAGATAGTCCTGATCATTCATCATAATAGTAATTTCAGTTTTTTTTCACAAAGTCTCATTAGTAAAAGAAATTGCACACAGAAGTAGTGGATTTCCATGCAGTCTTGAAGAAGTAGTGTTGTCCTTCCAACGGAAAGACAGTGCTGACTCTTGACATGCAGACAGGTAATGGGCCACAACAGAGCAAACCCACTGCAGAGTCAGTCGAAGTTGATGAATATTGGTAGGTAGGTCATCACAGAGTAGACCCACTGTAGTCCTGGTAGAGATTATGGTATTGGTGGGTCACCAGAGGTGCAGATCCACTGCAGTCCTTGTAGAAATAATGGTACTGGTGAGTCAGCAAAGGTGTAGACCCACTGTAGTCCTTGTAGAAATAATGGTATTGGTGGGTCATCAAAGGTGTAGACCCACTGTAGTCCTTGTAGAAATAATGGTATTGGTGGGTCATCAAAGATGCAGACCCACTGTAGTCCTTGTAGAGATGACCAGCAGCCATCTGTTGTGACTTTGCAGGTGCAGAGTCTTGCAGACAATATAGCCAGTCCATTGCCACCACTTGTGCCCGCACAAAGTTTTTGGAATTGTCCTTAGAACCAGCAATGCTGTTATCCAGTCCCTTGCTGAATTAGTAACACACGTGCAAACACTAACAGTCCCAACTTCTCACATATTGTGCGTACAGTATGACCAACAGAAACGTGTGCAGTGAAATGGAACTTACAAGTTAATAATATGATGAACTGGTGTCAATTGCAATTTTATAACATAAGAATACAATAACAAAGGTACAAAATACATCATTAAAAACATAACAATACAGATAACATTTGTAGAAAGACAGGCTTTACAAAAGAATTGAAATAACATATACATCAGTGTTACAGGAATTATTACATGAGTACATACATAAAAGATCAGAATAATTATTGAAACATCAACTTCACACATGAGCATTAAAATAAAACAGAATAAATAATGTCTAAACATTTTTACAAAGTACATAACAGATTATTAATGCAAATTATATTTGAGGATAACAGTATTCCTCATCATAATGAATGTAGCTTAGTATTAGAAGAAGAAAAAATTCTATGAAACTACACAGAGACAGGAAGAAAACAAATACACAAGGGTACACAAACACATAGTGGGTTAACACAAAAGGAAATGACAGGGTTTGTTTTCAGTGGAACATTTGGTACTGCAGTCCAACCCAAAACTTCATTCCATAGATCTTTCGTCTTATTTCAACATTTGTTTCCACCAAAAAAAATCCTATTCAAGCATGCTTTCTGTATTTATATGTTCACATATTTCTTACCTCATTATTCATTTTCCATTATCTTACTTCATCATTTATTTCCAAGAAAATGCTACCTAAACCTGTTGTCCCTAAACCCTACTTTTTTGGTTCATATCCTCTTTCAAAATACTGATTTGGCCAAACCATTTTCTTATAGCTTCTCAATGCATTTCTTCCAATCCATGATAGTTAGTTTCTTATATAGTCTACCCCCTCTTAAGCTAACTTAAATCTACTGAGCTCAGATGCTAAAGTAAGGGACGAGGCAATGCAGCAGTACAAAACATTTAACACAAACATCAATGACAAAAAATTCAAATTGGCAAAGCAATTGCAATATTACAACTAATATAAGGCACTGTGCAGCAAACAAGGAAAATGAATCAGTAGTAAAACTAGTTTAACAGAGTAATACAAAGTGAAATTTAGTAGCACTATGCCTGGCAAACAGCAGCAGCCAAAGTAATAACTTATATCTAAACATGACAAAGCTCAAGGAAAAAAATATTACAGTAAAAATGGCCATGTTTAATACCTATGTCACATCTTAACATTAGAGTGATGCATCACAAAAACTTACTCTGCAAGAATGTTACCAAGTCATTAAAAAAATTATTTATGCAATTCCTGTGAAGGGAAATGTCTATTTGTGCTCTCTTTTCTAAGAAAGTACATCATAAACGTATTCTTTACTGGGTCTGTAGACAGAAAATAGTGATATTAGTACATCTATTAAATTTTATAATAACCAATGCTGCAGTGCAGCTAGACACTAGATATTAAACAAAATAGGCAAAGCAAGGCGTGAAATGTCATTCACTAGACATATGGCATTTCATAATGCAGTAAACAATCTTTCAACTAGAAACACAGTAGTCATAATCAGGTGCATAGACATAAAATATTTCTCGTCATTTCATTAGGCATTTCAGTAAATATAATAAATTAAGAGCTCTACAGTGTTATCATATGTTTTCAAGTTTGAGGGTGTCGTATTTGCGATGCTTTCTACAAAGGAATGTCAATAGCGAGGATAATGGCCTCCCTTTTTTTTTTGTACCTGTGCCTCTGAAAACGCACACACTAATGGCTTTTTCTCCAGGCGTCTGACGCAGCTGGGTGCCCACGACGCATTACGTGCAGGTGGTCACTTAACTTTCTTACGGAAATATTTACGACATTTTTCCGCTACAGTGACAGTCTCATATACAAAATTTCACAGGTCGAGAATTTGCATTGCAAATGTGTAGAAACAAAATCTTATGAATATAACAGTGTCCAACAAATTTTCGCCAGCATTGTGATACATTCACGCATTTACACACATTTCATAACTCTTAAAGTACGATTCTTGGTTTCCAACATCCTTTTCCACAAATCAGAGTCCCTAACCACTAATCATTATTCCTTACCTTATTACACATATACATATTCGTCGACACTTCTTCAATATTTCATCATAATAAATACGTAGCATAATCAAATTCCTCATATAACATCGGCTTATTGATCATAAACATACCTCAACAGCATAATACACATCGTCGTTGTAAAAATAACATCATAACACCTCAGTCAAATCTCAAAAACGTCGTTGCTTTCTGAAATAATATCAAAACCTAAAAAAAAAATTCTCTGCTCATTTCAATAGTGTCATCTACCTCAAACGTACATTAAAAATCATGATCTCATACCAAATACTTCATTCAAAGCTCTCATAGTATCACAATGGATCCAAAAAAATATGAACAGTTCACAAAGTACAGACAAAATACAATTTCGTAAGTGTGAAGTTATCCAATGGTGTAATTACGTAAACATGTGTCACTGATGTAATAAAAAAGTTTGTCTCTCTCAGTTAAATGATCAGATAGCTGTGTAATTATGTGTTAGGGAAATATGGTACTGATGTGTAAAGTTGTATAAGCAAATACCATATTAGCTAGGGCTCCTTGTGTTTGCCAGACACATGGTACACAAAGTAAGCGTGTACCCCCTGAGGATTAATGTAATTATACCCTCAGGTGTTACAGATTACAAGAATAGAATGAAATGTATTACGGAAAACCTTTGTATCGTTGTACTTCAAATATCTTTAAAAATAAATGATTTAAGTACAAAATTAATCACTCAAATGCGTGTCCTGTAGCGCTAAATGTGCGTCTTGCTGTAAGATAATCTGTGTGGAAGTATCGTAGTTATTGTCCTCCGAAAGCTAAGTTCTGCAGAAGTCAATGTACTTACCTCATGATAAACAAAAGTGAAATGCTTTGCGTATAGATATCTTAGTTATTACGCTTATTGTTGTGATGAAGAAATTACTGTGCTGTAACGTATTGTTGTGCTACGGAAAAGGCTGTCTCATTGTAGCTATACCACAAAAGTTACTACCAAAACATGTTTTACTCTCCAGAATAATACAGAAAAACTGTGCAGATATGAAACAGAAACACCGCAAAAGCAACATTGTAAATTGTCACTCATTAGTAGCGTCGTGATAAAATCGTGTAGCTGTCACATAAACTAACCACTGTCTCATCTGGTATCTCACAGAAAGTACCTTAAATCCAGAATGTATTTTCAAGTAAACCAAAATGTTGCATTAGAATCTCATTAGCAGTACCAGTATATGTTCTAAGTATGTGAGCCTTATAGTCGTTACGTAATCATGCAACTAACAAGCAAGAATGTACACACACAATAACACTGTGTCGTCTGTTCGCAATAACAACGCATTCGTAATTTCTGTTTAAATAAGTTCTCTTGGTTCTTGACTGGATATTTAACTTCAAACATTGTTGCATGTTAACAGTTTCTTAAGTCTGACAAAGCATACTAGAAATGTGAAGTGTGGTGCAATCCTTTACTCTTCCTAGTACGCAGAGTTTCAACTTCAAAGCAATTATCATGTTGTATACGTCGGTAAGGAATGCTAAAATTTGCTCAAGGTTAGCGTCTATGTTATTTTTCCCTGAGCCAGCCGGCGCAGGTGGCTGCCTGCGGTGCGAATCATTGTCTGTTCCTTTGTTGGCACGCGTCGTTATTGGGATTAGGAGACCTAGCGTCTACAAAATAACGTTGTCGAAAGTGCCCTGCTCTGTTTGAATCCCGCCAGTTCTGATGAAATTCAGGTCTGTCGTTATGATTATCTCGTCTGTCGTCATGTCGGTAAATTTCATAATTTCTTTCTTGTCGGTCATGTGGTGGAGAATCTCTTCCTGAATTGTAACTGCGCGGAGGACCGTTGTGTCTGAAGTTATTCTGTCTCCCTTGATAATAATTGTTTTGGTTCCCATATTGTCTGTGTCTGTGGTTATCTCTGTCATATTCATTACTATGGAAATGCGATCTTTCTCTGTAACTATTATTCTGCCAACGGTTGTCATACGGGTGGTGTCTGTTTTGGTCACGATTTGTGTTGTGAGAATAGCCTTGTCGTGTCCAGTTATTATTTCTTTAGTCGCGGAATTGCGACGGATGTGATCTGTAATTGTTGTGCTCGTGTTTTCGCGTCCCGCGATTGTCAGTGTCAATTTCTAATTCTTGTAAGAGTCCCTGAAAAGCTTCAATGTCGTCTTTGCAACGTCCTGCCAAAATAATATGTCGTAAATGTTCAGGTAATTTGATTAAGCAAATGCGAATGAGTTCTGAGGGGCTGTATGGGTTTGACAGGTACTGATTCTTGTGCGACATGTCTTCAAAATATTTCTCAAGACTGGAAAATTCAGATTGTTCGAAATGTTTCATCATTATGATGCCATGTTTTACTCGGTCTTGTGTGGCTTGAGACCAATATGCTGAGAGGAAGGCATGGTAAAATTCTCCTTCACTGTGGCAATCGTGAATGACAGATCGCATTCTTACAGCTGGTTCATTCTCTAAATAGCCACACATAAATTCTAATCTGTGCTCTAATGACCAGTTGGGAGGAAAACAATGAGAGAATTGATGGAGCCACGCTTGTGGATGAATGTCGTTGGCAGAATTCTTAAATGTTTTAAATTTACGTGTAGTAATGAACAGCTTATAGTCAAAATCATCATGTCGGCGAGTCGCATATCGGTCATTGTTACGTCGTTTCGGCGGTTCCATTTCAAAATTCGGTGCACCTTACCAATTTCTTTCATAATTTCCGAAATGCGCTGTGTTATTATTTTGTGACTGTTCCGTATTTGTATGTCCCTCTTCCCGTATTGGGGCGCGAGTGTCCTCTGAAATACGTAATTCTTGTATTACCTGTGTCAGCTGATCTTGTACTTCCCGGATTTCTCTTTGGTGTTGCGTATTAATTTGATTCTGATTTTGTTTGAATTTCCTAATTTGTTCGCACTCTTCTGTGTCATTAAAGACTACCAGTTTTGTGTCATTCAGATTTGCCTAAAGATGGACCATGTTTCAAGTATCTCTGTCAAAAGTTTCCACACCTTTCAAAAGCTAAATCAAAAGAAGACGTTTTTGTCGGACCTGACATTAGAAAATTGATGTTTGATGTTAACTTTGAATCCAAAATAATCTTAAATGAGGAAAAAGCATGTGTATCATTCAAGCAAGTCGTTACAACTTAGGACATGCAAAAGACCCAGAATATGTTTCTATTATGGCCACATTGTTAAAGAATTTTAAAACTTTAGGATGTTTAATGAGCCTAAAGTTCACTTTTTGAACAGTCACCTTGATTACTTGCCAGACAATATGGGAAATGCTAGTGAGGAGCAAGGAGAGCGTTTTCATCAGGACATTAAAGTGATGGAAAAACGCAACCAAGGCCGCTGGAACACCAACATGATGGGGGACTACTGTTGGTCACTTCACCGAGAAGTTCAGAAAGCGACTCATCGTAGAAAAAGCTACACAAGAAGCTGCAAAGAAAAAAGAGAAATTCCAGCAGACAAGTGAAACCTCTATTAACACATATCATTGTTTTAAGTATCTTACTGTAAATACAAACCATGCTTACATTGTAACAAAGCGTTTCATTAATTTCCCCGTTTACCGTATACCACAGGACCTTTATACTATATAGTAAAAAGCACATAGCTCGAAGACTATGGGTGATACAAAAAAACTAAGGCTAGATTTGGATTCAGCTCATAAAAATCTATAAAGACCAGCTGTCAAAGTAAAAAAGATTTTTAAAAAAAATTTTTCGTTGGCCTGCGTCACCGATCGAGTGAGCATATACAAAGATACCGCAACATAGGATCATGTCTTCTGAGCGCTTCACTTTTTTTATCAGGGAGTGTGTGACGGTGCTAACGGCATTGCCACAGTGGTAACATCGGTTCACGTCAGATCACTGATGTTAAAAACTGACGTGCTTGGCTCCTTCTTCGATGGGTAACCGTCCAGGTCTGCCGAGCACTGTTGGCAAACGGGCTGCACTTAACCCTTGCGAAGCGAATTTAGGGGCTACTTGACAAAGAAGTAGCTGTCTGGTCTCGTCAACGGACATTGGTTGGTAGTGCTGACCACGCCCCTTCATCAGTGCATCCAGTGATGCCTGTGGGCTAAGGATTACAGGGCGCTTTAAAGGCCTGTTCGGACATAGTTTTAAAGTTTTAGTGTATGGTGGTATGAATCATTGGTCTTCTCCACTGGAAAGGCGACCTGAAAAGAGAATGTCTTCTAGGATGGAACTATGCCTCTGAAACTCACCTAATAATTTCGGTGTGGTAGGGCAATGAGGACTAGGGATACATTCTCCGAAATGTGGTCAACGATCAGTCTTCTAAATGAGATGTACTCCAAAATTCCTTTCCACTGCTGCTTTTGATGTAACTGTTCAGCATAAAATGGCGCCTGGAATCTAGTCCAGAACGAAATAATTGCATTCCACTTTAGTATGGTCATGATTAATAGTCACACTTTAGAGAGCTCCTTAACCATACAGTATCATCTTCAGGAACTGGCATCTTAACCTAAAAAATCTATAGCAAATTAAAGGAAAGACTGGCTAGAACTCCATAGAGAGCATATGTAAGTGCCCACGAACGACGTCTTCAACATTAGAATATTCACCAGTTGAAAGTAGCTCGTCTGTATTACTGAACAGCTTGCACTCTCGATTAGTTGATGTCCAATTGTAATGAGAGCCATGTCTGGTACAGCGCTCTCCTTCCCTGTCCAGTCAGTGGTTTCCCATAATGAGCAGCAACCAACTTCCTTACATTAGGTGGCAAAACGCCGTTGGTAGATTATTGTCCAGGATACTGAGTTACTACTCTCTTCACATCCACCAGGGAACAAAAGAAAGTGGTGAAGTGAGAGTGAAATCTCTGAAACCATCCTGGAAAATGGTCCGAAAATTGACTAACACGTATTTTTAGATCATATGAAGCCTAGAGACGAGAATGGTGCGAATCACAGCATCACTCCCTCGCTCCAAATGGACCACGCTTCACTGGACACATTGTGGTGTCGGAAATAGTTTGCTACTGCTCTGTCAGTGAGGAATTTCATGCCTTTGGCTGAAGTGCCAAAATTCAAACCATCACGCTCAACATAGAGAACTGCCCACAGCGAGAATTTGCTGATTCGATGGAAGAGCTAAATCTTAGTCTTTTTTGTTGTTGCCAGGTATGGTGGGAGAGGGATGAAGATGTTCCCAAAGGGAATTCCAGTTTTACCTCGGCTTTATTACTGAGGACAGGCACCCCTCTCCCCGAAAACTTCTGTTGCTTTTGGGGCCTGGAAGTGTATTGTCTTGATTATTTCTGGAACGACAAGTTCCAAACAAAAATGTGAAGGCGTATGAAGTGTATGTGTATCCGCTAGTGTGCATACAACAGTCGATGACTTTCTCGACGTTTATGCGGGAAATCAAGTATCAGGATGTAGCTGAGAGACTGTTCTTTTACACACAACAGGCATGCAGAAGACACGACTGCAGCTGCCCAGTCTCCCGACAAAGGGAGAGTTGCTAATTATATTTAATTAATATTTCAGATCGCAGATTGAGACTGCTTGTTAAATTAAGAATCTAATGATATCAGTCATGGGTTGATCAGATTATTAATTCGAAAGTCGATAAGCTTAACTTATGAATAAAAGATATTAAATTATTTTTTCCCGGCAATCTGAGACCACCGATGGCTAACCTGAATAGAGAACTATTGACTGGTACGGGCAGAGGAATTTCCAGGATGGCTGATTAATTATTGCTAATACTACGCAAGATAGCGAAATTCTGTAGAGGTTCTGAGGCCTTATTTTGAATTTCAAGGTACAGGTACCTCGGCGCGCGAGGATACAAGGTTTTCCGACATTCGCAGAACTGGCACCACTGTTGTCGTCCCAAGTCATGAGCTGCGAGTCCGGGCTGCCACTGCTGGAACAGATTACAGTCGTGACCCCGTTAGGATAGCTACGGCACCCTCTTTCTGCCGACGGAGGCCTACTGCGGTGAGGCGTGAGAATCTACAAAAGTGCCGAGATCTGAATTATATCGCCATTTTCAGCGTTTGTGCTTCTGCTCACGTCAACTGGGAGCATCCGTGGGCAGAGCAGTTCGTTTTAGTACCACAGTCTCTCAACGGAACGCTCGCTGTAATACGAGTCGGGATTTCCAAGCGATGCAACTCTTCGCATCGCGATCGACGTGCGTGTCGACTTTTCCCGTACTGACGCGATAAGCTAGTTCGTGCTGCCTCTGCCTGAGCTTTTGTTCAAACGCGGATCTCATGGCTATTTACTACTGTAAGTAGGCTGTTTATGTTTTCTTATTGGTAACGCCACGTAGCGCTCTGTAAGAAAATCACTGGCTGTGCTGTGTGCAGTTTGTGGCTAGTTTGCATTGTTGTCTGCCATTGTAGTGTTGGGCAGCTGGATGTGAACAGTGCGTAGCGTTGCGCAGTTGGAGGTGAGCCGCCAGCAGTGGTGGATGTGGGGAGAGAGATGGCAGAGTTTTGAAATTTGTAAGACTGGATGTCATGAACTGCTATGTATATTATGACTTTTCGACACTATTAAGGTAAATACATTGTTTGTTCTCTATTAAAATCTTTCATTTGCTAACTATGCCTATCAGTAGTTAGTGCCTTCAGTAGTTTGAATCTTTTAATTTAGCTGGCAGCAGTGGCTTACTGTATCGCAGTAGTTCGAGTAACGAAGATTTTTGGTGAGGTAAGTGATTTGTGAAAGGTATAGGTTAATGTCAGTCAGGGTCATTCTTTTGTAGAGATTTTTGAAAGTCAGATTGCGTTGCGCTAAAAAAAAAAAAGTATTGTGTGTCAGTTTAAGCACAGTCTTGTACAATTTTTCAAAAGGGGACGTATCATATGTCGACCCTTAGCCGAGGATACCTCACTGGAATCTTCTGATTTTTTTCTTGTAGTTTGTGTAATCAGTATAGCTATTGTTTACTGCTAGCGCGTAATTGTAGAGAGAATCCCCTTTGTAGTTGCAGTCTTTCACTGTTGTACAGTAAAAGCGTTGTGGCATGCATGTAAATTTGCACCAAGTATTTCGCAGCTGCGCTTGCAATTAACTACATATTATTATTTTCAGTGCTATGTTAATGTGTTCTCTTATTTTTGCTCTTCAAATTGTGTTTTTCTGTATTGTCGTGTGAAATATTGTGACAATAATGGCGTGTGAAAAACGTAACACTAGGCTCCAAAGTAAACTGAGAAATGACAGTGAAGACGAAAGCAGTGTGTTAACGCCACCATGTAATGAATTAACTAATATTCTAAGTAGTAATTTGGTAATTGTGCATAGGGAAATGGAGCGGGCGGCAAATAATGGTGTAGACAGTCAAACAGGTAATGAACAAGGAAGCATTATCGATCGATCGGTCGGCAACAGGTCGCCTCAGGAATCCGAAATGACAGAACACAATATTGCAAATACTGTAGACTTAGGTTTTGGGTCCTCACCGTTTTCTCAAATGAGTCAAGACACATTTTCTGCTTGTCAAAATGTGAATGTTGCCGGTGAAAATGCACTGCCAAAAAGCATAGAGAAACAGATTCCAGACACTAATACATTATTATTGCAATTAATGCAACAAATGGAACAAAATCAGAGACAAATGGGACAAAGGCTCCAAAAGTTAGACACAATGGAACAACACCAGAAACAAACACAGCAACAGTTAGACACAATGACACAAAATCTCCAAAAGTTAGACACAGTGGAACAAAATCTAAAAAAGTTAGACGCAATGGAACAAAATCTTCACACCATGCTTGAACAAACACGTGAAGATTTAACTACTGAGTTACATAAAATCGAATCGAAATGTCAAAAAGTCTGTAATGACGTAAAAACACAAATTTGTGAGCATTTCCAACCTATTTTTTCGCGTCATGAAAATGCATTACAGAATCACGAAGCAGCCATAAAAGAACTGCAAACTATTGCTCATGAAAATTACGACACCTTGCAAGCTAAAATTGACTCAGTTGCATCTACCGATTCGGTTACGCAACTTGCAAAAACTCAGGAAAACGTAAAGGACACAGTAGATACGATTTCAGCACAAATGGACACTCTGAAACTTGGTTCAGAAAAACACACTGAGGAAATAAGTACACTATCGGAGAAAGTAGCCGAACTTTCGGATCAGTTCACTAATTTATCTGCAAAGGTAGATGATGATCTGAATGACACAAGACCTGTAGCCATCACTGACACAGAAGAGTATGAACAAATTAAGAAATTCAAACAAAATCAGAATCAAATTAATACGCAATACAAAAGAGAAATCCGGGAAGTACAAGATCAGTTGGCACAAGTAATACAAAAATTTCATATTTCAGAGGACACTCGCGCTCCAACACGGGAAGAGGAACTTAGAAATACGGAAAAGCCACAAAATAATAACACAGGGCATTTCGGAAATTATGAAAGGAATTAGCAAGGTGCACCGAATTTTGAGATGGAACCGCCGACACGACGTAACAATGACCGATATGCTACTCGCCGACACGATGATTTTGACTATTAGCTGTTCATTACTACACGTAAATTCAAAACGTTTAAGAATTCTGCCAACGACATTCATCCACAAGCGTGGCTCCATCAATTCTCTCATTGTTTTCCTCCCAACTGGTCATTGGAGCACAGGTTAGAATTTATATGTGGCTACGTGGAGAATGAACCAGCTGTAAGAATGCGATCGGTCATTCACGATTGTCACAGTGAAGGAGATTTTTATCATGCCTTCCTCTCGGCATATTGGTCTCAACCTACACAAGACCGAGTAAAACATAGCATCATAATGATGAAACATTTCGAACAATCTGAATTTTCCAGTCTTGTGAAATATTTTGAAGACATGTTGCACAAAAATCAGTACCTTTCAAACCCATACAGCCCTTCAGAACTCATCCGCATTTGCTTAATGAAATTGCCTGAACATTTAAGAAATATTATTTTGGCAAGGCGTTGCAAAGACGACATTGAAGCTTTTCAGGGACTCTTACAAGAATTAAAAATTGACACAGGCAGTCGCGGGATGCGAAAACAGGAAAACAATCGCTACAGGTCACATCCGTCACAATTCTATGACAACAGAAACAAAAACTGGACACGACAAGTCTATTCTTACAACGCAAATCGTGACCAAAATAGACACCACCCATATGACAACCACTGGGAGAGTAATAATAGTTACAGAGAAAGATCGCATTTCCGTAGTAATGAATATGACAGAGATTACCTTAGAAACAGACAATATGGGAACCAAAGCAATTTGTAAAATTTTTTGTGGGGAGCATGGGGGCTATGTAAGTAGGCTGTTTAGGTTTTCTTATTGGTAACGCCACGTAGCGCTCTGTATGAAAATCACTGGCTGTGCTGTGTGCAGTCTGTGGCTAGTTTGCATTGTTGTCTGCCATTGTAGTGTTGGGCAGCTGGATGTGAACAGTGCGTAGCGTTGCGCAGTTGGAGGCGAGCCGCCAGCAGTGGTGGATGGGGAAGAGAGATGGCGGAGTTTTGAAATTTGTAAGACTGGATGTCATGAACTGCTATGTATATTATGACTTTTCGACACTATTAAGGTAAATACATTGTTTGTTCTCTATTAAAATCTTTCATTTGCTAACTATGCCTATCAGTAGTTAGTGCCTTCAGTAGTTTGAATCTTTTATTTAGCTGGCAGTAGTGGCTTGCTGTATCGCAGTAGTTCGAGTAACGAAGATTTTTGGTGAGGTAAGTGATTTGTGAAAGGTATAGGTTAATGTCAGTCAGGGTTATTCTTTTGTAGAGATTTTTGAAAGTCAGATTGCGTTGCGCTAAAAAAAAATATTGTGTGTCAGTTTAAGCACAGTCTTGTACAATTTTTCAAAAGGGGACGTTTTACTACACTGCCGTAAAAAATTAGTACACCTGGAAAGACGGCGTCAGTTTTGATCCGATGACAGCGTATGCCGCCTGGGAGGTACTACTAAATGTGCTGATAGTGGTTTCAACGTCGTCCACCAACAGAGAGCGCAGTGGCATAGTTACCAGGGCGCCATCTATGTCTGCCCTTTAATAGGGAATGCTGACAGCCAGTAGGCTCAGCGTGGTGCAAACGTTTGAAGAGGTATTAGTGCTTCCTGCAACCAACTGAGCGAGTTTGAAAGGGCTCGAAATGCGGCCTTCCGGATGGCGGTATGGTCCTCTCGGAGAACTGCCCCACAAGTTGGACCCGACGCATCAGTTGTGCAATGTTGTTGGTATCAGAGGTCACGCGAACATTCTCACACCCGTAGACGAGGTTCTGGATGTCCACACAGGAAAGATGCGCCATCCAGGATCTTCGTATTGTAAGGGCAGCAGTAGCAAATTGTATAGCTGCCCCAGCACAGATAATGAATAGGGCTTGTGATCGCAGACGTGTCAACACGAACTGTTGCAGTGGGACGACGGGCACTCTCACCTGCAGCCCGTGTCCCATTCACGCCACAGCATCGTCGTGCAACACTCGATGATCACTTAGCAGATGAAATGGATGCCGTGGTCTGCAGCGGTGAAAGCAGATTCTGGCTGCACGCAAGTGATGGCCGTTTGTGTGTACGGCGCAGACACGGTGAGGACTGTCCCGTAGAGTGCATTCGTCCAGGACGCTCTGACAGCACCCCAGGCATTACCGTCTGGCGTGCGATAAGCTGCAACTCTCGTTCACCTTTGGCGGTATTTCTAAAACGGACGCTAACCGGCACTCCTTAACCGTGTAATGTTATTAGACACGTTCTTTTTCCCGTTCTTCCTGCAGGGAGGTGATGTGTTGTTACAACAGGATAATACTCGCCCACATGCTGCCCGTGAAACCCAACGTGCTCTGAAAGTCGTGCTCCAGCTTCACTGGCCAGCAAGGTCTCCAGACTTGTTTCCAGTCGAGCATATGTGCGATATGATGGATAGACAATGCGCCTGCACTGGGTACTAAAATACACTCCTGGAAATGGAAAAAAGAACACCGTGAATTCATTGTCCCAGGAAGGGGAAACTTTATTGACACATTCCTGGGGTCAGATACATCACATGATCACACTGACAGAACCACAGGCACATAGACACAGGCAACACAGCATGCACAATGTCGGCACTAGTACAGTGTATATCCACCTTTCGCAGCAATGCAGGCTGCTATTCTCCCATGGAGACGATCTTAGAGATGCTGGATGTAGTCCTGTGGAACGGCTTGCCATGCCATTTCCACCTGGCGCCTCAGTTGGACCAGCGTTCGTGCTGGACGTGCAGACCGCGTGAGACGACGCTTCATCCAGTCCCAAACATGCTCAATGGGGGACAGATCCGGAGATCTTGCTGGCCAGGGTAGTTGCCTTACACCTTCTAGAGCACGTTGGGTGGCACGGGATACATGCGGACGTGCATTGTCTTGTTGGAACAGCAAGTTCCCTTGCCGGTCTAGGAATGGTAGAACGATGGGTTCGATGACGGTTTGGATGTACCGTGCACTATTCAGTGTCCCCTCGACGATCACCAGTGGTGTACGGCCAGTGTAGGAGATCGCTCCCCACACCATGATGCCGGGCGTTGGCCCTGTGTGCCTCGGTCGTATGCAGTCCTGATTGTGGCGCTCACCTGCACGGCGCCAAACACGCATACGACCATCATTGGCACCAAGGCAGAAGCGACTGTCATCGCTGAAGACGACACGTCTCCATTCGTCCCTCCATTCACGCCTGTCGCGACACCACTGGAGGCGGGCTGCACGATGTTGGGGCGTGAGCGGAAGACGGCCTAATGGTGTGCGGGACCGTAGCCCAGCTTCATGGAGACGGTTGCGAATGGTCCTCGCCGATACCCCAGGAGCAACAGTGTCCCTAATTTGCTGGGAAGTGGCGGTGCGGTCCCCTACGGCACTGCGTAGGATCCTACGGCCTTGGCGTGCATCCGTGCGTCGCTGCGGTCCGGTCCCAGGTCGACGGGCATGTGCACCTTCCGCCGACCACTGGCGACAACATCGATGTACTGTGGAGACCTCTCGCCCCACGTGTTGAGCAATTCGGCGGTACGTCCACCCGGCCTCCCGCATGCCCACTATACGCCCTCGCTCAAAATCCGTCAACTGCACATACGGTTCACGTCCACGCTGTCGCGGCATGCTACCAGTGTTAAAGACTGCGATGGAGCTCCGTATGCCACGGCAAACTGGCTGACACTGACGGCGGCGGTGCACAAATGCTGCGCAGCTAGCGCCATTCGACGGCCAACACCGCGGTTCCTGGTGTGTCCGCTGTGCCGTGCGTGTGATCATTGCTTGTACAGTCCTCTCGCAGTGTCCGGAGCAAGTATGGTGGGTCTGACACACCGGTGTCAATGTGTTCTTTTTTCCATTTCCAGGAGTGTATGAAGCACCTCAGATCCGCTTGTGCTATTGATCTGTGAAAGTAATAATTTCGTGTGCTCCGTATGCACTGTTGCAACAATTACTCTTGACTGAACTGGAAACCTTTCAAAGGGTGTATTACTTCCCTCTGGTAGTGTATTTCCATTGTGGTCACAAATTCTAAAGCTTCTTCGCGTTTTTCTATAGGCACACTCTGTCAAAGGGGCTGGACGAGTTGTTCGTATTTCATTTCCTATGTTCAGTGCAATTTTATTGTTTAGCCCTTAACTGCTGCAAGACGTTGTCGTTCCAGGTCATTTCTTTAATTGTGATTTGATTCATCTCTTATAGAATCTAACAGGCAGTCCCAGGTTTCATGTGTTTTATGGTAAATGTATCTGAATTATGTACCAGATCTGTCTGTTTGTTGGTCTATAGCAGTCCCCTGTTGTCCTATATTTATAAGCTTTTATTTAGAAATTGAAATCCCAGCTAGATGAGAAGAAGCAGGATGCGACCTCGGTGGGGAAACAAGATTGGACAGACGAGATTAATTTTCCAGCCAATAGCTAATTATCGGCAGACAGTTCAATAACTACGTTTCGCTTCACATTTCGTCCAGTTTGAATAAATAACAGCTACAGTGTGAGGCATTCACTTCCATTCACCTAACATCCGAGATTCGTCTGGAAAGGTTGAGCTTGGAGCTTTGATTAGGATGCTATTACACGACTAATAGGGAAGTCGGCAATGTTTTGCAGTTGCCAAATAGGTATGGGAATTCGATGTACGTTTTAATCTCCGTTTCCCCTCTGTCTGTGTCCATCTACTCCTCCTCCTATTTTTGTCCATCTCCTCCCCCTCCACCCTCTCTTTGTCCCTCTCCTTCCCCCCTCTCCAATCTCTGTCAATCACCTCTTCTTCCCTCTCTGTGTCATTCTCTTCCTACACCTTCTCTCTGTCCATCTTCTTGTTCCCCCTCTCTTTGTTCATTTCTCCCCCCCCCCCCCCTCACCCCGTCCACTTCCTCTTCCACCCTCCCTCTGAGTTTGAACCTTGTTTATTGCTGTTGCCAAGGAAACGTTGATTGGGAACTGAAGCTGCTTAAAATGAGTCGGTAGATCAGTTGACATCATCGATATAAGACTTATGAGAGTGACCTCCTTAGCTCCTGAATGTGTGAGGATAGTACCTTCAATGGCAATATTTTGCATGGGCATATCATATTCGTTAGTAATATTGTAAGTATAAGCCGATAAGCCACAAAAACAACGTTTCTGTTTCCGTTAAAAAGCGACTGCGAGGAATAAAACGGAACGGCAAATTGTTGTGTATGCTGTTTAGAATTATACAAGGTGGATCACGTAAAGCTTGCACTGCACTTATTGCGGAAGTGAGAAGTGCTGCTGACGTGCGGCTTTCACAGAACGGATTGGTGGTCGGGGGCTCGTGTTGTTAGTCAATTATCGAAGTGTGATAATACTTAAAGTGTGCTAACATGCACGGGACTACGCCTTTTGACTTTAACAAACTAAACGTAGGGTAAATTACAATGTCAGTGGTATTTGTTGCAGGATTCTATGTCAAGTTTTTTACAAGATAACGTATTTTGGAAAGTTCCCAGACTGACACTTGTACAACAGGGACTACCTGTCATAGCACACACTCAAGAACAACACCACTTATGTGGATTATGACCAGTAACGGGACAACTGACCATCAGAGGCTGTGTTCAAAATGACCACCGGCAGTGGCAGTACACGCTTCCAGTCTGGTGTGGAACGACTACTGCACATGTGCTGGAATTTCAGAGGAGATGTAAGAACAGGCTGCAGTAGTTGGTTTGTCCTTGTAGACTGGGTCTTACAGCTTTCCCCACAGAAAAAATTCTGCAGGTGTCAAATCCGGGGAACAGACCAGCAAAGGTACAGTTCCTCTGCCTCCAGTGCAAAGATTTTCAGACAATTCATGAAGAAATGCTGTAGTACTTCGTTCACTATGGGCTGGACACCAATATGTTGGTACCACAGGTTCCTCATAGTCTACAGAGGAATGTGTTCTGGTATCTGTGGAAGATGGTCTGTTAGGAAGCTGTGATACTTGTGCACGTCTATGTAAGATAGGCCTATGAGCCGATAGGTGCTACACTACCACTTCCATGTAAGTGATAGAAGAGGTTGGTAAGTAACTGCCGAGATGGCTGACGTCTACAGGGATACCTAGCCACGTACACCGTATACGAACAATCTACAGTCTTCCTACACTCTGCATACACCATGAGCATGTCGGCTTTTTCTACGTTGGTAAATCCGATAGTTCAAAAAATGGTTCAAATGGCTCTGAGCAATATGGGACTTAACTTCTAAGGTCATCAGTCCCCTAGAACTGAGAACTACTTAAACCTAACTAACCTAAGGACAACTCACACAACCATGCCAGAGGCAGGATTCGAACCTGCGACCGCAGCGGTCGCGCGGTACCAGACTGTAGCGCCTAGAACCGCTCGGCCACCTCGGCCGGCCCGATAGTTCACAGTGCACTCAAGGAATACACAAATACACTGTAATCAAACGTAAGAACATCGTACCCAGCAACTACACAGAGTGAATGGCACAAACAAGGGTCAGTGTGGAACCTTCTCAAAGCACGATATCTAGTATACGTCTCGAACTAGAATCCTACAACAAACACTACTGACATTCTAATTTACACTACTTTTAGTTTGTTAATGACAACAGACATTGTTCCGTTCAAAAAGTGTATGTTACCGCAAAAAATACATCTTCTAAGTATTATTACAGTCTGATGAATGGCTAACATTACGAGCCCATGATTAGTGTCTGCGCAGGATACAGTGGCCAATGCACAGTGACCCATTTTCGTGCAAAGCGCTGGGCGAGGTCATTCGTTTGTTCGGAAGAGGAGGTGGGCTCTGGCACCTTTCGGACGGTCGGCGCTGACAGAATCGAGGTGCCCGCCCTGCAGTCTTCCTCAAACGACTGTACAGGTACTATTTGATAAAAACATTTCATTTTTGCTTCACTTGCAGCTTCATACATCAGGTTCATTATGACGTGCCCATCATTTCGTCAATGATCGTAGTTCTTGTGATATTTATGTGGAAGTAAGACACTGCGCGAAATTCGAAAAAGTTTACAATGATTGCAATGAAATATGGGGATCGCTATGATTTTGTGTTTGGTGGATATTGCGTAGTAGGTTGTCGTGTATGGAATTATCTAACATACTCAATTTTTCCTTAGACTTGAGTGGATGTCCCTCTACATCACCGATGTCGAGAAAACTGATCTAACGTAGTACTCTTATTGGCGGTCGCGCCGCGCCAGCGATAAAACCAAGTCAAATATACACAACAATCCTCACATTTCGTAAACTATTAGAGATGTAGAAATGAGATTTTGGCTAATGATAGCACGCAAAGGGGAGAGTTGAAAAATGGTTCAAATGGCTCTGAGCACTATGGGACGTAACATCTATGGTCATCAGTCCCCTAGAACTTAGAACTACTTAAACCTAACTAACCTAAGGACAGCACACAACACCCAGCCATCACGAGGCAGAGAAAATCCCTGACCCCGCCGGGAATCGACAAAGGGGAGAGTATTTTGCTGTATGGTTATTATGCAAAAATTCATTATCTACCACTTTATTCCACTAACTAGTCTTTTTCAATGAAAGAATGTAATTTTTGAGGGCAATCCATACGTGGTGCAATGAGAAATGCTATGGGTTTTAGAACAACGTAAGTGAAGGCGATACACGTTTATTTTGTATCGAGGATGTGCCTTCTCGTAAGCTACTGACTTTACCTTTCCTCAATACCTCACTTGATGAACCACTGTTGGGAATTCTCTCGCAGTTACGTCTGCACAACATCTTAGTGAGGTGAGACTTTGTAAACGCCGCTGTGTTTTGGCAAAAGAAGCAAATGTTAATATGGCAGCAAGAGAAATGTGTAGGTTTTAGAGGGAAATCCACTGCTGAAAATCCTTGCACTCGTTGCAGGTGATAGGGATAGCAGTGGCTGTCATGCAGGATACAGATAATCGCACTTTGGCTTACACCATGCTGGCCTCGTACTAGGGTTCGTCTTAATATCCTGTAGAATCCGGTCCTCCAAATCTGGTGTACACACCGTCCGCCACCTCCCTTTATCTTCGTCAGTCAGGAAGGACCCATGACCGCACAAACGCCCAAAAAGGGCTTCAAATATTGTGTGATGTGGTTGGTGTGTGTAAGTGTACTTGTTTTGGTATAAGCTTAAATAGTTTTTCTGATGTCCTGACCACATTTTTTATTATTTCCAAAATCACCTTACCTGTTTCGACATTCCGTCATTTTCAAGGGCACTGTTATGTCAATAATGTAAAACTGTTCATTTTATTTGACTGCCATCACACCGCCTCTTAAAATGTTGGAATGTCAAAAATCGTCAGATGATTTTGGAAATAATAACAACTGTGGTCAGTACAACAGAGAAGTTATTAAAGTGCATCCAAACGGCCGCTTCGTGTCACAGCATTTTTATGCAAACTGCGTGCTGCCTCTCGACCGTTTCCACCCCGGCTTGTTCCCGACACGAATGCCGGACAGTTATGCTGCTTACAATATGCTGCGTCAATCACATAGCCTGCAACAATAAGGAACACACGGTACGTCGTCAGAGGAACTTTCACTCTTCAGAGCTATCTACAACGGTGACGATGCATTTCTGGACACATGTTCATAGGACCTTTTTTTCTCCGTTTCCAGTCAGCAATCTATCCCTGCAGTATGCGGATTTTATTAATGTTCACCCCGTATATAGGAAAACAATTTGTTTAATTGTTTAAATGTCTTGAAATCGTTGTTAAAACGAACTGCGAGGAAGAAAACTAAACTGCACCCTTTCACAAACAGCATTTTCTTTCTCGCAGTCGGTTTTAACAAAAAACGTGTATATTTTTTTTTTTTTTTTTTTTTTTTTTTTTTTTTTTTTTTTTTTTTTTTTTTTTTTTTTTTTTTTTTTTGTAGGAAATAAAGTGTGCTCACCCCATCCGTCTCAATCTCTATGAGAATTTTGTAAGAAATGGATCAAGAACGTTTTGAGGATACTGCTAACAACGTCTGTCTGTTATTTCTTACGTAGATTCATACAGTATCATTATGTGCATGATGATCATATGCATACCGTAATTTCAGGTCCAGTATAATGTATGGCACTACGTGAAGGATTATACGCGAAAATACAATCATTTTGGGAGTTTTACATTCTGAGTGAGAAATCATTGCGAAAGAAATCAACTTTGCATACATCATTAGGTAACTATCAAGTACGTGCACAACAATGAACTACGCTCACGTTAAGATTCTTTAGTTGAGTGTAAGAACGTCTACCGATACACGCGCTTCGAAGGTTCCTTGTTGTGCAGTAAGGTTCATTTTAGCGCACTGTGTCATTACAGTTCGGCTTACATCAGGCGCGGCTCCTGGTTTACATACCGGGGAAGGCTGTGACATTTATCGATCGGAACTAACCTAGACTTTGGGCTACGCTACAGACCTGTCTGTCACCACAATCAAGATTTCAGGTGGGGGGAGGGGGATAATATCACACTCTAGCCAAACGTTTACATACTGTATCTTCCTTCCGTTTTACAGTCAACTACTAAATTACATCCAAAGCTAACTCCAACATAAAATCTACAGGCAGCTTATTTATCACCCCCCACCGCCCCCTCCCCTCACATTTCCCGACGCTTTATTACAACAAATCGTGCTAAAAGACATTTGAGTGATCATTAATGCGCTACATGTTAGCTTCGCTGCACGCTTAATGTTTTTGGTATTTTCATTTCTAAACTTAAGATGTTTAGTGTTTTGTGCTGAAACCGCGGCGTTAATGAATTCGCGTGATAAGATGTTTCCATGTCACGGATCTTGTGCTGTGATTGGCTGACATGATCAACCAGAACAACCATCATGGTAATTTACACACCACATTTGTCGTGTTTATACTTGTGTATTACAAAAACATGCTTTGTAAGTGATAAAGCGCACACAACCACTCAGCAGCTTAAAATAGTACACTCAGCGCAACTCGTTGGCTTTCACTTCTTTCTGATGTCGAACGAATGTTATAGCAGTGAGTTTTATTTTTTATTGATTGGTAGGCAACAGAGAAGGTTAATAAGTCCAAAGAGACCCTAAAATTGCTCCGTGGTCCATTTCCTAAAAAAATTTTCCAGTCTCTAAAGTGGATTTTGGCCACACTTTATACAATGGATACTTACTTCCAATCTTCAAAAGTTGTGGCGTTAAACGTAAAGAAACATATAGGACAATCTTTTAAAGACATTTTTCTATCCTAAACGAAGCAAGATTATGTTCACAAAGAATCTTTGGATACAGTTATTGTTGATCCTGTAGAGCCCGCAGATGAGACCAATTTTTTGGACATTAATTTCATGTACTATATAGGTGTAGAACTCCTGGAAACACTGAAGTCGGAGGATGTTTTCACCATAGTTAATCTTGTAAGGGAAATTATTGTGCAAAGCCCCAACCTCTTAAATCGTGGATGTAAAGGAATTCAGCTGCTGTTTCAATTTAATGACCCTCTGCTAGAACATTTATCTGTGTTATATCCAATAAGAGCCTTGTCTCGTACCGAGAGAGAAGTTACACCTGATTTAACAATACCGGCGGATGTTGCGCCACGGGTTAAAACATCTGAATTGCATAAGTGAGTGATGAATGGCGCTCTGCCCTTGGATGTGCTTCGAGCACATGTGTCCTCGAAATTTGAACCTGACAGGTTTTGGAACAAGAAACGTTTAACTTTTCATTATAATATGCTGTTTATGAACTTTTAAATTAATTTTAGTTTCAATCCGCGTATGCCATTATAACGTTGTTGCTTTATTTTGCTATGAAAGCGGAACTGATAGACAATAAAAGTGGGTTAAAAGCTGTGAGCTGTCTGGGGAAGTTAACCTTGCATTAATGCGCAACTGTTTCACCAGGTATCCAGTCTAGCTTACCAAATTCCCAACCAGACTAACATTAATTATAATCTTTTAATAGTCGTACGACAACCGGTGATATATATATATATATATAAGAGAATTTAAATAAAAAGAAATAAATCAGTTTATATTTGGAAATTTATTTTAACATTGATCATTGAAATTTCAGTATATTAAATTTGATTCATAACTAAACTGGTGCCTTATTTAGGATTGTGGAAAATGTGAGTTTGTAATCTTACGGAACACATCAAATATGGAGCCAAGATTGGGAGACTGCATAGAACACTGCATTCATAAAATAACACACGAAGAATGTTGAAACATATGCAAGAGGAAATTAACCACAACCAACCAATTCAATTTTCACCCAAAGAAGTTACGTTCGTAGCACAATCCTGTCCGTCATGTAATTACCACAAACTGGTATACTAAATTCATACTAACTCTCTGTGAAATCTTCCCAAAAAGAATAGCTGAGGGCTACTTTGATGATTACACCACATGCTTCACATGGTCAACTTGGTTTACACAAAGCGTGTAACTCCACAATAATTTTGATAATTAAAATAAATTAAATCGAAAAGAAATTTACAAAAGAAAAAACTCAAACTGGTTACTAACGTCTTACTATTAACCTGATGGGTCAAACAATTATATAAGCACGTGGTAGTGGTCTCACAAATTACACCCCATGTGGGTTGAACATAAAGAAAAGTTGCTATATTGAAAAATATTGTCAAGACGAGAAGTTATAATCTCACACACACTCGCATGATGATCTTAGTTAGAGTTACTGATCAACACGTGGTTCCACTTTACTCACAAAATAGTGACATAGCAACTACTGGAAAATATTCTGAACTTCACACTCGAAATACACTGCGTTGCAATTTAAGATAACATTAGATATGTTAGAGCTAAACCTGAAATAAAGGTGATTAAATTTTCAGTTAGGCTGAACTTAAGAAATCCATTGTCCTACGGACTTAGCAGACACGCGCTTAGCTGGAGATCTTACCACTTCAGACGCTCGCCATGGACAGACTGACCTGGTCCCTTCCTGAGGGTGGCTCACAAATACAAACGGAAGTGGCCAGAGGGGCAGCTTCCTATACCAACATGACAAGGGACGGACAGGCCCATACTACTGGATAGAAACCTCTTTGCTTTTAGAAAGCGTAGCTACCTGTTCCGACGTTGGTCCTACTGTTCTGTAGCAGACAGGCTTGTCTGCTACCCTCAAGCATGCAACTAGAAATACATTTGCTCATTCATCCTCTCACACAGAAGGGAAGGGGGATGACAGTATCTTATCATATACAGTATATAAAAGAAAGCGGATGTAGGTTCCATATGAGACTGTGTGACATGAATTACATATAAACTGTGTTTTAAAGTGTAGTAGTGTGACAGATCGTTCTTGTTTATGTGTAAAAGTAACATGTTCCACTACTCAGTCTCCTCCCAGATAGTCAGAAACGCCACAGTAAATTTAGAAGAGGAATTTATGCCGTAAATGACAACAGATTTAAGAAATCAAACATGAAAGAAATCCAACAGAGACCTTTCACCATGATTTAAAAATATAACTATCACTTCCTCATTCAACAACAGAATGGGAGCGAGTATTCAGGTAAGAAAAAAATCATTATTGCTGGATGGTTGTATGCTGTTTGGTTGTTACTGTTACCATTCTTATCGACACAACTGAGATTCTTTAACTAAGGAAGAGTGAGAGATGAGACATCAAAATTTTCAATATTATTTCCTAAAAATTTATTTTCTATTTAAATTTTTGTTTTCAGCAAGATATTCAGAATGTAAACCAATTTGAGTAACTGGCTATGTCTACAGTGAATGGAACTTTCATCAATGTGCGTCAAGTGTTCGTGCGGCTGCTGCACTACATTCCGACTGAAGCCGACCTAGTCTTATGATTGACGTGGTCACTGGTCATCTCTACCCATCGGAAGACGCAGATGAAGTTGATAGGTTATCAGCCACATCAGATGCTTCTATTGAAGTCAGTGATAGAATGGATTCATCCAGACAAGTCTAATCAGTTCTAGCCGTGACACTGTTAATTTTTATTCAATTTTGTTAAACAGTTTTAATGCTTTTTGTAACTATGGAATATAGGGCAGTTAATGCTATCAGCGTAGTCTGATATTGTTGTAGATGGACAGAGATTTAAAAATAAAAATGAATGACATTTTCGGTGGAAGCAAGATATGGATTGTATCACCCGTTTGCAACGATTTCCTACCAACACTGTAATCGTACATTAGTAGATATTTTTAATCCATCATATGAAAAATAAGTATCCTATGTCTGTCTGAACATTTAGTTGAATATTGTGTGAAAATTCGGAACTATCTAAGAAATTTTCGAGATTTTTCTAACTACGTGTCTTCTTGATATATTATATATAAATTTACATACTATATGTATTAAAATCATGTAGTCCGTCTGAACGTTTATTAGAGTATCGTTCAAAAAATGGTTCAAATGGCTCTGAGCACTATGAGACTTAACATCTGAGGTCATCAGTCCCCTAGAACTTAGAACTACTTAAAGCTACCTAACCTAAAGACATCACACACATCCATGCTCGAGGCGGGATTCGAACTTGCGACCGTAGCGGTAGCGCGGTTCCAGACTGAAGCACCTAGAACCACTCGGTCACAACGGCCGGCTATCGTATAAAAATTTGATCTGAATCGGCCAAGAACTTTTCGAGATTTTTGTATAACAACGTTAAACAACGCTTTGTCTTTATACAGTAGTGTAGATATACTACATGATAAAAAATTTGTGGCGTGTGTGCGTCCAAATATTTGATGGAGTATCGGGCAAATATATATATATATATATATATATATATATATATATATATATATATACGACATAGATAAAAGAATATGTATCATATGTCTGTCTGTACGTTTATTACACGATCGAGTAAAAATATGAAGTAAATCGATCAAGAAATTTTCAGGATTTTTGATAACAACCTTTCCAATTTACACAGAAAATATATATATATATATATATTTGCACAGTATATATATATATATATATATATATATATATATATATATATATATATATATATAGATACTGTGTATATATACTGTGTAAATTAGAAAGGTTGTTATCAAAAATCCCGAAAATCCTGATAACCTGCCATTGTAGCAGCAGTAACCGATCTAATAACTACACCAGACACTTGTTATCTTATGTAATATATATATATATATATATATATATATATATATATATACTTGTAACACCGGAAATGCATATACTCCTATTTCCATCTATTGTACTATAAATTTGTTTTCCTTATTTTTGTTACCTGAACATATGACATTTCTGTGTCTTTACATATTGTAATTGTTTTACTATTTGTATATATATATATATATATATATATATTTATGCATTTATGTCGATGTATAATTGGTTTGTTTCGTAAATATTATTTGTATTTTTACGCTGGGTCTTGCCTAGGGAAAACTGCCTTCGAACGATTACATCGATAGGTCGTGTGAAGAATCAAAGTGTGTAGGATCTTTGGTAGTGTTAACTCTGCCTCGTGGAGCGCGGGCAGAGCAGAGGGAGTCTGGCTGGAGTAGCGAGTGGAGCAGGTGTGTTGTGTGAAGCTCCCGAGAGTTGCCGCGCTTTCGGGGTTTGGCAGCATGTAATTGCGCTCGACTTGCGATGATAGTTTCTGACATGGTGTCGCGGACGGGAAGCATTAGCTGGCGCACATCAAGAGTCCGTTTCGTCTGGTGACCGTGTCGAGAAGAAGGCGCGCCAACATCCAGCCACTGCAACAGCGACGGCCGACAATGAGTGACTGTCGCCACCTCCTCGATCGACGGCTTCAAACCTTCAATCAACCAACAAGGAAGACTGGAAGCACGTAAAGTTTTAGAACTGTATGGCAGACCTCAGCTTTTCAAACTTTTAAAATTGGTGCATCACAAAATTACAGCAACTTAGCATGAACGTTTGTTGCTCATTGTCCCAATTGCATTAGCAAGCAGGGTCCCTTCCTTTTCCGGAATGAACCCGAGTGTCGTTGAAATTCAAACGCCAGCATCATTCCACTTCACTACTTTAATTTCAAAGTTCAGTTAAAGCATTCATAGCTGGCTACAATATTCAGATTACACAAGCACAAATTAAGAGTGCGAGTTTTGTTACCGTATTTTAGCTTACCTGTGACTGCAGCTCAGCTTGGTACGTACTAAATTTTACTATTGTTAATTGTTCAGATCATTTAATTCAAGTTCAAAGTTAAATCTCTTATTTCTAAATTGTGTAGATTCAAGTAGCTTTTGAAATGATTGTTGAGGTAGTCCAATACTAACCGTATTTTACTGAATTTCGATGTGCTTCAGAAAGAAAGCTCACTGTTAACTTCAGTCACTAAATTAACTTTCGATTTTTCGGTTTTATTAATTCTTTTGCTAAATTAAGTCAGAGTGTAGCGAAATTTATTACTTCTGACAAACTTTCAGTTTTCACACTACACGTGTCAACCTTCAGTTGCCACGCTTCTAGTGCTAATTATATGTGTAATAACCTTTCTTTTTCAGTTACTATAGTAATTGTCCTTAGGACTGGCGACCGTGATTTCCCCCAAATCTCAAATATCTAATTAGCGCCAATTAATTGTTAAAGTGACGACCGCACACTTACTTTCTTTATTAACTTTACCCCTTTTTAAAATTAATTTCCACCAATTTCACTTGCATTTTCCCTTTCATTTAGATGTAACCCTTTCCTCCCTCTTTACCGACAGATTAACTTCGGTGACGATTGCTTTTCCCAAATTTCCATTAGGTACACGCGGTTTAATTTTTCACTGTCATTAGGGTCGATAAGTGAGGGGGAGGTTACATACTGAAGCGTCAAAGAAACTGGTATAGGCATACGTACTCAAATACAGATATTTGTAAACTGGCAGAATATGGCGCCGTGGTCGGAAAAGCTTACTTAAGATAACAAGTGTCTGGTGTAGTTATTAGATCGGTTACTGCTGCTACAATGGCAGGTTATCAGGATTTAAGTAAGTTTGAACGTGGCGTTATAGTCGGCGCACGAGCAATGGGACATAGCATCTCAGAGATAGCGATGAAGTGGACATTTTCCCGTACGACCATTTCACAAGCAAGTTGCTAATTTCCATGCTGGGCCATCAACAACCACTCGTGTACCCTTGATGACTGCACGATGCAAAACTTTACGTCTCGACATTGTACTGTTGATGACCGAAAACGTGTTGCCTGGTCGGAAGAGTCTCGTTTCAAATTGTATCGAGCAGATGGAGGTGTACTCGTATGGAGACAACCTCATGAATCCATGGACCCTGCGTGTCAGCAGGGGACTGTTCAAGCTGCTGCAGGCTCTGTAATGGTGTGGGCGTGTGCAGGTGGAATGATATGGGACCCCTGATATGTCTAGGTACAACACAGGTGACACGTATGTAAGCATCCTGTTTGATCACCTGCATCCGTTCATGTCCACTGTGCATTCCAAAGGTCTTGTGCAATCCCAGTAGGTCGATGCGACACCCCACACTTCCATAATTGCTACAAAGTGACTCCAGAAACACTCTTGTGAGCTTAAACACTTGCGCTGGCTACCAAACTCTCCAGACATGAACATTATTGAGCATATCTGGGATGTCTTGCAACGTGATCTTCAGAAGAGATCCCCATCCCCTCGTATTCTTACGAATTTATGGATAGCTCTGCAGGATTCATGGTGTCAGTATCCTCCAGCACTCCTTCAGACATTAGTCGAGTCCATACCAAGTCACGTTGCGGCACTTCTGCGTGCTCACGGGTGCCCTGCACAATATTAGGCGGGTGTACCTAATAAAAAAATCTTGCATCTGTCCTAATGTTTATTAGAGTATCGTGTAAAAATTTGAAGAAAATAGATCAAGAATTCCCGAAATCGTTGCTGAAATTACCCTTTGTATAGTACAGATACACTTATATACCATGTATATTGCGTCCGACTTCTTGGACACTGAGATGGCCAGTGAGGATGCAGTTAACTGGAACACCCTGAATAAGTGATACACGGGCTGTGTCACGGCGAGTAGGCAGCACAGCAACGTTACTCCGACAGGAGCTTCCTGGAAGTGGGCAGCATCCGAGCTGGAACAGAACCGCCCTCCAGGCCCCTGGCGACGCTCTTTCATGTCAGTGGGGCGTCGGTGGCGCCTCGTAGCTGCAGTAGGCACGGCTCCATCCCAGCACCTCATTGGTGGCCCGTGAGACCGCTTTGCTGTGCAGTATCTCTGCTTTGCTGTGCAGTATCTCTGCTTTGCTGTGCAGTATCTCTGCCGTGGTCGATACTCCTTGCGCCGCTCTCACTACTCGACGACACCGCAATATACGAGGCGTGTTTTTTTTAAGTACGTACCATTTTGAAATTTAAAAAAAGACGTGCTAATAAATCTCAATAATTTTATTTTTCCATGGAAGCCTGTACCTTAATCTACGCACTGACTCCATTACAGTCTGATTCTTCCTTGTTTACATTGTTTATTTAGCGTATGGCATTTAGACACAATTGTTATTATAATCAATATGCAAAATTGTAATAATTTGGCATTAGATATTCTTACAGTTATTACAATAGTTATACAGAATTATACAAAATTATACAAAATTACCCATAATACACATGTTACAGTAGTTATACAAAGTTATAGTAGTTTGAAAGTAATTACAAACAAACATCTAATGAGTTAATATATGCAATTGATTCTGGAGTCGCCATCAGGAAATCTTCTGGAGTCCCATCATAGGCTGTCCTGGGGCAGTCTTCTATTATGTGCTGGATAGTTTGATTTTCTCCACATTGACATAGCGGCGATTCTGTCATGCCCCACTGGTAGAGGGAATAGGCGCATCTGCCATGTTTAGTTCTAATTCTGTTTAAAGTTGCCCAGGTTTTGCGTGATAAGTCAAAACCTGGAGGCTTCTGGGAGATACATGGAAGTTTGCTGATGTTCTTTAAGGACCATTCTTGGTGCCAGGCGCTGGTTATGTTGAATTCTTCCTCTGTTGCAGATGTGGCTATTGCGGTTCTGATGGGTGACCTTCTGGAGCGGAGGCGGCTTTGGGTGGCATCTTCAAAATTCTCATGGATGGGTAGATTCCGATTGCTCATTATCTTTTTGTACTCTCTTATAAGAGCGTTTGTGCGGCGTAGGTTAGGGGGTGGTATGTGGCTTAGTACTGGGAGCCATTCCACGGGTGTAGTCTTTATTACACCAGCGATCATTCTCATTGTGTTATTGAGCTGTGCATCGATTCTATGGGTGTGGGGGCTGTTTAGCCATACCGGCGCACAATATTCGGCAGCTGAGAAGACGAGACTTAAGGCTGATGTCCGTAACGTAGTAGCTGCCGCTCCCCATGTCGTTCCACAGAGCTTCTTTTACGTTGTGTACTGAGTGTTTAAGATGCCTCCGATAGTCGTGAGTTCCGCCGACTGTGAAGTACGGGCTGTTATAAGAGTTCTTAGTGCTAAAGGCCCAAAAGCGATCGATATTTATCGTGAGATCTGTGCAGTTTACGGGGAAAACATTATGAGTGATGAAATGGTAAGAGAGTGGGTGAGAGCATTTAAAGGTGGCCGCACAAATGAACAACGGATTGGGCGTCCTTCGGTCGTTAATGAAAGTTTGGTGCAGGATGTGAACAATAAGGTGGGAGAAAACAGACGCTTTACGTTTTACTCCTTGTGGGATGACTTCCTTATGCTTCTCGTAGTGTTTTGTAGGGCATTGTGACCGAGCACTTGAATTACCGAAAATTCTGCGCACGTTGGGTATCGAAAATGTTGACGGATGTGCACAAAACCAAACGTTTAGACAGTGCATTGACTTTCCTTGAGCGGTACCACAACAACGGTGATGATTTCTTAAGCGAAATTGTTACGGGTGATGAAACATGGGTGGCCTACGTCACACCAGAATCAAAGCAACAGTCCATGGAATTTGAGCAAGGGCATCGTTTTGGTGCAAGTCAATGCCCGTCCGCATGTGGCGAATCAGACCAAAGATCTGATCACATCTTTTCGACGGGAAACTCTATATCATCCTACATACAGCCCCGATCTTGCGCCCAGTGACTACCATCTGCTCCTGCACTTGAAGAAACACCTGGCTGGTCAGCGTCTTCGAGACGAAACGAAGTCAAAACAGTGGTGACGCAGTGGTTAACAAGTCAGGAGGCAGACTTCTATGAGGAGGATATTCCAAAACTGGTACAACGTTATGACAAGTGCCTCAATATTGACGGAAATTATGAAGAAAAGTAGATTAAGGTACATGCTTTCATGTAAAAGTAAAATTATTGGGATATCTTAGCACGTCTTTTTTTAATTTTAAAGCGGTACTTACTTAAAAAACACGCCTCGTATATTTTTAAAATGTGTAGCTCATGTCCGCCCGAACGTTTATCAGAGTACGATGTAAAAAGTTTTAGTAAACCGAGGAAGAACGTCCCAAGATTTTCGGTAACAAACGCGTGTAACTCATCTTTATGTAGTAGTATAGATTAGTATGCTGTTTTATGGTCTGAACGTAACTAATTAGCGTATGTTGTTGTGAATTTTGTCACCATGCTCAGAAAACTTAATGCCTATTTAAAAACTAGTCATTATGGCTGTTTCGATATGTTCTTCCATTAACTAGCTACGGGTGTCCGTTCAAACGTAAGAAAGGGCCTGAAAGTCGTAATCCTGTCAGGTCAAATAAATGCATGAGTAAATATGAATGTAATGTAATGGATGCAAGTCGCCTCTCAGCTTCTTGCGCTCTCTTAGTGTAGGGCGGTGGTTGTTGTTGTTGTGGTCTTTAGTCCTGAGACTGGTTTGATGCAGCTCTCCGTGCTACTCTATCCTGTGCAAGCTTCTTCATCTCCCAGTACCTACTGCAACCTACATCTTTCTGAATCTGCTTAGTGTATTCATCTCTTGGTCTCCCTCTAAGATTTTTACCCTCCACGCTGCCCTCCAATACTAAATTGGTGATCCCTTGATGCCTCAGAACATGTCCTACCAACCGATCCCTTCTTATGGTCAAGTTGTACCACAAACTTCTCTTCTCCCCAATCCTATTCAATACTTCCTCATTAGTTATGTGATCTACCCATCTAATCTTAAGCATTCTTCTGTAACACCACATTTCGAAAGCTTCTATTCTCTTCTTGTCCAAACTATTTATCCCCATGTTTCACTTCCATACATGGCTACACTCCATACAAATACTTTCAGAAATGACTTCCTGACATTTAAATCTATACTCGATGTTAACAAATTTCTCTTCTTCAGAAACGCTATCCTTGCCATTGCCAGTCTACATTTTATATCCTCTCTACTTCGACCATCATCAGTTATTTTGCTCCTCAAATAGCAAAACTCCTTTACTACTTTAAGTGTCTCATTTCCTAATCTAATTCCCTCAGCATCACCCGACTTAATTCGATTACATTCCATTATCCTCGTTTTGCTTTTGTTGATGTTCATCTTATATCCTCCTTTCAAGACACTGTCCATTCCGTTCAACTGCTCTTCCAAGTCCTTTGCTGTCTCTGACAGAATTACAATGTCATCGGCGAACTTCAAAGTTTTTATTTCTTCTCCATGGATTTTAATACCTACTCCGAATTTTTCTTTTATTTCCTTTTCGGTTTGCTCAATATACAGATTGAATAACATCGGGGAGAGGCTACAACCCTGTCTTAGTCCTTTCCCAACCACTGCTTCCCTTTCATGTCCCTCGACTCTTATAACTGCCATCTGGTTTCTGTACAAATTGTAAATACCCTTTCGCTCCCTGTATTTTACACCCTGCCACCTTTAGAATTTGAAAGAGAGTATTCCAGTCAACATTGCCAAAAGCTTTCTCTAAGTCTACAAATGCTAGAAACGTAGGTTTGCCTTTCCTTAATCTTTCGTCTCAGATAAGTCGTAAGGTCAGTATTGCCTCACGTGTTCCAGTGTTTCTACGGAATCCAAACTGATCTTCCCCGTGGTCGGTTTCTATCAGTTTTTCCATTCGTCTGTAAAGAATTCGTGTTAGTATTTTGCAGCTGTGGCTTATTAAACTGATTGTTCGGTAATTTTCACATCTGTCAACACCTGCTTTCTTTGGGATTGGAATTATTATATTCTTCTTGAAGTCTGAGGGTATTTCGCCTGTTTCATACATCTTGCTCACCTGATGGTAGAGTTTTGTCAGGACTGGCTCTGCCAAGGCCGTCAGTAGCTCCAATGGAATGTTGTCTACTCCGGGGACCTTGTTTCGACTCAGGTCTTTCAGTGCTCTGTCAAACTCTTCACGCAGTATCATATCTCCCATTTCATCTTCACCTACATCCTCTCCCATTTCCACAATATTGTCCTCAAGTACATCGCCCTTGTATAGATCCTCTATATACTCCTTCCACCTTTCTGCTTTCCGTTCTTTGCTTAGAACTGGGTATCCATCTGAGCTCATGATGTTCATACAAGTGGTTCTCTTATCTCCAAAGGTCTCTTTAATTTTCCTGTAGGCAGTATCTATCTTACCCCTAGTGAGATAAGCCTCTACATCCTTACATTTGTCCTCTAGTCATCCCTGCTTAGCCATTTTGCACTTCCTGTCGATCTCATTTTTGAGACGTTTGTATTTCTTTTTGCCTGTTTCATTTAAGGCATTTTTATATTTTCTCCTTTCATCAATTAAATTCAATATTTCTTCTGTTACCCAAGGATTTCTACTAGCCCTTGTCTTTTTACCTACTTGATCCTCTGCTGCCAACACTGGTTCATCCCTCATAGCTACCCATTCTTCTTCTACTGTACTTCTTTCCCTCATTCCTGTCAATTGATCCCTTATGCTCTCCCTGAAACTCTGTACAACCTCTGGTTCTTTCAGTTTATCCAGGTCCCATCTCCTTAAATTCCCACCTTTTTGCAGTTTCTTCAGTTTTAATCTACAGTTCATAACCAATAGATTGTGGTCAGAGTCCACATCTGCCCCTGGAAATGTGTTACAATTTAAAACCTGGTTTCTAAATCTCTGTCTTACCATTATATAATCTATCTGATACCTTTTAGTATCTCCAGGGTTCTTCCGTGTATACAACCTTCTTTCATGATTCTTAAACCAAGTGTTAGCTATGATTATGTTGTGGTCTGTGCAAAATTCTGCCAGGCGGCTTCCTCTTTCATTTCTTAGCCCCAATCCATATTCACCTTCTACGTTTCCTTCTCTCCCTTTTGCTACACTCGAATTCCAGTCACCCATGACTATTAAATTTTCGTCTCCCTTCACTATCTGAATAATTTCTTTTATTTCATCATACATTTCTTCAATTTCTTCATCATCTGCAGAGCTAGTTGGCATGTAAACTTGTACTACTGTAGTAGGTGTGGGCTTCGTATCTACGTATCTTCGTAGGGCGGGTATGTGACTGGAATCGGGCAGGTACTTTTAATGTGTGTCATCGCTCTGTGTGTTCTCGTGCTGCTGCTGCCGACCTGCCGTACAGCGACTGATAACAAATCGACCGAAGAACGTGGACTGTGGCCCTACGTATGGTGTAACACGGTGCTCCATGCTCGCACACAGATAACGCCTGGCTACAGATAACTCGCAGCACGAACTTGCCGGCTTCCGCGTGGGTGTCGTCTCCACGCCCCTAGAAAGTGCCGAAATTCGTGGTATTAAAACGTCTCAAACGTAAAACAAGTTATGTTTCCTCAAATCTTAGGAAAAGCATCTGTTCCAAAGCTATGTATTACACCTGAAAAATGTACTGCGTAATTACTACACTACTGACAAACAGATTGGACTTCATAGAGGGTATTCACTTCGACATTGGGATCAGTGAACATGATGCAACTGTAATAACAAAGATGAACTAGATAGAAAAGCTACGAAAATTAACCGAAAAACGATATACTTTCGTGGATACGAAGAAATAATTCGTTTGTCAGAAAGCTTTCAGACGTCGAAAATGTAGATGTTTGTGTCTCAGGTTCAGACGCTTAGTTGATCAAGCGCTTCGGCGTGTTGTTAGAATGGTAAGGAATGCCGAAGATCCTACGTCTATCGCACAACACGTGGTCGTTAGACTTTCCATCTATTCTAGTGAGCCACTGAATTTGAATCACCTCTGGGAAAGGGATACGCCCATTTCACGCTGACCACTCGAAATATTGTGCAACGAGTTTTAAGAGTGATTGGCAGACACACTCAGTTTGAGAAAACAGATGAACAGGAGTCAGATTTTAGCATACAGCCTCCATTTAAACAATGTTTAACAGAAAGTAATCAGAAACTGCCAATTCACCTTCGCCAAAGCAGTTATAATCCCATTAGTATGCAGTATCAGTTACCTTTATTACACCAGAACATTCCGGGACTCAGAAATAAAGTTGATGAACTACTCATTTGTATTGATGTAATGAATTCATCTAACCAAATGGACATAATCTGCCTCTCTGAATATCAAGTGACACTGGTATAGATATGTTAGACATGTTCTGAGGCATCAGGGGATCACAAATTTAGCATTGGAGGGCAGTGTGGAGGGTAAAAATCGTAGAGGGAGACCAAGAGATGAATACACTAAGCAGATTCAGAAGGATGTAGGTTGCGGTAAGTACTGGGAGATGAAGAGCTGCATCAAACCAGTCTCAGGACTGAAGACCATAACAACAACAACAGACATTTCAGGATTTAAGCTAGCTTCCTACTTCTGCAGAGTTGATATGGATGGAGGAGGAGTTGCCACATTTATTAAAAACTGCCATAAATTCAAGAACATTGACATTAATAAATTCTGTTTAGAGCAGCGTCTAGAAGCATGTGCAACAGAAATAGAGTTCCATAACAGATCCTATATAATAGTAATTATTTACCGAGCACCTGCAGTAAATTATATTCTATTCATAAATCATCTAGAAGCTCTTTTGGGTTATTTAACAGGAAGAAACAAAGAAATTTTGATTGCTGGTGAATTTAATACAGATTTTCTAATGCAATCTTCCAGTAAACATTTACTGCAGTTATTAATGTTGTCTTTCAATCTAACTCACACTGTAAACTTTCCAACTAGGATCACTAAATCCTCAAGGACAGCCATTGATAACATTTTTATAGACAAATCAAAGAAACAAAATCAAATCATAAAACCTGTAGTAAATGGATCATGACATGCAGCTCCTTGTTTTAGATGTAAATTCTAAGCAGATTATCAAGACTGCTAAATCTGAGTACAGGAGAGTAGCCAATCAACCAAAAATTGATTGTTTTAGAAAACTGCTCAAAGAAATGAACTGGAAAAATGTTTATAGTGCTCATGACATGAATGAAAAATATAACACTTTCATGAACAATGTCAGTACCATATTTGAAAACTGTTTTCCTCTAAAAGTTACTCAAATTAAACAGAAGTCTATAATAAAACCATGGATTACACAAGGAATAAAGATTTCATGTAAGACAAAAGGAAAATGTATCTGTCGACCATGAATAGCTCCAATGCTGATGATTTAGCTAAATGCAAGGAATACTGTAAAATATTAAAAAAAGTAATTCAGACATCTAAACAAAAGCACTACGAGAAGAAGATAGCAATGTCAGGGAACAAAATAAAAACAATATGGGATATAGTGAAAGAGGAGACTGGTAGAACCAGAAAGGAACAGGAGCAAATAGCATTAGGGGTAGATGACACATTAGTAACCGATGGGCATAGTGTGGCAAATCTATTTAACAAGTACTTTATATCCGTTACTGATAGAATGGGATTGTCAGGATCAGTAAATAATGCCCTTGAACATCTGAAACTAGCCTTTGCAAATAGCTTCAGCTACATGAATATGTCACTCACTTCACCAAAAGAAATAACTTCCATAATAAAATCTTTAAAAATAAAGCATTCTAGTGGTTACGACGAAATATCAACAAAGTTAATTAAGGCATGTTCTTGTGAGTTTAGTACAATTCTAAGTTACTTGTGTAACCAGTCAATTATAACTGGGACATTTCCTGACTGGCTAAAATATGCAGATGTTAAGCCTCTATTCAAGAAAGGCAATAAAGAGATACCATCAAACTACAGACCGATTTCACTTCTGCCAGCATTCTCAAAAATTTTAGAAAAAGTAATGTACAGGCAGCTTCTCAACCATCTGACCACAAATAACATATTATCAAGAACACAGTTTGGATTTCTGAAGGGTTCTGATATCGAGAAGGCTATTTACACCTACAGTGAAAATGTACTTAATTCATTAAATAACGAATTACAAGCATCAGGTGTTTTCTGTGATTTGTCAAAGACATTTGATTGTGTGAACTACAACATCCTTTTAAATAAATTAGAATTCTATGGTGTCACGGGCAGTGCTGCAAAATGGTTCAAGTCATACCTCGCTAACAGGAAACAAAGGGTGTCAGTGCAAGTGAATTAAGTCATCAGTCATCATCAGAATGGGAAGAAATTACATGTAGTGTCCCACAAGGATCCATCTTAGGGCCATTGCTTTTTCTTGTGTACATTAATGATCTCTCATCAGTTACACTGCCAGAAGCAGAGTTCGTTTTGTTTGCAGATGACACAAGTATTGCAATAAATAGTATGTCAAGTGTACTTCTAGAAAGATCTGCTAATGATATTTTCATGGATATTAATAAATGGTTTAAAGCCAAGTCACTGACATTAAATTTCGAGAAGACTCACTACATGCAATTCAGAACCTGTAAGAGGTTTCCACCCAGCAAATGCATAAAGCATGAAGAAGAGCAGATAGAAGATGTTGACAGTCTTAAATTCGTGGGATTACAACTTGATAACAAATTCAGTTGGGAGGAGCACACCACAGAACTGCAGAAACGCCTTAACAAATCTGTATTTACAATTCGAATGTTAGCAGACATAGGCGACATAAAAATGAAAAAGCTTGCATACTTTGCCCACTTTCATTCCATAATGTCATATGGTATAATATTTTGGGGTAACTCATATGTCAAACAAAAGTTTTCAGAGTCCAAGCCGGCCAGTGTGGCCGTGCGGTTCTAGGCGCTTCAGTCTGGAACCGCGTGACTGCTACAGTCGCAGATTCGAATCCTGCCTCGGGCATGGATGAGTGTGATGTCCTTAGGTTAGTTAGGTTTAAGTAGTTCTAAGTTCTAGGGGACTGATGACCATAGATGTTAAGTCCCATAGTACTCAGAGCCATTTCAACCATTTTTTCAGAGTCCAAAAGCGTGTAATACGTATTATTTGTGGAGTAAATTCACGGACGTCCTGTAGAAACCTCTTCAAAGAACTGGGTATACTAACTACTGCCTCTCAGTATATTTACTCCTTAATGAAATTTGTCCTAAATATATATCTCTTCTTCCAACAAACATCTCAGTTCATACATACAATACCAGGAACAAAAATGATCTGCACAAGGACTTAAAAGCACTTACTTTAGTTCAAAAAGGAGTCCACTACTCAGGAACACTCATCTTCAATAATTTGCCAGAAAACATAAGAAATTTAGTTACAAATAAAGATCAGTGTAAAAGGAGCTTGAAAGATTTACTAGTGGCCAACTCCTTCTACTCCACTGACGATTTTTTAATAGAAACAAATGATGTATTGTGTATAGTGATACTATTAGTATTGTTATTTCAGCTTAAAAATGATGTATTGTATATACTCATACTAATGTATTGTTATTTCAGCTTAAAAAAAATTAAAAGAAACTGACATGTTCCACATCCACTAGGATATCCTCAGCACGGATCTGTGGAACGAAAAACTAATCTAATATATAAATGGAAACCAAAACAAGGCAGAAGACTCAGAAGCATATTACTATCAATAGTGTGGAAAAAATCTGAGACAGCACGCTCTTTATGGCTCGTACTGCAACCCACACCAAAGTACTGGGTATCTCAGCCTGACAACGTCCACATATTTAAGAAATTTTTGGTACGTTCCTATGGGACCAAACTGCTGAGGTCACCAGTCCCTAGGCTTACACACTTCTTAATCTAACTTCAGCTAACTTACGCTAAGAACAACATACACACCCATGGCCGTGGGAGGACTCGAACCCCCGATGGGGGGAGCCGAACATCCACATATCAGACGCCCACAACTATCTTTGTAGGAATGTCTATAGATTCAGCAATTCTAGCAAATAGGAACATGTCAGTCCTAATGTGAACTATCGGACGTAACAGCAATTGCGAGAGGACCTGAAAAGACTGGCACGGGGCCGTTGCGGTTTACGGTGTAGGTAAACGATGTGGTAGATACCGTCGGGAGCAGCGTCAGACAGTTAGCGGGCGATGCAGAGATGTTCAGGAAAGTTGCAGCGCCAGAAAGCTGTAGCGAACTCACGGACTGGCTGTCAGTCACACCATCACAGGCTTATCAACATCCGTAATCCGTATGCAAAGTGTCTGGCTTCTACCTCGCTCGCTTCACCCATACCAAATTTAACGGAACACAGTATGGCGTCGGAATATGTGTTATTGCTCTATATCGGTGAGGCTGTTTGGAATTTCCTGCTTGTGAGTAAGGTACTGAAGAGCAAACCGTCGCGTATGGCATAAAGAACAGCCCACAACAAGCTTTCATTGGTTCGATAGAAAAGCTAAATCAAGGTCTTTTTGCTGTCAAATGCCGAGGTAGGGACACAAAAGTAGCCCGAGATGGGAGTATTTGGAAGGGAATTTCCAGGTCTGCATTTGTCTTACTACGAAGCGAAACTCCCCAAAACTCTGATCGGTTCTGTGGTCTCGTACTATATTTTTCTGCATTTGTCTTACTACGAAGGAAAACTCCATAAAAGTCTGATCGGTTCTGTGGTCTCGTACTATATTTTTCTGCATTTGTCTTACTACGAAGGGAAACTCCCCAAAACTCTGATAGGTTCTGTGGTCTCGTTCTATATTTTTTTATTTATTTCTGGAACCATAAGTGCCAGACAAAAATAAGAAGGCATACTGTGTATATGCGCATCTGAAAGCGTGCAGGAGAGAGTAAAATCGATGGCTTTCTCAACTTTTATGGAGAAATCAAGCATCCTCTGACGCATGCACTTGGCTGGTCCATTTAGCTAATATCCGGCATTTGTAAGGAAAGGCTGAGTTTGGACCTTTGGTAAGTACGAGTATACTCTTACCGTCGGTAGTATCCTACTTTGTGGTCTGAATGGAACTGATAAGCATATTTTATTGTGAATTTGAGCATCATGGCCAGAAAAACGAGTGCTCTTTTTTTAACAAAAAATGTTTTAAGTTGTTGTTGTCTTCAGTTTTGAGACTGGTTTGATGCAGCTCTCCATGCTACTCTATCCTGTGCAAGCTTCTTCATCTCCCAGTACCTACTGCATCCTACATCCTTCTGAATCTGCTTAGTGTATTCATGTCTTGGTCTCCCTCTACGATTTTTACCCTCCACGCTGCCCTCCAATACTAAATTGGTGATCCTTTAATGCCTCAGAACATGTCCTACCAACCGATCCCTTCTTCGAGTCAAGTTGTGCCACAAACTCCTCTTCTCCCCAACCCTATTCAGTACCTCCTCATTAGTTATGTGATCTACCCATCTAATCTTCAGCATTCTTCTGTAGCACCACATTTCGAAAGCTTCTATTCTCTTCTTGTCCTACTGACCCTACGACTTATTTTAGAAACTAGATTAAGAAAAATAAAACAAATAGCTGGAAATAACAGATGCGAGATTGCGATTCACAGGAAGGATCTCAAAGAAATGTAATTCAGCGACTGAAGAAGCGGCTTACAAGAGGGCTGTTCCACCGTTTCTTGAGTCTTGTTCATCAGTCTGCGATCCTTACCGGTTATACTGATATATGAGGTAATGGAGATCCAATGAGGAACGGTGCCTTTCGTCATGGGATCGTTTAGTCCGCGCATGTACTCGCATTCGAGGAGCAGACCCGAGCGGATAGCTCTACGCAGCAGTCTCTCCCGTTCTTCGGTAGGGCAATCTCAGTGTGAGGGGCCCGTCCACGTCGGATAGCCCCGCGCACTGAAGGCTGCTCTCTTCTACACGTGCTCTCTTGCGCCGCGCATTGCACTTCGCGCAGATAGGTCGTAGGGACTCCGCTCTTCTGTAGGTACACAATACACTGCATTCTCGTCGAAAAAGCAAAACCTGTCGTTTCGAAAAGAGCAACATTTTTGTACACCCTCCCTTAAACCTATCCAAATGAAACATCCCTAAGCAGGAAAGATGTCCGGTCCTTGCTGCATATCCCCTCCAGTAATCCGGAGCAAAGCTGCAGCACAAGAGGCGGGAATGCCGGCTGTTCCCGCCGCCATCTCTGTCCCACTCTCCGCGTTCCGAGAGGCAGTTGCCTCGAAGGACCAGCAGATCGCTGATCAGCAACAGCTGATCGAGCTGCTGTTGGGGGGGTGAGCACACACAAACACCGACACGCGCTCCACACACACAAGCGCCTGCCGCAAACACGAGAGATGTGCCCTCGCTATCACCTCTGGCGGCTCAGGCACCGACAGGAGACACTAACAACTCCGAAGACGGGCCGTGACAGCAGGTCGGTCCACGACGCAAACCGCTTCAAAACACGCAAACAAGAGAGTTTACAGGCTCACGAGGCAACTGCCGAGTGCTGCTGCCAACTCCAACTACATCGCAGATTAGCAACACCTGCAACACGGGGAACAATACGAACAACCATGCGACTGCAGCACACACAAACACACAAGCAGCTACGCAGAATCCGAACAAGTCCTCGGCTGGCTTCGCATCGGTCATTATGCACAACTACGGAGACCTTAGTCTCCTAAACAGAGAATTTAATAAGAAACACAAGCCCACAACATTTTACTCCAAACTCACTGCGGACCGCGCCGCTCTGTACGCGGCGAACAAATCACACTACATGAATCTACTGGACTTTTTGAAAGAAAGAAAGGTAGAACACTTCACGTACAGGATAGTCCTGGAAAAGACCAAGCAGTGCGTGACCAAGGGGTAGAGTCACGAACCCCGATCGAGAGAGTGCACGAGGAACTCACAGCCCTTGGATGGGAGTGCATACGTGTAAACCGAATGACAGAGTTCGGCACAGCGAGACCATCGCACAACTACATGGTGGAGTTGGCCGACGTATAACTGCGCGTCAATAGTCTCCAGGGTATAATACGGGACACAATACAAACATTTCGCAACGAAAAATGGGGACAAAAACTCGCGGAGCTAGATACCACACGTTCTGGCGTGTGGAAGCTAGCCACACACTTCACCAGAGAGAAACATTACATTCCAGCTCTACAACGACCATTTGGTCCAGCTTACTCCGCGGCGGAGAAGGCAGAGCTTATGACCACCACACCTGCAGCGTCTTTCGTGCCGAATCTGGCTCCTTCAAATCGAGAATTCACGCTTGAAACGGACCAGGAGTTTACATGACTTGTAGCCTAGCTCTCACGTGACGAAATTAGACGCACTAGTGCAAATGAAATTACATGAAATATCAAGCATACCAACGCTAGGAAAGTCCCTGTGCCTGATGGCATTCAAAACCGTGTCCTCCAGAGGTTCACGAATATAGCCGTAGAACTCCTTGCACGCATAACGAATGCCATCCTAAGACACCAACACTTCCCTGACTTTTGGAAGGCGGCCAAGGTCCTGATGTTCAGGAAGCCAGGGAAAGACCACTCCCTTCCACAAAATTACCGACCCATCAGTCTGCTGTGCTCGCTCAGCAAGATTGTTGAGAAGGTAAGACTAAAACGCATCACTAGGCACTGCATCCCCAACGACACCCTAAGACCGGAGCAATTCGGCTTTAGGAATCACCACTCAACAACACAACTCCCCCACGTAGTCGAACATATAACACGCGGCTACAACATGAACAAAGCCAAAAGGGCCGTGGTCCAGGACATCGAACAAGCTTTCGACCGTCTTTGGCACAACGGCCTTATAAGTATACTGAGCGAAGGTGGTTTCCCGGACGGACTCGTAAGTCACATCCACTCATATCTCACGAACAGATGTTTCAACACTGACGTGCAGGGCAAACAATCGACACAACACGGCATCCAAGCTGGAGTACCCCAGGGAAGCATCCTACGGCCCATCTGTACATTAACGACTTCCTAGCCACACAAAGCACGACGTTAGCCATCTACGCAGATGACACAACCATCCTTGCGCAAGATTGGAAACCGTCGAACATTAATTCACGAATACAAACGGCATTCAGAACTGCTGATTCTTGATTGGAACGATGGCGTATTAAAGTAAACATCGACTAGGGCGAAGCAATTCTGTTCACATGCAGACCGCAACTACTGCGCGAACATCAACACTGTAGACAGGTAACACTACATGCACGCCCAATACGTTTCCGAGAGAAAGTCGGATTATCTCGGTGTCTGGCTGGACCGGAAACTTACATGGGGGGACCACATCGAATACGTTGCCGACAGAGAGCACGCGAGGCTCAAACAGCTCTGCCCAATGCTCAACAGGGAAAGCTCACTGAATAGGAGGGTGTCGAGGTCCATATACATGACACTGATTAGACCTCTGATGAAGTACGCAGCTTCCGTCTGGGGATACGCAGCTCCTACACGACTGCGCCGCCTGCAGATCATACAGAACAAGGTGCTACGAATCATTAGCAACTCTCCACGCTACACACGTTGAGAGGCACCCACATACCTTGCTCATACTGTGGCATCAAGCAGTCAGGCCTGCAAGATGAGTGGTCTGCCAAGTGAGTGGATTCATTCTTATCTGTCGAGTAACATGAACTCTAGTACTCACAATAAAGATACAAATTATCCTCCTGTATAAATAATGCGCAACGGAAACGCTCATCTGACTATCAGCAATTTACAGAACTCTGACTGTTCACTACGCGCTGGCAATACCACATTTTCTTTTTGTCTTTAACGGTTTTTTTCAACACGAAGCCATCGCACTGAATATCAGTGGCGCACACATTATAAATTCTGGATATCATGACACCATACAATTCGAAGGGAAAGGCCACCAATCTTTTTCTTTTCACTATCTTATTTATTCCGATAAATTCTATAACCTAAACACACAAATTCTATAACCTACAACAATAACACATGAGAAATTCCGCCCAGTGGGCGTGGCTTTACATTGGTGATTCTCTATCTTATGGTCGAGTAATTATTCAACGCTACAATGCACTTTCTGTATAGGATGGTGGATCTTTTATTATTTCTCACACTTCGACTCTCACAATCATAATCACGAAACTTCCCTCCAGACCGAGCGGTACAAAAGGAACATGCATACCCACTACCTCTGAAACTACCTTGCTACTCTCCCATGCAAACCACACATACTTCAGTTACATGACATACACCACACGACAACATGAAATACTACACAGGGAACAGTCACAACATTATCACTCTCAGCTTTCCCACTTCAATTAATATTTATCCCAGTTTCACACGACACTGCCCCACTTCGTAATTCTACTTTCCTACTGTGAACTCTGGAAATATATGCACGTCTTCCTGTGCAATGCAAGCCAAGTGGCGTTGCTGGATAGACGGCTGACTCACCTTGTTTCTCTCTCAGAGTGTTATAGTTTGAATCAAGCGTCACACGGAAACATACCTCGCAAAGTAATATGAAGAACATATTCATCACACACACGAGTCCTCAACTGATACCATGGACGAGTACTTCTCTTTATCCTTTGTCTCATGCACAGATTGAGACTCACACAGCACTCACCACGTGGAAGTACTCGCCTCTAATTTCAAGTCCTGCACACGCTATTTCTTAAATATTTCAACTTATAGTACACACACTAATAATTCAGCTTAACTTAAGCACACCGAAGTATTTCTACTTATTGCTACACGTGGTTTCATTGTGACTGTTGGTCACTTCCGAAGATTACTACGATCCCATTAATATTACCTGCCTGACATTTAATTCTCCCCACAAAAGTTCCTGATATAGAGAAATTATTATTTCAAACCACTCTTAAATATTCCACATGCATACCATGTCTCCACTCTTTTGTCTTTACGATGCACAACTAAGACAGGTCTTAACAGCACAAGATCCAGCGGCAGAGTGCTGAAACATGGCCGTTCTTCAGGTCATCTCGCACCTCTGCCGAGGTGGGGGAGCACCTTGCTACCGTATTGGTCAGCCACATTTCAGGCGCTCAAAGCTCAGGTAAATTTCATCTCTTTGGTCCCACCAAAGGTGGCCAAGGATCGTCTCAAAGATGATCATATATTCACATTCACAATCTGCGGTTAGCAGACGACCATACATTCATTCATTTCACAGATCTCACCAAACTGGATGTAGGGATTTATTTTGTGGGAGTGCACATGTGATCAATTAAATAAATAAATTGTCATTCTTTCCCACACTGGTATCCGGCTTCGCTGTATTAATTGAAATTGAGTTATTTTACGAAAAGTGTGTTGTTCTGACAAAAATAATGAAGTATGTTGTACCTATTTTCAATGTCGAGCGATACTGTACCCTTTCAACGTACCGTGGATCTTCACAATGAATACCGCTTTAAAACCCTCAAGGAAGTACTCAAAGAACACGCCACACGACTATACAGGAATTCGAGACACTCGAACAATCCTTTCATCCTTACTCTAGGAAACTACGATCACAACCATAGGTTGAAGAATAAGCGGCCAAAGACACTGCTAGCTAGGGCATAGCCACCTATGGAAAGCTAACATACACCAACAAGCGACAAACATCGGCAAGCCCCTGCATATCAGCAACGTTGGCTGGATATGCCAGCTGGTATTAAGGTCGACCAACTGGCTACAGCAGGGAAACCGACAAGCTCGCACACTGACGCACAAACAAAACGCCAACACTACCCCACACTGTGGATCTGACATGTGACCTATCGGACACAAAACGATGATGAACCTAAGTGTTACAGGTATGCTGACGCTCACCGAGAAATCAACACCGGCACCCAGCGGCAGCCGCCGAGTAACAGCACCGCGCAACGTCAAAGGTATCGACCTGCATGATTCCTACTATTAACAAAGCCTACCCTTGCACGACCTGTCGCAGGCAGCAAGACATCCGCTGCTGCTCTTACCACCCGACCTAACTATCGCAGAGGATTTTTTCCCTTGGTTCTTGCCTTGGCACTTTTTTGCTCTGCCCATCAAACCGCTACCCTTCGTTCGACTTTCGACCCAATCTATCTCCAGACGAGCTCGTATTAATAGTTAAGCTGAACCAGACGTACGCGAATATCGCAGTACCCACATCCTGCGACACCTCACTGTAGCGAAAACTAACCCTTATGCAGAGATGGCAGTAAACCTTCTGAGTTGGCCATCATGCCGGGGGGGCGTGGAGGGGTTATACCTCAAAAAAAGAAAAAAAAAATTGAAAGGAAGAAAGTCCGCGCGAGAGCGTTACAGAGATGCTCGACAAACTCCAGTGGCAGACGCTGCAAAAGAGGCGTTGTGCATCACGGGGAGGTTTACTGCTGACATCGCGGGAAGAGTCGGTCAACATGTCACTTCCTTCCACGAACGTCTCCCGAAATGTCCACAATGAGAAAATTCGAACTGGTACAGAGGCTAGCCGAGAGTCATTCTTCCCACGCGCCATCCTCGCATGGAACAGGAAAAAAAAAGCACTCCGTCGTCAGGCCACAAGGGGCCCTTCGGGACCGTCCGACCGCCGCGTCCTCATCAGTCGAGGATGCGGATAGGAGGGGCGTGTGGTCAGCACACCGCTCTCCCGGTCGTTATGATGGTTTTCTTTGACCGGAGCCGCTACTATTCGGTCGAGTAGCTCCTCACTTGGAATCACGAGGCTGAGCGCACCCCGAAAAATGGCAACAGCGCATGGCAGCCCGGACGGTCACCCATCCAAGTGCCGGCCACGCCCGACAGCGCTTAACTTCGGTGATCTCACGGGAACCGGTGTTGAACAGGAAAGGGGAGCATCAATTAATCGTAAGAGAAGTACCCTCCGCCATGGCACGTCAGATGGCTTGCGAAGTACCAGTGTACATGTAAATAAATGTAACTCATTGCGCGAATATAGTCGGAGAGTTCTATTGGCGTCCGATATCACTATTGGTTATAAATCTCAAGAAACTGCAACAACACTGAAATACACTATAAGAAAAAAAATAAAGAAAAAGAAAATCGACCTAACACGAAGGAATTATCCGAATAGGACGGAAATCTGCACATGTGAAGTACATGTACAGAGAAACAAATGATTTCAGTTTGAGAAAAGTTGGATGATTAATCGAAGAGAAAGAGCTTCACAAATTGTGCAAGTCAGTAACGCGTTGGTCCACCTCTGGTTCTTATGCAAGCAGTCATTCGGCTTGGCACTGATTGACAGAGTTGCTGGATGTGCTCCCGGGGGGACATCGTGCCAAACTCCGTCCAACTGGCGCGTCACATCGTCAACATCCCCAGGTGGCTGGACAGCCCTGCCCATAATGCGGACAGATCCGGTGGCCTGGCTTGCGAAAGTAGGGTTCGGCAAGCAGGAGAAATTCTCTCCGTGCTCAGTCGGGTATTATCTTGTAGAAATGTAAGATCAGGATGGCTTACTATGAACGACAACTGAATGGGGCACAGATTATCGTCGACGAACGGCTGTGCCGCGGATGACAATCAAAGATGTCCTCAGACCATCGCTCCAGGTTCCCGGGTCGTATTATGGGCTACAGCCTGGAATCTCACTGACAGGAGTGGAATCGTCTTCAGTGATGAGTCCCACTTCGAACTGAGCCTCGTTGACCAGCGAAGCCGTGTCTGGAGACACCCCAGACAGCGATAATGTACACTACTGGCCCTTAAAATTGCTACACGAAGAAGAAACGCAGATGATAAACGGGTATTCATTGGACAAATATATTACACTAGAACTGACATGTGATTACATTTTTGACTGCTACGGTCGCATGTTCGAATCCTGTCTCGGGCATGGATGCGTGTGATGTCTTTAGGTTAGTTAGGGTTAAGTAGTTCTAAGTTCTAGGTGACTCATGGCCTCAGATGTTAAGTCCCATAGTGCTCAGAGCCATTTGAACCATTTTTTTTAATTACATTTTCACGCAATTTGGGTGCATAGATCCTGAGAAATCAGTACCCAGAACAACCACCTCTGGCCGCAATAACGGCCTTGATACGCCTGGGCATTGAGTCAAACAGAGCTTGGATGGCGTGTACAGGTACAGCTGCCCAATGCAGCTTCAACACGATACCACAGTTCATCAAGAGTACTGACTCGCGTATTGTGACGAGCCAGTTGCTCGGCCACCATTGACCAGACGTTTTCAGTTGGTGAGAGATCTGGAGAATGTGCTGGCCAGGGCAGCAGTCGAACATTTTCTGTATCTAGAGACGCCCGTACAGGACGTGCAACATGCGGTCGTGCATTATCCTGCTGAAATGTAGGGTTTCGCAGGGATCGAATGAACGGTGACCGAGACGTGTAACCAATGGTACCCCATACCATCACGCCGGGTGATACGCCAGTATGGCGATGACGAATAGACGCTTCCAATGTGCGTTCACCGCAATGTCGCCAAACACGGATGCGACCATCATGTAAACAGAACCTGGATTCATCCGAAAAAATGACGTTTTGCCATTCGCGCACTCAGGTTCGTCGTTCAGTACACCATCGCAGGCGCTCCAGTCTGTGATGCAGCTTCAACGGTAACCGCAGCCACGGTCTCCGAGCTGATAGTCGATGCTGCTGCAAACTTCGTCGAACTGTTCGTGCAGATAGATGTTGTCTTCCAAACGTCCCCATCTGTTGACTCAGGGATCGAGACGTGGCTACACGATCCGTTACAGCCATGCGGATAAGATGCCTGTCATCTCGACTGCTAGTGATACGAGGCCGTTGGGATCCAGTACGGCGTTCCGTATTACCCTCCTGAACCCACCGATTCCATATTCTGCTAACAGTCATTGGATCTCGACCAACGCGAGCAGTAACGTCGTGGTGCGATAAACAGCAATCGCGAGAGGCTACAATCCGACTTTTATCAAAGTCGGAACAGTGATGGTACGCATTTCTCCTCCTTACACGAGGCATCACAACAACGTTGCCGGCCGCGGTGGTCTCGCGGTTCTAGGCGCTACAGTCCGGAACCGCGCGACTGCTACGGTCGCAGATTCGAATCCTGCCTCGGGCATGGATGTGTGTGATGTCCTTAGGTTAGTTAGGTTTAAGTAGTTCTAAGTTCTAGGGGACTGATGACCGCAGCTGTTAAGTGCCATAGGGCTCAGAGCCATTTGAACCATTTTTGAACAACAACGTTTCACCAGGCAACGCCGGTCAACTGCTGTTTGTTTGTGTATGAGAAATCGGTTGGAAATTTTCCTCATGTCAGCACGTTGTAGGTGTCACCACCGGCGCCAACCTTGAGTGAATGCTCTGAAAAGCTAATCATTTGCATATCACAGCATCTTCTTCCTGTCGGTTAAATTTCGCGTCTGTAGCACGTCATCTTCATGGTGTAGCAATTTTAATGGTCAGTATTGTATTATTATTGTTGTTATTGTTACTATTACTACTACTACTACTACTAAAATGAAGTTTACATTCATCACTCATCACATTAATGTAGTTCAAGCCATAGTACTTCATTTTCCTCCTCATCCTGCAGCAGCTTGTCTGCTGAAGTACTGGGACCGAGTGAACATATCCCCGGGGCGTAAGCTCTCATGGTGGCGATTTCTGGGAGAACATTCTCCGGTAACTCGTAATCGCGACAGCAGTTACCAACACGGTTAAGAGCAGCTCTTACTGTAATTATGGCGTTCACCATAATAGTAGTTACTCTGTTACAGGGAGACGTTATTATCAAATTTAGTTGGCTAAAGGCCCTTTCCACCTCTGCCATGGACCATTGTAAAACCAAAAGCATAATAGCCACATCTGAGAGTTCTCTGAAAGGATTTAAGCCGCTGGAATCTCTGTATGACCTAATATCATTCTTCAACGCCGCAGTATTAACTACTTGTTTCCATTGGACAGTAGTGAGCTTGGACCACTGAAAATCAATTTTTGTTACTGTGCTGTCTGACAAGCCCATTTCATTAGTCAGCGATACTATTGGTTCTTTACCACTGTCAAGAATACGTTTCTGACAACAAAAATTCCAAATTCCGGGGCAAAGTTTCAGCTGCGGCATAAGGTACCGCCAGCTCCGTGGAATGGCAGACACAACGAATTAAGACAAGATGAACTTCTCTTTTCAAATTCTGATATACACAGTTATTGATGTCTACAATAATGTCTACAATAACTGCTGCATTGCTAGTACCCCTACCGCGCATTAAATGAATGTTCAAGCCGTACTCATTAAGCAAAGTTTTCAAACCATGGGTTACTGGCATTGTGTTGCCTTCCTCTAACTCTAAAACTCCCAAGAATGTGGAAAGAATGCGACCTTGGGCCCCAGAAAAGAATATCACACACGCAGCTAACAATTTACTGGCACTAATGTCTGTATATTCATCCAAAAGTACACTGAAATATACGTCTTCGTTGTCCTTTTTCAGACTGGTGTTGAAATGTGGGTAAAGAATGTTTTTAATCACACAGCTACACTTGCTTATATGCAAACGCATCTGAGAGATATGGTCAGCACCTATAAAACACCTTTTTGAAAGGCTGCAGAGGTGATCCACAGATCTTATTGCGAAATGGTTAGCCACGAATAAACATAATTCAGCTTAAGCAACAGAAACTTCATTGGACTGCCTAACTACATGTGGATCTAGTTTCAACTGCCCCTGTGAAGAAAATGGTGCCGCAGCTTTTACATGTTTTTTGGTTTTTGAATGATTCAATAAATCCGACAGATGCGAATTCAAATTGCACTGGAAAAATCGACATCGCACACTAGAAGGATCGGCGGGTATCTCAAGAAGTCAGTCTTTCAATTGTTTATTGCTAAGCCACTCTTTTCTAAACTTTTGGGTGTATTTTTTGTCCTTTTGCTTCGACGTTTTGATGAGACAACTAATAAAAAAGTAAAGAAAATCACTGACTACAACGCGATTAACTGCACAATAAACACTAATAATTCAACACTATGCATTGAACCTACTTCGGTCCACGGTAACTTGTAACTGCCATGCTAAAAGCAAAGAACTAAGACTATGAAAGATTGTTCTGTTGTGTTGAGGCAGGGGAAACACTAATCGAAATCTGATTATTAAGAGTTAGCTGGAGCCATATTGTCGCCAGTTCACGATTTTTCACTCTAAATACAATTTCAAATTGTATAATGGAAAGACTGAATTAAAGGGAAAAATATTGTTGCGGACATCAATCCACAAATCCGTTAAAAAATCTGTTGACCACTAAGTGCAAAATTTCACCCGCTGACAGTGTGTAAAATCTGTCAAATTTAGCGGAAATTCCGTTAAACTTAGCAACCCTGGTGGAATCGAGTTTTGCTGCCACATTGTTTGAATGTCATTGTTGGCTGTGCACTGGGATAAGAGAGGAGAGAGGTGTCACTCCTGACTCCTGGCTAGAGTGTCCATTCCTCATCACTGGGCATTGGCGAAGCGCTCTCTATTTCGCTGTGAATGGCAGTTCCAATACATTAGTCAAAATGTGCTGAGGTTAATAACATCTTATCAGAACCATTTTATTCTTTCATAAATATAATAATGCACTCTCATAGCTGAATGATAACATTCACTCTTTTCGTGTTTTAGGTCTCTGTTCCGTTACTGGTGACAGCACCAATTTAAGTTAACACGCCCAACGCTGAAACCTAGTCAGATTTTTTGTAAATTTGTGGTAATGTCTTATGGGACCAAACTACTTAGGTTTCCGGTCCCTAAGCTTCCACACTACTCGATCTAACTTAAACTAACTTACGCTAAGGACGACACACACACCCATACCCGAGGGAGGACTCGCACGTCCGACGGGGGGAGCCTTGCGAACCGTGACAAGACGTCTTAGACCACGCAGCTAGTCCGCGCTACTAAACCGACTCAGATGAAATTATTTGTACCAAACTCTGAGCCACACGATATTTACTATTTATTTACCTATGCATATTATAATAAAATTTTTATTATTATACGGGACGTCCTAGGAGGAATGGTCAATGTTCAGGTATGTGACACAAACGATTATCTTAAACAAAAAACTTCATACGGACGTATACGCTATTCCGAGTTGTTTCCCTGACAGAACACATTTGATGTATATTGTCATTTGTTTTTCTGTGTAGCTCAATATGTTATGAGGTTTTCACAAGCGCATATGCACAGCGGTTAGTAGACATTTCAGTATGGGTTTTACAAAGTTTCCATTGAGAAAATACGTAATTTTAGCACATTGACCTCCACGCTTTATCACACACATCGCAGCTGTTGTACAGTTGACAATTGTTGTTGTTGTTGTTGTGGTCTTCAGTCCTGAGACTGGTTTGATGCAGCTCTCCATGCTACTCTATCCTGCGAAAGCTTCTTTATCTCCCAGTACCTACTGCAACCTACATCCTTCTGAATCTGCTTATTGTATTCGTCTCTTGGTCTCCCTCTACGATTTTTACCCTCCACGCTGCCCTCCAGTACGAAATTGGTGATTCCTTGATGCCTCAGAACATGTCCTACCAACCAATCCCTTCTTCTGGTCAAGTTGTGCCACAAACTCCTCTTCTCCCCAATCCTATTCAATACCTCCTCATTAGTTATGTGATCTACCCATCTAATCTTCAGCATTCTTCTGTAGCACCACATTTCGAAAGCTTCGATTCTCTTCTCGTCTAAACTATTTATTGACCATATTTCACGACCATACATGGCTACACTCCATACAAATAGTTTCAGAAACGACTTCCTGACACTTAAATCGATGTTAACAAATTTCTCTTCTTCAGAAACGCTTTCCTTGCCATTACCAGTCTACATTTTATATCCTCTCTACTTCGACCATCATCAGTTATTTTGCTCCCCAAATAGCAAAACTCCTTTACTACTTTAAGTGTCTCATTTCCTAACCTTATTCCCTCAGCATCGCCCGTCTTAATTCGACTACATTCCATTATCCTCGTTTTGCTTTTGTCGATGTTCATCTTATATCCTCCTTTCAAGACCCTGTCCATTCCGTTCAACAGCTCATCCAAGTCCTTTGTTGTCTCTGGCAGAATTACAATTTCATCACCGAACGTCAAAGCTTTTATTTCTTCTCCATGGATTTTAATACCTACTCCGAATTTTTCTTTTGTTTCCTTTACTGCTTGCTCAATATACAAATTGAATAGCATCGGGGGGGAGGCTACAACCCTGTCTCACTCCCTTCCCAACCACTGCTTCCCTTTCATGTCCCTCGACTCTTATAACTGCCATCTGGTTACTGTACAAATTGTAAATAGCCTTTCGCTCCCTGTATTTTACCCCTGCCACCTTCAGAATTTGAAAGAGAGTATTCCAGTCAACATTGTCAAAAGCTTTCTCTAAGTCTACAAATGCTAGAAACGTAGGTTTGCCTTTCCTTAATCTTTCTTCTAAGATAAGTCGTAGGGTCAGTATTGCCTCACGTGTTCCAACATTTCTACGGAATCGAAACTGATCTTTCCCGAGGTCGGCTTCTAACACTTTTTCCATTCGTCTGTAAAGAATTCGAGTTAGTATTTTGCAGCTGTGACTTCTTCAACTGATAGTTCGGTAATTTTCACATCTGTCAACACCTGCTTTCTTTGGGATTGGAATTATTATATTCTTCTTGAAGTCTGAGGGAATTTCGCCTGTCTCATACATCTTGCTCAGCAGATGGTAGAGTTTTGGCAGGACTGGCCCTCCCAAGGCTGTCAGTAGTTCTAATGGAATGTTGTCTACTCCCAGGGCCTTGTTTCGACTTAGGTCTTTCAGTGCTCTGTCAAACTCTTCACGCAGTATCATATCTCCCATTTCATCTTCATCTACATCCTCTTCTATTTCCATAATTTTGTCCTCAAGAACATCGCCCCTGTATAGACTCTCTATATACTCCTTCCACCTTTCTGATTTCCCTTCTTTGCTTAGAACTAGGTATCTATCTGAGGTCTTGATATTCATGCAAGTGGTTCTCTTTTCTCCAAAGGTCTCTTTAATTTTCCTTTAGGCAGTATCTATCTTATCCCTCGTGAGATAAGCCTCTGCATCCTTACATTTGTCCTCCAGCCATCCCTGCTTAGCCATTTTGCACTTCCTGTCGATCTCATTTTTGAGACGTTTGTATTCCTTTTTGCCTGCTTCAGTTACTGCATTTTTGTATTTTCTCTTTTCATCAATTAAATTCAGTATCTCTTCTGTTACCGAAGGATTTCTACTACCCCTCGTCTTTTTACCTACTTGATCCTCCGCTGCCTTCACTACTTCAACCCTCAGAGCTACCCATTCTTCTTCTACTGTATTTCTTTCCCCCAATCCCGTCAATTGTTCCCTTATGCTCTCCCTGAAACTCTGTACAACCTCTGCTTCTTTCAGTTTATCCAGGTCGCATCTCCTCAAATTCCCACCTTTTTGTAGTTTCTTCAGTTTTAATCTACAGTTCGTAACCAATAGATTGTGGTCAGAGTCCACATCTGCCCCTGGAAATGTCTTACAATTTAAAACCTGGTTCCTAAATCTCTGTTTTACCATTATATAATCTATCTGATACCTTCCAGTATCTCCAGGATTCTTCCATGTATACAACCTTCTTTTATGGTTCTCGAACCAAGTGTTAGCTATGATTAGGTTATGCTCTGTGCAAAATTCTACCAGACGGCTTCCTCTTTCATTTCTTACCCCCAATCCATATTCACCTACTATGTTTCCTTCTCTCCCTTTTCCTACTCGCGAATTCCATTCACCCATGACTATTAAATTTTCGTCTCCCTTCACTACCTGAATAATTTCTTTTATCTCATCATACATTTCATCACTTTCTTCATCATCTGCAGAGCTGGTTGGCATATAAACGTGTTCTATTGTAGTAGGCGTAGGCTTCGTGTCTATCTTGGCCACAATAATGCGTTCACTATGCTGTTTGTAGTAGCTTACCCGCACTCCTATTTTTTTATTCATTATTAAACCTACTCCTGCATTACCCCTGTTTGATTTTGTATTTATAACCCTGTATTCACCACAGTTGACAATAGATGTTCGAATATCCCACCGCCATCTTCAGTGCGTTTCCGCACTCTTGGAAAGATGTGTTGTATTGCTTGTCCGAGGGCCTCTGCATGTTCCCTAATGAGGGCAACAGTGTTCATGATGCGACCAAGCTGTTGATGTCGCGTATCCACTTTTCGTTCGTACATCTCAGACTTCATCCAGCCCCACAAACAATCTACCACGACCAATCCAGCGATGAGGCTGGTAAAATATGGAGGGGCCCCTGTCATGCTGAAAATTCAGCGTAGCTGTAATTAAACTATCGCTAACTGAGAGGTCCCCCATCACAAACGAGTGATCGTAGGACAACGAAACTTTGTGTAACATTTGTAATGGCGTGCACAAAAGAAATGGCGAATAAACCATTGAAAGGAACAGATTTTAGTTTCTACATGAGATGGTACTGTTTTTTAATTGCGCACTATATTTACCTTCCAGGTTACAAACGTTACTAAATGTGACGGCCATCTGCATCGACGATAGCCTGGGACCGCACTATAGATACCATTTCACAAGTGTTCGCAGAACTTTTCGAACGGTGGACCGTGGAATGTTCAGCTGTCGTGACACAGCTCGTGCACTCCTTGTGCATCACACATTGCGTCCAGCATTGTCAGCCACGGCAACAGTAACTTCTCCAAGAATTTGTGGCGCCATTGGCCGTCGAACTCTCCCAGTAACAATTCACGAATCAACTGTCAGTCCGAACTTCCGACTCATGTTATTCAACCTCAGTGTAGAAAGAGGACCTCTCCGTATTCCTTTAATGCCTCGATACTAGCAGCACTAATGCTGTTGCTTTGATAAAACAGCTTCACGAGTAAAGTTCTGCTCACTTTATTCAGGCCCGTGTTGACTGTCTTCACACTGATGTTGTGGCAGAGCACCTGAAGGAAAATTTGGAAAATATTTCGAGTAGACTTCCCCACCATATTATAGTTCTGGGTGCAGATTTTGATTTGCTAGATACAGATTGGGAGACTCAAACGTTTATAACGGGTGGCAGGGACAAAGAATCCAGTGAAATCTTTTTAAGTACATTATCTGAAAACTAGCTTGAGCAGTTAAACAGAGAACCGAATCGTGGCGATAACATATTAGACCTTCTGGTAACAAACAGACCCGAACTATTTGAAACAGTTAACGCAGAACAGAGAATCAGCGATCATAAAGCGATTACTGCAGCGATGATTTCAGCAGTAAATAGAAATATTAAAAAATGTAGGAACATTTTTCTGCTTAGCAAAAGTGACAAAAAGCAGATTTCAGAGTACTTGCCGGCTCAACACAAAAGTTTTGTCTCCAAGTACAGATAGTGTTGAGGATCAGTGGACAAAGTTCAAAACCGTCGTACATAATGCGTTAGATGAATATGTGCCAAGCAAGATCGTAAGAGATGGAAAAGAGCCACCGTGGTACAACAACCGACTTAGAAAACAGCTGCGGAAGCGAAGGGAACTTCACAGCAAACATAAACATAGCCCAAGCCTTGCAGACAAACAAAATTTAAGCGAAGCGAAATTTAGTGTGAGGAGAATTATGCTAGAGGCGTTCAATGAATTCGAAAGTAAAGTTCTATGTGCTGCCTTGGCAGAAAATCCTAAGAAATTTTGGTCTTATGTCAAAGCGGTAGGTGGATCAAAACAAAACGTCCAGACACTCTGTGATCAAAATGGTACTGAAACAGAGGATGACAGACTAAAGGCCGAAATACTAAATGTCTTTTTCCAAAGCTGTTTCACAGAGGAAGACTGCACAGTAGTTCCCTCTCTAGATTGTCGCACAGATGACAAAATGGTAGATATCGAAATAGACGGCAGAGGGATATAGAAACAATTAAAATCGCTCAAAAGAGGAAAGGCCGCTGGACCTGATGGGATACCAGTTCGATTTTACACAGAGTACGCGAAGAACCTTGCCCCCCTTCTTGCAGCGGTGTACCGTAGGTCTCTAGAAGAGCGTAGCGTTCCAAAGGATTGGAAAAGGGCACAGGTCATCCCCGTTTTCAAGAAGGGACGTCGAACAGATGTGCAGAACTATAGACCTATATCTCTAACGTCGATCAGTTGTAGGATTTTGGAACACGTATTGTGTTCGAGTATAATGACTTTTCTGGAGACTAGAAATCTACTCTGTAGCAATCAGCATGGGTTTCGAAAAAGACGATCGTGTGAAACCCAGCTCGCGCTATTCGTCCACGAGACCAGAGGGCCATAGACAAGGGGTTCCCAGCTAGATGCCGTGTTTCTTGACTTCCGCAAGGCGTTCGATACAGTTCCCCACAGTCGTTTAACGAACAAAGTAAGAGCATATGGACTATCGGACCAATTGTGTGATTCGATTGAAGAGTTCCTAGATAATAGAACGCAGCATGTCATTCTCAATGGAGAGAAGTCTTCCGAAGTAAGAGTGATTTCAGGTGTGCCGCAGGGGAGTGTCGTAGGACCGTTGCTATTCACAATATACGTAAATGACTTTATGGATAACATCGGAAGTTCACTGAGGCTTTTTGCGGATGATGCTGTGGTATATCGAGAGGTTGTAACAATGGAAAACTGTACTGAAATGTAGGAGGATCTGCAACGAATTGATGCATGGTGCAGGGAATGGCAATTGAATCTCAATGTAGACAAGTGTAATGTGCTGCGAATACAAAGAAAGAAAGATCCTTTATCATTTAGCTAGAATATATCAGGTCAGCAACTGGAAGCAATTAATTCCATAAATTATCTGGGAGTAGGCATTATGAGTGATTTAAAATGGAATGATCATATAAAGTTGACCGTCAGTAAAGCACATGCCAAACTGAGATTCATTGGAAGAATCGTAAGGAAATGAAATCCGAAAACAAAGGAAGTAGGTTACAGTACACTTGTTCACCCACTGCTTGAATATTGCTCACCAGTGCGGGATGCGTACCAGATAGGGTTGATAGAAGAGATAGAGAAGATCCAACGGAGAGCAGAGCGCTTCGTTACAGGATCATTTAGTAATCGCGAAAGCGTTACAGAGATGATACATAAACTCCAGTGGAAGACTTTGCAGGAGAGACGCTCAGTAGCTCGGTACGGGCTTTTGTTGAAGTTTCGAGAACATACCCTCACCGAGGAGTCAAGCAGTATATTGCTTCCTCCTACGTATATCTCGCGAAGAGACAATGAGGACAAAGTCAGAGAGATTACAGCCCACACAAAGGCATACCGACAATCTTTCTTTCCACGAACAATACGAGACTGGAATAGAAGGGAGAACCCATAGAGGTACTCAAAGTACCCTCCGCCACACACCGTCAGGTGGCTTCCGGAGTATGGATGTAGATGTAGAATTAGATGATGGTTGTGTTCCAACCATAGGCTGCGCGTACCAGCAGCGGCGCCTAACTGCAAGCCATGACACTAACACTACCAACAACGCAAATCCTGCACCACACAGACAGAACAACATTTCCATGATGTTGGGTACTGCAAACAGATTTCCGTTACACAGGTTCAAGGAGCAAAAGTTTAATTACAGCCATCCTGTACGTTGCGATCCACATGGACAAAGTAACGTCATCAACGTGTTAAAAAGATGCAAGTACTTCTGTCTCGTCACTCACTCTTCTAAAATGAGTGAACCTATCAACATGTTACCGATCATGCCGCACCAAACATTGATTGTTCTTGGAAACTGGTTTGCACTATAGCGTGTGGATTTTCCTGGGACCATGGATGGTTATTACGTGTGTTGTTGATTCCATTCCGCGTGAACGTGGCTTCATTAGTGAATAGTGTTAATCGAAGCAGATGATGGAAGTCATTTAACCAGTCACAAAATTCAAGTCGTGTGGCATTGTCGCCAATGTGAAGATTGTGGGCACGCTGTATGCGAAATGGCTAAAAGTTTCCCCCATGTAATGTTCGCCATACAAGCGTTCGTGGGACACTGCCACGTGCACAAAGTCGCCCGTGTTGGTAGTATGAGTGCGCTGCACCATTTCAACAATGTGTTGCTGTTGTTTCTGCACAGGTTGTCGAACTACACGCTCAGAAGAAAAACAGGCCCTGGGGAAAGATACCTGTTTCACGCAGTGTGCTGAAAACTGTGGTAAAGACTCCACGATCAGGAATACGACGTGTCGGAAACCACCGACGGTATTCTTTGATAGCAACCGGAGCTGTGCCATCGCAGAAGCCGTAAATGTACACCGTATCTGCGTATTCTTCATTTGTGTAGACGTGAAGCGATTTAGTCAGCTCGTGTACAAACGAAATTAACTGACTCTTCTCTCTTTTACACTCTCAGTTCTTCGCACTACTTCATTTACAACACACCATACACCACTGCGCGCTTAACAGATTAGTTCAATGGCAGAAAGAAATCCCGTGCAAAGATACTGAAAGCTACGAGATAGCTTGGGCTAGAACAAAACATCAAAGAGGTTGTATGGGTAAAAGACACATACATGCGCATCACTAACCTAAAAACAAGTGTACATTAAATGAGTTCTATCTCGGAAACCATTCGGAGAAGGGCGTATGTCCATATGAAGTTGCTTGGTTCAAATAAGCATTCCTGTCTTATCCCCGAATATTCACTATTCCTCCTGAGACACCCTGTACAGGGTGGATCACAATTAAAAGAGCGGACTGACACGTGTGAAAGTTTAAGGTAACAAAAACAGAAACCTTCCAATAAACATGAGTCCGCAAACGAAACGCCTGCTACAAAATCGCGAATTGTTGTTAGGAGCTCCTAAAGCCTTCAATATGGAACGTTCTGCTGGTTAATACAAACGCATTTGAAATTTAAAGTTTTGGATTAAGTCCTCATCTAATTGTGCTGTGGGTAGATTCACTCTGACACAGTTTTGAAGCAGGGAAGTGGAGCACCGTCTTTCTGAACGGTATCCTGTGCGCCGCTGTATGGTTGGCGAACAAGCGGGTCAACCCGTTTCGCCAACACGTCGCTGACGGTTGCACTTGCGAAGGACGAAGGCACACATACCAGATGAATTCCATTTCATTACACACCGATTTCGACGATACGACGCAACTTTCTGCAGCCTGAAGTGAACCTCGTTTCTCTTCGCGGCCGAGCACTGCCGTCAGCATGGCACCAACTTGAAATGCCACTCACCCGTTGACGCAATTTTTTCCGTGCATCGCCTGTCCCTTGGCGTTGTCGCTGCGCTTATCCCTGCCTTGGAGCCCAGCGTTGTTAAAGAGAGAGGCTTCTGTGTGGACACTTGGATGCTGTTGTTCTCCAGCACTGAATCGGCAAACGATGCGTTGTAATTTGAGCATCAAATCCGAGCTAGTCGATAGTGACCTTTGTAATCCATACTTTTACGACGAAAGATGACAGCTTTTACCCAAATCAATGTATTCACCATAGGCGCTTCACGTTGTGGCACTAGGACTTTGGCGGCCTGGTGTGATGCCGTATACCTTCACAGAATAGTGCCACGCAGAAACATTCTATTCATTAACATGACAAGCGCTGATCTTAACTGAGTAACTACGATATATACCAAACTCGTTGAAATAATGTCTCATTCCCGCAATAATTCCACCGTCAAATCTCCAGGGCAGGTAACATATTTATATATGATCTGCATCATCACCAGTTATTGGCCAAAGAACCGCAGGTAAAAGCAAAGTGTACGTCACTGGACGTACAAATCTGTTGTGAAAGAGAGGTTTGTCAACTGAATCATCGTCCGTTAATAAATTAACTTAAGCTGGACGGAACGTGCGCGCCGGCCGGAGTGGCCGTGCGGTTCTAGGCGCTACAGTCTGGAACCGCGTTACCGCTACGGTCGCAGGTTCGAATCCTGCCTCGGGCATGAATGTGTGTGATGTCCTTAGGTTAGTTAGGTTTAAGTAGTTCTAAGTTCTAGGGGACTGATGACCATAGCAGTTAAGTCCCATAGTGATCAGAGCCATTCGAACCATTTTTTGAACGGAACGTGCGAATTACGAATCTGTTCCTAAAAATCTAAAATTTTAGATCTGCCACGCCACAGTGGACAATAAAAGTGGAAATACATCTTTAATCATATGAATACATTCTGAAATTAAGGGATGATGATGATGATGATGATGTTAGGTTTGTGGGGCGCACAACTACGCAGTCATCAGCGCCCAAGTCCCAATTTTTAGACAATCTAATTTTTCTGCAGTGCCATCTAGCCACTGTCACGAATGATGATGAAGATGATGATGATGATGAAATGATGAGGACAACACAAACACCGAGTCCCCGGGAATTGAGAGGAAACTGACGTACAGAACACGACACTACACCAGATTTTGAAAATATATAAATGTGTGTAGGCGTTGCATGAAAGCGTCTTGATCGCTAAAAACTTTATTTACGACGTGTTTCGAGTAACCATCATCTGATAAAATGTGTTTACGTACAGTGTCATGGGCAGTCGCCCTTAGGCATATTTGCAAAAAATGTAATTTGGACACATTGCACCCATCTGATGATGATTAATCGAAACATGTCATAAATAAAGTTTTTAGCGGTCAAAACGTTTCCATAGAATTACTATATACCAAGTGTGGATGGTCGCATAACTTACGAACGGAAGACTTCATCGGTCAGATGGTTGTAAATGCGTGTCACAACCGTTGATTTCGTGCGAATTAAAGTACATTTGATGCTGCTAAATCTTCAAAAGTTATCGAAAATGCACAATACTCACAAGTTCGCACGCAGTCGATAGTGAGAAAGCAACTAATGTGTACCGTTTGCACGTGCGAAAATGTAAAATCGGATTTCTGTTAAAACCTGTAAGACTTCAGTACAAATGTGTATCCACACTCTACGCTATGCACTTTGCGTGACATCTTCCACACTACCGTGCTGACGATGAACTCGCTAACTTCGTTCATGTTACTGGAAACTTCAGAAAACGATTGGCACACCCGCAGCGCTCTGTTCCCGTTAGGCGTTATTCATCCTTGGCCAGTCTCGTGGAGGCGCTTAGCCTGTGCCTGACAAAAAACATCGGCCTCGCGTGAGTACCTTGCCGCTGTGCGTCCAGCGAATGAGTGGAAAAATACCGCACCTGCCCTTGGCGACAGTCCCTGGGCCGCTGTCAGCAGCTAAGGGGATTCCTTCACGTGGAACGAGCACCGAGCTGTGGACAACGTGAATCCAGAAGAGTGCGCAGTGCAGTATGACAACACAAACACCTTCATCCACTCATTCATTATGCAATTCGTCTGCAGCCGTGTGCGATCTTTATACAGTGCACTTGAATGACAGTTTTTCCCCTGTGGTAGCAACAGCCCTCCATGTGATGTGGGATACCATTCCGGTAGTGTACACAGTTAGAGTTCGTTAGATGTAACAGTAGCGCTCTAGTAATGAGGAAACTAACTCACTGCCACGGTTCACAAAGTGCTCCAGTATACACCATGCGTTGAGTCATTCCCCCGTGGTAACGGCAACGCAGAGATAATACTCATTTGACCTCGTAAAAGTTTATGAACACAAATGACATTTCAGTATCCTGGTCAAACTGAAGCCCTATATTTTTATTTTTTTTTATTTTTTTTTTTTTTGTCATCAGTCTACTGAATGGTTTGATGCGGCCCGCCACGAATTCCTTTCCTGTGCTAACCTCTTCATCTCAGAGTAGCACTTGCAACCTACGTCCTGAATTATTTGCTTGACGTATTCCAATCTCTGTCTTCCTCTACAGTTTTTGCCCTCTACAGCTCCCTCTAGTACCATGGAAGTCATTCCCTCGTGCCTTAGCAAATGTCCTATCATCCTCTCCCTTCTCCTTATCAGTGTTTTCCACATGTTCATTTCCTCTCCGGTTCTGCATACAACCTCCTCATTCCTTACCTTATCAGTCCACCTAATTTTCAACATTCGTCTGTAGCACCACATCTCAAATGCTTCGATTCTCTTCTGTTCCGGTTTTCCCACAGTCCATGTTTCACTACCATACAATGCTGTACTCCAGACGTACATCCTCAGAAATTTCTTCCTCAAATTAAGGCCGGTATTTGATATTAGTAGACTTCTCTTGGCCAGAAATGTCTTTTTTGCCATAGCGAGTCTGCTTTTGATGACCTCCTTGCTCCGTCCGTCATTGGTTATTTTACTGCCTAGGTAGCAGAATTCATTAACTTCATTGACTTCGTGACCATCAATCCTGATGTTAAGTTTGTCGCTGTTCTCATTTCTGCTACTTCTCATTACCTTCGTCTTTCTCCGATTTACTCTCAAACCGTACTGTGTACTCATTAGACTGTTCATTCCGTTCAGCAGATCATTTAATTCTTCTTCACTTTCACTCAGGATAGCAATGTCATCAGCGAATCGTATCATTGATATCCTTTCACCTTGTATTCTAATTCCACTCCTGAACCTTTCTTTTATTTCCATCATTGCTTCCTCGATGTACAGATTGAAGAGTAGGGGCGAAAGGCTACAGCCTTGTCTTACACCCTTCTTAATACGAGCACTTTGTTCTTGATCGTCCACTCTTATTATTCCCTCTTGGTTGTTGTACATATTGTACATGACCCGTCTCTCCCTATAGCTTACCCCTACTTTTTTCAGAATCTCGAACAGCTTGCACCATTTTATATTGTCGAACGCTTTTTCCAGGTCGACAAATCCTATGAAAGTGTCTTGATTTTTCTTTAGCCTTGCTTCCATTACTAGCCGTAACGTCAGAATTGCCTCTCTCGTCCCTTTACTTTTCCTATGTACTTCCAATAAACTATGTCCGCCTTTTGCAACCCCTCTATCCAAACGCCCAGACACGACAATTCTCGTACCTTCGGCCATCTGCAGGTGTACCCCAGCCTCTGCCCTTTCTCCATCCCTGTGCATCCTCTACAGCCTACAATGCTGATAGTCCTAATCTCCCCTCTCCCCTCCCCCTCTATTCCTTCTTCTGTCCATCTCATGCAGCACACCGACACTACCTTTCTACTTCTGTATCCCACTCTCCAGAAATTGGAACGATCCCTCCAACTCCATCTCAAACAATTCACCTCCTGGTGCAGCCAGTGGCTACTCAGGATCAACATTTTCAAGACCCAGGCGCTAATTATAGGTCGATCCACTCGCAGACTGTGTCCTCATGACGTCTAGCTTTCCATTTACAACCTTCTTACCAAACAAAGTAACACTCGATAATACTTCAGACTAGCGTTTATAGCCTACTATCTCTGTAAGATCCGTTTTGCCTTTCTCCCACTGGTTACTGTTGCAAGCTATGTGACTGACTTACAGACTACACTCTCTAACAAAATGGAAATGGCTCTGAGCACTATGGGACTTAACTTCTGAGGTCATCAGTCCCCTAGAACTTAGAACTACTTAAACCTAACTAACCTAAGGACATCACGCACATCCATGCCCGAGGCAAGATTCGATCCTGCGACCGTATCGGTCACGCGGTTCTAGACTGAAGCGCCTAGAACCGCACGGCCACACTGGCCGGCCACACTCTCTAACAAGTCTATGACTTTCAAAACCTGATAATCTGGCAATTTATGAATTTAAACCCAAAAATGTTAATTCATTCAATAAAAATCGAGTAATTGTGTTTGTATTCCCAAAGATTAATTTTATATTCACAGCATCCATTAACTGGCGTTACTATCTGACGATTAACATAAATTGCCATTTCCACTGAAAACTTAACAGATAAACTACGAATAACAAAGTGAGTACTTGTGTACTTCGACTTACAGTTCAATTAACCATTTACCGGATATTAATGCAAGTGGATATCCGTACTTCTTCTGGTAGATCTGTCAGTCGCGATGGAAGAAGGAAATTTTTATAATGCTTGAGAATGCCGTGGCAGTGGTGAATGCAGAGTGAGATGTTATGTGGTGTTACTAGCGCAGCTATCGCGGCGTTAGCGGCGCCACACACGAGCCACGGATGGCGGCGATCTGAGGCGGGGGCGAGCGATAGCTTCGTAGATCGCGCGCGCGCGCGTGTGTGTGTGTGTGTGTGTGAGCAAATCGCAGCATCGGTCGCACGCGATTTGTGCACACAGTAAGGCTGGCTGGCTGATCAGCAGCGGCCTGTTTGTTCACACACAACAATTTTATGAGCAGTCCCACCGTAAAAAGAGTTGAAAATGAAACAGTTTAATAATAACTGAAAATCCATGATTATCCGTCAACATGTGCTTTAATCTACATAAACTGTTAACTAGTGAAGGGCTTTCTTAGAGCGCACTACAATAATGTTTGCGAAAATGAAATGGTATTTCATAACTGACAGTCGTTGATGTTTCGACTTCATACTGCTGATTAAATCAGTTTGTTCATTCTCGTGTAGCTGTATGATCCAGGGATCACCGTGGCCACTCGAAGCGAGGATTGATTCTCCAGAGGTTCGAGTCCTTCCTCGGGCATAATTGTGTGTGTTGATCTTAGCCTAAGTTAGTTTGAGTAGTGTGTGTAAGTCTGGGGACCGATTACCTCAGCAGTTTGGTCCCTTAGGAATTCACACACATTTCACCATTTTGAACACTTGATTTTATCGAGCTATTCTGTGAACAGGAACCACTGTCGAAAGTGAAACTGAAGGATTACGGTGAGAAAGTAAAAAGAGATCAGCAGATTCTAAAAAAATAGACCTTGAGAATTGCTTGTAAGAAAGTGGAAAGTTCTTTAGTCTGAGGAGCTGCCGAAGAACCAATGTCAGAAGACTGCGTAACCACCTTTGGAGCACGGACGGCTGCTAGACGGGAGTGAGGCAGTCAGTGAGGTCCTGGAAGGTACCGACAGAGACATATCCGGCTGACGATCCATGACGCGAACAGCCAGATCGAGGGGGTCTCACAGCTTTTCGATTGAGTTTAAATCCGGGGAGTATGGTGGCCAGGGGAGTGTCGTAAACTCATCCGGGGAGTATGGTGGCCAGGGGAGTGTCGTAAACTCATCTGGGGGGTATGGTGGCCACGGGAGTGTCGTAAACTCATCCGGGGAGTATGGTGGCCAGGGGAATGTCGTAAACTCATCCGGGGAGTATGGTGGCCAGGGGAGTGTCGTAAACTCATCTGGGGGTATGGTGGCCAGGGGAGTGTCGTAAACTCATCTGGGGGGGTATGGTGGCCAGGGGAGTGTCGTAAACTCATCCGGGGAGTATGGTGGCCAGGGGAGTGTCGTAAACTCATCTGGGGAGTATGGTGGCCAGGTGAGTGTCGTAAACTCATCTGGGGGGTATGGTGGCCAGGGGAGTGTCGTAAACTCATCTGGGGAGTATGGTGGCCAAGGGAGTGTCGTAAACTCATCCAGGGAGTATGGTGGCCAGGGGAGTGTTGTAAACTCATCTGGGGGGTATGGTGGCCAGGGGAGTGTCGTAAACTCATCCGGGGAGTATGGTGGCCAGGGGAGTGTCGTAAGCTCATCCGGGGAGTATGGTGGCCAGGGGAGTGTCATAAACTCATCTGGGGGGTATGGTGGCCAGGGGAGTGTTGTAAACTCATCCGGGGAGTATGGTGGCCAGGGGAGTGTCGTAAACTCATCTGGGGGGTATGGTGGCCAGGGGAGTGTCGTAAACTCATCCGGGGAGTATGGTGGCCAGGGGAGTGTCGTAAACTCATCTGGGGAGTATGGTGGCCAGGGGAGTGTCGTAAACTCATCTGGGGGGTATGGTGGCCAGGGGAGTGTCGTAAACTCATCTGGGGAGTATGGTGGCCAGGGGAGTGTCGTAAACTCATCCTGACGCTCTTCAGACCACGCACGTACACTATGACCTGTGTGACACGTTGTGTTATCCTGGTGGTAGATGCCATCGTATCGAGGAAAACTGCACTGCATGTCAGGGTCGACACGGTCCTCAAGCACACATGAATAGGTGTATCGATTCATTGTGCCTTCGATAATGACGAGATCGTGTAGGGAATGCCACAAAAACATTCCCCAGACAATAACACATGCAGGGTGTTAGCTTTGACATTCACACCGTACATACCAACGATCTTCTGCCCAATGGAGCATGGAGTGTGATTCATGTGAAAAGGCCAGGAGTAGCCTCTCAGTGGACGTCGAGCTGCGCCACTGGCCTGCAAATTCCAGCCTTTGCCGCCGACGACCAGCAGTCAGCAGGGGTGTATGAAACAGGTGCCCGCTTTGGAGGCCCGCACGCAGCAGCGTTCGCTGAACGGTCGTTGAGAGACGAGCTGCTTACCTAATCTGGGAGTCAGTTGCTCAACGGTTGCACCCGTATACATTTGTGCAGCCGTAGTTCACCCCTCTCATCTATTCATCTATGGGCCGTGGCGCACCACAGTTGCCTCCGAGCCGGGTTTGGATAGCGCTATTTTGCCACGCACGATATATCTTAACCACGGTGGCACGCGAACGACTTACAAACTCAGACATTTCGAAAATGCTTCCACATTTGGACCGAAAGCCAATGGTCATGCCAGCTTCAGATAAGTCGCTCCATTTCCGCGTTACCACACCAGTGCACTGTTTTTCCGCGTCCCCCCCCCCCCCCCCCTCCAATCACATTTCTGTCACCTGGCGTTTGTGAGTCTGTGAGTGGTTATTGCACGTTGACGTCGAACATAAGCGATGGTCACATTAATGTGACTGGACCGTGTATATACACCACAGCTGTGGTATTTCAATGAAGTTTTACTTCTAAACGACGACGCTCGCGTTATTTAACAGCCAGTTCGATGAATGATATGACTAAATTGCGAATTAATTCACATTTGTTGTGGTTACTGCTTGGGTTTCATAAAATTAGTTAAAATATAGGAATGAGATAGCAGTGATTTAAAGTCAATATTGTTTACTTTTATGTTTAAGACAGCTATTACAGGTACTGCAGTACAAAATATAACTCGAACAAAACAGTGTACGCATAAGGTAGTCAACACATGTAAGCCTGTGGACATTAAACCAAGTTGCCTCGGCAAGTCACGCTGCCTGCATTTTTGAAGTACTATACATAAATGTCCCGGACTCGCTGAGCTGAAGAACTGGACATAGTGCAGTCCCAATAAGCTGCAATGACATCCTGTTGCGGTCACCCCTCTGCCGTAATTTTCCCCATCAAATCATTCCGATGACCAGTAGCTGCCTGGACTGTTTCTGCGTAAGAAATTGTGAAGCGTACACCAAACCATTGTAACTGAGGAGATGTCGTTTAGCTTCAAATTTATTTGAGTCTTAAGACTCTAAATCTTGCAACCACTATTCCATATACGTTTTCCACGATCCGTCTAGCAAGTGACAGTCGATAATTGTAAACCCTTCATTGTCTATTCAGTTGATTCTTATTTAATGGTTTCATGAAATTTTTATCCAATGGAAAGACCCCATCTACGTCAACTACGTAGGGTAGTGTATAGTCCTTCACCACAGATGACTGAGATATTTCCGAAGTGTCATTCACACCTTTCTTGAGGAAATAAGTATTCCTCATTACACCACCATTAGATACACGTCCATTTATACTACAATGAAAGCAAAATTAGTTCATAATTAGCATCAGCAATAGCAAAAAGCAAATGAGTGTGAAATAGCTCATAGTTGAAGAAATAAGATTCCGCGTCAGGTGGAGGAATAATTGCTACATGATTACCGTCAGTTGCTACATTAAACGAAAATTTCATCTGTTTTCAAACGCCTTCACCCTCTCAGATTCTGTTGATGGAAACTGCCAAAAATACACCGACGGAAAAAGTTAGTACACCCTTTTAGAGGTTTCTAGTCCACTCAAGATTTATGATTGCAACAGTTCATATGGCGTACATTAAATGATCACATTTACAGAACAATAGCACGAGCGTTTCTTAGGTACCAGGTATCGATCCGTGGTGAATCACCCATATTAGTACGTGGTGCAGCCTCCACGGGCGGCAATGCGAGCGCTGACAGCCATCCAGTCGGTCGTACAAAGTGGCGAATACTGTCCCAGGGTACGTTACCCTACGGCTTCTCGACCTGTTCACTTAGTTCTGTAGGAGCTGTTGGTTGACGACTCGCCTGGCACGAAGTCGGTGTTCCAAAACATCCCAAAGGCGTTCTGTAGGATTCAGGTCAGGACTCTGTGCAGACCAGTCCATTACAGGGATGTTATTGTCGTGTAACCACTCCGCCACAGGCCGCCGTGCATTATGAACAGTTGCGCGATCGTGTTGAAAGATGCAATCGCCATCCTCGAATTGCTCTGCAACAGTGGAAGCAAGAAAGTGCTTGAAACATCAATGTACGCCTGTGTTGTGATAGTGTCACGCAAGACAACAAGGGCAGCAAGCCCCCTCCATAAAAAACACAACCACTGAATAACATCACTGCGTCCGAATTTTACTGTTGGCACTACACGCGCTGGCAGATGACGTTTACCGGGCATTCGCCATACCTACACCCTGCCATCGGCTCGCCACATTGTATACCGTGATTCGTCACTCCACACAACGTTTTTCCACTGTTCAGTCGTCCAATGTTTACGCTCCTTACACCAAGCGAGGTGTCGTTTGGCATTTACCATCGTGATGTGTGGCTTATGAGCAGCCGCTAGACCATGAAATCCACGTTTTTTCACCACCCGTCTAACTGTCATAGTACTTGATGCTGATGCAGTTTGGAATTCCTGTGTGATGGTCTGGATAGATGTGTGCCTAGTTTTGAAAACTAGTGACCGCTTGTTGGCGTTAGTCAGCTAGTCAGGCAGTAGCAGCGGACCGAGACAGACACAGAAACAGAGAAGCAACAGCTTCTGTGTCATTTACGAGTTCCTAACCAGGAGCGAATTTTATTATATCATCTGTGTGCTTTAATAGTTTAGTTTCTTGGGTTTTTGCATGTAAATTTAATATCTAAAAACCACTGTTTTCGCATTTTCGTTTGCGTCGGAAAGTAAACCGATTTTGTGACATATTACAAGTTCCTAATCAGGGGCGAATTATTTGGTTTCACTTGAGTGCTTTGGTAGGTAGGTTTTTGAACACCTGCATGTACCTAGACACAGTTCGTATGTTTTTGTCAGGGTCTACAGTAGGTTTCCGTAGCATGTGCCGATAGTCCGTTTATCTGCATAGTTTAAGTTTTCCACGGCCTTTAGTATGGACAGGGACTGCGATTGTTGTGTGCGGATGCGAGCCGAGTTGGCGACACTTCGCTCTCAGCTCCAGGCTGTGATGGCTTCGGTTACACAGCTTGAGGCTGCGGTGGATGGGGCTGGCCGTGGGGATCCGACGGACGTCCAGCACGTCAGCGTCCTCCGATCGGTCCTCACAGGTGGCCAACCCAGTTACTGCTCGCACTGAGGCTGACCTCTCACCTGTGGTCGAGTGGGAGGTCGCCCCGGAGCAAAGCAGGCGGCAGAAGACTTCCCAGGCGGCCGCACGTAAGGCCTCCCCCGTTTGTCTGACAGACAGTTTCCAGGTGCTGTCTGTGGCTGACACTGTCGCTGAGCCAGATGCTGTCGCCTGTCCTGTTTCAGAGGAAACCACTCAGCCTGCAAGATCCAGGTAATCACAGAGGGTGGGATTATTGGTACTTGGGAGCTCCAACGTTAGATGCGTTATAGGGCCCCTTAGGACTTGGCTGACAAGAAGGGTAAGAAAACCAATGTGCACTTCATGTGCATACCGGGTGGTGTCATTCAAGATGTGGAAAGGGTCCTCCCGGATGCCATAAGGAGCACAGGGTGCAGCCAACTGCAGGTGGTTGCTCACGTTGGTACCAATGATGTGTATCACTTTGGATCAGAAGAGATTCTCTCTGGTTTCGAGCGGCTAACAGAAGTGGCAAGGGCTGCCAGTCTTGCTTGCTAGATGAAAGCAGAGCTGACCATTTGCAGTATAGTCGACAGGACTGACTGCAGGCCGAGTGGAGGGTCTGAATCAGAGGCTCAGACGGTTCTGCGACCGTGTAGGCGCAGATTCCTCGACTTGCGCCAAAGAGTGGTTGGGTTTCCATTTCCGCTGAATAGGTCAGGTGTCCACTATACGCAGGAGGTGGCTACACGGGTAGCAGGGGCTGTGTGACGTCGACTGGGCGGTTGTTTTTAGGTTAGAGGGCCTCGGGAAAACACAAGAAGGGCTTCAGTCACAAGGGGTGCAGGCTGAAAACAGAAAGAACGTAGATACAGGAACCATTGATATAACAGGTGTAAATTGTCATAGCTGTGTTGGGAAAGTACCAGAACTCCAAGCGTTAATAGAAAGCACATGCTCAAATTGTTATAGGCACTGAAAGCTGGCTAAAGCCGGATATAAGGTCAGCCGAAATTTTTGCGAAGAACCTAACGGTGTTCCGAAAAGATAGGCTAAACACGGTGGGCAGTGACGTGTTTGATGCTGTTAGAAGTAGTTTAACTTGTCGCGAAATTGAAGTAGATACTTCCTGCGAGTTAGTATGGGCAGAGGCCATTGTTGGCAACCGGAATAAAATAATAATTGGATCCTTTTACCGACCTTTCAGTTCAGATGATACAGTTGCTGAAAGAAAACTTTGATTTCAAACACGTACCCGACTCATACGATAATAGTTGGTGGTGACATTAATTTGCCGCGCGGGATTAGCCGAGCGGTCTGGGGCGCTACAGTCATGGACTGTGCGGCTGGCCCCAGCGGAGGTTCGAGTCCTCCCTCGGGCATGGGTATGTTTGTTTGTCCTTAGGATAATTTAGGTTAAGTAGTGTGTAAGCTTAGGGACTGATGACCTGAGCAGTTAAGTCTCATAAGATTTCACACACATTTGAACATTTGACTTTAATTTACCCTCGATATGTTGGCGAAAATACATGTTGATTCCGAAGATACGCGTAAAATATAATCCAAAATTGTGCTAAACGCATTCTCTGAAAATTATTTCGAGCAGTTGGTATATGAGCCCACGCGAATAGTAAACGGTTTGAAGACACACTTGACCTCTTAGGAACAAATAATCCTGAGTTAATAACGGGCATCAAAACCGATACAGGGATTAGTGAACACAGGGTTGTCGTAGCGAGATTTAATTTTGTAATCCCCAAATCCTCGAAAAATAAGCGAAAAATATACCTATTCAAAAAAGCAGATAAAAATTCACTTGACGTCTTCCTGAGAGACAATCTCCACTCATTCCAAATCAATAATATAAGTTTAGACCAGATGTGACTGGAATTCAAAGAAATAGTGTCGACGGCAATTGAGAGATTTATGCCAAACAAATTAACAAAAGACGGAGCTGATCCTCCTTGGTACACAAACCGGGTTAGAACACTGTTGCACAAACAATGAAACACACATGCCAAATTTAAACAGTTTAAACAGACGCAAAATCCCCAAGACTGGCGATCTTTTACAGAAGCTCAAAATTTAGCGCGGACTTCAATGCGAGATGCTTATAACAGTTTCCACAATGAAACTTTGTCTCGAAACCTGGTAGAAAATCTAAAGAGGTTATGGTCGTGTGTTAGCGGCAAGAAACAATCAATGCCTTCTATGTACGATAGCAATGGAGATACTATCGAAGACAGTGCTGCCAAAGCAGAGTTACTAAACACAGCTTTCCGAAATGCCTTCACAAAAGAAGACGAAGTAAATATTCCAGAATCCGAATCGAGAACAGCTGCCAACATGACTAACGTAGAAGTAAATATCCTCGGAGTAGTGAAACAACTTAAATCACTCAATAAAAGCAAGTCTTCCGGTCCAGACTGTATACCAATTAGTTTCCTTCCGGAGGATGCTGATGCATTAGCTCCATACTTGACAATCATACACAACCGTTCGCTCGACGAAAGGTCCGTACCCAAAGACTGGAAAGTTGCACAGGTCACACCAATATTCAAGAAAGGTAGTAGGAGTAAGCCACTTAATTATAGGCCCATATCATTAACGTCGATATGCAGCAGGATTTTGGAACATATATTGTGTCGAATATTATGAATTACCTCGAAGAAAACGGTCTATTGATACACAGTCAACATGGGTTTAGAAAACATCGTTCTTGTGAAACACAACTAGCTCTTTATTCACATGAAGTTTTAGAGTGCTATTGACAAGGGATTTCATATTTCTGGATTTCCGGAAGGCTTTTGACGCTGTACCACAGAAGGGGCTCGTAGTGAAATTGCGTGCTTATGGAATATCGTCTCAGTTATGTGACTGGATTTGTGATTTCCTGTCAGAGGGCTCACAGTTCATAGTAACTGACGGAAAGTCATCGAGTAAAACAGAAGTGATTTCTGGCGTTCGCCAAGGTAGTGTTATAGGCCCTTTGCTGTTCCTTACCTATATAAATGATTTGGGAACTCCGCCACTGCCGGTCCCAAGCCCGGGGCCTCATACCGCAAGTGATGAGGAAGGAGGAGGGAGGAGTAACACCTCGTAAAAAAAAAAAAAAAAAAAAAAAAACCTGGGTCCATCTGGCTCCGGATGGTAGCACCCTGTGAGGGCCCCTGCATAGGGCTACATGCGAAGCCCCAAAATCCACACACGTCTGCGTGGCAGCCACCGGTACTCTGGTCAGCGTCTGTTGGCTCTGTGAGCTCGGCTGTAAGTTAATCTTCTGGAACTCAAAACTCCAGTCGAAATTATGTGAGATCCTTCGTGATTTCACCACCAATACCTCAACATAAACCAATAATCATGACAGAACAACGGGAAAGAATCCACTATCCTGGGCCCCAAGTCAGTAAGACTGGGTAATAGACCTGATCATCGGATTCCAGGGAATCAGGCATGTCATGAAGAGAAGAATCGGAGCCTCTCATAAACCCTCAAGATGAAGAAAGTATTTTACATGGGAACACTCAACACCAACACACTACTGAGGCCAGGTAAACTGGAACAATTAACAAACGCTATGGATAAATACAACATCAAAGTTATGGCAATATAGGAAACATGATTTGCAGATGAGAACCACTTTGATTCTGAAAATTACAGGATATATAAGGGGAAACCAGCCATAACCATCCCAGGAAGAAATCTCAAACTCTTCGGAACTGGTTTTGTAGTACACAAATCGATACTGGACTCCGTAATAGATTTCACCTCAAAATCAGAAAAAATGTCGACACTCACGATAAGATCTGGAAACAAAGCCTATACATTAATCAATGGACATGCCCCCACAAACAATTATAACAAGAAGAACCCAGAGATGATAGAGGAATTCTGGGAAGATCTGGAAGAAACTACCAGCAAAATCCCCAAGAATCACATAAAAGTGTTACTAGGGGACTTAATGCCCAGTTAGGCAAGGAAAGAAAATTCCGAGGCACGACAGGGAAACACACGGCCCACATGAGAACAAACAAAAATGGAGAGAACTTCGTAAACTTCTGCAGAAATTTTGATCTGAAAATCATGTCAACGCAATTCCAGAAACCACACAGAAAACTTGTAACTTGGAAATCCCCCAACCATGCTCTAGGAGAATTTCAGATAGACCACGTAACAATATCTACAAAAAACACCAGAGAAATAATGAACGTAAGAACAACGAAAGGAGTTTTCCAATCTGATCATCACCTTCCCCAAATTAAAGTAAAATTTATACCCAATAGACAAATCAAGAGAACCAACAGACCTTTCAGAACAGATCCACAGTACCTACAAATAAACAAGAAAGAAATAATAGAAGAAATTACGAAAATCAGTAGCAACAACTGGACAGAACTGTCAGAAAAAATAAAAGAACTGATAAAATTGGGGCAGCCACCGAGAAAAAGGAAACACCGATGGTGGAACATGACATGCGGCAGGGCCATAGAAGACAGAATACAAGCCTGGAAAATATTTAACAGCCATAACACACAAGAAAAATGGGAGGACTTCAACAGGATACAGAAAAACACTTCAAAAATAATCCGAAGAGAAAAAAATATGACAGCCACCAAGCTTATGCTTCAAAAGACAAGATGGAACACTGGAGACAAATCCGAAGAAAAACTGTGAAATATTAGCCAGATACTTTGACACGTTACTTAACTGTGATAAACCAAAACAGAGATTACAGTTTACAAAACCAGAACCCAACCGGGACTCCGAACCCTCAACATATGAAGAAATCGTGAAAATAATAGAATCATTGAAAAATAACAGAGCACCAGGTGAAGATGGACTGATTGCAGAAATCTGGAAATTAGACCATGAAAACATTACACCGAAAATTCATAGTATAATCAAAAACATCTGGGAAACAGAAAAGATACCAGAAGAATGGAAGTCAGCCCTAATACACCCCCTCCACAAGAAAGGAGACAAAACAGACCCTAATAACTGTAGAGGAATTTCGTTACTGCCGGTGGCATACAAAATTCTATCAAAAGCTCTGTTAAATCGCCTAGAACCTCAGATAGATCCACAGATCGGAGAATACCAAGGAAGGTTCAGGAAGGAAAGATCATGCAGTGAGCAGATCTGGTGTCTGAGAACATTCAACGAGAAAGTCCAGAAACACCACAGTAACATTTGTTAATTTCAAGAAGGCTTACGATTCCATAGACAGAGAAACACTTTTTAATACACTAGAAGAAATGAAGGTAGACAATAAGACCAGAAAACTAATTCAGGAACCATTAACAAATACAAAGTCAAAAGTGAAGTTCATGGGCGACATCTCAGAATCTTTCGAAATCAAGACAGGAGTGAGACAGGGAGATGGCCTGTCACCCATTTTATTTAACGCAGTTTTAGAGAAAATAATCAGGACGTGGGAAAAAGGAGTCAATGGAGTAAAGATGGGGAGAGCGAAAAATAGAACCGTCAACATAAAATGTCTGGCCTTTGCCGACGATATAGCCATCATTACAAATGACAGAAAAGAAGCCAGAGAAGCCCTAGAGATATTGCATGAAATCGCAACCAGAACAGGACTACAAATATCATATGAAAAAACCCAGTACGTGGACACAAAATCTACAGACAGAAGCCCATTGATAACGAAGTACGGAAACATAACACAAGTAGAAAGTTTCAAATACCTGGGAGAGATTATTCAGAAAACAGGACTGAATTCAACAGCCAATGAAGAAAGGGTTACAAAACTACAAAAAGCATACAGACTTACATGGAACCATTACAATAAAAGAAATATTTCTGTCAATGCCAAATTAAGACATTACAAAACAGTAGTCTTACCTGAGGCCTTGTATGCCTCAGAAACAACAGTAATCAGAGGAAGAACTAAAATCAAGGAAATGGAAAAGCAAGAGAGGAAAATTCTGAGAAAGATCTATGGGCCAGTTCAGAGAAAGGAGATCTGGATAAAGAGACCAACAAAGGAATTGTACAAACAGGCAGAGACAATTACAGACAATATCATAAAAAGAAGGGCAAAATTCTATGGGCACATTCATAGGATGGATGAAAATAGGCTGACCAAGAATATTTTTAACATAGTGGTGACGAATAAGGTGAAAACTAACTGGGTAAAGGAAACCATGGAAGACCTCAAAAATCTAAACATCTCCACAGAAGAAATATCAAACAGAGGAAAATACAGAGAAAAAAACAACAAACAGAAATTCGAAGAAACACCAAAAGAGAAGAAATCAGGAAAGAAGTGGACAGAAGTGAGGAAGAAGAAGCACAGTGAATTTATGAGAGGTTTTTGGCAAGAGAAAAGAAAGAGACAGAAAAAAGTGCCATGAATTTGAAATGTACCAATTTATGTACCATATTGTCATCGTGAATATTGATTGTGTTTCAACGCTCTCCTTAATGGGGAATTAACGATAATAATAATAATAAATGATTTGGGAGACAATCTGAGCAGCCGTCTTAGGTTGCTTGCACATGACGCTGTCGTTTATCGACTAATAGTCATCTAAAGATCAAAACGAACTGAAAAACAATTTAGAAAAGATGTCTGTATGATGCAAAAATAGGAAATTGACCCTAAATTACGGGAATTGTGATGTTATCCACATGAGTGCTAAAAGGAACTCGTTAAACTTCGGTTACACGCTACATCAGTCTAATCTAAAAGCCGTAAATTCAACTAAATACCAAGGTATTACAATTACGAACAACCTAAATTGGAATGAACACACAGAAAATGTTGTGGGAAAAGCTAACCAGAGACTGCGTTTTGTTGGCAGTACACTTAGAAAATGTAACAGGCCTACTAAGGAGACTGCCTACACTACGCTTGTACGTCCTCTTTTGGAATACTGCTGCGCGGTGTGGGGTCCTGACCAGATAGGACTGACGGAGTACATCGAAAAAGTTCAAAGAAAGGCAGCACGTTTTGTATTAGCGCGAAATATGGGAGAGTGTGTCACAGAAATGATACAAGGTTTGGGCTGGACATCATTAAAAGAAAGGCGTTTTTCGTTGCGACGGAATCTTCTCACTAAATTCCAATCACCAACTTTCTCCTCCGAATGTGAAAATATTTTGTTGACACCGACCCACATAGGCAGGAACGATCACCACGATAAAATAAGGGAAATCAGGGCTCGTACGGAAAGATACAGGTGTTGATTCTTTCCGCGCGCTATACGAGATTGGAATAATAGAGAATTGTGAAGGTGGTTCAGCTGTCGGCGGTCTCTGTCAGTCAACGGGCGAGGTCGGCCTCTACGCTTTTGTGCTGTACGTGTCCCTTCACGTTTCCACTTCACTATCACATCGGAAACAGTGGACCTAGGGATTTTTAGGAGTGTGGAAATCTCGCGTCCAGACGAATGACACAAGTGACACCCAATCACCCAACAACGTTCGAAGTCCGTGAGTTCTGCGGAGCGCCCCATTCTGCTCTCTCACGATGTCTAATGACTACTGAGATTGCTGAGATGGAGTACCTGGCAGTAGGTGGCAGCAGAATGGACCTAATATGAAAAACGTATGTTTTTGGCGGTGTCCGGATACTTTTGATCACATAGTGTACATGTGTGTGTGTGTGTGTGTGTGTGTGTGTGTGTGTGTGTGTGTGTGTGTGTGTGTGTTAATAGGTAGACATTATTGCCCTATCGTTGATACATAAGCAGATATTTTGCATTTACATTAGTGATTTGTGATTTGTAATTGGAACTGTTTCAGTTTGATGATGTGTGGGAGGAAGTACAGATCCGCCGGTAATCTGTCGACGATCACGCACTTTGCAAAAGTGGAAGCTTACAGCATGCCGTGAGCTCACAGAGCAGCGGTCGCCGCTTGAGAGTCATTAGTGAGCGGTATGGATAATGCGAAAAGACAGTGAAACTGTCTTTGTCTGTGGATACACGTGACTCATACTGAGCGGTTGCGAGTTTGTCTGGGGCGCTCGGATATTCCGGATTTGGGTCTGTCGACTGAGCAGATAAGGATTCGACGATTCTCAGAATTGCTTCTGATGTTATGAAATCTTCTCAGGTTATCAGCCGAGTCGTGTCATCGCCTTTTTGCAACGTTTCAGTGGGTTCCCCTATTCATCATCTTCAGGCGAAGATTATGGATGCGGAATCCATTAAAACGTTGCAACAAGACGACGACGCCACTCGGCTGATAACTCGAGAAAATTTCATAGCTGAAATACCCAGAGAAAGCCTTCAGCCACATAGTTGTATGTTTTTATTAGAACTCGATCTTCGAGAAAGCTTTGGGACCTATATTACAACGCAATGTAGTGAGTAATATGATACCGGTCATGAGAAATTAACCTTGAGGTGCTAATGTACGTCAGAAAGTGGTCTTGAATAGTCGGTTTAGAGAGATACGCTTTTACGCAAGTGTACTCTCAAAATATGAGCAGCACTTTAATCGTTTCATGAGCTGGCTTGTAAAACCGTCTACATCTATATCTACACGACTACTCTGGAATTCACAATTAAGTGCCTAGCAGAGGTTTCATGTAACCACCTTCATGCTATTTCTCCACCATTCTACTCTCGAACAACGCGTGGGAAAAACGAACACTTATATACTTGCGTGCGAGCTCTGAGTTCTCCTGTTTTGTTACAATGATCAGGTCTTCCTATTTGGGTAGGCGCCAACAAAAGATTTTCGTGTTCGGAGCAGAAAGTTGACAGTCAAAATTTCGTGAAAAGGTTGTGCCACAACGGAAACCGCCTTTGTTTAATGCTTGCCACCCAAAGTCGCGTATCAAATCCGTGACACTGTCTCTCGTTTTTGTGATAATACACTCCTGGAAATTGAAATAAGAACACCGTGAATTCATTGTCCCAGAAAGGGGAAACTTTATTGACACATTCCTGGGGTCAGATAAATCACATGATCACACTGACAGAACCACAGGCACATAGACACAGGCAACAGAGCATGCACAATGTCGCCACTAGTACAGTGTATATCCACCTTTCGCAGCAATGCAGGCTGCTATTCTCCCATGGAGACGATCGTAGAGATGCTGGATGTAGTCCTGTGGAACGGCTTGCCATGCCATTTCCACCTGGCGCCTCAGTTGGACCAGCGTTCGTGCTGGACGTGCAGACCGCGTGAGACGACGCTTCATCCAGTCCCAAACATGCTCAATGGGGGACAGATCCGGAGATCTTGCTGGCCAGGGTAGTTGACTTACACCTTCTAGAGCACGTTGGGTGGCACGGGATACATGCGGACGTGCATTGTCCTGTTGGAACAGCAAGTTCCCTTGCCGGTCTAGGAATGGTAGAACGATGGGTTCGATGACGGTTTGGATGTACCGTGCACTATTCAGTGTCCCCTCGACGATCACCAGTGGTGTACGGCCAGTGTAGGAGATCGCTCCCCACACCATGATGCCGGGTGTTGGCCCTGTGTGCCTCGGTCGTATGCAGTCCTGATTGTGGCGCTCACCTGCACGGCGCCAAACACGCATACGACCATCATTGGCACCAAGGCAGAAGCGACTCTCATCGCTGAAGACGACACGTCTCCATTCGTCCCTCCATTCACGCCTGTCGCGACACCACTGGAGGCGGGCTGCACGATGTTGGGGCGTGAGCGGAAGACGGCCTAACGGTGTGCGGGACCGTAGCCCAGCTTCATGGAGACGGTTGCGAATGGTCCTCGCCGATACCCCAGGAGCAACAGTGTCCCTAATTTGCTGGGAAGTGGCGGTGCGGTCCCCTACGGCACTGCGTAGGATCCTACGGTCTTGGCGTGCATCCGTGCGTCGCTGCGGTCCGGTCCCAGGTCGACGGGCACGTGCACCTTCCGCCGACCACTGGCGACAACATCGATGTACTGTGGAGACCTCACGCCCCACGTGTTGAGCAATTCGGCGGTACGTCCACCCGGCCTCCCGCATGCCCACTATACGCCCTCGCTCAAAGTCCGTCAAATGCACATACGGTTCACGTCCACGCTGTCGCGGCATGCTACCAGTGTTAAAGACTGCGATGGAGCTCCGTATGCCACGGCAAACTGGCTGACACTGACGGCGGCGGTGCACAAATGCTGCGCAGCTAGCGCCATTCGACGGCCAACACCGCGGTTCCTGGTGTGTCCGCTGTGCCGTGCGTGTGATCATTGCTTGTACAGCCCTCTCTTCTTTTTTCCATTTCCAGGAGTGTACAAAACTATCTGACCTTCTTTTGTCGACGTCCTCCGCCAATTCTATCTTATGTGGATCCGACACCGCGCAGCAGTACTCGAGAAGAGAACGGATAAGCGCAGTGTAAGCAGTCTCTTTAGCAGACCTGTTGCGTCTTCTAAGTGTTTTGCCAGTAAAATACAGTTCTTGGTTCGCCAGCACAACAACATTATCTATACGATCGTTCCATTGTAAATTATTCATAATTGTAGTCCCTAAGTACAGGGCGGGGCAAATAAAAGTGACTCGCACGAGTGGGTACGACTGTACGTGGATGTACGCATACAACCACACCCCGTGACATGCACACCACGTATACGCCCATCACGTGATCCACACCGGTTCAGAGCGTAGTGCGGGCTGTCAGTATGAGTGGAGCAGTGCAAATGGGATGATGATGATGTTTGGTTTCTGGGGCGCTCAACTGCGTGGTCATCACCACCCGTACACATTCCCAGTCTGTACACAGTCCAATCTAGCCCCGGGCAGAGAAAATCCTCAGCCCGGCCGGGAATCGAACCCGGGAGCCCGTGATCCAGAGGTAGCAAAGCTAGCCACTAGACCACGAGCTACGGACCAGTGGAAATAGGACGATGGCGCTCTCAGTGGAGCAGCGGGTGTTCGTTGTGGTAAGTAGCGTGACAACAAATGCGTGGAAATGGTATGATCAGTTGTTTGCTGAGAAGTTTAATGGTGTCAAAGTGCCAGCAATGAGTGCCATGTAACGCTTAGTCCGAAAATGGCGTCGGACAGGGTCTGTTTTTAACAAGTGGAAAAACATTCCGAAACGTGCCCACTCACCAGAAAATGTAGCTGCAGTTCAGCGAAAGATGCTTCAGAGTGCTACCGAATCAACCCGACGCCTATTCAAGAGACCGGCATATCAGGTCGAACAAGCGGACGAATACTCCACCTCGACCTGCACTTGCATCCCTGCCGAGTATCTGTGATGTTGATGTTGATGTTTGGTTTGTGGGGCGCTCAACTGCGTGGTTATCAGCGCCCGTACAATTACCCAGTCTTTGCTCAGTCCAGTTTCGCCACTTTCCTGGATGATGATGAAATGATGAGGACAACACAAACACCCAGTCATCTCGAGGCAGGTGAAAATCCCTGACCCCGCCGGGAATCGAACCCGGGACCCCGTGCTCGGGAAGCGAGAACGCTACCGCGAGACCACGAGCGGCGGACGAGTATCTGTTGTTCATGAACTAAAACCAGCAGATACTCCTCAGCACCTCCAGTTTCGTGAGTAGCTGTTCATTTAGAAAACGATTAATGGCTCGGGCTCGGGTCTGTTCTTTATGTCTGATGAAACCTGGTTTCGTCTGAGTGGGTCTGTCAGCTCACCGATTCTGGGCAACAGACAATGCGTATAACTTCCTCGAAATACCATTACATGATCAGAAAGTTGGCGTTCGGTCTGCCGTGTCTGCACACCACATTATTGGTCCCACCTTCTTCCAACAGACGCTGCGTTCGGCGCCTTACGTTGCCAGCGTTTTGAAACCATTTGTGGCAGCATTAACGGAGGAGGAAAAGACCCGCAGTTACTTCCAGCAGGATGGAGCAACTGCCCATACGGGTGGCCGAACACTGGAGCACATTTACGTAAACTTCAGGCCTGAGAGAGTTGTTAGCAGAGGTCAGGCTGGTCGCGGCCCTAGGTGGCCCCTCAGGTCACCTGACCTGTCAGTGTGCGGTTGCTTTGTGTGGGCAGCCCCCAAGTATAAGGCGCAACGCAAAACCCCCGTAGTCTTCAAGAACTGCGGCAGAACATTTCGGATGAGATAACAGCAGTTCCAGCAGCCCAGCTTCCATCTGCCTTCAGCAACTTGTTGACAGGAGTCCAAAAGGGCCAAGGGATGAATGGTGGCCACTTTCAACACCTGCTACAGTCATCTTAGTACGGTATTTCCTTTCCTTTCCTGTGTTCCTCTGTACCTTGGAACCCTGTTCTCCAGGCCACTTTTATTTGCTCCACCCCATATTTAGTTGAATTCACAGTCTTTAGATTTGTGTGATTTGTCGTGAAGCGAAATTTGGCGGATTCCTTTTAGTAATCATGTGGATGATTTCACACTTTTCTTTATTTAGGGTCAATTGCCACTTTTCGCACCATGCAGATATCTTGTCTAAATCGTTTTGCAAATTTTTTTGATGATCTGATGACTTTATGAGACGGTAAATGATGGCATTATCTGCAAACAATCTACACGGGCTGGTTATATTGACCTCTACATCGTTTATATAGATTAGGAATAGCACAAGGCCTATAATACTTCCTCGGGGAATGCCGGATATCACTTCTGTTTTACTCGATGATTTCCCGTTAATTACTACGTACTGTGGCTTTTACGAAAGGAAATCTTAAATGCAGTCGCACAACTGAATCCATACTCCATACGCACACACTTTGACAAGAAGTCTGTCAGGAACGGCGTAAAAAGCCTTCTGGAAATCGAAAAAGATGGAATTCATTTGAGATCCCCTGTCGGTAGAGCTCTTTACTTCGTGTAAATAAAAGAGCTAGTCGTGTTCCACAAAAACGATATTTTCTGAATCCCTCGTGACTAATTGTCAACAGGCTGTGTTCTTAGAGGTAATTCATAACGTTCGAATACAGTATATGTTCTGAAACCCTACTGCAGATCGACGTTAATGATATGGGTCTGTAATTCAGCGGACTGCTCTTATGTCCTTTTTTTAAGTGTCGGTGTGACCTGTGCAGCTTCCAAGTGTTTAGGTACGGATCTTTCGACGAGGAAGCGATCGTGTATATGATTGCGAAGTATGCTGCTATTGTATCAGCATACTCTGAAAGGAACCTGACTGGTATACAATCTGGACAGGAGGACTCGCCTTTATTAAGTGATTTAAGGTGATTTGTTATATCGAAGATATCTAATTAATTACGTTGGCAGCTGTTCTTGTTTCGAATTCTGCAATATTTATTTCGTCTTCTTTGATGCAGGAAATTCGGAAAACCGTGTTTAGTAACTCCGCTTTAGTGTCGCAGGCATCGGTAACACTGCCATTAGTATCGCACATGAAGGTACTGACTGTGTCTTATCGCTACTGTACTATACATGTGATCAGAATCTCTTCGGATTTTCTGCCAAACTTTGAGATAGAGTTTCGTTCTGAAAACCATTCAAAGCATCTCGCACTGACATCCGCGCTAAATTTCAAGCTTCAGTAAAACACTCCCAGCCTTGGAGATACTACATTCTTCTAAATTAGTCACGTCTTTTAGTTTCTCGTGCAACAGTGTTCTGACCTGTTTTGTGTCCATGTGACTTTATTAATTTCTTTTGTATGTATTGAAAGGTGGCTACACTGAGTCACAGCGCCAGAGATTGCGCCAAAGAGTATTATTCAGCCGCCTCCACTGGCACTGCTTGTTCAGAAGCGGTGGTACGCAGTGCTTATTGAGAAGTAGCAGTAGGCAGTGCTTGTTGAGATGTAGCAGTGGTGAGTCGTTGTTGAGAAGTTCCCATGGAGAGTGCTTGTTCAGATGTTGTCATATTGTTTTGATGGGCTAGACACCAGATATTGTTGGATTGGGGATGCTGTAATGATCAGAGTGTACTTTTCGTCAGTATATATGAAGGTAAAAAATTCCTTTTTTTTTATTATTTCAATGTCTTAAACTAACAATGCCTCTTGGTCACAGGTTCAGTCAACAAAGCATCTGGCTTGTGTTCATGTATTAGACTGTAATTCGGGTTTCTATGTGCAATTATAGTATTTCACTTTTATTTAATTAATTCAGTGTAAATGGTATTTAAAATATCTGGTCTTATTGAGGAAGAACCGTGCCAGATGTGTACGTTGAATCACACTTCCACACACAGAACAGTAACACTTGTGCTTTGTTGTTTCGTAGGTTTTATAGTTGCTGGGGACTTAATTAATTAATTGTGTTAACGGAAGTTTTCTTTTATTCTTTGTTGTTATGTTATGCGGTCATATTGCGTACTAATACCAGTCAGGGCCAACCGATTACGAGACTGCGTAACCGGACAGACAGTAAAGTTAATTGCATAATATATAATTAAGCCCCCATGCAGTATCTCTCAATTGCCGTCGACACTATTCCTTTGAAAGTGAGTCACACCTGGTTTGTGCTTACATACTCAGTTTCTCAGGAGCGGAGACCTTTCTCAGAAAGGCGTCAAACGAATTTTTATCTGCTTTATATATATATATATATATATATATATATGTGTGTGTGTGTGTGTGTGTGTGTGTGTGTATGTATTGCATTTATTTTTGGTGGACTTGGATGTTATGGTGTTCTGTCTTGCTGTAAAGACCACTACAGTCGCAGGTTCGAATCCTGCCTCGGGCATTGATGTGTGTGATGTCCTTAGTTTAGTTAGGTTTAAGTAGTTCTAAGTTCTAGGGGACTGATGGCCTCAGAAGTTAAGTCCCATAGTGCTCAGAGCCATTTGAACAATTTTTGAATATCAGATATTTTACTGTAGGGAAACTTAAAACTTTCAAGCAAACAAACAGGAATATTTCACCGGAGGTACTAACACCATATACCTATCCTGCGTTTTACTAGCCAATTTCAGCAGTTAGCTTGTTTTCTGTTTCACACTTTTATTGTTTAAAATTGTGTTTTGTAGCAGGCCACGGTGCACTAAAAACTCAAACATGTTAATATCGTGCATCATATTCGATGTTTCAGGAAAGCCTGCAACTGTGTAATTCATTATTTAAATAATGAAAATTGCACCAGTTACTTATTTTTTCATGAGAAAGTATTCTCAATTTCTAGTTCTTTTATTTACATGAATATTTTAGTGATAATTGCATGTTTCATTTTTTTTGCCGCTCTTATCTTTTTGAGGTTATACTGCAATCGGAAAATCGAACAAAATGAATCTCTGTGTGTTTTTAAGTGCGAATGTTAGAAATCGTATTTATAATTGTCAACCTTATATATAATGCAATTATACGTATAATGTAATCCAGAAACACTGTAACTCTTTGTTAAGCCATAGTGTGGTAATATCTTTGTAGCATGATCTGATTACTACCTAAAACGAACAGTGTAAGTGATGATTTTTTTGCGCATGTGTGGTATTATGTATGATGGTGGAGGCACAATGCCTGTAGGTAGACAACAAAAGTACCATATCTAACATTAGCATTTAAGAATACTCTAGGATTCATAATGTCCGATTTTCCGATTGCGGTATAACCCCAAAAAGACGAAAGCAAGGCAGAAAAACACGTGTAGTACATACACCACCAAAAATATTAATGTAAACAAATGTACTTGAAAGTGAGAACAAATTCTCGAAACGCGTCGTCCTAAACATGAAAAAAGAAGTGACTGTTGCGGTTTTCATTATTTAAATCATGCGACTTATTGTCAGTAATTCGTCTTATCAGTGTAATGTAGCCATTTGAAAGTAAATTTTTTGTTAGAATTCAAGGCAATTGAGATTAACGTGCAATGAGAATGATAGCTGTTTTCCATTTTTTTTTTTTCGCAAGGTGAACACATCCCTTTATCATGTTACTTACTGAATATCTTTTGGAAAGTTTCTTTCGCTGTCCTCGGAGCTTTCGCAGCATCGCTTGTAATTACTCTCGCGCTCCCAGTCTGAATCCACTCACACACACACACACACACACACACACACACACACACACTGTGATTTACACAGCCCTCGAGACCAACTACACGATGTAATCTTATTTTTTTCTTGTACCTTTGTCCTGCACCGGCACATGGTCGGTTTGGCACGGTTAATTTAAGGGATGGTTGGATGCCTTTCCTGTCACTAGCCCCCGGACGGAATATGTGTACCCCAACTGTCTGCGTATAGTGTTATTCAAATGGGAGTGGGCGAAAGTTTTTTAAATGTTTGTAAATCGCATAACTGAGGTGGGACGTGGGTACCAGCCTAGTATTTACCTAATTGGATGTGGAAAACTGCCTAAAAACCACATCCTGGCTGCCCGGGGACCGACCTCACAGTTAAATCCTCGGTTAAAGTCTTCGCTACTTCTATAAAACTAAGAAAAGTGCATATAAATCTATTTTTCAAAATGATTCTGATGTCCAACCACTGGACTGGAAGATCTACGGCACTAACACCTCATACATCAACTTCAGCAGGCACTTAGGAAGTCCCACTGACAACTCTATCAACATGATAACAGTGCAAATTCAACAGGAAAAAGTCACACAAAATGCCAAATATCAACTTTCCACGAAAACAGAGGAAATTTATTGGCTTCAATCAGAACTCATCAAACCGCTCCCGTAAATTAAACAATAAAATATAAAATTAGGAAAGTTTAAAGACTATCTGTAATTTTTTTAAAAAAATTTCAAAAAGTTTCCATACATTGTCTCAATCGCATTTAACATAAAACTTTTTTACAAAGTGATGAGCAGTTTCGGTAGGTTAACTACCGTCTTCACATCTGACAATAGATGAACAAAAAGTGAAATTGCCTTAAGTAACAAGTTATGTAAAAACTGCTACTGGCTTAATGTTAAATACAGGGCTATTACAAATGATTGAAGCGATTTCATAAATTCACTGTAGCTCCATTCATTGACATAAGGTCACGACACACTACAGATACGTAGAAAAACTCATAAAGTTTTGTTCGGCGCAAGCCGCACTTCAGGTTTCTGCCGTCAGAGCACTCGAGAGCGCAGTGAGACAAAATGGCGACAGGAGCCGAGAAAGCGTATGTCGTGCTTGAAATGCACTCACATCAGTCAGTCATAACAGTGCAACGTCACTTCAGGACGAAGTTCAACGAAGATCCACGAACTGCTAACTCCATTCGGCGATGGTACGCGCAGTTTAAAGCTTCTGGATGCCTCTGTAAGGAGAAATCAACGGGTCGGCCTGCAGTGAGCGAAGAAACGGTTGAACGCGTGCGGGCAAGTTTCACGCGTAGCCCGCGGAAAATTGGCTCATGCCACAACTGGATACCGACAGCGCCGACTTCATCTTTCAACAGGATGGTGCTCCACCGCACTTCCATCATGATGTTCGGCATTTCTTAAACAGGAGATTGGAAAACCGATGGATCGGTCGTGGTGGAGATCATGATCAGCAATTCATGTCATGGCCTCCACGCTCTCCCGACTTAACCCCATGCGATTTCTTTCTGTGGGGTTATGTGAAAGATTCAGTGTTTAAACCTCCTCTATCAAGAAACGTGCCAGAACTGCGAGCTCGCATCAACGATGCTTTCGAACTCATTGATGGGCACATGCTGCGCCGAGTGTGGGAGGAACTTGATTATCGGCTTGATGTCTGCCGAATCACTAAAGGGGCACATATCGAACATTTGTGAATGCCCAAAAAAACTTTTTGAGTTTTTGTATGTGTGTGCAAAGCATTGTGAAAATATCTCAAATAATAAAGTTATTGTAGAGCTGTGAAATCGCTTCAATCATTTGTAATAACCCTGTATTATCAGTGCAACAAGCAGTGTATAGCAAGGTTCCATAGCCCACAACATCCTTATTTTAAAATCTTCAGGTAAAATTTGTTGCATACAGCCTAAAACGAACGTTTGTGAGCCGTGAGCTGCTGGCGTTCCTGCCGTTTGTTCTTTGGCATTTTGTCACATCGAGTGGCGTCTTGTTTCTTCCTTACTTACTGGCGTAACGAAGTTGCTGGCTTGCCTCTCTGAGTGGAAGCAGCAGCGCTTATCGGTACTAGTACTGTCGCAGATATTCACAGGCGCTTGAAAAGAGTCTGCGGAGACCTGGCGTTGATGAAGAAGAGCATGTTGAGTCGTTGGGCGAGGCATCTGTCATCAAAAATGGTTCAAATGGCTCTGAGCACTATGCGACTTAACGTCTGAGGTCATCGGTCCCCTAGAACTTAGAACCAATTAAACCTAACTAACCTAAGGACATCACACACATCCATGCCCGAGGCAGGATTCGAACCTGCGACCGTAGCGGTCGCTCGGTTCCAGTCTGTAGCGCCTAGAACCGCACGGCCACTCAGGCCGGCCTGTCATCATCGCAACTAGGTCCCGCATACCTGTCCCATCTGCCAAGTGCCGTCCGGCCGCGCACACCTGTGTGACTCCTGCGGTGTTGGAACGTGCGGACACTCTCATTCGAGGTGATGGACGGGTCACAGTCAGACACCTCGCTGCTCAACTCGACGCCTCTGCTGGCAGCGCTGGCCGGCCGGAGTCGCCGTGCGGTTCTAGGCGCTACAGTCTGGAACCGAGCGACCGCTACGGTCGCAGGTTCCAATCCTGCCTCGGGCATGGATGTGTGCGATGTCCTTAGGTTAGTTAGGTCTAAGTGGTTCTAAGTTGTAGGCGACTGATGACCTCAGAAGTTAAGTCGCATAGTGCTCAGAGCCATTTGAACCATTTTGCAACCAGTGGTGACACTTTCCTCCACCACCTGAAGTGCTCAGCGGTGTGTGACGGCTGCGTTCCTCACTGCCTAACAAAAGACCACGAAGACCAACGAAAGACCATCTGTGCTCTTTAAGAGACTGATCGCGACATTTTTTTTTTTGTCGAACTTGGGTTTCTTCACTTCGAACCGGAAACAAAACGGTACTCCAAGGTGTGTGCTACACCACCTCTCCTCTGAAGAAAAAATTCAAAGCCGCGCCCTCTGCCGATAAAGTCACGGCGACGGCCTTCTGCAACTCTGAAGGGGTTGTTTTGTTTGGTATCTACCCTCGTGGTGCGACAATCAGTTCTGAAATGTATTGCACTATCGTCAGGAAATCGTAGAAACGACTTCAGCGTGTTCGTCGTCACAAAAATCAGCCGGATCCCACACCTTCCGACTTCTGTCTGCTTGGCACAAAGAAGGCTGCAGTCCACGCTTATTGATGCAGCACGAAGGCGACACGGAAGACGACCAGTAGTACTATAAGGGCATACGGGCTCTCCCAGTAGGGTGCCGTAAGGCAGTCGCATTGAACGGAGATTCTTCTAATCGAATGTTCTAATTTTTCCATATTGGAAAAGTGACCAGAGTGATTACGATGGATCACGAGCTTCCGACTGCAGAATGCCCACGACTTGTCCCCTACATCCCCATGAAAGCTTCCGGTCAACTGCCGTATTTCATGAGCTCCCAGCAGCTCCACAGGACTTGTTGTAACATTGTATCATTTCAGCCAATCGGCCTCACGAACAAATCTCGGGCATTTCCATTGCCCATTTACTGCTACCACAAATAGTAGCCTTCAGCAAAGAACAGCTTCCGTCAGGGTTTTCCCTAAGTATATTTCCAACAGGAGCTGAAAGACGCCTACAGTCATGGGAAAATCACTTGCCCTTAAGCCAGCTCAGTAGACCCAAACCAGTACCCATCTAGAAGAGCCTATCGCCTCCAGGCTGGACAAAAGCCTTCGCTCCCGGTTACCGACAAGTGGCATTACACGTTCTAGAAAAAAAACATAGTTGGAAAGAGCAAAATCTCGAGTTTTACATGGTTCCCGGTAGGTAGCAATAGCGTGCGACCACTTAAGTTCTGGTAAAAATGGTGTCGGGACAACAGAAAGGGTTTTGCGTTCTGCGTTTTGCGCAGTGCGGGTCAGTAACAACTATTCAGGGTGACTTTCGTACCAGGTATGGTGTGGATCCTTCTACAGCGCAGAGCTTTAGACGATGGCACGAACAATTCCGAGGAACAGGTTGTTTGTGGAAAGGCAAATCGCTGGGCCGTCTCCGTGTGTGTGACACGGACGTCGAAGGCATCCGCCACAGTTTCACAAGGAGTTCACAGAAATCCGTTAGTTGTGCAGCTCGATAGCTCAACATGCCACCGATGTCTGTCTGGCGTGTGTTGCGTCGACGTTTACACGTGAAGCCATTTAGAATTCAGCTACTGCAAGCTCTTCGTGAAGGTGACAAACAGTAACATATGGAGTCCTATAATTTCGTTCTTGGCTACATGGAAGACGACAGTTTTCTTTCACGCTTAGTGTTTTGTGACGAGGCAACATTCCATGTAAATGGAAAGGTGAACCGTCATCATGTGAGAATATGGGGTACGGAACAACCACATGAAGTTGTACAACGTGCAGTTTCACGGGAAAAGGTGTAAGGTCCATTTTTTTCCCGAGAACACTGTTACAGGAAGCACATAAACTGAAGCGCCGAAGAAACTGCTGTAGGCGTGCTCCCTGCAGGCCGGACTTACGGTGTCATTTCCCTACAGCACTACTTCACACAAAGTCGTGTTGCGGTTTTTCTGCTTGCTCGCGGGGGCCCTACACGATATTACGCAGGTGTACCAGATTCTTTGGCTCTTAGGTGTACCTCAATATGCTTGAGAACTTTCTCTTCCCACAGTACGAGACTGAATCGAAAGACTTCACTTACCAACAGGATGGGGCACCGCCACGCAGGCAATCTGGAAGTGCGGGAATTTTTAAATCAAAGGATTACTGAACGACGGATCGGCCGCACTGGACCAAATCATTCAGCCTTACATTACTGGCCTCCCAGGTCACCGGACCTGAGTGTATGTGGTTATTTCTTGTGGGGGTTTATAAAAGACTCTGTGTATGTGCTTCCGTCTCCAACAACAATGAATGAACTGAGACATCGCTTCACAGCAGCTGTGGAAGCTGTAACTCAAGACTGCTCTCTGCAGCGTGGCAACAATCTGAATACTGCATTGACATATGCCGTTCACCTCAAGGGGGCATATTTAACACCTTCGAGAAGGTATGAAAAAAAACTTTTCAGTTTCCCATTCATCAAAAACCAAAATTCATTGTATTTGTTTATTAGTTTCAGAAATATAGACGTGCTAAATCGAATTACCCTTTTTGTTACACCCTATATTTTTTAAATAACAATTTACATGTTTTCTTGTAAAACCTCAAGAAAGAATATGTGCTATGCTCCGCGGTGAAAATGAGCAGTTTTGTTTTCTTTCTCGCAGTCAGTTTTAACTACAATAGACAAATACGAGAGTGGTTTGAACCGTTCTCGGAACGGAATAAATAAAAAAAAGTGCTTACATCACTGTAACTTTTTTTGTTTTTCAATGTAGTCTCCTTGTAGATCAATGCATTTGATCCAACGATGTTCCAGTGCCTCGATCCCATCTCGAAAATGAGTTTCCTCCAGGCCTGCAAAATAGTTGCCAATTCCGGCTATCAATTCTTCGTTGGAAGTGAATCCACCAAGAAAAATGTTCAGTTCTGGGCAGAGATGGAAGTCTGACGGAGCCATGTCAGGTGAATAAGGCGGGTGTGGCAACAATTTATAATTCGTGTAATTTTGCCATGGCGACGGCACGTGTGTGTGGGCACGCATTGGCTTGATGGAACATGACTTTCTTCCGTGCTAAACCTGGCCTTTTTGCGTGTCATTTGTTGCAATTTGTCCAGGAGGTTAGCACAGTGTTCTCCAGTAATTGTTTGCCCAGTGGGGATATAATCTACAAACAGCATCCCCTTCGCATCCCAGAACACTGAAGCCACGACTTTTCCCGCCGAAGGAATTGTCTGCTTTCTTTGGTGGTGGTGAATCAGCATGTTTGCACTGCTTCGACTGTTGTTTTGTCTCTGGGATATAGCAGTGCGCCCAAGTTTCAGCTGTGGTCACAAACCGGAGCAAAAAAATCTTGTTTGCTTCTCCTAAAAAAGTTCCAAACATTGCTCCAATATCTCCATTCTCATGCGTTTTTGATCTAGCGCCAAGAGTAGCGACACCCATCTTGCAGATATTTTTTTCATTTCTAATTCTTCAGTTAAAATGTGATATACCCTTTCAAATGGTATCTGGCAAGCGTGAACAGTTTCACGCACTTTCAATCGGCGATCCTCCGTTACCATTTTGTGCACTTTTGCAATTATTTCTGAAGTAGTGGCACATCTTGGCCGACCACCAAGCCCTCCCCCAGTGTATTCTGGAAATCTGCATGAATGTCCTTTGCTTTCATACCTTTCTTTACGAAGTACTTAATCACTGCTCGAATCTCGATGTTTTGCGTCTTCGCAAATCACTACGCGGCAACAACAACAGAGCCACGTCACCGGCACATCTCTCTTCCAAGAGCTCTGACGTGGCACGTGTTTACAGGCAACAGTCCAGTGAACATCACGTGAACAACTCGCTGCGCTAGCGCTGACCTCTCGTGGTGATTCGGAGAACTTTTCAAACCACCCTCGTAATTTCTCCCATATATGTTTTTTTCTCATTATATATATTTTAAAACAAACATTGTGTACACAACAGTGTGTTGTTTTGTTTTCCTTCCTCGGAATCGATTTTTACAAGAAACAGGAAAGCTGCATTTATGGCTTACTGGCTTATGATTAGAATACTGCTATGGAACCTGAATTTGATATAACAATAAAGAAGGCTCAAAGTAAGAGAGAGGGGAGAAGAAGATGGACGGTGGGGAAGGGGACGAAGTGGACATCGAGATGAGGAAGGAGAAGGTCGAGATGGATAGGGAGGGGGGTGGGGGAAGGAGGAGATGGACAGAGAGAGGCGGGAGGACGAATAGACAGAGAGAGGGGGCAGAAGGGAATTTCGAAACACAGTTAGCAATTGCGAAAACATTGCCGGATCGGCTAGTGTAACAATAAAACGTCCTCTTGCAATCGCGAAAACGCAATTGTTGTCTTGAAACTGAGCAGTAAGCGTTAGCGACAGCCCCGGACATTTGCACAAGCCCCGGCCATTTACCCCATTTACCCCCCTCCACACCTACCCCCCCCCCCCCCACACCAACCAAAAGCGCATCAATATGATCTTTGGTAGTTCTCGTCGCTGTCGTGTTTTTGTTCGTCGTTTTTTGTTTCACCGCGGTTGTTCATACTAGCAGTGTTGCGCTGTTAGTACTTCTTAGCAGTTTGTGTAATACTGTCAAAATGAAACATAGATATGCACTCTCAATAAAGTTATCATACACAAGGTACCTAATCTTGACTGTTGTGGCCAACTGCTGTCAAAACTGATATCTAACAGACATTAAAGTACGATAAGATGTGTTGGAATGACACTGACGAAATTATGTACATATGTTTAACAGTAGGCATCTCTAAAGCTCTCAAACACTGAAGAAGAACTCTCGTGTCTGCTATAAGCAAGCAGTCATAAGAGTTCACAAGTAAAAATTCACCCATTACACAAGCAAATATTAATGAAGAATGTCACTGTATAAATATCTGACTGCTTGCATTACGCAGTTCTACATTATCCCACTCTTATATTCTTTAGTCTTAATGAGGTAATTAGAAACAAATCGAGACATCGACTTTGCCTTGTTTATGCACAACATTGACTTTAGACAATCGAGATAATGGACAGCATCCTTGGCGATACTACCAATTAATATTTCCCAACAGAATTTCTTACACTACGCGAGGTGACGGAAATTTGCGCTCACCGCAGTTAACAAATATCAGATTCTTTGATATAGTGCAGATGAAAGCTCATGTAATAAAAAAAGACAGTGTGGATACCATTTTTATTTTTCTTTCTTATTGATGATTTTTCAACTCGCATATTCAATGAACATATTTCTAATTCGTTTCACAATGGTACTGGAAAAACTGTATTTCGTATTAACTACTGATTTTCTCCCTTGTTATGACTGTCATATCTGTGATACGAACAACTTTGGTGTTGGAACATGCGGCAGAGCATGGGCGGAGCTTAGGATATGGATTGGTGTGGAGGGGGGTGATTGGGCGGGACTTGTGCACCGTCCGGGGCTGTCGCTAACGCTACGCGAACTGAGCGACTGCAGTCGTGACGTGCACGGGGGATCAGCTGGAGCGGTTTACAGCCTCACAAGTTTCTTCTGCTAGTGCCGCGTACGGCCTTCCGTTGAATTACCCAGAAACTGACTCCCAAGCGACCTGTAGTCAACTCGCGTCATAACCGAGTTCCTTTCTGCCGTGACGTGGCAGACGGAGAGCTCGCGTGCTGCTCTGGCCTCGCCGTGTTGTCGGCAGCGTCACGCACTGCCCTCCCACGTGCTCCTTGTTGCGGCACCAGCAGGCACACACAGGTGTTCACCGGCCGTGCGTCCCAGCCACAGAACGCAACAGACTCTTGCGAAAAGATACGTGACTGTTTGATTACGCAGTCTGCCAATAATGACTGGCCAGTTGTATTAGGTTAAATTACTAGTGCATCTTACTGGAACGATCACGTTTACTGCACATACATAAACAAGATAAGACTGTACGATATAAACTGCTTGACGAGAAAAATGAAACACGCAGAAGACTTGGTCGGATGTCAGTACACCATCGTTGGGTGTGTAAATCATTACACATGCAGTTCTCTCTGACAGACAGAACAGCCGCCAAAGTGTGTTACTGTTGTTCGAGCTGAGTGTTGAGCCTTGGTCGGCTCGAATCGATCTTTTAACATCGAACATCTTTGCTTAGGACTTGTTGCAGCACGTGAGTGGATCGACACGGCAACGCGTGGATGACCAGTAATCGCTTAGTTGGGGAAGTACTTTGGCTGTGGAGTTCAGCTGAAGATGCCTCTGAGGATCTTGGCAGTCCGTCCTTTTGCTTGTATAGAGGATCTACCAAACGAGGGTCTTGAAACAGCACTGATGGAGTTGCACCACGGATTTGTGTTTAAAGCTCATGACGGTGTTGGTCGGTGATTCCTAGTTCATTCCTAATCGTGCTTACTGTACCGTGACGTAACTACTGGTGTTAGCGTTTGATGAGCTGGTCAGTGTGTCTGTGAGCTGTGTTAACTTGAAACAAACTTAAGCAGCGTCTCTGGACTCTAAAGTCACATTTGTTTGGCAACGGGCGCGATCCGTTGAAGTGCATTTAAATTCTTGTCCGGGTTTGACAGAGCTGTGCTTGATTGTACTTACTACTAGCTCTGAAGGTTCTAGTTAAGGTGTTGTTCGAAGTTATTATATTCAGCTGCCGTATTACGGAGACCTGTGTGTATATATTATTGGAACTTCCGTGTGTTGCAGTAGCAAGAACCGCTCACGTCATTGTTTATCACTGTCAAGCTACTGTTCCCTTTAGCTGAGAAACGGCGATTGATGTGTTACCGTCGAGAAGCATCTTGCATTCTAATCTGTAGAAGCTGCTGCTACCTTTGATTAATTGTTTTACCTTTAAATGTTATTCAAATCATAGAATTTTGGCTTAGTAAAGCGTGTTTTTAACCTTGTCAGATTTTAAGTCATTAGATGTTAAGTTTGTTCTTTTCATACTGATTGAATTTAACGTACAGATTAAGACTTGTTTTGAAATTTTTGTCGTACGATCGTTGTTTTTTGAAACTTGCTACTTCAGAATTGTTGTAACAAAATGTCACTTAAAATTAAATCCTCTCACTGCATCAGGTCATCCTGGACTTTAAATTCAGTGCGTGTCAATTCGACTTACTTAAACCTTGAGACAAGTAATATGGATCTGAGGCATGTTCTCTCTTTAAAGGTTATTTTACTAGCAGTGCGTCTGATTTAAAAGGAATTGAAATGCCAAGTATGCACAGAATATCTTTTATTCAAGACAACCGGTTTCAGCAGTTTTAGCTTTTATCTTCAGGTCATAAACGTTTTGCTGTAGTAAAACTTGTTCCTTTTACGCTGAGCGCCATGCACAAGATGTCAAGTGGATAAAACTTAAGAGTATCATAAAAGTTTGCAATCGCACCTTGTCCAAAATGCCGTGTCCATATACATATTGCTCACATATACTTATTGCATGATACAAATACGGTACACACGGGCACATCTGTTTACACATGTCGGACACATGCTGAACAGTATGAATCCACTTTAAAAATTTAATGTCAACTCCGTTCCAGTGCCGGTATGAATGTTATCAAGGACCAGTTACGGGAGCTGTGGATCAGATTACCCCTAGAGAGGATATTTCGGGTTTATGGCACACTCCCCAACCGAATCGGTGTATGTATTTGGCCAGAGGGGGTGTGACGTCATAATGATAAGTGGGCTCATGCCGTCAAGTTCTTTGTAATCACTGAAATAACGTCACGTGCCCTCTCAACTTGTGAAGTTTCATTTAGTTTCCTGTTCCTCTTTCGAGTACTTCACTTTGTTTGTCAGGCAGTGTATTACGTAGAACAAAGGCATAGTGCGTCCATAGTTACACCGTAGCAACGCAAAAAATACCTGAATAAGCAAGTAATAGAAACTAGATTCTCACACCCCCCAACAGTATCATGCCCGTTGAAATCACGAAACAAAACGAAAAATACATAGCAAGTTCAAAATTTTGTAGCAACAGCTAACGGCGAAGCTTTGCTAGAGATTTTATCATCATGTCTTACAGCATTTGGTCTAAAATTATGTGCTCCACAGTGACTTAACTTACGCTGCTTTTTCTCTTATGAAGTGGCAGCTTGCATCTCTATATGAAACTTCCTGGCAGATTAAAACTGTGTGCCCGACCGGGACTCGAACTCGGGACCTTTGCCTTTCGCGGGCAAGTGCTCTACCATCTGAACTACCGAAGCACGACTCACGCCCGGTACTCATAGCTTTACTTCTGCCAGTACCTCGTCTCCTACCTTCCAAACTTTACAGAAGCTCTCCTGCCCCCGAAAGGCAAAGTTCGCGAGTTCGAGTCTCGGTCGGGCACACAGTTTTAATCTGCCAGGAAGTTTCATATCAGCGCACACTCCGCTGCAGAGTGAAAATCTCATTCTGCATCTCTATATGTTTGCTCCGACTCTTTTAATTAATAGCCGTAGACAAGTTCAAAAATGGTTCAAATGGCTCTGAGCACTATGGGACTTAACATCTGAGGTCATCAGTCCCCTAGAACTTAGAACTACTTAAACCTAACTAACCTAACGACATCACACACATCCATGCCCGAGACAGGATTCGAACCTGCGACCGTAGCGGTCGCGCGGTTCCAGACTGTAGTGCCTAGAACCGCTCGGCCACCCCGGCTGGCCGTAGACAAGTCAAATACGGTTTTGCTATCACATAGTAGTCTAATAGGATCGTTCTTGGGGTATGGATATATTTCTCTGTCTACCCTTTGATGCCGTAGAGTCTCCTGAAATACTGAGTGCAGGGCCTTACGTTAATTTCACATAAGTAAACAATCAAAAGTTTATCGACCCATAAATTTCTTTTCACATGAGTGGCATGCAATGCTAAAGCAGGGAAAAGAAGGGAACCAGCGGAAAAATACTCCTATCGGAGAACGAAAAAAAACTAATATGCTGCTGTTTATTAAAAGAGGCTGATTGTAAAGTGGGATACCAGCTCCGTCATTCTATCTTCCTCAGTACCTTCAACAATTCTGGCAAACGAACATATTCGCGCTTATTTATGCTGAGACAGAAGAAGCCAGTGGAAATGGGAAAGTGGTGGCAAAGTAATAAATACTGGAAGATAGTAGACAGTGCGCGTGGTATAGAAAGATCGAAGGTAACAACGGCAGTATGTGAGAGAGGCAGGGACACAATGGCAGTGGAGCGTAGTTGACAGTGACTGAACAGTACTAAAAAAAGAGTGCAGGACACAGCGCCAGTGGGAGAGAGATAAAGAGAAGGAGAAAGTGGGACTGTGTGAGAGCCAGCGATAGTGAGAGGCGGAGTCAGTGAGGAAGAGAGGAATAGTGACTGTGAGAGGACACAGCGGCAGTAGGAAGGACTGAATGAGGTAGTGGCAGTGACAGAGGGGAAGAGGGGGACAGTCGCAGAGAGAGGAGGCGGTATTAGTAGGACGGAACGGAGGAGACAAAAGGAGAGAATGACAGAGAGACACAAAGAGATAATGACGACTGGTGGGGTTGGATGAGTGAGTGAAGATGGGTGAGTGAGAGTGGATGGGTATGAGCGATTTGCAGCGATGGACTAGAGCGATTGTCAGCGAGTTAGAGTTAGGGGAGCTAAGTGAAAGATCAGAATCATATTTTTAAAGGTGCTGAGGAAGATAGTTTAAGTCAGCTGGTATCCCACTTTTCAGTCAGTCGCCGCGTGGGATTAGCCGAGCGGTCTCAGGCGCTGCAGCCGTGGACTGTGCGGCTGGTCCCGGCGGAGGTTCGAGTCCCCCTCGGCATGGGTGTGTGTGTCTTGTCCTTAGGATGATTTAGGTTAAGTAGTGTATACGCTTAGGGACTGATGACCTTAGCAGTTAAATCCCATGAGATTCCACACACATTTCTTTTCAGTCACTCTTTTAATAAACAGCAGCATATGCGCTTTTTTGTGTTCCGATAAGAGCATTTTTTCGCTCTTTCATTATGTTTCTGTTCTGTGACTGGGATAAAAAATCAACCTTGTTTTTGTGACTCTGTTTCTTCTTTATGCTTTTTAACAGCTTCTTAAAAAACAAAGTCCCTTAAATTTATGATTCTCTGGTAGTTGGATTCAAATAGCCTGTATGCTTTTGAATCTTCTCTGTCCTCGCTAAATATACGCAATACTCTTTTTTGACGCGTTTTTTTTTTCGGTTGGCTCTCAGAATGTGGACATAGGCCTCGTTTCCAAATATTACGAGATGTCTAAGATCCGACTTGTTGTTTGTCCAAGGTTTTTCTTGAGTCTCATCCTTTAGTGCCTTAGCTGCAGATCTGTTAATTAGATAGAATGCAACGGAGACTGCTTCTGCCAAGAATTAGTTTGGCAAATATGCCTCGTCTAGGAGTCGTCTTGCTTTTTCTACTATTGTACGATTGTAAAATTCAGCTACTCTGTTTTGTTCTGGTGTATACGGCGGATTCAATGAAAAAGTTTAAATGATTATCATTCACATATTCTCCACCATTATCGGTGCGTACAGTACATAGTCTATTTCCATTCTTTCTTTCAACCAGATTTTTAAAGATGTAAATTTGCTGTGGTACCTGATTTTGTTTCTGAGAGTTTGAGGTGTGGCTATAAAGTAACGGAACTGTTGGTGTACCAGAGCAAGTAGCCATGCGCCAAAGAAGAACGACAAATAGCTTTCAAGTGTGAGGCCTTCTTTGTCGAATGCGGCATCCCTGGTGTATGCAGACAAATCAGCATGGCATTGGCCTTCATTTGCGTAAGAGCTGTTAATCTGTTTTGCGGGAAATATGATAAGTGTAATAATAGATCAACGAATTGTAGCGGTTTCACATGAAACTTGGAAAAACTGGTACTGAAACCTATCTTTTGCGAAAATAAGAGTATGGCGAAGACTATTCATCATGTATGAGAGTTTTTGAGTGGTTCAAGCGTTTCGGAGATGGCCGAGAAGAGGATGAAAATAACTCACACTCGAGACGCGTTAAACATGAAAAACGGATGAAAATTTCGAAAAAGTAGGCTGAGTACTCGCTAAGTTGCTGAAACTGTAGGAATTGAGAAAGAGTGCGCAATTTTACGTAACCTATTTAGCATGAGAGAAAGGGGTCGTGAAAGTGCTGCAGAAAATTCTCACGATGAAAAAAAAAAGAAGCTCGTGACAATGTTTGTACTGACATTGAATATCCCTGAAAATGATCATACTTACTTGGAAAGGGTGATAACATGTGACGAATCTTGGTTTTTCACTTATGATCCATAAACTAAGCGCCAAACAGTGCACTGCAAGAGCCCAACGTCACCGAGAGAGAAAAAAAGCTCAATGAGCAAGTCAAGATTCAAAGCGATGATGATTGTTTTTTCCGGTATTCATGGAATTGTTTATCATCACTGGGTTCCTGAAGGTCAGACTATTAATCAACATTAGCTTGAGGTTTTTGATCAACTCCGTCAGAGAATAAGAAAAAACCGACACGAATTGTGAAACGATAAATCATGGGTAGTGCATCAAGATACCCCATCGCCTGTTACGAGGTTTCTAGCGATGTATAGCATTCCAGCGTTAGACCACCCGACTTATCCACCTGACGTAGCACCATATAGCTTATCTACTCCCCAAAGTCAAATATACAGTACATTAAAGGACAAGATTCCAGTCCGCTGAAGCACTGAAACAAAAAGCAGCTCGCGACATCAAGGATCTCACAGAGGAAGACCTTCAGCACTGTTTCCATCAGTGGAAAATTCGCGTGGAGCTTTGTAGGAAGAGAGCAGGGCAGCGTATCGAGGGTGACAATATTTTATTTTTGAAATAAAATGTTTTACAGCAATACTCGTAGTCCCACTATTTGGTAGCCACACTTATTTTATACCCACACCTCGTGTATATCAATACCTTCCTGGAATAGTTGTCAAATAAGAAAGCATTTGACGTCTCCAGTTGATCTGGTTTGCGTCGGCCCACACCAATCTAAGAATACCGGCTCTAAAAATTCCGTGGCTCTTGACTGTAGGGTGGGAGTGACGTTTAGCAATGGGCAAAATAAAGTCTGTATTTAATGATAACCTGCAACAGGAAAATTTTGAAACAGTATAATGAGAGTAACAAGTGGTTCTAGTGGCTCTGAACACTATGGGACTTAACATCTAAGGTCATCAGTCCCCTAGACTTAGAACTACTTTAACTTGACTAGCCTCGTAAGGTGTCAGGCAAATCCAACACCTTCCATGAAAACCCTGACATGATAAGCAAATCCAGTAGTATGTCACATAGCTCCGAATAAATCATGACATTAAATTAACCAAAGTAATACGAGTAACGAGTGAGCAAATGGAATACCACAGACTAACACAAGAATGCCTAAATGCATGTCATACCTTCCCACCATGAGACAGACGCAGTTCCGAGGGGAGAAACGAGAACAAAAGCCGAGAGTAGAACCGTGTTAAGCTGGAAGGTCCTACGATAAGGGACAGACGGACACCCACGTCGCCAGCTAACTGCTAGGACCACACCACCCGCAAGTTTTAGCGTGAGACTTTTTCGCGTCTCTGTTACGTTAGGACCACCCCCCAGCCCATGTTAAAAGATAGAGCCCTCCAGAAGAACAGTATAGATCTTACGATAAAGCTAAAAGGACCACACCAGCTGCAAGTTTTAGCGTGAGACTTTTTCGCGTCTCTGTTACGTTGCAAACTTTAAAAACATTGCCCCACCACGAAAAGTATAATGTTTCTCATTGGACAGACAGAATTTTTGTAGGCGGAGCTTAAGGTTAACATTGAGACCCTGATTGGTCAGATGAAAACACAGCCAGATAGTTTTTTTTTAAAACCAACTGCGGTAAATTGTAGTAAGGAGAAGTTAAGAGGGAGTTGCTTCTGAGAGGGCGAGCTGGACGGAGCTGCGCCGGCTGCCGCCCCCTGACGAACACCGACAACGTAATGAACGCACGCGATGCCGCATTTTTGAGCGCATAAGGCTTCACTCAGAACTGCAGAAGTCTCATCTGTTACATCCCATTTTTGCGTAATACTAGTGTCGATCGTCAATTAAAGCTCATGGTGTTCACATTTGCCACTTGAAGTAAAAATCTGAAACGCGATGGTTTTTCTGTTATATAGTTATTGAGAAGCCACATCAGCCACTGTAATTTATGACAAGTTAGATAAGTAACTAAAGATAATTGAGGGTCACTGTAGACCATTTTGATAGTTTTCTCTTTTGTGAAACTTAATTTAAACCTAGATTATAGATGTGATATGGCATAGGTCATCCTTCGATCCATTGTAGAACTTGGAAACCCATTCGGGGAATATTCGTTCACATTTTTGTTGAACGCAATTGGTTTTTACCATCCTGTATTAAAACATTTCCTTTTATCAATAGTGCAATTTATAAACGATGTTTTGTGAGTAGAATAAAATTTCCAATGGTAAACTTAACTGCTTTTTCGACGTTATTTTACCAGCTAACTAAAAAGTAGGAAAGCCTTGAACCCCTTCCACTAAATTTAGTTAGTATTAAGATTCCTTTACAGGGAGTGCAGTGGAGCTGACGCTGAAATCATTAAGTATTTGGCTATATCATCGCTAGTCTCACTGAACTCTTCTGAATTCTACATGTCATGTGTGGTCTGACGTCTCTTTACCAGCAACAGGTCCCAGGTTCAAACTAGTCAATTCCCTAAAAAAAAAACACGCTCAGAGCGTCGTTGCGCGAAAGTGGTAGGGAGACACGATAAAGAACAAACAGACACCACGCAGAATGTTTAGAACCTAACGACATCACACACATCCATGCCCGTGGCAGGATTCGAACCCGCGACCGTAGCAGCAGCGCGGTTCCGGACTGAAGCGCCTAGAACCGCTTGGCCACACCGGCCGGCTGAGAGTAACAATTAACGTGTTTATCGCACACTGTGTATTGGAGAATTTTCTGTACGGGAAAGGGTGATATTGAAGACAGCAAAACATAAGAGTGCTATTAAAGGTGCTGCTTCACTAACCATAAGAGATTTTTTTTTTTTTGGGGGGGGGATTGTGATCTAGAGTGTGCTGCTAAAGAGTCTACACTTTCACACAACACTGCTGGACTCGAACGCGATTTCAAAACATCTGTCTGTACACCTAAACTGGTTAAAAAGTTAATGACCCAAAATGTTCATCTGCTAGTACCAAAACCGAGGCAGTTATTTGTCAGTGTTATTCTGCCATTTGTGTTCGGTGATGTGCAACTTTCTTTGGAAACATTAATTACGTAACAGTAACGGCTGATAGCTGACAAAGAAAGACCCCCGACGGACAGACAAATTGGACGTTTGCAGGCGTTTCGAGGGACCGACCTACGAAAGTTTCTTGTCGGGGTCTCGGGCGGCTATAAAACCACCTCACAGCCGACCGCCCCACGTCCGATAGAAGTTCGTATTTCGCCACTGCATGTGGAATTAAATGCGGTCCTGATATACGCAACAAGGTGCGAGGCGGACGAAACTTTAAAGAGCAGAGTTTCTGGAGAACTCTAAAGAGTGCAGATGTTTGTGGGACACGTCACCTGACAAGTACAGCAATATTGACGCAAGAAATGAAGCACTTTTTCGTTTTATAAAGTTGCCACGAAGGTTTCGTGTGGCACAAAGACAGAATGAAAGTTCGACAATCTTATGCGTTTCTGTTTTTAGGTTTTATTTTCGATGCTTGTCGGAAATGAAATGTAAAAACCGAAATATCGACATGTAATACACGTTATTTAATTAAACGTACTTACTTCATTGGTATGTGTAAAAAAAAAAAAATCTGTATCGAAGTGCTGTTGAGTGAAAAGCAAAGCGTGGGATTTTTTTCGGTTCTAACTGCTTCATTTCCAAGGTATGTGTTGTATTTGTTAGATAATGTGCGCCACCGCCGTGTATAGTCTTTCTTCATTGAATTCGAAGAGAGTTTATGAAACCTGCAGGGCATCTTTTGTGCTACGTATGTAAATAATAACGTTTACACGAATATTTCGTTTAATCTATTTCGCTTTATCATTTATGCATTTCCTCAGTCAAGTATAAATCACATTCAGAATTTGAGAGTATTCCAGTCAATTTTAATAAACATTTTTGGAACAGCGATCAAAAAATTTTTAAGAAATTTCGTATTTAATCGTATGCCCGTCACTTGCTGGCACCAGTTGACGTCACAGCAGCTGAGAAGAGTGCTCCACCTACCATCTTCGAAGGATGCCGTGGGTATAACAAGTCTTACTGTATTTTACCCTTATAAGCATTTTGTCATATTTTGTCAATCTAGTAAGGTTTCTATCGCTTTCTAAATTAAATTACACGTCTGATGATGGTCATGTGATATGACCGAAACCGGTCACCTGTGTTCTTGTAGCATACGTGGTGCGATCAAGACTGACTTTTAAAAAGAAAAATATTGCAGTCAACATTGTGCAAGGTTTCTCTAAGTCTACAAATGCTAGAAGCGTAGGTTTGTCTATCTTTAATCTATCTTCGAAGATAAGTCGTAGGGTCAGTATTATCTCGCGTGTTCCAACATTTCTACGGAATCCAAACTGATCTTTCCCGAGGTAGGCTTCTACCTGTTTTTCCATTCGTCTGTAAAGAATCCGCGTTAGTATTTGGCAAGAATTCGTTTTAGTATTATTTATTAAGCTGATAGTTCGATAATTTTCGCGCCTATCTGCACCTGCTTTCTTTGGTCCTGGAATCTACATCTACATCTACATGACTACTCTGGAATTCACATTCAAGTGCTTGGCAGAGGGTTCGTCGAAACACAATCGTACTATCTCTCTACCATTCCATTCCCGAACAGCGCGCGGGAAAAAGGAATACCTAAACCTTTCTGTTCGAGCTCTGATTTCTCTTATTTTATTTTGATGATCATTCCTACCTATGTAGGTTGGGCTCAACAAAATATTTTCGCATTCGGAAGAGAAAGTTGGTGACTGAAATTTCGTAAATAGATCTCGCCATGACGAAAAACGTCTTTGCTTTAATGCTTTAATGAGTTCCATCACAACTCACGTATCATATCTGCCACACTCTCTCCCCTATTACGTGATAATACAAAACGAGATGCCCTTTTTTGCACCGTTTCGATGCCCTCCGTCAATCCCACCTGGTAAGGATCCCACACCGCACAGCAATATTCTAACAGAGGACGAACGAGTGTAGTGTAAGCTGTCTCTCTAGTGGACTTGTTGCATCTTGTCAGTGTAATGCCAACGAAACGCAACCTTTGGCTCGCCTTCCCCACAATATTATCTATGTGGTCTTTCCAACTGAAGTTGTTCGTAATTTTAACACCCAGGTACTTAGTTAAATTGACAGCCTTGAGAATTGTACTATTTATCGAGTAATCGAATTCCAACGGATTTCTTTTGGAACTCATGTGGATCACCTCACACCTTTCGTTATTTAGCGTCAACTGCCACCTGCCACACCATACAGCAATATTTTCTAAATCGCTTTGCAACTGATACTGGTCTTCGGGTGACGTTACTAGACAGTAAATTACAGCATCATCTGCGAACAACCTAAGAGAACTGCTCAGATTGTCACCCAGGTCATTTATATAGATCAGGAACAGCAGAGGTCCCGGTATGCTTCCCTGGGGAACACCTGATATCACTTCAGTTTTACTCGATGATTTGCCGTCTATTATTACGAACTGCGACCTTCCTGACAGGAAATCACGAATCCAGTCGCACAACTGAGACGATACCCCATAGGCCCGCAGCTTGATTAGAAGTCGCTTGTGAGGAATGGTGTCAAAAGCTTTCCGGAAATCTAGAAATACGGAATCATTTTGAGATCCCCTGTCGATAGTGGCCATTACTTCGTGCGAATAAAGAGCTAGCTGCGTTGCACAAGAACGATGTTTTCTGAAACCATGCTGATTACGTAACAATAGATCGTTCCCTTCGAGGTGATTCATAATGTTTGAATACAGTATATGCTCCAAAACCCTACTGCAAACCGACGTCAATGATATAGTTCGATGGATTGCTCCTACTACCTTTCTTAAACACTGGTGCGACCTGCGCAATTTTCCAATCTGTAGGTACAGATCTATCGGCGAGCGAGCGGTTGTATATGAGTGCTAAGTAGGGAGCTATTGTATCAGCGTAATCTGAAAGGAACCAATCTGGACCTGAAGACTTGCCAGTATCAAGCGATTTGACTTGCTCCGCAACCCCTAAGGTATCTACTTCTAAGAAACTCATGCTAGCAGCTGTTCGTGTTTCAAATTCCGGTATATTCCATTCATCTTCCCTGGTGAAGGAATTTCGGAAAACTGCGTTCAATAACTCCGCTTTAGCGGCACAGTCGTCGGTAACAGTACCATCGGCACTGCGCAGCGAAGGTGTTGACTGTGTCTTGCCGCTTGTGTACTTTACATACGACCAGAATTTCTTCGGATTTTCTACCAAATTTCGAGACAATGTTTCGTTGTGGAACCTATTACAGGCATCTCGCATCATAACATTCATCTTGAAGTCTGAGGGTATTTCGCCTGCGACAGGACGTGGGTAAATATTTCTTCCGTTGCATCAGCCACTTTTTTGCCACAGCCTTGTTCCGGCTTTTTTATTTAATTTTATGTTTTGCTACCTCTAAAATAGCCAAGACAAAGTCCCGTTTCTGTACAAAATCAACTGGGATCTCGTAGAATATACACGATGAACTTAAATCACAGCGCTGAGCGCAATGGGTCGTGACGTGAGTAGGCAGCCACGAGGCTGTTCGGTCGGTCGGTCGGTCGGTCGGTCGGCCGCGCGAAGTTGGCGCGCGAGTGGGGGCCTTCAGCGGAGCCAGCCCCAGCTGAGGGTACAGACAGGCCAGACTGCAGTGTCCGGCCGACAGCCCCGGGATAACAAGGCCGTCCAGCAGTGTTAGTGACGTCACACTAAGCGGCCCATAGCCGACGCAGCAGTCCACGGACACCTCCGTACAGACGCGCCTGATGCTGTCCGTCATACAGAAAGGAGCGAACTATAATTCTAACCAAAGACCAAATTATATATATTCTTGTAAACAGCATAAAGGTTCATAACGAAATACCGATTACATATACGGGCAGGAATAAGTTTAATCGATTGAGGAACTTTGCCACTATTTTATAATTGTCAGAACACTATTTAGCTTTAAAACTCGCATACAGGTGGTGACAAATGCCAACTGACAGCAGGACTTAACATTTTCAAGCTATTACACTGAAAGTAAATTATCTTAAACACTGTCATACATAGCAAAACCCTCACAACTTTCGTTTACAATAAGGTAACAAGAGTTCGCTTTATCTCATAAAACACATGACTATTGTGAATTTACTCATATGTTCATGGTGACAGCTCTTTTCAAGAATTTTTACAAGTGTATCCCCAGTAATAAAGAATGGAAACAAAAGATAGATATCAAATGTTCTCCTTTTAACATAGACATCACTGAACACAAGATTCTGTCTTGCACTGTGATACTAAGGGACTACTCTTTCCTTTAAGAAAAGCCTGACAATTTGAAGTTCACTCTGCTATTGAAGATACACTTCTCGAAACAATATTAAAAATGTTATGAAAGGTAAGGAAATGAAAAACAACCAAGTGCATTACATGTAAGAATGTGAGCAAAAGGCTGAGGCTCTCATTACCTACCATTTTCAATCTCTCTACAGCTTATTTCCTTTTCCACGTAGAAATCACCAACTGCAAGTCTCATTAGTGCTGTCTGTTACTAACAAAGTGCTTTTCTATTTAGAAAACCTGACAATTTGATGTTCATTCTGGTACTGAAGATAAACACTTTTCAGAGGAGTTCTAGAACCTATTCCTGCTCGTATATATAACCGGTATTTCGTTATGAACCTTTATGCTGCTTACAAGAATATATACAATTTGGTATTTGGTTCGAATTATAGTTCGCTCCATTCTGTATGACGGACAGAAGATCGTTAGCATCAGGCGCGTCTGCACGGAGGTGTCCGTGGACTACTGCGTCGGCTATGGGCCGCTTAGTGTGACGTCACTAACACTGCTGGACGGCCTTATCCCGGGGGTGTCGGTCCGGCCGGCCGGCGCTGCGCCCAGACAGTGACGTTGGACGTCGGGCGCTGACGTCGGGCAGGGCGGGCGCCCGCGTGGTGGCGGGCGGCGGTGGTGGGGGCAGCGGCTGACTGCCCGGCCGGCCACGCAGCTGGCGGCGCGGCGCGTCACCAGTGCGACCGCGGCTGCCGCAGCGCGAGCCACGCCGGACACCATGGGCCGCTACAAGTCCACCGACGGCTACAAGCCCTGCCGCCGGCTACAGGTCAGTCGGCGCTGGCCGCGCAAACCGAGTCTTGTCACGCCCCACGTCGCTCCAAATCGTGAGTCCCCGAGATTTCAACGATCGCGTCTGTACCGACGTATGTGTCCACGTAACACTCCCGCGGAACGTAGTGCTAGGGTTACCGGTCATCCGGAACAATCCCAGACAAGGCCCTAGTTTAAACTACTGTCCGACGTCCGGATAGGCTTCAATAAAGCTTGGCACCGACCTATATTCTGAGCAAAACAATTATTATTATTATTATTATTATTATTATTAGACCTGTATTCTGAGCAAAACAATTATTATTATTATTATCATCTATTATTATTATTTTCGATTATTCCCATTTAAGAGAGCGTTTGAACTTGAATTACTTTATGATGATTGTTTGTGTTTCTTCAGAATCCAAATTTTCTTCATGTGTTCACTGTATTGTTTCTTTCACTCCGCTGTCCATTTGCATCCTGGTTTCTTCTGTGTTGTGTCAAATTCATGTTTTTTTTATGGTGTTCCTGAATTCAGTTCTATTTTCTGCATCGTTTACTGTTGTGTGTGCTCGTCTGAGATCCTCTTCAACTTCTTTTATCCATTTTGTTTTTCCCCTGCCGGAGTTGATGACTTTAAGAATTCGCTTTCGAATTCTGTTTTCATTCATCCTGTGGATATGTCCGTAGAACTGCATTCTTCTTTTCCTTATTGTATCCGTAATCTTGTCTGTGTATTTATATAATTCTGATGTCGGTTTCTTCTTCCAGATTCCTTGCTCTTGTATCGGGCCAAAAATTTTCCTGAGAATTTTCCTTTGTTTCTCTATTTCTTTGATTTTAGTTTGCCCACCTATTTGTGTTTCAGACGCATACAGTGCCTCCCGAAGTAAGACAGTGTTGTAGTGCCTCAATTTTGCGTTAATGGATATGGACTTTTTGTTATAATAATTCCACGTGAGTTTATATGCTTTCTGTAGTTTTTTTATTCTTTCCCCATTGGCCTTTAGGTTGATCCCTGATGGCTGGATGATTTCTCCCAGGTACTTAAGATGTGGTACTTGTAAGATTTTCCCATGGGTTGTCACAATAGGCAATTTGTACTGAGTTTTCTCATATGAGATTTGCAGGTCAGTTCTTTGTGCAGTTTCGTGTAACTTCCCTATGGCGTTAGTGGCTTCTCTTCTATTTGTGCGGATTGCAAGGTCATCCGCAAAAGCTAAACACTTCACATTGGATCTATTATCTTTTCTAATGCCAATTTGGATTCCTTTGACTTCTTTTTCCCATGTCCTGATAATTTTTTCAAGAAAGGTATAAAAGAGTAATGGTGAAAGTCCGTCACCCTGTCGCACTCCAGTTTGGATTTCAAATCGTTCCGAGATATCCCCCATAAATTTAACCTTGGAGACTGTGTCAGTTAATGTTTCCCGAATGATTGCTCTTGTCTTTCTGTCAATACTGAATTCTTCCAGCGTCTTCCAGAGCGCTACTCTGTCTATTGAGTCGTAGGCCTTTTTAAAATCTACAAAAGTGACCACTGTGTTTCGGGTGTTTCTCATCTGGAGAATCATTTTCATATTCCAGATCTACTCTATGCATGATCGTCCCTTGCGAAAACTAGCCTGGTATTCTCCTATTTGTGGGTCAGCTTGTTCTTCTAATCCATTCATGAGAACTTTTGATAGGATTTTATGTGACCGGTACGAGTAAAATACCCCTTTAATTATTTCGTCCAGTTTTGTCCCCTTTTTTCGTGGAGTGGATGGATGAGTGCGCATTTCCATTCAGAAGGGATCTGTTCTGTTTCCCAAATGTTTAATATCATTTTGTGAATTTATTATTATTATTTCTTTTTCTCAGACGTTATGTCTGGTCAAAAATGAAAAGTGACGCGGACCTTGATCAAGCGTGACTTCCTTCTAACTGTGCGGTATATGTTATATTGCATTTAGGAACTTTCGGGTGATTGAACATGTATCAATAATTACAGACTTCTGTAGTTGTATATATGTTTGGATGTAGCTGTATTGCATTGATGTACTGGTGGATATTGTGTGGTATGACTCCTATAGTTGATAGTATAATTGGTATAATGTCAACTTTATCCTGATGCCACATGTCCTCGACTTTCTCAGCCAGTTGGATGTATTTTTCAATTTTTTCTCATTATTATTATTATTATTATTATTATTATTATTGTCGTCGTCATCATCAAATATTATCAACATAAATGATATAGTAATGTGGGTAACTGAGAAAGCTGATTTTCGACACGGATTTCTTTTTTCATCCGTTTTGGCCACTAGGGACTACGTGACCGTTGTAATTCCTCCTTATTTATTTATCATCCCAATAATCACATTTATGATGTACGATTTATCAGGATACATTTTAACAACTATATAATAGCATTACAAAAAAAATTTCTATGCTGAATTCATATGAATCTATCTTATGTTTAATACAATATACAACTAATAAGTGTTTTTATAACATAATTTCTTACGTGCTTCACAGACTTATTCCTTGATGTTGTGATTTCATTTGTCATATTTATATCATAGACTCCTATACTGTCGAGCATAGCTATTCATTTATACTGTAGTGACATTTGTTAAGCATGTGGTTCTTAATCTTATGTGCCTCACAGACATATTCATTGATGTAATTACATTTGTCACATTAACTGAAACATGTATTTTTATAGATGTTGCGCAGAGATATTCACTTACGCTGTAAGAACACTTGTCAAGCATGTGGTTCTATATATTCTAATACAGTTGAGCGTATAAATTTACTTACACTGTAGTAACATTTGTCAAGCATCTGATTCTTTATATCAGTTTTAAATTTATCCTCATTTCCGAGCTCTTTGATATGATTCGGTGGTGCATTAAAAAGGTTGATGCCTTGATTACACACAGGTTTCTGACTTCAGGTCCTTGTTACAGTTTGTAAGTGGAGATCTTTACATTTCCGTGTAACGTAATTATGGTAGTCTGTATTGGTTTTCATTTTGTCCTGATTTCTTTTGATCACTAACAGACATTTCAGAATGTATAATGATGGAATTGTTAAAATTTTCAATGCCTTAGAAAGGGGGCTACAATGTGTTTGAAGTGGGCTCTGGGTCATTATCCGAATATCGGGTTTTGTAAAATCTCATTTAGACGACAATTTGTTTTCCCTAGTATACTATCCCATAGGATGCAATGGACTGAAAATAGCCAAAATATACTAATCTGGTACAGTCATTACTACAAATTCTTGAAATTATTCTAAGTACAAAACATGCTGAATTTAGTTTGTGCTAAGCTCACCACATGGTACTTCCAGTTTATCTTCTCATCAATTTGCATACCCAGAAATTTTGCACACTGTACTCTTTCAAGTTGTTTGCCCTCCATGGTGGGATTTAGGTCATCATGTTCACTTATTTTTCCATATAGATTTCCTCTTTTCATTAACTGAATTTTCCGACACTGCCCGGTGGAACATAGTATTAAGCAGGAAACATGTCCTGATCTGCAAAATTATATGTCGTCAAGAACCGGCTTTCTGCTTCCTAGACCACCGTCAAGTGACAACTGAATGTCACCAACGCAAATAAAATGACGGGCGAATTGCACAGATATCGTTAGTACGAAAGGTAAAAAAATAATTACATGTAGAGTGTTTGTATAGGAAACTATAAGAAAGTATTTCTTTCCTATGCAAACATTCCACTTACATTTGTATCTTCTGTACAAACGGGTCATTCGCACGTCATATTTTCTGTTTCAGACATTATCTGACTATGGCCGAAGAAGCCGAAAGCCAGTTCGTTGCGAAATGAAACTAATTTTGAAGAACATCATGAAGTGTTTTCCATTTTGTATTTCTTTCCCTCGTCTCTTTTTCTTTCACATCCACAACACTTCACACGTGTTGACTTAATTTGTGCCTTGCAAACGTTCTAGATTAAACACTTTTCTACTGAAAATATCTCTTTCTACTGCTTCTTCCGCTCTTATTTCTAAATCTCTTTTGGCTTCCCATATCCATTTCGGTTTCTTTTCTCAGAGATAAAGGATGCTTATAATTAAAGTACAGCTACCAGCAGAGGCCCATTTTCGCATGTAATCACGTACGGCACCGAAGCTTGATAGTTATTCTAATACGAAACCGATTTGCGCCAGAAAAAAAATTAGTACAAATTTTGGCCATCAGGCGCAAAGATGCTGCGGCGAACACAAAAGACCTACAGAAATATTTTCATATATAATGGATTAGCAACGGGACATAAGCAGGAAAGATGGAACAAGTGAGAAAGGCGTAATGTTGATTTTATTACTAACCTCCGGTTACACAATTTGTTTAATACTAGCACCGGAGAAGTCTGCGAGATGCTGCATCCGTAAAACGTGACCAACGGTTTCTCGCAGCTGTTCCGGTGGAATCTGAGCAACTCTTCCTGTATCCCAGCCTTCAGATCGGGTAGAGATCAGAACGTGTTTCTGGTAAACGCGTTCTTTTAGATATCCCCCAGAGCCCAATGTCACGTGGCTTCAGATCAGGTGGTCTTGCAAGCCATGCATCTAGAAAACCTCTGGAGACAGCACGTTCGCGGAGGGTTGCATTAAACTGATCTTCCACTGCGCGAACGACATGACGTGTTGCGCCATCTTGCGTGTAAACAGTGGTTTCCTCCAAAGCCATATGCTGTGAAAGGCCTCAACGTACAGACGACGTGGTAAACTTGACAGGTCCCCTACGTGTATTCTTCTGTGAGGACCGAGAACAAAAGTGTTCGTATGGAGAGTGCAACGGCTCTTGGTGCACAACACGCTGTTCACTGTAAGACCGTTTGTGTCAATTTTTGGCGACGTAAGGAGTTTCTTCCGCCCTCCTTACATCTAGGTCCTGTCAACCTTCCGTTTTCAGACGTCGCTAAATTCTTGGGTCTTATGTTTGACAGAAAACTATGCTGGTCCTCCCACGTTTCCTATCTTTCGGCTCGCTGTCTGCGATCCCTCAACACCCTCCGTGTCCTGAATGGTACCTCCTGGGGAGCGGACAGAGTGGTCCTTCTCCGCCTCTATCGCGCCTTAGTGCGCTCGAAATTGGATTATGGAAGCATAGTCTACTCCTCTGCTCGGCCGTCTATCCTTCGGCGTCTCGATTCTATCCACCACCGTGGATTACGTTTAGTGTCTGGAGCTTTTTACACTAGCCCTGTGGAAAGCCTTTATGCTGAGACTGCTGAACCTCCGCTGTCCAATCGGCGAGCAGTCCTCCTGAGTCGTTATGCTAGCCATCTGTCTTCCATGCCTGCTAATCCAGCCCACGACCTTTTTTTCGACGCCTCCTTTGATGTAGGGTATGCAGGCCGCTCCTCCTCCCTCCTACCCCCGGGAGTCCGCTTCCGTCAACTGCTCCATTCTCTTTCCTTCCGCTTTCCTAAAACCTTCTTGACAACTTGGGGTACAGCACCGCCTTGGCTCCGTCCCCGGATCTGCCTGCTCCGTGACCTTTGTCAATTTCCCAAGGATGGTACCCCTACACTTGTTTATCGTCGGGCATTTGCTGCTCTATGTGCACAAATGACGGACGCCACATTTATTTACACCGACGGCTCGAAAACATCGTTAGGTGTAGGGAGTGCCTATATTGTTGGCGACACCCCAAATCGCTTTCGGCTTCCCGACCAATGTTCGGTTTATACTGCGGAGCTTTACGCTGTTCTCCAGGCTGTCCACTACATCCGCCGCCATCAGCGGATACAGTACGTTATCTGCTCAGATTCTCTCAGCTCTCTCCTCAGTCTCCAAGCTCTTTACCCTGTGCACCCTCTGGTCCACCGGATTCAGGACTGTCTGCGCTTGCTCCACCTGGGGGGTGTCTCGGTGGCGTTCCTCTGGCTCCCGGGACACGCTGGTATCTGTGGGAATGAGGCGGCCGATATAGCGGCCAAGGCTGCAGTCTCTCTTCCTCGGCCAGCTATTCAGTCGCTTCCCTTCACCGATATACGGAGCGGTTTATGTCGCCAAGTTGCTCATTTATGGCATGCGCATTGGTCGGCACTTCCCCGTAATAAATTGCGGGAAGTGAAAGCCCTTCCTTGCGCTTGGACCTCTTCCTCCCGAACGCGTCGTCGGGAGGAGGTAATTTTAGCTAGACTCCGGATAGGGCACTGTCGTTTTAGCCATCGACATCTTTTAAGCGGCGATCCTCCCCCACTCTGTCCCCACTGCTCTCAGCTGTGGACGGTAAGACACCTTTTAATTGAATGCCCCTATTTTAATCCGTTACGCTCCCGTCTACAGCTATCGCCTGATTTATCGTCGATTTTAGCAGATGACACGCGCTCAGCCGACCGCGTTCTCCAGTTTATTAGTGACAGTGAAATGACGTCAGTCATTTGAAGCTTTTTTTGGGGACAACCACCCCCTTTCTGTAGCAGATTTTTAAGCATTCTTCTATTTTTAGTTTCTCCGATTTTCTGACTTTGTTCCCATTGCTGCTGGTTTTCAATTTCGGTTTTTTACTGTCTTAAGTCACGGGCTGGGTGCTAATGACCATAGAAGTTTTGCGCCCTAAAACCACAAACAAAAAAAAAAAAAAAAAAACACGCTGTTCAACAGCACCCCAAAGTCGGCAGTTATGTGCATTCACTGTGCCCTGTAGTGTACCATGTGCCTCGTCACTCCGTAGCACATTGACCGTCCACATGTCAACTTCAGTCAGGACCAGAAACAAATTCTGCAAACAAAATATAAAGTAGGAAACATCTCCTGATTTGCAAAGTTCTTTCGTCACGATCCGGTATTCGGCTTCTTCGGCCATCTTCAGTTGACTATAGAATGTCGCAAACACAGATAAAACGAAGAGCGAATTACCTATATTACTAGTACAGAAGATACAAAAATAACTTGTCGAGTGTTTATATAGCAAAATACAAGAGAGCATTACTTTCCTGTGTATCTTCTGTGCAAATAACATGTGTAATTTGCGTGTCATTTTGCGTGTTTGCGACATTCAGATGTCCCCTAACGCTGGCTAAAGAAGCCAAAATTCCGTTCGTGACGAAATAAATGATTTTGCAGAACAACAGCAAGTGTTTCGTATTTGATGTTTTCCTTTTCTTCAATATTTCGTAATTTCGTCGTGTCTTTTCCTTCTTCCACCAGACCGCTTCAGATAGTTTGGCTTCTTGCTTGTGCCTTTAAAACTTTCTAAATTTAATACTTTCCTTCTGAAAATTTTTCTTTGTACTGCTTCTGCCGCTTTCATGTCGCGTATTTCGAAATCTAAAAAAAGCTTACCAGATTCAGTTAAATTTATTCCCAAGGTTCCTTGGAGATGCGTTTGAATGAATGTGTTACACCGACCTAAATGTTCAGAAATAAGCCTTTTGCTTATTGCGTTGAAGCATAAGTTCGCAGTATTTTTCGATAACTTTAATAAACACCACAGATACACACAGCAGAGGCTCTATCATCAATATTGAATTCTCCTTCCCAATTAACAACTGTCTCCCAATGCTGAGGTAACTTTTCTTGTGTGTCTGTGGAAATAGTGGTTTTGAACAGAAACTCCTTGAGCCACGTTTGGAACGCATTTCCATAAGGGAAGGAAGTTCCTTCAACGCTGTTCGATAGAGCGGTAAAGCCAGTGTGCGATTTGCAGGGGGGGATGGGGGGATCCCCCCCCCCCCCCTCTGCATCAGACCATCCCCTCCTCTGGCTTTAGTTTATGCGTCTCAACCTGGGATGTTTATTTTCCACGCATTGCAGTAAAACTTTACATATAATTTAAATTTGTGGAGCCGAACACTGAAAGTTTTTAATACAGTCTTACTATTAATACTATTAATGTTTGCTTATTAATTTTGAAAAAGTGTTATGTAGTAGTTAAGCATTTCAAAACATTTACAACTAAATCATTCTCATGTTGCCATTGTTGCTTTCGCCTAAGGTGCGTCATCCGTTTACTTGCGGGCTTGCGAGGGGAGTAGTGTGGCAGCCATACCGCAGCAGTCGCACCGCAGAGTTGGGCAAGCTGGGGGCTGAAATTCCCACCCCGGGCCCTGACACAGGGTGGTGACCGGCCCGGTACCTGTGCGAACATTTATCGTTAGGCCACCTTTTGGCAACGGTATGGCGCGGACTAACGCGCCTGGGAGAAAGCACACATTACTAAATAACGCACCATCATCTGCTTCTAGTTCCTGGGATACTATTTCGTGGACCTTCTTTACTCTTCTCTTCCACCATGGTTTTCTTTTCCTCTGGTTTTCATTTCCGTTGTTAGCTGCATGTGCAAGTACCAAGTAGGCCGCCGCTGCAATACTTTATCATCCTTTATACTGCAAGACTGACACTCATGTGGCACAAATTCTGTTGCTTCGGTATAAATTAACCTGCCACATGCAACATACGCCGCAAGATGTTGCTTTTTGTAGCATGCTAAAAGACGACGCACGCCACATTTCTGTAGCATGCCACCAATGTTGCAAGACGTCGCCCCAGCATAAACCAGGCTTTAGAGCCATGTCTGTATTGTATGGTGGATGTGATGTGTTGCGTACGAAACTAAAACCTGCAATCAGATCCAAACGTCGTGGAAAACTGTGAAGAGGTGTCATCCTCGCCCACATTCTGCCAAACGGACGCAATAAAGGAGTTGCGATTCGAGGTGCTGGAACATACACCATACAGTACAGACCTGGCCCCAAGTGATTTTCACGTGTTTGGACCCTTAACGGAAGCACTACAGGGAAGATTTGAAAGTGATGAAGGCGTCATTGCTGCGGTGCGAAATTGGTTACAGATGCAACCGAAAAACGTATTTTCTGATGAAATAAAAAAACTCTTAAAACATTGGGAAAACTGCATTGAAGTCCAGGGAGGTTACGTAGAAAAATAACGCTTGTTTCAGTTTTTTATCATCAGAATAAGTACTGCTTTTCACAAATGTGCCTTTACTTTTGAATTCCCGTCGTATACCTGTATGTAGATGATTTTGTAACTAAGCTTTACCTATAATGTACTTTTAAAGATATAACAAGAGATGGCTTTTCTGATAGTGTATACACGTGAATAGTGAGTTTCGGCATTAATATCTATTTGTAAATAACTGTTTAAGCATGGGTAACGCCACGGTTCAAGCTAGTAACATATGTTATTATACTAAGCCCCTAAGACATCCCCCCCACTGGTAAAAGAACAAATCGCACACTGCGGTAAACGTGAAAATCTGAGGGAGCAAGATCGGGTGAATAACGTGGGTGCGGAATGGCAGCCAACTCCTGTACAGTGGTTGTCAGTCTAGCAGCGGGCGGGAGGGCGGGCGCTACCGTGCTTCATCCCACGCAGTCTTCCTGGAGTTGTTCTTGGACTGCGCCTACAAGACATCTCATTTGTTGACAGTAAATGTCAGCTGTGATGGTTGCACCTCGGAGCAACAATCTGTGGTACTGTCAATGTTCCACTAGATGCATAACATTATCTTTAGTGGATGTGCGTGAGTCTTTCTACGATGAGTTGCATTTTTTGCTCTCAACAATCTTTCTTTTCCTTATATTAGCATAAAGACACCATTTACCGTCACCATCAACGATACAAGATAGGGATGGTCGGTGTTGTTTACGAGCCAACTGATGACGGGCAAGCAGAGGTGCACCTATGACGACCCGCCGATTTTTTGTGATTTGGCTTAGAGCATGCGGACTCGTACACCCGATTTTTGAACCTTCCCCACTCCATGCAAATGTCGCACATTGGTGGAATGGTCACAGTTGACCACATCTGCCACGTCTCGACTATACTGACGTGGATCACTGTGGACTAACGCATTTAAATAATCTTCATAAAACCCGGAAGTTGTTCCTGAAAGTGGTCACGGCCATAACGATCCTCCTCAAAAAAGACAGAACCATTTTCTTGCCGTACTCTGTCCAGTGGCGTTATGGACACACAGGGTGCATATGTTTCTGGTTTCCTCCACTGCCCCTCTACTGAACTCAATGTGTTGGAAATGTCTAGATTTGTCCATATGGTGGAGTCCACAGCTCCACTACTTCCCAATGACAATATGTAAACTCGTATAACAACGGTGAACTACAAATAAAAAATGACAATTGATAATTAAACCCTTAGCAGCCGGAATACCAACATGACAAACAAAAACGCTACGAAATTACGCACCATCCTAATATTTGTTTTTATATGTTTTCGTATATCTCATCACTGTCTCTTAATTTCTAGGCTTCTGTGCTTTTTATTGCGCTCAGTATTTATAGATTATCTAAAGAATGATTCAGTACAGCTCTCTTTCACATGGAGACGACATTCTGGTTTCATTACCATATTTCAACGTACTATTTTTGCAGGCCTCGATACGTACGTTTATTGTAAATTTTTTTCTTTCACGTTTCTTTATACATTGACGACCTTATTCGATAATGGTAAAGAAAACCTCTAAGTTTTGACGATAGCTTTCGCTTGACGAGCTTGCTAACCGACGATCAAGTAATAGTTTCAACTTCTGAACATATATTACAGCGAGCCCTGTTTGAACAGAATAAAGTAATGGAACAGCGCAATTCTGAAATTTCGTTGCGTGCAATAAAATCAGTGGCATTTTGTTGTCCGCCTCATGTTCTCTGCAAGTTGCTTATTAACAACTCATGAAAGATGTCAGCAAATCTACTCACTTTGGGTTAACATGGTTTCTTTTTGAAGACCATGATATTGGAAAAAACTGAGTTTAACAGAATGTGTGGCACAATAAGTGGAACGCAAAGATATAAAATAGGAATCAAATAACGCTGAAATTCCCCCGCTAGTCCAGCACTAAGTGCTCATACCCATCCACTTCCACTTGTTCATTCCCAGCAAGTTATTCAACCCAACTCATTGACCTTCTCTTTGTGTGTCACAGCCACTTTCCTTCGTTCTGTGCCATTACTGCTGTCTCCTCTCTCCTCTCTTCCTACTACTGTCTCATTTCTTCCTTCCTACTGCTGCTGTCTCCTCTCACTCTGTCTTCCACGTTGTCCCACTGTTGCTCGCATGGGGGGGGGGGGGGAGGGGAGGGTACGAGGCTCAAAAATCCGTCCCACCACACACATTTAGGTTCTTTCTGTGGTTTCCCTAAACAGATTAAATAGTGGGATGGTTTCCTTCAAAAAACCCGTCCGATTTCCTTCCCCCAGTTAATCTTTCTCCTTCGTCTCTGATGACGTCCTTGTCAGCGGAATCTTAAAACCTAATATTCCTTTTCTTTAAAAAACATGTTTGAAAGTTGGCCTAAAAGCCAACTGCAATAAGACTGAGATGGAAATTAACAATGAAGTTGGACAGTTGGTTAGTCAGTACTTAGGGCAGCTGAAGAACTTGCTTGCTTGGACAGGAAAAGATGCAAAAAGAGGAGTAAAAATAGCAGAAAGGCTCTTGGTAGCTGAAGCTAGGATTTTCAGAACAAAACTCCCGGTGTGCCTGAAAAATTAAAACCCACGATCAGTGTGTTGTCAATTTCGACTTATGCCCGTGACACGTGGACGTTTGATGAGAAAAATGTGGGAATTGTTGACTGAGCGATGGAAGGACCCATGGTGCAAATTAAGAGAGACAAGGGAACAAGCAACCACAAACTGGAGTGAAACTCATAATGATCGCTGTAATTAAAGTGATGTTGAGGTGGACGGGAAGTGTAGCCAGAAAGAATTGTAGAGGGACCAAGAAAGTTATTTGCTGGATTCCAATACATGAGACGACAGAGATGACGTAATGCAAAGTGCACACATGACATTGCAAAACATGCAGGTGCAACGTCGATATGAATACATAATAATTTCCTGTGTCAGGCAACAATCTCTGTGGGGGGTAAGAACAACGTAGATAACATAATTCGGGAGATACGTCATAAACAACGAGAAGCGTGAAAAACTGCCTTATCACCCATGACGTTTAAATTTATTAATTCTGTGCTACTAAGTGTATTTGCAATAAATTTCGCAGGCAGTATTCCCATATGCCGCTGAATGTACTTCCAAAATTGTCATTGTATGACACAGACCAGGAGATACCTGTACAACGGATCATGCTTGACGGACACGGTGTGTTGCCTCCACGTAGGCACATTAACACACACACATCGCAGTAGTACAAAACACAAAGTAAATTACAAAATTTTTGTAAAAAGTATTTGGTCGTGGAAAAACATACCTTGTCAAAGATTACAAAAGGATTTGTTTAGATTTGCAATTACACTTCTTGACTATTCGTCAAACATAAAATCTTAAGACATTTGTCCCATTTCGTGATTTATTATTGCGGCTATCCATATGCCAAAATGTTTACTGGACGTTAAAACAGTAAAATAAAACAACAAACATGTATATCTGTACGTAAGCACAATAAAAGACGCATCGCTGTAGTATGGCCACGAGATTGTACCTTTCAACAAATTGTTTCCCTTCCTCTCTGTGTGCAGAATTGTCATGCTACTTTCTAATTCTCCCAGCGTATGGCTTTCATCTTTTAAATGGAAACCTGATAAGCTACTGTTGCTCGCATACCCACGTTCTTTAAACCTCGTTTTGAACTCTCGCCCTTTTTTTCTCACGTAAAAACGTCCACAAGGTCCGCACTTTATATTATCTCGTCTTACAGAACTTATTTTGTACGGATTCCAGACTGCCTCAACACGTTCCCAAATTATTAACCGTTTGGAATCCTACCTGAACATTAAACTTTTTGTACAGGTTTGCAATATTTTGCGAAAATGGTCCAAAAAACGTTGGCGCAATGTGTTTTACTTCTCTACGTTCCATTTTGTCTGCGGCTACCTTAGCAAAAACTTTTTCAATTGGCCTCCTAATATCAACTTTATCGTACCCATTTGAGACCTATCTGTACAATTGTCCCGATTTACGAGGTCGGTCTCTCAAATGCATGCGATGAAATTAATATTAGTTTGATTTTGCGCTTTCTTGTTAACATTTGGTGTTTAAAAAAGGTGTAACTAATGATTTGTTATATTGTTTAGACCAGGAAATCTTATGATTGGCAGAGCACGAAACGTGCCATTTGGAATAAATGCAGCAAAAAACAACTAGTACCTGTTTGCGACTTCTCAGCTTTTCTAAAATCCAGTCAATTACATCGAGAAGTATTCTATGGAATTCATCGATAAGTGTTGCTTCTGTTTTTGGTGGTCAGACAGACACCAACGTACCAGAAGACGAAATGGAGAAAAGTCACAGGAAGCAACGATTCTCGAGCCGCATAACGCTGACTTGTGGACCACCCGCTGTCTGAAAGGACAGCAGAAGCGATCCACAAAACTGCCGTACAGTATCTTTCATACCCATCTGTTGTTTAATCTTAGAACGTATTCTGAGATCAGACATAATGAGGTATATCGGACAGAACGATGTCCTTCTTGCCAAACAGCATGGATTTCGAAAACACAGATCATGTTAAACCCAACTCGCACTATTCTCACACGGCAGCGTGAAAGTCGTCGATCAACGCAGTCAGGTAGATGCTGTCTTTCTCAATTTCCGTTAACCATTTGACTCTGTACCACATCTACGCTTATCAAAAGTACATTGGTATGGGGGTATCAGGCGACATTTCTGAATGAATTGGCTTCTTGGTTGGAGGGGGACACAGCATGTTATTTTGGATGGAGAGTAATAGAGAGATGCAACAGTAATTTCGGGCGTACCTTGCTGTTCATGTTACATATTGATGATCTATGACAATATTAATAGTAACCTCAGACTTTTCGCAGATGATGCAGATATCTGCATCGAAGTACAGTTTGATCAAGCTGCACAAATATTTAGTCAGACCTTGATAAGATTTCAAAGCGTTGCAAAGGCTGGCAGCTTGCTTTAAATGTTTAGAAATGTAAAATTGTATACTGCACAAAGCGAAAAAATGGTATCCTGTGAATATAATATCGGTGAGTCACAGCTGGAATCGGTAAACTGATACAAAAACCTGGACGTAGCACTCGGTAAGGACATAAATGAAACGATCAGATAGATAAAGCAGGTGGCAGACTTCGCTTTATGGGTAGAATACTGCGCAAATGCAGTCTGTGTACAAAGGAGATTACTTGCAAAATACTCACGCGATCTGTCCTAGAATATTGCTCAAGTGGAGGGACGCGTCCCAAACAGGACTTCCTGGCGATATTGCACGTATATAAAGAAGAGCAGCAGGAATGCGCACATGCTTCTTTGACCCGCGGAGAATGCCATGAAGGTGTTGAAAGAATTGAACTGCCAGACTTGAAGACAGAAAATGTAGCGAGAAAGTCTGCTGACAGTGTCAAGGACCAAGTTTAAATGACGACTGTAAGTGTGTCTTACAAACCTCTACATAGCGCTCCCGTACGGACAGTGAGAAAAAGGTTAGATTAATTACAGCACGCACAGTAATTTAAAGTCATTCTTCCCGCGCTCCGTACGTGAATGGATCGGGATAAAACCTAATAACTGGCACAGTGGAACATACCCTGTCCCACGCATTTCAGTAGTTCGCAGAGTACAGACGTACAGGTAGAAACATGGTGAGGGAGCTGTTGGATATAGAGGACTTATTTGATAATTGTTGGAGTTGAATGCTCGCCAGTATGTGGCAGGAATATTAAATGCTGTTGTCATACATACCATTAATGGCCAACGAATCAAATGACTTATTCCAGGAAGATAACGCAGGACTCGTACCCAGTAGCTCACTCCACAAGTGCCTGTATGAAAGTGCAGATCACTGGCTGCCTTATCCAGTACCCGGATTTGTAGTCCATGGCATAGAGCATGTCTAGGATGTGATAAAAAGATGTCTACTTGAGTATGATCCTGCATCCAGCAATCTTCAGGGACTAATACAGTGTGTGTTTCAGATATGGCAAGAAATTCCTTAGGTGACAATAGGAGGTTGTTTGCTTCTACGTCACAATGAATGCAATAGTCTCTGTACCCGTTCAGGTCACTCTTCAAAAAGATGTTTGTGACGGACAACAGCTTCGAATGGAATTAATCATAATGTGGCGAACATCCCCACGAAGTTTTATAAATATCGGACTGTTGTTTCATGGTATGAAATTTTCCACTTCCGTTAGTATACTTGTATTTTTGCAGCTGCCGCACTGTGGATGTCATATTGTAGGTTGGTTAGTAAAACATTGATAGCGTGTGTAGATGAAACCGGATGACCTACGCAGAGGAATCTGTCAATACCCACGGCTTCCAGAAGCGCGCCAGGTACCTTACGGTCTTGCATCTTCCCCTTCCTCCTCCGGGGCCCAGTGAAAGCCACTTTCCCCTCGTTGTTAAGCTCCAAGAAAGCTACACGTTCGACGCAGTTTTATCTGCTAAATTTCGCCTTGAACTTCATACGGAAATTACTAATTTCCAATGACTTTCGTGATGACAAATTCTCTCCTTAATGTACATTAACGTAATGATTAGTCTGCTTTAATGTTACTGTTGTGGTCTTCAGCCGAGGGACTGGTTTGATGCAGCTTTTCATACAAGTCTATCATGTTCAAACCTCTTCGTATCTGAATGCCTACTGCGATCTACACTCGTTTGAACACCTGCCTACTCTACTCTTGCCTAGGTCTTCTTCTACAATCTCTCCCCCCCCCCCCCCCCCCCCCACACACACACACACACTCACAGGGAGACCCGCAGGGAGACCCGCAGGGAGACCCGCGCACTCTCATCCGTTAACAATTGACTATTCCTCCAAGCATGAGAATGTGTCCTATCAACCGATTCCTTCTTCTGTTCAAGTTGCGCCGTAAATTTGTTTTCTCTTCACTTTATTACCTCCTCACCAGTTATTCGATCTACTCATCTAATCGCCACCATTCATTCTTCTGTAGCACCACATTTCAAAAGCTTCTACCGATTATCAGACAAGTGATTATACCGAAGAGTTCATCGTAAACACAAAACATTTACTTCCTAACATCTTCAGACGTAAAAGTAACTTCGAGCGTACCCCAAGGGAGTGTTACAGGACCATTACTTTTCACAATATACGGGGTGTTTGTTTCAACTTGAGACATCTAAACATTTCGAAAACGACTCATCGAACGAAAAATTCAACATTTGTCTGTGCTACAACAGGCCACCTAACCATCGCTCCTGCGTGCGTCTTTTCAAATCGGAACCTCCCCCCTTGGCCCCCCCCCCCCCGATTTTTGTTGCAATTTCCGGTTCTACGCCAAAAAATATGTACGGTTTACGCAGACTGTTGATTTTCCGCCGTGGTAGATGGCGTTGTAATAGACAAATATCAAGAGTGCCTGTTTTTGCAGTTAACAACCGACTCATTTGATTCTACGTTTCATTTACGATGTAAATGAAAAACCTTTATGTTCTGACGGTTGACATCTCTATTAGAAATGTATTTTAGTGTTGAAAATTGGATAGTACACTACCATGCGGGTAACCCGTTTCAATGCGTGGTTAGAAACTACGTTTAGCGTGATCGGGGAACGAAGACCTGGATGTTACAGCTGTGTTCCCTTAGGGACGTCTGATATCGGCGAGACCCCTTGTCCTCGCCATTGGGGTGCCTCATTTCGCTGAGTATCCGTGACACGTGTGCCTGTTACTGCCACTTCATGGACATTTTATCTTGTTGCAGTGGCTGTGGTTCCTGTATTCAGCCGGTAGCTGCATAGTAGCCGGCGCGAGAGTTTATGGCGGTTGGATTGAAACACACACCGAAATCAGGCACTCTCGTGGCGGGGTTAGAGAGCGGCCAACGAAATCAAGCATTCCGATAGTTTTACGACTCACGACAACCAACTCCGTAGTCAGTAGAAAACTTCGTTAATTTTATTTGTACTTTACAGACGCATTTGCAACACTCAAGTAACTTTTAAACATCAGTATCAACAGTTAGAACACAAGTTTATTTTTACGCCGTAAATGAAACGTAGAATAAAATGCGTCGGATCTTAATTGCAAAAACATCCACACTTGATATTTATCGAATACAGCACCATGCACCGCGAATGGGAAACAATGGGTTTAATAAACCGTACTTATTTTTAGGATACAATACGAATACGCAATAAAAGAGGATTCCCCATTGAAAACGCGAATTTCATCCCTCCGACGCCGGAGGGGTGGTGTTAGGTGGGCAGTTGCCGCACACGGTTGTCCTCTGTACTAATATTAACTTTTCACCTAGAACATTTTTTTCGTACGGTGAGTAGTTACCAAGGTATTCAACCGAGAGACGGTCAAACCCACGTCTGGCCATCCTGATTTACGTTTTCCGTGATTTCCTAAACCGCTTCTGGCAGATGATGGGATGGTTCCCTTGGAAGGACACGGCCGACTTCTTTCCCCATCCTTCCCTAAACCGATGGGACCGAACACATCACTGTTTGGTCCCCCCCCCCCCCCCCATTTCCCCCCAAACCATTCATCCGACCAAGGTATTTAGTGGTCCCAAGTTACAACAAACACCACGTATATAATAAGCTAGTGGATAACGTCGGACGATGCTGTTCTGTACAGAGAAATCGCAACGCTAGAAAATCGTAACGAAATACAGAAAGACCTGCAGTGTATCACAGCTTGGTACAGGGATTGGCCGTTGACCTTCAAAACAAACAAATGTAACGTATTGCACGTAAATAGTCAGAAAGAGTGACTGAAGAACAATGACTGGAAGCAGTCATATCCACTTAGTGTGTGTCAGACTGAGATCTACTGGAAGAATGCTCAGGAAATGTAGTCCACCCTCCAAGGTGACTCTTAGGAAACCCTCGTTCGACCAAGCAGTGTGGGACCCGTATCAGATTCGGTGAACAGAAGAGAGAAGATCCAAAGAAGATCGTATTTCGTTAGAGCTTGACTTGCTAAGCGCGGCAACGTCACAGAGATGCTCAACCAACTCCTGCAGCAGACGCTGCAAGAGAGGCATTCAGCATCTGAATCTACATCTACATGGATAGTCTGCAAATCACATTTTAAGTGCCTGGCGGAGGGTTCATCGGACCACCTTCACAATTATCTATTACTCCAATCCCGTGCAGCGCGCGGAAAAAACTAATACCTATATCTTTCTGTGCGATCTCTGATCTCCCTTATTTTGTTATTATGGTCGTTTCTTCCTATGTAGGTCATCGTCAAAAAATTATTTTCGTATTCGGAGGAGAAAATTGGTGATTGAAATTTCGTGAGAAGATTGCGCCGCAACGAAAAACGCCTTTGTTTCATTGATGTCCACCCCAAATCCTGTATCATTTTAGTGACACACTCTCCCCTATTTCGCGATAAGACAAAACATGTTGCCCTTCTTTGAACTTCCCGATAGACTCAGTCAGTCGTACCTGGTAAGGATCCCACACCGCGCAGCAGTATTCTAAAAGAGGACGGACAAGCGTAGTGTAGGCAGTCTCATTGGTAGGTCTGTTACATTTTTTAAGTGCCCCGCCAGTAAAATGCAAACTTTGGTTAGGCTTCCCCACAACATTTTTTGTGTTTCTTCCAATTTAAGTTGTTCGTAATTGTAATTCTTGGGTACTTAGATGAATTTACGGCCTTTAGATTTGTCTGATTTATGGTGTAACCGAATTTTAACGGATTCCTTTTAGCGCTCATGTGGGTGACCTCACACTTCCCGTTATTTAGGGTCAATTGCCAATTTTTGTACCATACAGACATCTTTTCTAAATCGTTTTGCAGTTAGTTTTGATCTTCAGATGACTACTAGTCGATTAACGACACCATCTTCTGCAAACAACCGAAGACGGGTTTACACGTGGTCTCCTAAATCGTTTATATAGATAAGGAACAGCAAAGGGCCTATGACAGTACCTTGGGGAACGTCCGAAATCACTTCCGTTTTACTCGATGACTTTCCGTCAGTTACTACGAACTGTCATATCTGTGACAGGAGATCACGAATCCAGTCACGTAACTCAGACCATCTCAAATATTAGTGTGACCGTTGCAACTTTTCAATCTTTGGGTACGGATCTTCCGTCGAGCGAACGGTTGTATACAGTTAAGTATGGAACTATTGTTTCAGCATACTCCGAAAGGAACCTAAGTGGTGTACAGTCTGGACCAGAAGACTTACTTTTGTTACGTGATTTAAGTTGCTTCACTACTCCGAGGTTATCTACTTTTACGTTACTCGTGTTGGCAGCTGTTCTTGATTGTAATTCTGGAATATTTACCTCATCTTTTGTGAAGGCATTTCGGAAGGCTGTGTTTAGTAACTCTGCTTTGGCAGCACTGTCGTCGATAGTTGGTCTGTTGTTATAGCACAACGAAGGGATTGTGTGTTGCCGCTAGTATACCTCATATACGACCAGAATCTCGGATTTTATGCAAGGTTTCGAGACAAAGTTTTGTTGTGGAAACTATTATAAGCTTCTCGCATTGAAGTTCGCGCTAAATTTCGAGCTTCTGTAAGACATCACCAATCATGGAGATTTTGTGTCCGTTTAAATTTGGCGTGTTTATTCGTTGTTTCTGCAACAGTATTGTAACCAGTTTTGGTACCAAGAAGGACCAGCTCCGTCGTTCGTTTATTTTTTTTTAGTATAAATCTCAATGACTGCCGATACTATTTCGTTGAATTCACGCCATATCTGGTCTGCACTTACATTGTTAATTTAGAAAGAGTGGAGTTTGTCTCTCAGGAAGGCGTCAAGTGAATTTTTATCTGCTTTTTGAACAGGTATGTTTTTCGTTTGGATATTCTAACCCCCAAATTCTCCAAAAACAACCTCGCTTAGACAACCCTGTGTTCGCTGATGCCTGTATCCGTTTTGATGCTTGTCATTAGCCCACGATTATTTGTTGCTAAGAGGTCAAGTGTGTTTTCACAACCGTTTACTATTCGTGTGGGCTCATCAACTAGCTGTTTTAAAATTTTCAGAGACTGCATTTAGCTCAATTTCGGATGATGTTTTATGCATAATACCTCCGGATTTAAACATGTTTTCGTCAACACACAGAGGGTAAATTAGTCACAACCAACTATAGTTGCATGAGTCGGTTATGTGTTTGAAATTAAACTCGACTTTTCTTTGAACCTCCCAGCAATCGTATCATCTGAATTGGGAGGTCGGTAAAAGGATCGAATTATTTTATTCCGCTTGCCAAGAACGACCTTCGCCCATAGTAAATGACAAACTATGTAGGTACTTCAATTTCGCGACAAGATAAACTACTTCTAACAATAACGAACACGCCACCGCCAACTGTGTTTAGTGTATCGTTTCGGAACACCGTTAGGTTCTTCGCAAAAATTTCGGCTAAACTTGTCTCCTGCTTTAGCCAGCATCAAGGTCTGGTTCACTTTTAAAATTCAAAGAGGTTAAGATACAAGAGCAGTCAACAACCACAATCGTTGCTCCTACGTATATCTAGCGAAGCGACCATGAAGACGAGGCTAGAGAGATTCGGACTGACACGGAGGCCCATAAGTAATCTGTCTTCCAGCAGAAGCTTCACGACTGGAGCAGGAAAGGGCGGAAGTGAGAGCGGTAAACAAAGTATCCTCCGCCCCCACACGATAAGGTGGCGTGAGCGTAGATGTAAACGAAGATGTAGACGTAGATGTAGATGGTTATGGGTTCGTGATGAATTTGGACGGAAGCGGATTTTCAACCTTTGCAAGTGTTGTTTTCGGTAGCGTGGAATTCGGTTCGTACATACCGTAACGGTACTACAGTGCTCTGTTGGTACCCCTTTAGGGAATACTTTTAGAGTTGAGCTGGAACGTGGCTGTCCTCGGTAATGTTGGAGGCTGCTTCCACGTCACAGCATGCGTCACAAGTGTGCCAGAATTGGAGTCGGCGTGGGTGTTACCGTCAGATGGAGCTCATGTGTACAGTTATTTGCGTTTGAAACGTGTGTATTATTTACGTCAATGTCTTTAATTGGTAGCGGACTGCAATGAGGACGGCTGGCTAAGGAAGTCCTTGAAGATACAGCCAACCATTTTGTCTGCCTTGCTACGATTTATTTACTACAAGAGTGGTCAAGTTTTTTACGTACCGCTCGCTTTTGTATCTCTGTTAGAATTTTCTAACCACCAACAGTTGCGCAGTAATGGTGACTTATAAAGTGAAATAACTATACTTATAAAAGCAGAGTTACAGCAAATTAAAGCATAGAACAACCAAGGAAACTGGTTCCTATCGGAGAGCAAAAAATGCGAATCTGTTCCTGTTTATTTAAAAGACTGACTGAAAAGTGGGGTACGAATGCCTCATTTTACCTCAATCAGTACCTTCAAAAATTTTGGCACGCGAACACTTCGCACTTTCGTAACATGCAACTCACGTCAACCTCTCAAATGTCGCTCATACCCACCCCCTCTGGTGCCCTTTCTCACTCATTCATCCCAACTCGTTACCTCTTAGTGTGTCCCTAAACAGTGGCTGTCGCCTGTCTGAACCACAGTTTCTTTCGTTCTGTCCTACTACTGTCTCCTGTTTCTCCTGTTACTGTCCGCTCTCTTACTGCTTCTGCGTCATTCAATCCTTCCCACTGGTTCTCTCTCTCTCTCTCTCTCTCTCTCTCTCTCTCTCTCTCTGTGTGTGTGTGTGTGTGTGTGTGTGTGTGTGTGTGTGTGTGTGTGTGTGTGTTCCTCATTCACGTCGTCGTCGTCGTCATCTTACCCGCTTCCAATTTCTCTTTATTCCCCACCCACCAACCCCATGCTCTCTCTCTCCTTAACTCTTCTCCTAGAAATGCTCTGTCATTGTCATGTTCCACTGCCACTGCGTCTCTCTCTTCCTCGCACACTGCCGATGTCCCCTTCGCCCTTCCTATAACACAACCTCTAATACCTTAGAGTACTTATTATTTTTCAGTCTCTTTGTCACAGTCACTTCTCTCTCGGCATAAGGAGGGCAGCGTTCGCATGACAGAATTTTCGGTAAAAATTTTAAAGATTCAGAGGAAGGTAGAGTGAGGCAGCTGGTACCCCAATTTTCAGTCAGTCTTGTAATAAACAGGAGCATATTCGCCTTTTTTGTGTTCTGATAGGATTATTTTTCCTCTGGTTCCCTTCCTTTCCATGCTGCAGCAGGATATATAACTCATATGCAAAGAAATGCATTTGTCACTAAATTTTAGAACGGCTGAGTGGCAATTCGGCCACAGAGTTGCAGTTCTTTTCTTGGGTGACTTGGGGTGTCGATAACAAAATATTCATTCCCTGAAATCCTGCCGAGAATCAACCTCGGGCCCGTTGCATAGCAGTCAGACGCGCTGACTACTCGGGTAAGAAGGCGGACAGTAAAATTAAGATAGTTTACTTACTGGTTAAAAAGTCTTGGTTGCAAATTTCAGGGCCGGCCGCGGTGGTCTAGCGGTTCTGGCGCTGCAGTCCGGAACCGCGGGACTGCTACGGTCGCAGGTTCGAATCCTGCCTCGGGCATGGGTGTGTGTGATGTCCTTAGGTTAGTTAGGTTTAAGTAGTTCTAAGTTCTAGGGGACTTATGACCTAAGATGTTGAGTCCCATAGTGCTCAGAGCCATTTGAACCATTTGCAAATTTCAACCAAGACTGTTTTTAACCAATACTGTTGAGCACCGCTTTGCTGTATGCCACATATGGATTGGAAGAATTTCTATAGTTTACTTATGTGAACTTAAGATAACGTATAACTAATTTTACACTTACAGATTTTACGTGCAAAGAATTTTGCGTCTGCGTCAGTACCCCGGCTTTCCAGATAACTGAGACTTTTTACAGTATATTTCTCCGTGCTGCGTCACTTTATAGAGTACGCTATCGCCTCACACCAAATCTTATTGCGTATTTTACATGTGCAAGTAGGGAAACATTGAACCTTGTATCTCGGAACCGGATAAAGATATCTAGAAAATTTTAAAGGTTGTTAGGGGTCGGAATCTTAGAAATACATCGTAAAAATTTCAACCACTTGTTGAGCATAGGTGTCTTGGAATCCTCGACTGGGTTTTGGTCGGCTGGTGACGACGAAAATATAATAAAAATAAATCCTGTGTAGAGTTTTCCGAGGAATTACCAATGAACTAATGCTTCCTCCATAAGTCCCACAAAGTCCGCCGTAGACCACTTCAAATGCTAAAAGAACCAGTCGATTTGCTCCTTTTGCCTGAGGAAGAGGAGATGTGAAATATTCACTCTTTGACACTGTACTGTGAGATAGTGACACTAAGATGATACCTTTTTGGGTATACAATTTGTTCCTAGCCCAAAGATAATCCACCAACAGAACCCGATGTATGAACACCAGAAAATACGGTTTTTGTACGCAGCGGTTTAGAACACATTAGGTACGTATGATGTCGCATGCACAATAATAACTTTCCGCATACTTTGTAAAAGTCTAAAAAAAGGTTTTAAAAAACCTTTACTGTTTACCGTCCACCATGAAAGTTGGAACGACCACTAATGAACGGTAGGGACCAAGGTTTACTACCGCTGACTTAACAGCAGTAGAACAAAAGACTGTAAATAGTGTACATGACAACAGTTTGGTAAGTCCAAAGTCCTAAAATTTTCACGCTACTATCTTCACTGTTGCAGTGGGTTTCCACCGCCTATATTTACCGAGTGGGGATCGATCATTTTATTTATCGCTTTGTCAAAAAATTAATTTTCTTTAATTTTGTTTCATATACAGGGGCGTTGGTGTATACTTCTTCTGAATGGTACGCTAAGTTTTTATGACAATCCAGGCTTTTCGAAAAACTTTATCACGTTTTAGGAAGACACAAGCACACACTCAACAGACGACCAAGGTATTCAGGGCTTTAGTAAGCAATAAATTAGTTTCGAAATACTGTCCAAATTAAGCTCAGTACGCAAGCACATAAGTCTTAAGAAGCAATCTAATACGTGAAGATTACCAACAGCTAAGATTGTAATCAATGTCAGTCCGTAGACGAATGTGTCGAAGCCAGCGAAGAGAAACAAGTGGGTGATGTGATTCTTTTGTAATACATGTATCATTTCTGACAAATTTTTGTCATTTTGTGTTGTATTCTCTTTGTTGTCCCCGACGGTAATTCAGACTTTTCCCTTTCAACCACACAATGTTGTTTCTACATCTACGTGATTACTCTGCTATTCATAACAGTGCCTGGCAGAGGGATCAATGAACCATCTTTAAGCTGTCTCTACCGCTCCTCTATCGAACGGCGCGTGGGAAAACGAGCACTTAAATTTTTCTGTTAGAGCCCTCATTTATCTTATTTTATCGAGATGATCATTTCTCTGTAGTAATGGTGACTTACAAAGTGAAGTAACTTTACCGTATTAAACTTATAACAGCACAGTTAGAGCAAATTAAAGCATAGAACAACCAAGGAAACATGTTCCCGTCGGAGCACAAAAATGCGAATCCGTTCCTGTTTATTTAAAAGACTGACTGAAAAGTGGGGTCCCAATGCCTCATTCTACCTGAATCAGCACCTTCAAAAATTTTACCAAAAATTTTGCCACGCGAACACATTCGCACTTTTGTAACACGCAACAGAATGTTTCCGCAATCGGAGGAGAAAACTGGTGACTCATATTTCATGAGAAGATTTTTTGATGTCATTCGTCAGTCCCACCTGATGCGGGTCCAACACTGCACAGCAATACTCCAGAATAGGTCCAACAAGCGTAGTGTAAGCAGTCTCTTTAGTAGACCTGTTGCACCTTCTAAGTGTTCTGTTAATGAATCGCAGTCTTTGGTTTGCTCTACCCACAACATTATCTATGTGATCGTTCCAATTTAGGGTATTTGTAATAGTAATTCCTAAGTATTTAGTTGAATTTACAGCCTTCAGATTTGACTTATCGCGTAATCGAAATGTACCGGATTTCTTTTAGTTCTCATGTGAATAACTTCACACTTCTCTTTATTCAGAGTCAATTTCCACTTTTCGCACCATACAGATGTTGTTGTTGTGGTCTTCAGTCCTGAGACTGATTTGATGCAGCTCTCCATGCTACTCTATCCTGTGCAAGCTTCTTCATCTCCCAGTACCTACTGCAACCTACATCCTTCTGAATCTGCATAGTGTATTCATCTCTGGGTCTCCCCCTACGATTTTTACCCTCCACGCTGCCCTCCAATACTAAATTGGTGATCCCTTGATGCCTCAGAACATGTCCTACCAACCGATCCCTTCTTCTGGTCAAGTTGCGCCACAAACTTCTCTTCTCCCCAATCCTATTCAATACTTCCTCATTAGTTATGTGATCTACCCATCTAATTTTCAGCATTCTTCTGTAGCACCACATTTCGAAAGCTTCTATTCTCTTCTTGTCCAAACTATTTACCGTCCATGTTTCACTTCCATACATGGCTACACTCCATACAAATACTTTCAGAAATGACTTCCTGACACTTAAATCTATACTCGATGTTAACAAATTTCTTCTTCAGAAACGCTTTCCTTGCCATTGCCAGTCTACATTTTATATCCTCTCTACTTCGACCATCATCAGTTATTTTGCTCCCCAAATAGCAAAACTCCTTTACTACTTTAAGTGTCTCATTTCCTAATCTAATACCCTCAACATCACCCGACTTAATTCGACTACATTCCATTATTCTCGTTTTGTTTTTGTTGATGTTCATCTTATATCCTCCCTTCAAGACACCATCCATTCCGTTCAAGTGCTCTTCCAAGTCCTTTTCTGTCTCTGACAAATTACAATGTCATAGGCGAACCTTAACGTTTTTATTTCTTCTCCATGGATTTTAATACCTACCCCGAATTTTTCTTTTGTTTCCTTTACTGCTTGCTCAATGTAGAGATTGAATAACATCGGGGAGAGGCTACAACCCTGTCTTACTCCCTTCCCAACCACTGCTTCCCTTTCATGCCCCTCGACTCTTATAACTGCCATCTGGTTTCTGTACAAATTGTAAATAGCCTTTCGCTCCCTGTATTTTACCCCTGCCACCTTTAGAATTTGAAAGAGAATATTCCAGTCAACATTGTCAAAAGCTTTCTCTAAGTCTACAAATGCTAGAAACGTAGGTTTGCCTGTCCTTAATCTTTCTTCTAAGATAAGTCGTAAGGTCAGTATTGCCTCACGTGTTCCAGTATTTCTACGGAATCCAAACTGATCTTCCCCGAGGTCGGCTTCTACTAGTTTTTCCATTCGTCTGTAAAGAATTCGTGTTAGTATTTTGTAGCTGTGGCTTATTAAACTGATTGTTCGGTAATTTTCACATCTGTCAACACCTGCTTTCTTTGGGATTGGAATGATTATATTCTTCTTGAAGTCTGAGGGTATTTCGCCTGTTTCATACATCTTGCTCACCAGATGGTAGAGTTTTGTCAGGACTGGCTCTCCCAAGGCTGTCAGTAGTTCCAATGGAATGTTGTCTACTCCGGGGGCATTGTTTGGACTCAGGGCTTTCAGTGCTCTGTCAAACTCTTCACGCAGTATCGTATCTCCCATTTCATCTTCATCTACATCCTCTTCCATTTCCATAATGTTGTCCTCAAGTACATCGCCCTTGTATAGACCCTCTATATACTCCTTCCACCTTTCTGCTTTCCCTTCTTTGCTTAGAACTGGGTTGCCATCTGAGCTCTTGATGTTCATACAAGTGGTTCTCTTATCTCCAAAAGTCTCTTTAATTTTCCTGTAGGTAGTATCTATCTTACCCCTAGTGAGATACGCCTCTACATCCTTACATTTGTCCTCTAGCCATCCCTGCTTAGCCATTGTGCACTTCCTGTCGATCTCATTTTTGAGACGTTTGTATTCCTTTTTGCCTGCTTCATTTACTGCATTTTTATATTTTCTCCTTTCATCAATTAAATTCAATATTTCTTCTGTTACCCAAGGATTTCTACTAGCTCTCGTCTTTTTACCTACTTGATCCTCTGCTGCCTTCACTACTTCATCCCTCAAAGCTACCCATTCTTCTTCTACTGTATTTCTTTCCCCCATTCCTGTCAATTGTTCCCTTATTCTCTCCCTGAAACTCTGTACAACCTCTGGTTCTTTTAGTTTCTCCAGGTCCCATCTCCTTAAATTCCCACCTTTTTGCAGTTTCTTCAGTTTTAATCTAAAAGTCATAACCAATAGATTGTGGTCAGAGTCCACATCTGCCCCTGGAAATGTCTTACAATTTAAAACCTGGTTCCTAAATCTGTCTTACCATTATATAATCTGATACTTTCTAGTGTCTCCAGGGTTCTTCCATGTATACAACCTTCTATCATGATTCTTAAACCAAGTGTTAGCTATGATTAAGTTGTGCTCTGTGCAAAATTCTACCAGGCGGCTTCCTCTTTCATTTCTTAGCCCCAATCCATATTCACCCACTATGTTTCCTTCTCTCCCTTTTCTTACACTCGAATTCCAGTCACCAATGACTATTAAATTTTCGTCTCCCTTCACTGTCTGAATAATTTCTTTTATTTCATCATACATTTCTTCAATTTCTTCATCTGCAGAGCTAGTTGGCATATAAACTTGTACTACTGTAGTAGGTGTGGGCTTCGTATCTATCTTGGCCACAATAATGCGTTCACTATGCTGTTTGTAGTAGCTTACCCGCATTCCTATTTTCCTATTCATTATTAAACCTACTCCTGCATTACCCCTATTTGACTTTGTGTTTATAACCCTGTAGTCACCTGACCAGAAGTCTTGTTCCTCCTGCCACCGAACTTCACTAATTCCCACTATAACTTTAACCTATCCATTTCCCTTTTTAAATTTTCTAACCTACCTGCCCGATTAAGGGATCTGACATTCCACGCTCCGATCCGTAGAACGCCAGTTTTCTTTCTCCTGATAACGACATCCTCTTGAGTAGTCCTCGCCCGGAGATCCGAATGGGGGACTATTTTACCTCCGGAATATTTTACCCTAGAGGACGCCATCATCATTTCATCATACAGTAAAGCTGCATGCCCTCGGGAAAAATTACGGCCGTAGTTTCCCCTTGCTTTCAGCCGTTCGCAGTACCAGCACAGCAAGGCCGTTTTGGTTAGTGTTACAAGGCCAGATCAGTCAATCATCCAGACTGTTGCCCCTCTTCAGGAACCACACGTTTGTCTGGCCTCTCAACAGATACCCCTCCGTTGTGGTTGCACCTACGGTACGGCTATCTGTATCGCTGAGGCAGGCAAGCCTCCCCACCAACGGCAAGGTCCATGGTTCATGGGGGGGACCATATAGATATCTTATCCAAATCATTTTGCAAGTCGTTTTGATCATCTGATGGCTTTACAAGACGGTAAATGACAGCATCGTCTAAGACGGCTACTCAGATTGTCTCCTATGTCGTTAATATACATCAGGAACAATAGAGGGTCTGTAACACTTCCTTGGGGAACGCCGGATATTTTTTTATTCGATGACTTTCCGTCTGTTACTGTGAACTGTGACCTTTGACAGGAAATCACAAATCCAGTCGCACAACTGAGGCGATACGCCGTACGCACGCAGTTTGGTTAGAAGACGCTTGTGAGGAACGGCGTCCAAAGCCTTCTGGAAATCTAAAAATATGGAATCAATTTGACATCCCCTATAGATAGCACTCATTACTTCATGAGTATAAAAAGCTGGTTGTGTTTCGCAAGAACGATATTTTCTGAATCCGTTCTACGTGTCAATAAATTGTTTTCTTCGAGGTATTTCATGATGTTCGAATACACTATATGTTCCAAAACCCTACTGCAAATCGACGTTAGTTATATGGGCCTGTAATTAAACGGATTACCCCTACTTGCCTTTTAGGGTATTGGTGAGACTTGAGCAATTTTCCAGTCCTTAGGTACGGATCTTTCTGTGAGCGTGCGGTTGTATAAAATTTCGAAATGTGGAGCTATTGTATCAGCATACTCGGAGAGGAATCTGACTGGTATACAATCTGGACCGGAGGCCTTGCCTTTATTAAGTGATTTAAGCTGCTTTGCGACACCAAGGATATCTACTTCTATGTTTCTGATCTTGGCAGTTCTTGATTGGAATTCAGGAATATTTATTTCGTCGTCTTTGGTGAAGGAGTTTCGAAAAACTAAATTTAATAACTCTGCTTTAGTGGCGCTATCAGTGACTTCACCGTTGTTATCGCGCAGTGAAGGTATTGATTGCGTCTTGCCACTGGTGTGCTTTATGTATGATCAGAATCTCTCTGGGTTTTCTGCCGGATTTCGAGACAGTTTCGTTGTGGAAATTATTGAAAGAATCTCGCATTGAAGTACACACTATGTTTCGAACGTCTGCAAAACATTGCTAGTCTTGGGGATTTTGCGTTCTTTTAAATTTGGGATGCTTTTTTCGCTGCTTCTGCAACAGCTATCTGACCCGTTTTGTGTACCATAGGGGATCAGTACCATCACTTAATAATTTATGTGGCATATACCTCTCAATTGCTGTCGATACTATCTCTTTGAAATGATCCCACAACTTTTCTACGCTTACATGATCATATAGGAAGGAGTGCGTTAAGAGAACTCTTATCAGCTTTTTTAAATATATATAATTTGCGTTTGTTTTTGATGGTTATAAGAGTTCGGTATTCACCCTAGCATCTACTGCCTTGTGGTCGCTAATCCATGTATTCGTCACGATCCTCACTATTTGTCTAGGATTATTTATTGCTGAGACGTCAAGTATGCTTTCGCAACCATTTACGAGTGGGCTCATGAACTAATTGTTCAAATAATTTTCTGAGAAAGCATTCAGTAAAATTACGAATGACGTTTTATGCCTGCCACCGGCTTTAAACGTTTGTTTCCAACATATCGAGGGTAGATTAAAGTCACCAGCGATTATAATTGTATGAGTGAGGTACCTATTTGAAATTAGACCCAAGTTTTCTTTGAGTCGGGGGTCGGTAAAATGACCCAATTAATAGTTTAGTCAGATTGTCAAGTATAATCTCTACCCATACAATTTCGCAGGAACTATCTACTTCAATTTCACTATAAGGCAAACTACTTCTGACAGCAATAAATACTCCACCACCAATTGTATTTAATCTATCCTTTCTGAACACAGTTAGATCGTTAGAAAAATTTCTGCTGAGCTTATTTCCGGCTTTAGCCAGCTTTCTGTACCTATAACTATTTCAGCTACAGTGCTTTCTATTAGGGCTTGGAGCTCTGGTTCTATCCCAACACAGCTACGACAATTTAGAACTAAAATACCGATCGTTTCTACAACTAACTTACTGTGTTTTACCTGCCCCCTCTTAGACGGACGCCCTTTCTGTGGTTTCCTGAGACCCTCTAACCTAAAAAACCGCCCAGTCCCTTCCACACAGCCCCCGCTACCCGTGTAGCCGCCCCGTGTGTTTAGTGGACTCCTGACCGGAAACCCACCACCCGATGGCGCAAGTCAAGGAATCGACTGCGTATCGAGCGCAGTTAAAACGACTGCACCACAGCCTGTCTGCGTGCTGCGGTTAGTCGAAATTTGCCGTAACGGTCCCTGCAAGTGTTACATGTAGGGGACTGAAGAATATCTCTTGGATTCTTCAATCGATAGTGGTTCTTGAAACTTCGTAACCCAGTAAGTTGTCCTCGATGGTGAGTGTTCATCGGAGGTGAGGGTATCATCTGGAGTGCCCCAGGGAAGTGCGGTAGGTCATCTGTTGTTTTCTATCTACATAAATGATCTTTTGGATAGGGTGGATAGCAATGTGTGGCTGTTTGCTGATGGTGCTGTGGTGTACGGGAAGGCGTCGTCGTTGAGTGACTGTAGGAGGATACAAGATGACTTGGACAGGATTTGTGATTGGTGTAAAGAACGGCAGCTAACTCTAAATATAGATAAATGTAAATTAATGCAGATGAGTAGGAAAAGGAATCCCGTAATTGTTTGAATACTCCATTAGTAGTGTAGCGCTTGACACAGTCACGTCGATTAAGTGTTTAGGTGTAACACTGCAGAGCGATATGAAGTGGGACAAGCATGTAATGGCAGTTGTGGGGAAGGCGGATGGTCGTCTTCGGTTCATTGGTAGAATTTTGGGAAGATGTGGTTCATCTGTAAAGGAGACCGCTTATAAAACACTAATACGACCTATTCTTGAGTACTGCTCGAGCGTTTGGGATCCCTACCAGGTCGGATTGAGGGAGGACATAGAAGCAATTCAGAGGCGGGCTGCTAGATTTGTTACTGGTAGGTTTGATCATCACGCGAGTGTTACGGAATGGCTTCAGGAATTCGGGTGGGGTCTCTAGAGTCTAGCGGAAAGGAGGCGTTCTTTTCGTGAATTGCTACTGAGGAAATTTAGAGAACCAGCAATTGAGGCTGACGACAGTACAGTTTTACAGCCGCCAACTTACATTTCGCGGAAAGACCACAAAGATAAGAGAGATTAGGGCTCGTACAGAGGCATATAGGCAGTCATTTTTCCCTCGTTCTGTTTGGGAGTGGAACAGGGAGAGAAGATGCTGGTTGTGGTAGTAGGTACCCTCCGCCACGCACCGTATGGTGGATTGCGGAGTATTTATGTAGATGTAGGCTTTCGCAGGGCACTTCGTGTCTATCTTAAAGAGTTGGACTGTTTGGGCTTTCTAACAATTCCGTGACGCTCCGCTGTGAAAAAAAGCAAACCCACCTTTCTTCTTTGTATACATTCAGTATCGCCCGTTAGTCCTGTTTGGTATGGATCGCACACACCTCAGTAATATTCTACGTCAACAGCTTAATAATTACTGTGCAATTCAGAGGGTTAATCGAACCACCTTAAAGCTATTTTTCTACCGCGAATAGCACGCGGGAAAATGAACATCTAAATCTTTTCCGCTCGTGCTCCGATTTCTCTTATTTTATCACGATTATATCTCCCTATGTAGTTGGGAGACAACAAAATATTTTCGCATTCGAAGAAGAAAGTTGGTAATTCAAACTTCTTGAAAAGAACCTGCCGCAGCAAAAACCGCCTTTGCTTTAACGGTCGCCACCCCAATTCGCGTACCATATCTGTGGCGCTCTCTCCTCCTGTTTCCTGATAATTCAGATGAGCTGCCCTTATGTGAACTTGGCCCACGTCCTCCGTCTGTCCTCCCTGCTGAGGATCCCACACCGCACAGCAGAACTCACGAAGAGGGCGGACGAGCGTAGTGTAGGCAGTCTCTTTAGTAATCCTGTTGCATTCTCTAAGTGTTCCGCCAATAAATCTTAGTCTTTTTCAACAACATTATCTCTGTGATCATTCCAATTTATGTTTAGTAATTGTGATCCCTATGTATTTAGTTGAATTCATAGCCTTGAGACTTGCGTGTTTTTTTCGTGTTAGTACTCATGTGGACGACTTCACACTTCATTTAGAGTCTATTGCCATTTTTCACACCATACAAATATCTTGCGTAAATCATTTTGCAGTTATCATCAGATGAATTTAAAATGGTAGCGTCATCTGCAAATAGTCTAAAAGGGCTGCTCAGGTTGTCTCCTAAATCGTTTATCTGATCGGGAATAGCAGATATTGCTTCGTTTCACACGACGATTTCCCATCCGTTACTACGAGCTGTGACCTTTCTGATAAGTAATTTACGAACCCAGTTGCAGAACTGAGACGATAGTCCGTATGTACGCAATCTGATTAGATGTCGCTTTTGAGGAACAGTGTCAAAAGCCTTGTGTAAATCAAAAAATATGGAATCACTGAGATACGCTGCCAATGGCAATGGTTACTTCGAGAGTAAACACGTAGTTGTGTTTTCCAAAAACCATCTTTTCTGAATAGTTGTTAGCTGCTTGTCAATAAATTTTCTTCGAGGTAATACATAATGTTTGAACGCAGTATATGTTCCAGAATCCTTCTGTAAATCGACGTTAGTGATATAGGCCTGGAAGTCAGTGAATTACTCTTATTTCCTTTCTTGAGTACTGGTGTGACTGGTGCAACTTTCGCTGTTTAGGTACGGAGCTTTCGACGAGCGAGCGGTTGAATATGATTCACAAGTACTGAGCTACTGTATCGGCATCTTCTGAAAGAAGCCTAAGTGGTATACCTGTACAATCTGGACTGGAGGCCTTCTAGCGTAGGATAAGACTCTTTGTGCTCTGTAAACAATCTCCTTTCTAGACTGACTGCATCTTCCCAGTATTGTGCCAGTGACCTGAGGTATGCCACTTGCCTTACCTATGACGGAACCGTTGGATTGCTCCATTTCGTATCCCTGCAGATCGATTTTTTGGTTGAGGGCCTTCTTGATAAGTTCTCGGTGCTTGCCCACAATCTGAACAACCTGTCTTTTCATACTCTGCAAGCCACTTTGTAACGGCCCAGTTATATGTAGTTTTTGTATTGCCTGCTAAAATATTAATTTCATATATAAGGTAGGAAAATATTGATTTCAATTTGTTGCTGAGTGATGGGAGCAGGAAGATAAGTGGTGGAAAAATTCCGTTACTGAAATTTTTAGAAAAAGTCTCATGCTAAGAGCTTTCGAGCAACCACTCAGCTTAGAGTTCTGGGGAAAGCAGTACCTGGACTATTCATGTGAACGTGACAGAAATGCGAAATAATTATCTAAGAGGCACGGAAATTACACCGTGCAGTTGTCAGCAAGAGGGAAGATGAGACTGAATCTTGTATAGTCAGCTTTTACGTCGTATCCATTCCACACAGACGTGTCCATATTTGCGCCAGTTATTAACATTTATTTAACGACTGTTACGGAGTTATTACAAGACCGAGTGCCTCTAATTTTGTTTAAAGAATGTACCATTCGCTGTTAGCGTGTTAGTCATTTACCTTACGAAATGAACAGAAAATATTTTAATTTTTTCCCACTAGTTAAGTCCAGCGTATAGTTCTTTTACTTCTCCTCGTTACGCAACAACTAGAGTTCGACGAGCATCTACACTCCTGGAAATTGAAATAAGAACACCATGAATTCATTGTCCCAGGAAGGGGAAACTTTATTGACACATTCCTGGGGTCAGATACATCACATGATCACACTGACAGAACCACAGGCACATAGACACAGGCAACAGAGCATGCACAATGTCGGCACTAGTACAGTGTATATCCACCTTTCGCAGCAATGCAGGCTGCTATTCGCCCATGGAGACGATCGTAGAGATGCTGGATGTAGTCCTGTGGAACGGCTTGCCATGCCATTTCCACCTGGCGCCTCAGTTGGACCAGCGTTCGTGCTGGACGTGCAGACCGCGTGAGACGACGCTTCATCCAGTCCCAAACATGCTCACTGGGGGACAGATCCGGAGATCTTGCTGGCCAGGGTAGTTGACTTACACCTTCTAGAGCACGTTGGGTGGCACGGGATACATGCGGACGTGCATTGTCCTGTTGGAACAGCAAGTTCCCTTGCCGGTCTAGGAATGGTAGAACGATGGGTTCGATGACGGTTTGGATGTACCGTGCACTATTCAGTGTCCCCTCGACGATCACCAGTGGTGTACGGCCAGTGTAGGAGATCGCTCCCCACACCATGATGCCGGGTGTTGGCCCTGTGTGCCTCGGTCGTATGCAGTCCTGATTGTGGCGCTCACCTGCACGGCGCCAAACACGCATACGAGCATCATTGGCACCGAGGCAGAAGCGACTCTCATCGCTGAAGACGACACGTCTCCATTCGTCCCTCCATTCACGCCTGTCGCGACACCACTGGAGGCGGGCTGCACGATGTTGGGGCGTGAGCGGAAGACGGCCTAACGGTGTGCGGGACCGTAGCCCAGCTTCATGGAGACGGTTGCGAATGGTCCTCGCCGATACCCCAGGAGCAACAGTGTCCCTAATTTGCTGGGAAGTGGCGGTGCGGTCCCCTACGGCACTGCGTAGGATCCTACGGTCTTGGCGTGCATCCGTGCGTCGCTGCGGTCCGGTCCCAGGTCGACGGGCACGTGCACCTTCCGCCGACCACTGGCGACAACATCGATGTACTGTGGAGACCTCACGCCCCACGTGTTGAGCAATTCGGCGGTACGTCCACCCGGCCTCCCGCATGCCCACTATACGCCCTCGCTCAAAGTCCGTCAACTGCACATACGGTTCACGTCCACGCTGTCGCGGCATGCTACCAGTGTTAAAGACTGCGATGGAGCTCCGTATGCCACGGCAAACTGGCTGACACTGACGGCGGCGGTGCACAAATGCTGCGCAGCTAGCGCCATTCGACGGCCAACACCGCGGTTCCTGGTGTGTCCGCTGTGCCGTGCGCGTGATCATTGCTTGTACAGCCCTCTCGCAGTGTCCGGAGCAAGTATGGTGGGTCTGACACACCGGTGTCAATGTGTTCTTTTTTCCATTTCCAGGAGTGTATTTAACGCCCTCGCTCCCACTAATCGAACATATAGCTAAACGCGCCGCTGTCCTTCGGATATTCTCCACGAGTAACATGTCCAAACTTACTACACGGTATCGCCAGTGCCTCTTGCCAAACAGTACCAGGCTTCATTCGTTGCGAGGTATGATTAGAAATCCTTAACAATTTTTATCGATACATTTATGCAAGAATCGTAAATACAGTGTACATTATTCAAAGGAGGTATAGCCTGATATGACTTCACTGCGATAAGCGCATCGATATACCGTTAATTAAATGTTTACGTCATCACAATTCGTTCTTATACCTCGCCATGAATGAACCAACACGATTATCATTTTTATTTTTGTTCGTTACCGAAGAAAGATGATCCATTGTAGCGATGGGAGTGTTTGTTGAAAGGTATTCAGTTACGTGCATCAAATAGTCTTGACGTCTAATATGAATGTAGCAGGGAGGCTTGAGAGATGAACCTGAAGATTGGGAAATCATTCTGCTTACCGCAATGGGAGTTCCTTCACAACTCAATGGATTAGCATAAAGTACATGGTGAAGGATCACCATGATTAATTCTCAGCAGTGGTAAACTTCGGAGACTGTCGTGATATGGATCGTCGGATACGCTTGGATCCAGGAGGCAGGGTTAAGTTTGTCACTACTCTAATGCCAGTAATAAATGCCTGTTGCAGTCTAGCTGCTTTAACAGAGACGCCTAGGTCCAGTCACTGTATTGTAAACCGTGCAATGTTGACTGTCAGTACACTGCCCTGCATGGTTCCTTTCTTTTTTACACAAGTAAATTCCATGTAAATAAAAACAGGGTATTGGTTCAGAGTCAAGAGCTTACCAAAATACTTTCCAATAGAAAAATTTCCTTTTTTGGCTTCGATTACACTTCATAAAGTCCATCTCTTCCATACAATAGTCTTCGGTTATGACTCAAAGATTTCATACAGCGTTCATACCGCCAAAGACACGTAAGAAACACGTTAACGATCCCGGTGGATTTATCTCCTCCGACCTCAGAAATCAGTAATACCATCGACATAGTGCATCCACTCGACAGATACCATTGGCTTCTATACCCAGAAGTGCTAGTAGTAGTTTTTAACACTACATTCACCATACAGGAAACACTACCTGTCTGCTTCACCCAGGGCTCTGCTTCGCCAAACTCCTAGATTCCGCGAGCTACCATAGACTTTCGAAATACACTGCTTGATAAAAACGAGGGAGGATCGGAAAGTAAAGCACAATAATCTTCTTCCCCTCGGTATTGCAGCTGGAATGTTGAAATTTCATGAAGATGTAATTTGAAGTTCGCGCTTCAGAGGATGTTTTGTTTTCATGTGCAGCTCTAGCGAGAGAGAAACCTGAACTGCGGCACAAACATGGCGCGCATGTTAGTGTCCTCAACTTGTGAATAGCAGCGAAGTGTAGTAAGATATTCGTGGGCCAAAGGCCGTAAACAGACTGAAATTCAGAGGGGTATGTGTGGCGTGTGTGGTGACGACTGTATGGATCGTAGCAATATCTCCACGTGGTGCGCGTTCTTCCAAGAGGACCATGTGAACCTCAATGATTCGTCAAGCGCCGGGCGGCCTGTAACAGCTGCAACCCTGCAGATTGTCGGAGAATTGAGGCAGCAATTTCGAACGACCGCCGTGTACAACTCCGAACCTTATCGCAATATTTCGTTTCCTATGATGCGGTGTGGGTTACAATTCATGACACGTCGAAACTTAGTAAAGTTAGTGTTCGCTGGGTGCCTAAGTACCTGACAGACAACCATAAGGGCCAGCGAATGCTGATAAGCTTGGCTCACTTAAAGCTTAACACCGCAAAAGAACATGACTTGCTGAAAGTACCACTACACGCTCAAAACCAAGCAGGCCTCTATGGAATGGAAATACGCTCGCTCGCTCTCTCTCTCTCTCTCTCTCTCTCTCTCTCTCTCTCTCTCTCTCTCTCTCTCTCTCTCCCCCCCCCCCCCCCCCCCCAAGTACGAACAATAGTTCAGTGACTCAGTCTGCTAGGGCAGCACTTGAGACAGTGTTCTAGGACATGCATGGAGTGTTATCGGTAGACTTTGCATAACACTGGACCACTTTGAATGCTCCAGCCTACATTTGGTTAAGGATACGGGGTACTTATAAATGGTGGAAAAATAAATTTTTTATGACTTTATTAAATTCTATAGTCTTCCTGATTACATAGTTAGTCGTGTATGCTGCCATGCCCCCTTTATTTCTGTTACAGAAACCAGTATTCTTTCGAAAAGAACTGTGAACCTCTTGTTTCCAGCGATTATACGTATGATACATTATATATGTTGCTAAGAGTACAGGTTTCTAGTGTTTCGCTGAAGCAGTTTGTTCACGTGTTACTGAACGTTTATTGCCCAAGTGCTATATATATTTATAGAAGTACATATCCTTCAGTGTCCAATAAATACGAACTACGCCATGCATCAAGAAATTCAATAAAAGGAAATTCACAAACAAAGCAAGCCACAGTGTTGAAACTGACCTATGTATCAGTTCATCAATTAAGAAACACCCACCACGTGTCTGGAGCTTTTTACACCAGCCCTGTGGAAAGCCTTTATGCTGAGACTGCTGAACCTCCGCTGTCCAATCGGCGAGCAGTCCTCCTGAGTCGTTATGCTAGCCATCTGTCTTCCATGCCTGCTAATCCAGCCCATGACCTTTTTTTCGACGCCTCCTTTGATGTAGGGTAAGCAGGCCGCCCCTCCTCCCTACTACCACCGGGAGTCCGCTTTCGTCAACTGCTCCATTCTCTTTCCTTCCGCTTTCCTAAAACCCTCTTGACAACTTGGGGTACTGCACCACCTTGGCTCCGTCTCCGGATCTGCCTGCTCCGAGACCTTTGTCGATTTCCCAAGGATGGTACCGCTTCACTTGTTTATCGTCGGGCATTTGCTGCTCTATGTGCACAAATGACGGACGCCACATTTATTTACACCGACGGCTCGAAAACATCGTTAGGTGTAGGGAGTGCCTATATTGTTGGCGACACCCCAAATCACTTTCGGCTTCCCGACCAGTGTTCGGTTTATACTGCGGAGCTTTACGCTGTTCTCCAGGCTGTCCACTACATCCGACGCCATTGGCGGATACAGTACGTTATCTGCTCAGATTCTCTCAGTTCTCTCCCCAGTCTCCAAGCTCTTTACCCTGTGCACCCTCTGGTCCACCGGATTCAGGACTGTCTGCGCTTGCTCCACCTGGGGGGCGTCTCGGTGGCGTTCCTCTGGCTCCCGGGACACGTTGGTATCTGCGGAAATGAGGCGGCCGATATTGCAGCCAAGGCTGCAGTCTCTCTTCTTCGGCCAGCTATTCCATCGATTCCCGCCGCCGATCTCCGGAGCGTTTTAGGTCGTCGTGTTGTTCATTTATGGCACGCGCATTGGTCGACACTTCCCCAAAATAAATTGCGGGACGTGAAAGCTCTTCCCTGTGCTTGGACCTCTTCCTCCCGAACGCGTCGTCGGGAGGAGGTAATTTTAGCTAGACTCCGGATAGGGCACTGTCTTTTTAGCCATCGACATCTTTTAAGCGGCGATCCTCCCCCACTCTGTCCCCACTGCTCTCAGCTGTGGACGGTAAGACACCTTTTAATTGAGTGTCCCTATTTTAATCCGTTACGCGCCCGTCTACAGCTGTCGCCTGATACATCGTCAATTTTAGCAGATGACACGCGCTCGGCCGATCGCGTTCTAGAGTTCATTCGTGCCAGTGAAATGACGTCAGTCATTTGAAGTTTTTTTTGGGACAACCAACCCCATTCTGTAGTGGATTTTTAAGCCTTTCTTTTGCTTTTAGTTTCTCCAATTTTATGACTTTCGTTCCCATTGATGCTGGTTTCCGTTTTCGGTTTTTTACTGCTTCCTAAGTCACAGACCGGGCGCTAATGACCTGAGCAGTTTTGCGCCCTAAAACCAAAACAAAAAAAGAAACACCCACATGGCACGCCTCCTGGTAATTCAAATTTTTGTGTGAACAATGACACTGTTTGTAGTGGATTTGTTGTTGATGTGGGCATCTTATCTTCTTTGATAAAGGAAGTGGCGAAATGTAAACAATGTGATGGTGTAGACTGTCTGGAAATAACTAAACAACAAAGTAGCAGGAAGGGTTTAGCATCTAAATTAGTTGTGTTTAGATCCTGCAATAAATCTACCTCGAAAATGACTTTGAACATTGTGCATAATTTATATGGTGTGAATTTGAAGTTAGTGTACGCAATGCGTGCAATAGGAAAAGAAAAGAAGGCTGCTCAAAGGTTTTGTGGTTTGATGGACCTTCCTCCTACTCCCAGTTCGTTCAGAAAGTACATAATACTTTTAGGTGCCTTGACGATTGTGTCTACTGCATCTATGAAACGTGCAGTATAAGAAACTGTAAATATTACTGGAACTAGGGACATTGCGGTTGCAATTGATAGGACATGGTAGCGTTGAGGACATCGTTCCTTGAATGGTGTTTTAAGTGCTACTTCTCTGGAGAATGGAAAAGTTGTTGATGTTGAGTGCTTGTCTAAGTACTGCCACACCTGCCATGGTAACACTGAAGGACATACTGAACATAATCTGCCTCTCTGAACACCATGTGACCACTGGTATAGCAACTAGGCCTAAGCACAATGAGAAACTCAGACAGGAGAGTACTGCAAATGTTAGACTAAGGAAAGGTTCTCATAAAAGTATAATTAAAAATAATGTAAGTATATTTCATCAAAATATCGGGAGTTTACAGAATAAAATAGATGAGCTTCTGGTTTGTTTAGAAGATTTAGAAGCTGAGGATGAAATAGATATACTATGCCTGTCTGAGCATCACATTGTTACTGATATGGCTAAGGTAAATGTAAGTGGATATAAGCTCTCTGCACATGTAATGAGAGAAAATATGGAGAAAGGAGGAGTTGCCATATATGTCAAAAGTTATCATTGTGCAAAAAGTATAGAAACAAAAAAGTTTTGTGTAGAGAAACATATAGAAGCATGTGCCTGTGAGCTTAAATTAAATAAAGGCACATTTATAATTGTAACTGTATATAGGTCCCCATCAGGAAATTTTCATCTATTTCTGAAAAATTTGGACTCCTTGTTGTGTTATCTGTCAGACAGGGGGAAGCAAATTATTATTTGTGGGGACTTCAATGTAGATTCTATGAAAGAGGGTAATAGGAAAAATGACCTCGAAGTATTACTCAGTTCTTTCAATTTGACACCCGTTATTGATTTTCCTACTCGGGTGGTAAAGGATAGCAGCTCACTGATAGATAACTTCTTTATAGACCAAGATAAGTTTAACCAGATAAACGCTCAGCCTGTTGAGAATGGTCTCTCTGATCATGGTGCACAGCTAGTTACAGTATCTGACATAGCTCCATTCAGCAATACTAAACAGTCCTCCAAAGTAGTACGTTCAGTCAACGATTTAACAATTGCAAATTTCAGGGAAAGCCTACAGCAGTTAGACTGGGATGAGGTGTACCGTGAACCTGATGCCAATTTAAAATATAATTTATTTCATGACATTTTTGTAAATGCATTTGAAAACTGCTTCCCCAAGAAAATAGTTATATATACTCGTAAGAAACCTCGTAACAAACCATGGCTTACTAAGGGTATAAAAATATCTTGTAACCGGAAAAGGGAAATGTATCTGACAGCAAGAAAGAGTAGTGACCCAGAAACTATCAAACATTATAAAAACTACTGTGTTATATTAAGAAAAGTTATTAAAAAATCCAGAAGTATGTGTATCATGTCTGAAATCAGCAACTCTGATAATAAAATTAAAACAATTTGGAATATTATTAAAAGAGAAACAGGTCAACCAGGAGCACAGGAAGACAGTATTACCATCAAATTGAATGAAAACTTTACGAACAAAAAGTCAGAAGTTGAAAATATTTTTAATAATCATTTTCTAAATGTTGTGGATATAGTAGGATCCAGGTGTTCATTAGAAGATGCTAGGCTGTTAATGGAAGAGGCCATACCTATGCAATTTGATACAATTGAAATCTCACCCACTTCTCCCTCTGAAATTAGGAAAATAATAAATTTGCTTAAAAGCAAAAACTCACATGGAATTGATGGTATTTCCAGCAAAATACTAAAAGCTTGTTCTCAACAGATAAGTAAGATTCTCAGCCACCTGTGTAAAAGCTCTCTGGAACAGGGCATTTTCCCTGATAGACTGAAATATGCTATTGTTATACCTTTGCATAAAAAGGGGATAGATCTGATGTCAACAATTACCGTCCAATCTCCCTTCTAACAGCTTTATCCAAAGTTTTTGAGAAAGTAATGTATTCAAGAGTAGCTTCACATATCTGTAACAATGAAGTACTAACAAAATGTCAGTTTGGTTTCCAGAAAGGTTTATCAACAGAAAATGCCATATATGCTTTCACCAATCAAATTTTGAATGATCTGAATAACCGAACACCACCCATTGGGATTTTTTGTGACCTCTCAAAGGCTTTTGATTGTGTAAATCATGAAATTCTGCTAGACAAGCTCAAGTATTGTGGCATGAGTGGGACAGTCCACAAATGGTTTAATTCGTACCTAACTGGAACAGTGCAGAAAGTTGAAATAAGTAGTCCTCATAATATGCAAAGATCAGCACATTCCTCAAACTGGGGAACTATCAAGAATGGGGTTCCACAAGGGTCCTTTGTTGTTCTTAATATATATTAATGACTTGCCATTCTATATTCATGAAGAGGCAAAGTTAGTTCTCTTTGCTGATTATACAAGTATAGTAATCACACCTGACAAACAAGAATTAACTGACGAAATTGTCAATACTGTCTTTCAGAAAATTACTAAGTGGTTCCTTGTAAACGGACTCTCACTGAATTTTGATAAGACACAGTACATACAGTTCTGTACAGTGAATGGTATGACGCCATTAATAAATATAGACCTTAATCAGAAGCATATAGCTAAGGTAGAATATTCCAAATTTTTAGGTGTGTCCATTGATGAGAGATTAAATTGGAAGAAACACATTGATGATCTGCTGAAACGTTTGAGTTCAGCTACTTATGCAATAAGGGTCATTGCAAATTTTGGTGATAAACATCTTAGTAAATTAGCTTACTACGCCTATTTTCACTCATTGCTTTCATATGGCATCATATTTTGGGGTAATTCATCACTGAGGAATAAAGTATTTATTGCACAAAAGCGTGTAATCAGAATAATAGCTGGAGTCCACCCAAGATCATCCTGCAGACATTTATTTAAGGATCTAGGGATATTCACAGTAGCTTCTCAGTATATATACTCTCTTATGAAATTTGTTATCAACAACCAAACCCAATTCAAAAGTAATAGCAGTGTGCATAACTACAATACTAGGAGAAAGGACGATCTTCACTATTCAAGATTAAATCTAACTTTGGCATAGAAAGGGGTGAATTATACTGGCACTAAAGTCTTTGGTCACTTACCAAATAGTATCAAAAGTCTGACAGATAACCAACAAGTATTTAAGAAGAAATTAAAAGAATTTCTGAATGACAATTCCTTCTACTCCATAGAGGAATTTTTAGATATAAATTAAGAAAAAAAAATTATTAAAAAAAATATAAAAAAATAAAAAAAAATAAATAAAAATAAAAAATACACAAAAAAATAAAGTTGTTATATTAACTTAAGTATGTTGTTAAATTAACCTAATTATGTCATGTATTGGAAAATTTGACTCGTTCCACATCATTACGAAATATCGTATTCATGATCCATGGAACTAGTATTAATCTAATCTAATCTAATCTAAGTGTTCTAAGAATTACGATGGTTACAGTGGAGGTATGGAGTGTGATGGAACTCCAAAAATATTTCAGAGGTCGGTGCCCGTTGATAACGTTAGATATACGAAGTACCTAGTCGATGGGGACTGTAAAGCTTTCAATAAAATTGAGTTCAATGTTTATTGTGATATCTTGGTAACAAAACTGGAGTGTTGTGGACATGTGCAAAAGATGGGTGCTAGATTGAGGAAGGTACGAAGAGAAATGAAAGTGGCTATCTGGCGGAAAGTTTCTGTCTGGCAGAGGCAAATTAACAGAAACCGAAATAGACCTCCTTCAGAGTTATTATGGACTGGCCATTAGACGAACCGCAGCTCTGAGTGATGTTACAGCAATGGGAAAAAGCTGTATTGGTCAATGTACCTTCATAAGTAGTCCACAGATGACCATCCTGTTCAGACTTTGCCCTAAGGGAGGAGATTCTCGGTGTGGTTACCAAAAAGCAAAAGAAAGTGCTGAAATAGAGCAACATAAGCTTTCTGTTCCTGAGCCTGTTATGAATGAAATAAAACCAATTTTTAGAGACCTGAGTGACCCTGTTTTGCTTAGTAAATGTCTTCATGGTGGCACTCGGAATACAAATGGAAAGTTTCAACCATTGCGTATGGTAAAGATTACCCAAGAATGTTTTTGTAGGACTAAATACATTAAAAGTTGGTGTACTAGATGCAGTGATAGGAAAGTTGGAAGTCCTGAGAAATTTAGGCATAAAATGTGGCTCTAAATGGAAGATCAATTGCTTGCGTGTGACAGACAACCGGTGCATGAAGCTGAAAGATTCACTCTTCAAGTTACCAAAGAAGCAAGAGGAAGTTTGAAGAAATGCTGCAGGATGAAGGCGATGTTTCAGGAATGTTCTGAGGCACAGTATAACTGGACTCATATCTTCATCCGCAATTTCCCACAAGTTGTATTTTTCATAATTCAGGTACAAATATTTCCTAAAGTTTATAAAGCTTTGCTCTATTTTTTTCTGTGACATAAGTCCATACTTATGTAGTAGACTTAAGCTTTATTGCAGAATGAACTAAATTATAGACAAAATAACATTAGGAAAAAGATTATAAAAATTAAAATGTAAGATGTGATATTTTTGTCCTTGTAATATACATAATGTATGGAATTAAATAGGTCTTGTAGCTCAGTCATCATGTCATGCATATCTGGTAAAAATTTGGTCTCCTTGAAATGTATAATATTGCATTAAACGGTACGTCAATTTGAGGAAGTATTTTGGAAAAAAATTGCAGCAGTTTCTTTGTAATTTTTTTATAACCCTAAGTAGGTTCAAAAATATTCAAAATACTTCTAATTTGTTTAGAAAGTGTGCTTTATTACCTCATATCAACAAAAATCTGTAAAACATATTCATTATAAATAGTGCCCAAAAGAAATAGGGGTTGACTTTTACATGATATTGTGCCTGAAAAGTACCCTGTATTCTTAAGTTACTTCGTGCCCTTCGTGGCAAACGTCACACCAGTAATGCTGATGGTTTCAGACCTCATGACAAGTTGCTACTCCTGTTCGTGAGAAAATCGTCAAATTGGGTGCGAGGGGCTCCAGCATGCAACACACACTCCGGATGTTGTACCGCGGACTTTGTTTGGTTCGATGAAGAAATTCCTGGCTGGCCAAAGCTTTGCGACAGATGCGGAAGTGAAATCAGCAGTCCGCAGCTGGCTGTACTCCAGCCAAACCGATGTCTTGCGAACAGAGCGTATTGAAACTGGAAGGAATTCGTTGAGACCGTTGGTGACTATATGGAATAGTAGGTAAAAGATGTTAGTTCATTTGCAGTTTTTGTTTTGTTAGCCATTAAACTTCTTGCTAATAAAATTTTTTTATTTTTCTATCTTCCCTGGTAAATGATCGAAATTGCAACTCTGAGATAGACAGAACCGTCACCAGAGACCATTACTGTTTGCGTTTAGTGCTGTTACCAGACGGGGAAGAAGATACAGGGTGTCCATAAAGTATCTTTACAACTTAAGACTTCAGTAACTTTAAAATTATGCGAGACATTAACAAATAGTTTTCCACATGTGATAACTGTTTTGTGCCTTCATTCATACACATCAGTGTTTGCACTCTTAGTGGCACGAATGTTGTCTTGCCGGAATTCCATTTGTCTCGACGTAAGGCCGACCGCGGTGGCCGAGCGGTTTTAGGCGCTTCAGTCCGGAACCGCACGACTGCTACGGTAGCAGGTTCGAATCCTGCCTCGGGCATGGATGTGTGTGATGCCCTTAGGTTAGTTAGGTTTAAGTAGTTCTAAGTTCTAGGGGACTGATGACCTGCGATGTTAAGTCCCATAGTGCTCAGAGCCATTTGAACCATTTTTCGACGTAAGGTTAAAGGTCTGTACTGTGACTTGATCAAATGCGTTGCGGATGTGTGCCTTCAAGTCGTGTAGTTGTCTAATCTTAGTTGGCTGCACCAGAACCTTTACGAAACCCTACAGGGAGAAGTCCAGTGGTCTGAGATCAGGGGACAACGTCTGTACGAACCAGGCTGCACAAAAGTTCCCTCTTGTGGCGCCCACATTTTGTCGCAGTTAAATTTCGCGTCAAAATTGCATCACCTACAAAGTAAAAAAGCTTAGCTTATTACATTTTATCTAGTATAGTTGTAAAGTTATCAAAGTAAAGATAATTAAAATAATTTATGTACATTCTGTATAAGAGGGCGTAAACAGCGGCATACGTGTAGTGATCACACATACTCCTATGAGATGGCGTTATCAGTACCTGACAATATTTCGAAGGAGCCTCACTGTAGGATTCCATTAGGTCGGCCGCTCGAATCGCAAGTATCCAGATATCCAGATTTATGGGGCACTCGGCTGCCCGATGTAGGACTGCATGGAAGCGTTAGGGCAGGCATACACCTTGTTAAGGTTCCGGTCGACCACGTCAGAGTTCGCTCAGTCATCATCAGTGGTGCGGGATGACAGTGTTGCATGGAGTCTGTTACTTGTTCTCGGATGGCAGGTGGAGATACGGACATGTATGTGCAAGGTCTGACATCCACAAAGGAGGATGCCGTATTGTACACCTAGCACATACATCTCCACCTGCCGTCCGAGAACAAGTAATGGACTCCATGCAACACTGTGTCATCCCGCACCACTGATGATGACTGAGGGAATTCTGACGGCACAACGACACGGCACGGACATCCTGCGTCCTCAGGCGTTACCTCTCATATGAAAATACTGTGGTGCCATTTCCAACAGGACGATGTTCGTCCAGGCATACACCTTTTCTCTGTGAACTGTTGGTGTGGTGTTGAGGTAGTCCCGTGGAAAGCAAGACCGCCACATTCAGGTCTGACGCAACATGGGTGGAGCCAGCTCGGACGTAAATTCCGCGCTGGTGCCCAGTATCACTATCCAGGATGTCAAGGACCACGTACGGCTGCTGAGGGCCGGCTTGCCTCGGGAGGGTACAACGGTTTTAAGGCACTGTTCCTAACCGAATCAGTGGAACAATCTAGCCCAGAGGCAGTGATACGTTATACTAATAAGTAGTATCATAAGCAGAGTTCTTTGTAAACTCGACTCTGTTTTGTAATCACTAATATATCAAATACACTCTCAGCCCGTGAAGTTTCTACATCTATACTTCGCAAGCCACCTCACGGTGTGGTGGAGGGTACCTTGAGTACCTCTACCGGTTCTCCCTTCTATTCCAGTCTCGTATTGCTCGTGGAAATAGATTGTCGGTATGCCTCTGTGTGGGCTGTAATCTCTCTGATTTTATCCTCATGGTCTCTTCGCGAGATGTACGTAGGAGTGAGCAATATACTGCTTGACTCCTCGGTGAAGGTATTTTCTCGAAACTCCAACAAAAGGCCGATCCGAGCTACTGAGCGTTTCTTGCAGGGTCTTCCACAGGAGTTTATGCCCCCCCCTGCGGGTTCGGGGGTTAGAATAGGCCCGCGGTATTCCTGCCTGTCGTAAGAGGCGACTAAAAAGAGTCTCAAATGTTTCGGCCTTATGTGATGGTCCCCTCTCGGGTTTGACCTCCATCTTTCTAAATTATTCCGAAGAGCGAGCCAATTGGGGAAGGGCGCCTTACGTGGTGCACTGTATCCGTCGTGCATTGAGACCTTTAGCCGGCTTTTTCGTCGTTGCAATGCTGTCCCGCTCGTTTTCCATCTCTTGGGCGAGGATACGTCCCTGGGTGCGATTCCCACGCTGCACTCTGCAGTGTTTCTTTTAACTGCGACGACGACCTTGGACAGTTTTGCACCTAAGATCCAGCACGGTAGCCAGTCCGTTGTGGTGGGGCCGCCATGTACCCTCTTGGTTGTAGCCCCCTGACAACACAGGGATCGCTCTACTGATGCCTGCGCCGTTAACTCCCCACGTATGCCAAGGAGTAGATGCCTATCCTCCTGGGGTATCAGGACTCCCGGCAACGGCCATCCTGCCAGGTGGCCTTTGCTGTGGCTGGGTGGCGCCCGTGGGGAGGGCCCTTGGTCGGAGTAGGTGGCATCAGGGCGGATGACCCGCAATGAAGCGTGGTACATCATCTCTCGCTGGCGGCCAGCCGCCAGCAGTCTCTAAGCGTTCTCGGGCTCAATTTAATGCTGAAAAGTACAATCCGAAAACGTTCCCCTCTCTGGCCACGCCGTGGGAGGAGCGTAAGTCTCAGGATGGAGGTAATAGTTATTCGCCCCGATTCTTAGTTTGTACGAGAGCTGATGGGGAGTCTTTTCTCTCCACAAAGCCTCAGTTCTTCGTCGAGCATTTAGAGGACAAGTTTGGGGAGGTGGAGGGCTTGTCAAAAATGCGCTCTGGATCGGTCCTGATCCAAACGGCATCATCTGCCCAGTCACGACGGTTGCTTGCTTGTGACAAGTTGGGGGATGTTGCTGTTACGATCACGCCGCATAAGAGTTTAAATATGGTTCAGGGAGTTATTTACCATAAGGACCTTCTTTTGCAGTCTGATGACGAGCTGCGCGCCAACTTAGAGCGCAGGGGTGTACATTTCGTCCGGCGCGTTCATCGGGGTCCGAAGGAAAATCATAGCTACCGGTGCCTTCATCTTGGCCTTCGAGGGTGATACGTTACCGGAAAAGGTCAAGCTGATGGTCTACCGATGTGCCGTCAGGCCCTATATTCCTCCCCCGATGCAGTGCTTCAAGTGCTGGAAGTTCGGCCATACGTCTTCCCGCTGCACTTCCAGCCTCACATGTCGAGATTGCGGACGCCCGTCTCATCCCGATACTCCATGTGCCCCGCCTCCCATCTGTGTCAACTGCGGGGAGCACCATTCACCATGTTCGCCTGACTGCAAAGTCTTTCAGAAAGAGCGCAAAATCATGGAATAGAAGACCCTGGACCGGCTGACATATACTGAGGCCAAAAGGAAATATGACACTCCATCCTGTGAGAATGACATCTTCTTATGCAGCTGCTACAACTGTGCTAGCCCCATCAGTTTCGAGACTTCCAGCCAGCTCGATAAGCAGTAAGACTCCTCCTGCCCCCTTGCCCATGGGGGGCTCTACCCAACCGGTTGCTCCTGCACCACCTACCTCAGGAGCAACCTCCTCCCACCCGTCGGGGACGTCCGTCCCCGCTTCTCAGCCGGAGAAGCGTCTAACTTCTTCGGCTACTCTCGCCCGTAAGAGTTCCCTTGGGACACTCCCTTCCCAGGGTTCCACCAGCGGGAAGGATGACGGCCGCCAGTGGCATAAGTCCTCACCAGCGGTCAGGCGTAGGGCTTCACGATCCTCCTCTGTCCCGGAGACTGAATCAGTGAAGCCTTCCCAGCTGGTGCAACCCAAGGTTCGGCGAGAGAAGTCCAAGAGAAAGACCTCTAAGGCCAAAGAACTTGCGGTGGCACCAACCCCACCGCACCTTTCGCGCTCTGCGTCTGAGGATGAAGTCGAGATTCTAGCGTCCGCTGAGGACCTTGATCTCGCTGGTCCCTCAGACGCCACGGATGCCTCTCGTACGGGTGCTGAATCGGTGGCAGTGATTGAACAAGCGGCGTAAATTGCCTTCCCAGTCCTTTCACGCCTTTCTCAGCCATGGACAATATCATCCTCCAGTGGAACTGCGGCGGTTTTTTCCACCATCGAGCTGAGCTCCAACAACTTATCAGCCTTCACCCTTTCTTCTGCATTGCTCTTCAGGAAACTTGGTTTCCAGCAATGCGAACCCCCGCCCTCCGTGGCTATCGGGGTTATTATAAGAACCGGGCAGCATATGAAAGGGTGTCGGGTGGCGTCTGCCTCTGTGTCCTTCACACTCTGCACAGCGAGTCTGTCCCTCTCCAAACACCTTTAGAGGCTGTCGCTGTTCGGGTGTGGACGCCAAAGGCTGTTACCGTCTGCAGTCTTTACCTTCCACCGGATGGTGATGTCTCGCAGCATGTCCTGGCTGCGCTGATAGCCCAATTGCCGCCACCTTTCTTGCTATTGGGCGACTTCAACGCCCATAACCCTCTGTGGGGTGGGTCAGTGGCAACAGGTCGAGGCGTCATCGTTGAGCATTTATTGTCGCAGCTCGATCTCTCGATTTTAAATGATGGTGCCTTCACACACTTCAGTGTGGCGCATGGCACATACTCCGCCATTGACCTTTCAATCTGTAGCCCTAGCCTCTTACCGTCTGTCCAATGGAGTGTGCATGACGACCTGTGTGGTAGTGACCACTTTCCGATCTTTTTGTCACTACCACAGCGTCACTCTTCTGGGTGCCCTAGCAGATGGGCTATGAATAAGGCTGACTGGGACTTGTTCTCCTCCACTGCCGCTCTTGAGTCTCTCTCTAATGACGACATTGATGCGGTGGTTCAATCGGTCACCACCGGCATCGTTACTGCCGCCGAATCTGCCATTCCCCAATCTTCTGGGTCCCCTCGGCGGAAGGCTGTGCCTTCGTGGTCGCCTGAGATCGCTGAAGCGATTAAAGATCGCCGGCGGGCGCTCCAGCGTCACAAGCGACATCCCTCCATGGACCACCTTATCGCCTTCAAACGGCTGCGTGCGCGGGCCCGCCTCCTTATCCGCCAAGGCAAGAAGGAGTGCTGGGAGCGGTATGTGTCCACCATTGGCCTCCATGTCACTCCTTCGCAGGTCTGGGCCAAGATTCGACGCGTCTACGGCTATCGGACCCCTGCCAGCGTCCCTGCGCTGTCACTGAATGGAGCAGTTTGTACTGACTCCGATGTCATTGCCAATCGCTTAGCAGAGCATTTTGCTATGAGTTCCGCTTCTGCGAATTACCCCCAGGCCTTCCGCTCCATTAAAGAGCGGATGGAACGTCGGAGCGTTTCGTTTCGCACCAACCACCCAGAATCTTACAATGCTCCATTCAGTGAGTGGGAATTTCGCAGTGCCCTAGCTGCTTGCCCTGATACCGCTCCTGGACCAGATAGCATCCACTGTCAGATGCTGAAACACCTTTCAGTGGACTACCAGCGGCGCCTTCTCGATCTTTACAACCGTCTTTGGGTCGAGGGGGTGTTTCCGTCGCAATGGCGGGAAGGCGTTGTCATCCCCGTTTTGAAACCTGGAAAGACCCCTCTGTAGGTGGACAGCTACCGCCCCATTACTCACCAACGTTCTTTGTAAGCTTCTCGAACGGATGGTGAGCCAGCGCTTGAATTGGGTACTGGAGTCTCGGGGCCTTCTGGCTCCGTCTCAGGGTGGGTTCCGGAAAGGCCGCTCCGCCGCCGACAATCTGGTGACCCTGGAGTCGGCCATCCGTACTGCCTTTGCCCGCCGTCAGCACCTGGTCGCTGTCTTTTTCGAGATGCGGAAGGCGTACGATACGACATGGCGTCATCACATCCTTTCTACGCTTCATGGATGGGGTCTTCGGGGGTCCTCTGCCGCTTTTTATCCGCAATTTCCTGTCGTATCGTACCTTCCGCGTGCAAGTCGCAGCCTCCTATAGTTCCACCCACGTCCAGGAGAACGGTGTGCCACCACAGGGTTCTGTTTTAAGTGTCTGCCTGTTTTTAATAGCCATTAACGGGCTCGCTGCGGCCGTGGGAAATTCTGTCTCTGCTTCCCTGTATGCTGACGACTTCTGCCTTTATTACAGCTCTACTGGCATTGCAGCTGTTGAACGTCAGCTACAGGGCGCTATCCGTAAGGCGCAGTCTTGGGCTGTAGCGCATGGGCGCCGAACAGTCCATTCTGAGCCGCGGCTTTATCTTGCTGACGAACTCCTTGCTGTGGTGGAGACCCACAGGTTTTTGGGGGTGGTTTTCGATGCCCGGTTGACTTGGCTGCCTCATATCCGGCAGCTTAAACAGACGTGTTGGCGGCATCTCAACACTCTGAGATGCTTGAGCCACACCCGCTGGGGCGCCGACCGCTCTACCCTGTTGCGGCTGTACCAGGCGTTAATCCAGTCCCGTCTGGATTATGGGAGCCTGGCTTATGGCTCAGCATCCCCATCTGCGTTACGGGTGCTGGACCCAATTCTCCACAGCGGGATACGCCTTGCCACTGGTGCTTTCCGCACCAGCCCTGTGGACAGCGTACTAGTGGAGGCAGGTGTACCTCCACTGCGGTTCCGGCGCCAACGTTTGCTGGCCGCTTATGCTGCCCATGTTCTAAGCTTGCCCGGGCATCCAAATTATCGTGTCCTGTTCCCGCAGTCAGTCGTCCACCTGCCAGACCGTCGGCCCCGGTCGGGTTGTCCGATCGCCGTACGCATCAAGGAGCTTCTCTGCGGGCTTGGGTTTTTCCCTGTTCCACCTCCTTTCCAGGCGCCTCTGCGTACACCCCTGTGGTGTGTTCCTCGCCCTTGCCTTCGGCTCGACTTGGCACAGGGCTCGAAGGACTCGGTCCCTTCAGAGGCCTTCCGCCGCCGCTTTTATTCCATCCTGGCCACGTATCAGGGCTCTGGAATTGTTTACACCGACGGTTCGATGGTTGCTGGTCGTGTCGGGTATGCGCTAACTCTAGGGGACCATTCCGAACAACGGTCCTTGGCGGCTGGCTGCAGCGTTTACACTGCTGAGCTAGTCGCCTTCTTTCGAGCCCTAGAGTATATCCGCTCCTGCTCAGGTGAGTCCTTCGTTATCTGTAGCGGTTCCCTGAGCGGTTTACGAGCTCTCGACCAGTGTTTTCCTCGTTCTCGTCTGGTGATGGTTATCCATGAGTCCCTGCATACTCTTGCGCGTTGCGGCCGCTCTGTGGTCTTTGTGTGGACCCCCGGTCATGTCGGTATCCCGGACAATGAACATGTTGACCGCCTGGCGAAAGAGGCCACGAGTAAACCATCTCTGGATGTTGGCCTCCCAGAGGCTGATTTGCGAGCAGTCCTCCACAGAAAAGTTTTTGCGCTTTGGGACGCTGAATGGCGCGATCGGATTACACCCAATAAACTCCGTGCCATTAAGGAGACGACGACTGTGTGGCGGTCCTCCATGCGAGCCAACCGCAGGGACTCAGTCGTCCTTTGTCGGCTCCGCATTGGCCACTCCCGGCTGGCACACAGTTATTTACTGCGTGTTTCTGTTTTATTTTGTTTTGTGTTGATTCTGACCTTTGACCTATGATTTTAAACTGATCTTTTAATGTGTTTCTAAGTGGTTGGCTTTTCCTTTTTTATTTCTATGGTCGGCCAACCACTGTCACACTCTGTGTGGTTTTAGTTCGTTTTGTCTTGTCTTTGTCTCAGTTTCTCTTGTTCTGTATCGTCTGCGATCTATTCTGTTCCTCGTTTTTATTCTCTGTGGGTGTTCTTTGTATTTGGAGAAAGGGACCGATGACTGTAGCAGTCTGGTCCCTTTCATCCCCCAAACCAACCAAGGAGTTTATGATCTCCATAACGCTTTCGCGATTACTAAATGATACTGTAACGAAGCGCGCGCATCTTCTCTCTCTCTTCTCTCAACCCTATCTGGTACGGATCCCACACTGCTGAGCAGTATGCAAGCAGTGGGTGAACAAGCGTACTGTAACCTACTTCTTTTGTTTTCGGATTGCATTTCCTTAGGATTCTTCCAATGCATCTCAGTCTGGCATCTGCTTTACCTACGATCAACTTTACATGGTCATTCCATTTTAAATCACTCCTAATGCGTACTCCCAGATAATTTATGGAATTAACTGCTTCCAGTTGCCGACCTGCTATATTGTAGCTAAATGATAACGGATCTTTCTATGTATTCGCAGCACATTACACTTGTCTACTTTGAGACTCAATTGCCATTCCCTGCACCATGTGTCAATTCGTTGCAGATCATCCTGCATTTCAGTACAATTTCCCATTGTTACAACCTCTCGATATACTACAGCATCATCCGCAAATAGCCTCGGTGAACTTCCGATGTTATCCACAAGGTCATTTATACATGTTAATAGCAAGGGTCCTACGACATTCCCCTGCGGCACACCTGAAATCACTCTTACTTCGGAAGACTTCTCTCCATTGAGAATGCCACGCTGCGTTTCATTTTGTTTGCTCCTCTGCTTCAGAGTGCTCCATTTTTTATTTTTTTATTTTGTGCATTCAGTGTATCTGGAAACCACCTATCTTCATGGGAAGACGCCAGCCCTCAAGACAATCTAGTAACCTCCAACTCAAATCGATTTCGGCGAATAGGGGAAAGACTGTCAGTTCGAGAGAGGACAAAGCCTAAAACCTCTACTTCCGAGATGGAGCCTCTTGCGTCCCTATCAAGTAGGATGACGCCCCTCGGCGTGGCCGGGAATGATATGTTATAGATGGAGTTGCAGGAACCGTTGCAACTTAGAGTGCAGGGTGCACGAGTAAAAAGCGATATCATTGTGTTGTGGGAAATGAGATGGTGGTTTAGCGATGTCAGTCCCGTTGGTATTTTTAGGGCGTAGGGTGGAACAATGGAAAGCAGTACTATCGGTATGCTCTAAGAGATGAAGAGGAGGCGGCGGTTTACGTATGTCGGCGCTGTAAAATATATACAGAACAGAAGAGAGGAAATATTTGGAGAAAACGCACTGTGGGACTTAGGGTACAGGTAGTAAGTTACGTTAATGGTGACAAAGAATGGGCGATGAGGCAAAAAGTGCTATAATGTTGCCATAATCAACTGAAAGTTGATATGGCTGGAGTCTGAATAGGAATTCAGATTGCTACACACGGCGCCGGGGCCGTGGGCAGATGAATGGCAGGACGCTTTTTCATTACGAAAATTCTATTTCCCAATGTAGTGGACAGATGAATTACTTGTGATACTCCGTTTCCATGTGAAATGGTCTCTGTTTACTAGTAGCAGGCCGTCGAAAAGTCACCCACGAGCAAGAAATTCTGACGCCTGCCATAAATGTGTCCTTCGCTTACATGTTTCATTCAGATCACACTCGTTACAGACTAGGTACACGTATGAGACTGCAGAATTTCTCACTCGCGTCATCTGCCTATTCCTGGCAAGTTAACGCTCACATTAGTTATCTCTGACACCAGTGAAGTTTACGCTACAAAGCTTATCATGACGCAGATTCACAAATTTATCTCTCTGGCAGCTAAGATTATTGATAACCAGACCACACGGAATGAACTTCAAGAAGGTAAAAGTGCATGGTCACTTGATGTGACGAATTAACGGAAGGTAGGTCAATTTCTCGTATGAAGTTAATGCACAAAATATTACAAAAGTCCATTTACAAAACACCTATCTAATAGCTAAGGTAGAAGATACTATCTTAAGATAGTATCTTAAGATAGTTATCAGTGATAACTAAATCATATACGGTTTGTTTATAATAATCTGTAGGGATTAGTGTGTTCTATAAATTTTGAGAACGTCAACCTCAAAAGTAAGATAAATTTGAGTAAGAGTCCCAGTATACAAACAAACATTACTATCGTTGAGTAACCAACCATCTCAGACGGCACTGTTCTAACGCAGCACAAATGAGGAAAACTCGACTATAAATTAATTTGACTGAAGCCAGACGATCTAATGGCAGACTCTACAGAAGGCGCACATTTATTCAAAATATCGCGCAACGTTCAGTACGAACAACACCAGAAACAAGCGCGCACACGCGAAACCACTCAAAAGTGGCTGTACAAACGCATGTGACGGCAGTAGTTACCACAGTTTGCTTAAAATGGAAGTTGTGTGTAGATATTGACAGTTAGGGAAAGCTACACACTTCACACATTAACAAAAAGATTTTTGCACATCCAAATCACAATACATGTTTATAGATTATCCTTGTCAATTACACGTTGCGACTTGATCACTTTGATTATAACTGTGTACGAAAGGATTAGGTGACACGTGAAACTGGCGGCAACAATGTCTACGATCGTGGGACACGCTCAGTACCAGTAACTGCAGCCGTAATTATCGTCTTAACGAAAGCGCACTCATCCCAGCAGCAGCAATAAATCAACGCATTTTACGCTATGAAAGCCTGCTTGTAACGTTCGAAGTGTTTCAAGCATTTACAAGTCGTTTTCGTAAGCTACAAAATAGCTGTTTCGCTAAGACTCCGGAGCATTGTCATCTATGCGTAACACTCCATATGTGCACTTGCTGACCCAAATCCGTATAAAGATAGGCGTGTCTACAGTTGTTGAGAGTCTAAAACGCACACTGACCAACGGACTTTCCTAGCGAGGAGCAGGGTAGGCTAGCTACCCCCCTCCATCAGCTGAAAAAGAATTCCCCTACTGAACTTATATCTTGCCTCGACCAACCAGACAGGTGTGTGTACTCAGTATGAGTTTGAAAGAAGCCAGAACATGTCCATGTCGTCGACCACACAATGGAGGTCTCTCGATGTTAAAACTGTATTTAGAAGCTTTACGTACCTTTGTGGTTATGATGGTGAAAGCATTCCATTGTGTTGCTCTTAGTTTATCCACTATCTGACTTCAAAGATGCACATTAGGTTTCTGAAAACATGCGTGAAATAATATGAACATTTACAATCACGTTCTTGAGCCGCAAAATCAAATGCCGCTTGAATCACATTCTTGAACTCAGCAACATGTGCGGGAGTATTCTACCCAGCCACTTGGCAGGAAAATTGAAGCATACAGCCGGTTATGAATAGCAGAATGTTTTTCATTATGAAAATTCTATTTCCCAATATAGTGGTGAAGTCACTGCAGAGGGTCCTTTTTCGTGAACTGTTAATGGCAATGTAACAAATACCCAGAAGTGTACATTACTTTCTGATTCATGGACTGCTCACAAAGACACAGTAATAGTAAATGATTAATTTGCGGGTAAAGACACTGAATACATCATTCCGCCAAAAACAAAAAATACGTAAAGACTTTGGATGAACATTTATTCCGTAAATATAAAAAATATGCAAGAAGGATAACGCAGTTTCTAAGGACATTCTGCAGTGACTTATACACTAAATTGGGAAATAGAATTTTCATAGTGAAAATGCATTCTGTTGTTGGCAACCAGCTGTATCAGCGTATATTCCGTATTCCTGGCAAGCGGCTAGATACAATACTCCTGCACGCGTTGCTGAAATCAAGAAGGTGATTAAAGTGGCATTCGACTTTGCTGCTCAAGAATGTGATTCTGCTGATTTACCAGATATTGCTTTCGCCAAATGCGCCAGTTGTAAATATGCATATTGTTTCATGCATTTCGTTGAGGAACCACTACTGTATTTTTAACGTCAGTAGTGTGAAAACTAAGAGTAACAAAATGGAATGTTTTCGCCATCCTTATCTCAGTGGTACGTAAAGCTTCTAAGTGCAACTGGAACGTCGAATTCCTGTCCGACCCTTGAGACATGGAACTTATTTTCTGGTGTCTTAAGAGGTGTTCTATCACCCTATTCCTTCTTCTTGTCAGTGTTTTCCGAAGATCCTTTTCTTTGTCAATTCAGTGGAGAATCACCTTATTCCTCATCCTATGAGCCCACCTAGTTTTCAACGCTCTTCTGTAGCTCCATATCTGAGATTCTTCGATTCTCTTGTATTCCAGTTTCTCTACAGTCCATGACTCACTACCATACAACGCTGTACTCCAAACGTACATTCTGAGAAATTCCTTTCTCAAATTAAAGCCTATGTTTGATGTTAGTAGACTTCCCTTGCCAAGGAATGTCCTTGGGTTATTTTGCTGCCTAGTAGCAGAATTCCTTAACTTAATCTACTTCGTGATCACGAATCCTGATAAGTTTCTTGTGTTGTGATTTCTGCTACTTGTCATTACTTTCGTCTTTCTTCTATTTACTCTCAAACCATATCCTGTACTCGTTAGACTGTTCAGTCCGTTTTCACTGTGTGTGTGCGTGGGGGGGGGGGGGGAGGAGGAAGGGGAAGGAGGAGAGGTGGATCACGTTATGTGATTCAGTGGCCGCTAAAATACTATGAAAAGATTTTCAACGTCATTAGCCGCATTTTGGGTATCGAAATCGAAATGAATAAATGGTTCTGCGTCAATTAAGGATCCATTCTTTCAGGGTGGATGCACACCAAGCCTGATCTGAAATTTCGAGTGATGGGCTCATAGGTACGTGTCGCTACTCCAGTAGTGTTCAACAGGCTGAGAATCTGGATCGGCTGGGAAGCGTGCTCGGATGGCAGAGTCCGTTAAGGCAACCAATCATGTTAACTGGGAGATCGGGCATCGTGTCCTGGTTAGGCAAAAAAATTTTGCCTCCTACTGTACATTCCTTTCGATGCCCAAATGCGGCTAATTTCATTGAAGACCTTTAATTATTACTTGTTTTATTACTGGCCTACAAAACACACACGCTGGGAAAGGCATATATAGTGTCACGGAAATGCGGTAATGTAAATAAGAAATTAGAAGAAATACGCTACTCAGTATCAGTAATGTGTTCATAACGTTGTAAACTTTCCTTTTCAGATAAATCAGAAACTTTGTTTTCCTTACTACACAAAGGAATAAACTCTGGTTTGTAACGCCTCAAGTACTTTGTTCAGCGCATCTATTCTTTGTCCGAAAGATAATCCCTCGTGTGTGTTAGCTTTTGAAAATCCTGTTTAGTTTATCGAAAGCATTCGTAGCGATTTTTACTAACGTACGAATTTTTGTGCTTGCCCATCGTGGTATTGCCTTTAACTGCCCTAAACGTAAAAAGTCAAACTGTGACTTCATTATTAATTTGTACTATCAACTTTCCGGTATTTTGGCTATAAAATATTTGTCATCGTTATGGATTTTCATATCTACATTCTAACTTGCTCCATTAATTTTTTCTTTAATTGTTGAAGTTCATCGCCGTTAGAGAATAACAGGAGAATGTCACATGGGAAACGAAGGCGATTGACATGATCCATGAACAGCCACTCCATAGTTTTTCAGTTTAATAAGCTGTAAACTTCCTTTAGGACTACGCAGAATGGTACTGATACACAACCTTCTTGCCAGATTCCTCTTTCAGTTCTGAATGTCAAACTAACTTGACGAAGTCCTAATGGGATCTGCAACACTGATATAGGTATACATTCTTGATTGTACTGACGTAGGTTCAGTGGTTGCTATGTTTGTCAAATGCTGGCAGTTCAGAGTTTATTGAAACAGTCAGAGGCTTTCTCGAATGCAATGAGTCCCCGTCGAAGAGGTAAATCACGCTCATTTTCGATTGCATAATTTCGCTCATGAGTTGCAAATGGTCCTTCGTGATGTATCGTGTACCAAATAGAATACTACACGCAGTGTTCGTGTCAACGACACTTGTACTTCAAACTCAGAATACGAGGAGCCGCAGAATCTGTTAAAACTCGCTTTCTTGGGCGCGCCAGATATGGCGTCGAGTATCGATCAGGTGGCTACAGAGCGACAAATAGAACGGAACTGCATTAAATATGCAACGCTCCTTTTGGGCTGGTCTCTGATTATTGTATGAGAAATTGAGTCAGGAAATGCGGGCACTTGTTAATACAGCCACTTTTTGGTGCTTACGCTCTATAACGAGTCTTAACAGTCTGTCACCGCCAGACATAAAGATAGACATCTACATACCACACTCAGCAAGTCACCACACGGTGTACGGCACAGGATATCCTTTACCACCACTGTCATTCCCTCTCCTGCCCCGCTCGCAAATGAAACGAGGAGAAAACGCCTGTTTCTAAGTCTCTGTATGGACCCTAATTTCTCTTTCCTTGTCTTCGTGGTACTTAACGCGAGATGTACGTTAGTGACAACGGAATCGCCCTGCTGTCAGCCGCGAACGCCAGTTGTCTAAACTTTCTCAGTAGTCGGCACTGAGAATGTTGCTCTACCAATTGCGTGATACTTTTATCATGACATGTTTCGGGACTAAGTTATTAAATTATCAAGATCTGTAAGTCAAAGAAACCAATCAATAAATCGCAGTAGCGGAACTACACGTGCTGACAACCATATATAAACATTTATATTGTCCTATAGTATAACATACCGTAAGCTTCCGTGCTATTTGGCACCGTCAAAAGTAAAATCCAGAAGGAAACATGGGTTGTCAAACATACCTCTACATCTGCATTATTACTCTGCGACTCACAATCAAGGGCCTGGCAGAGAGATCATCGAACCATCTTGAAGCTGTTTCTTTACCATTCCACTCTCGAACGGCACGTGGTAAAAAATCTCATGTTGGCGTATTGCACAAGGCACAGTTGTAAACTAAAGGCAGCCGCTTTCACGTACCAAAGCTAGTACTACTGGAATGCGAATATCACAGTCCCCAACGATGCTGCTGTCTAACACACAATCTATGACCATTGTACGTCGGGTCTCCTTGTTGTTTCTTTCTTAGAGTTTGTATTGAGAAGATTGGCTGTCCTATTACGCTTCCTTGAGACACGCCTGTTGCTTTAGTTTCGAGTCAGTGACACCTGTGAAAACACTTCATAGGATCACCTCACACCCAAACCTCCAGATGTCTGTCAGTCATATCGGTACCAAAGTTTCTGTATCAATAGAGTATCAACCAAAACATGGATGTAGTTTGAGCTATGTGCTGTCGTCCAAGAGAACGTGCTTAAATGGCAAATAGTAAGTACCACTTGACCTACAGAGCACAGGAAAAGCACAATTGTGTGTGTCATCTGGAGCTCCAGTGGTGAAGTCGATAGAGCGTCAGTTCACCGTACCAGGGGTACTGGGTTCGAGCACTGGTCATGCCAGTTTTTGAGCAATAGTACGTGTGAAACTATAATATGGGACATGTTCCTGACATGTAAATGGACTGTACGCAGTTAATACACTCCTGGAAATTGAAATAAGAACACCGTGAATTCATTGTCCCAGGAAGGGGAAACTTTATTGACACATTCCTGGGGTCAGATACATCACATGATCACACTGACAGAACCACAGGCACATAGACACAGGCAACAGAGCATGCACAATGTCGGCACTAGTACAGTGTATATCCACCTTTCGCAGCAATGCAGGCTGCTATTCTCCCATGGAGACGATCGTAGAGATGCTAAATGTAGTCCTGTGGAACGGCTTGCCATGCCATTTCCACCTGGCGCCTCAGTTGGACCAGCGTTCGTGCTGGACGTGCAGACCGCGTGAGACGACGCTTCATCCAGTCCCAAACATGCTCAATGGGGGACAGATCCGGAGATCTTGCTGGCCAGGGTAGTTGACTTACACCTTCTAGAGCACGTTGGGTGGCACGAGATACATGCGGACGTGCATTGTTCTGTTGGAACAGCAAGTTCCCTTGCCGGTCTAGGAATGGTAGAACGATGGGTTCGATGACGGTTTGGATGTACCGTGCACTATACAGTGTCCCCTCGACGATCACCAGTGGTGTACGGCCAGTGTAGGAGATCGCTCCCCACACCATGATGCCGGTTGTTGGCCCTGTGTGCCTCGGTCGTATGCAGTCCTGATTGTGGCGCTCACCTGCACGGCGCCAAACACGCATACGACCATCATTGGCACCAAGGCAGAAGCGACTCTAATCGCTGAAGACGACACGTCTCCAATCGTCCCTCCATTCACGCCTGTCGCGACACCACTGGAGGCGGGCTACACGATGTTGGGGCGTGAGCGGAAGACGGCCTAACGGTGTGCGGGGCCGTAGCCCAGCTTCATGGAGACGGTTGCGAATGGTCCTCGCCGATACCCCAGGAGCAACAGTGTCCCTAATTTGCTGGGAAGTGGCGGTGCGGTCCCCTACGGCACTGCGTAGGATCCTACGGTCTTGGCGTGCATCCGTGCGTCGCTGCGGTCCGGTCCCAGGTCGACGGGCACGTGCACCTTCCGCCGACCACTGGCGACAACATCGATGTACTGTGGAGACCTCACGCCCCACGTGTTGAGCAATTCGGCGGTACGTCCACCCGGCCTCCCGCATGCCCACTATACGCCCTCGCTCAAAGTCCGTCAACTGCACATACGGTTCACGTCCACGCTGTCGCGGCATGTTACCAGTGTTAAAGACTGCGATGGAGCTCCGTATGCCACGGCAAACTGGCTGACACTGACGGCGGCGGTGCACAAATGCTGCGCAGCTAGCGCCATTCGACGGCCAACACCGCGGTTCCTGGTGTGTCCGCTGTGCCGTGCGTGTGATCATTGCTTGTACAGCCCTCTCGCAGTGTCCGGAGCAAGTATGGTGGGTCTGACACCGGTGTCAATGTGTTCTTTTTTCCATTTCCAGGCGTGTAGATGTACGGCGATGTTGCCATCTAACAGTCAATTACTATTCTCAGTATTGTCATTGTTGTTACAGTTATTACTACTAATACTTCAGCGCGTATGATGCTATTGTTTCTGTATTCTTCTGTTTATATTTTTTGTGTTTAGTCTGTGAAATTAAAGATGTACTCTATATGTTCGCTACTTTCAAATACACCAAGCGAAAGCGGACTGGCAACAGAGCATTGCTATAAACTTCGAACCGTCCTTTTACGTGTCTGAATGATGTTGTGCCATATAATAGCTTCACAAGTACTACAGTGCGGAAACTAGCAGTACCAGAGATCGAATCCGGGACCCTCAGTATGACGAACTAACGCTCTACCGGCTTGACCATGTGAGCTTCTCACAGCAAATGCGCACATTTGTGCTTTAACTGTGCTCTGTAGGTCATCTGGCACTTTCTATTTTCAGTTAATGCACGTTCTTCTGGACGGCAACACACACAGTAGTAGAAACCTATAACGGTATTTTGGTTGATACTCTATCGATATGGAACGTCTGCTGCCGATCTGAAAGCCCGACATACGAAGGGTTGGGTGTTATTAGACGATGCGATCGAAGGCCTTTCGGGAAGCTAGGAAGACGGAATTCATCTGCTCACCTGCGTCTACTATTTGCAAGGTGTCTGGTATAGATAACACAAGTTCTGTTGCACACGATTCGTTCTTCCTGAATGTGTGGTGTTCTTTTGAGTGAGTTCTTTCCTTCCGTAAACGACGTTAGATTTGAGCTTAGAGTACGTTCAAAGGTCCTGCGACATCAGCGATATTGGGCTGTGGTAAAGTACAGCTATACTCCTAGCCTGTTTCTGAACATAAGTGAGCCGATTTCTTTCCAGTCCCTCGGGGCTGGTCTCTGCACAAGAGATTCTAAGTAAATGATCTGCTAATTTTGTAGCGTATTCGGTGTAACATCCAACAGGAATTTCGTCCATGGCGTTGTTACGCAGCAAACTGGCGGCAACGTCGCGGTAAGCACATGGTGTTTCGCGCTAGTCGTCCATCAGCAGTCTCCTGTCCACTTACACGGTGCCCTTTCACACCTGCAGAGTGCCTCACCGCCGCTGCCCAGTCACTGTCCTCTTACGTGACTTCGAGAACTGTCCTAGGCTCTCTTCTTCTGTCATCAGACTTCTGACTAGTTTATCCCGGCAACGCATCACCAGTCGCACCAATCTCTTCAGTTGAGGACAAAGCAAGTACATGTCAAATACTGCCGAAATATTCAAATTATGTTGTCGATGCATCGTGTGTTGCAACTCTGCAGTAAGATGTATAATGAGGGATTCCACTACTCAGACTGTGGAGATAATTTAGTTCAGGTAGGAAAGCTGGTTATCTAGAAAACTCTAGAGTCAGAGTACCTAACTAGCAGCCAGGAAATGGAATTCGGTCAGCTTCTGTGTAAACACATAGGGATCTTTCATGACAAACCAGGTATCTTCAAAGGATACAAGTACAATATAGAAGTGATACAACACCTTTTCTCATGCCACTTGCTTCGTACCGTGGGCGAGGAAGGAGCCAGCCACCAAGGAAACTAGGAAAATGGTTGAATGGGGAATAACAGAACCTTCCTTGTCAGCATGTAGTAATCCTTTAGTTGCTGTAAGTAAAGCCCGTTGGAAAAATCTATTTTTAGACGTTAGAAACGTGAATAATTATGCCGGTTCGCACCAGATTGGAGAATTTGCAAGAACAGATAGAAAAATTCTTTGGTGTCGGCTATCTAACAATTGATTTAAAATAATCTTACTGGCAGATTCCTTGAACTGAAACTTCAAGTGAGTACACAGAACTAATATTTTCTGGTAGAAGCTACCAATTTAGAGTACTACAATAATATTTGTTTATCGTCCATTTAAATTTTTATAATTCTTTTGCTTTAAAGTTTTCGCAGATCGACACTATATTTCATGTATATGTAAAGTAAATTGTACTATACTGGAGTCTGAAGTTCTTTGCATTGTATGTGAGTAGTGTATGTAAAATACTATGTAAATTGTTCATTATGTTAAGTAATTTTCTGATGACTTTTCGTATTTAAAAATATTTGTGTTTACACATTGTTCATGTTAATGTAAATCTGACAGTTTAAGAAATGGCCACGCTTAGCAACAATATAAGAAATAGGTGTTGTATAAAAGCCAATGCGCTTTTGTTTAAAACGAAAGTGGTTCTGGGGAGTGGAAAAGGTGGCAAGGGCGAACTGGCGCCCTACCTAGAGCAAGCGCGGGAAGTATGTCAAAGAGTCTGTAGGGAACAGTGATTGAGGCAACAACTTTGTGGAGCAGAAGTAGTTTGTGGACGATTTTGCGATCTACTACAGCGCTCAACGGACCAGCCTTCTTGAACGACGTATTCAAGGATGTCTCGATCGCCTCCACTCGTGGAGCATCGAAACTGGCTTCCGTTTCTCACCCAGTAAGACCGTTTGTGTCAATTTTAGGCGACGTAAGGAGTTTCTTCCGCCCTCCTTACATCTAGGTCCTGTCAACCTTCCGTTTTCAGACGTCGCTAAATTCTTGGGTCTTATGTTTGACAGAAAACTATGCTGGTCCTCCCACGTTTCCTATCTTTCGGCTCGCTGTCTGCGATCCCTCAACACCCTCCGTGTCGTTTTAATTGAATGCCCCTATTTTAATCCGTTACGCTCCCGTCTACAGCTATCGCCTGATCTATCGTCGATTTTAGCACATGACACGCGCTCAGCCGACCGCGTTCTCCATTTTATTAGTGACAGTGAAATGACGTCAGTCATTTGAAGCTTTTTTTGGGGACAACCACCCCCTTTCTGTAGTGGATTTTTAAGCATTCCTTCTACTTTTAGTTTCTCCAATTTTCTGACTTTGTTCCCATTGCTGCTGGTTTTCAATTTCGGTTTTTTACTGTCTTAAGTCACGGGCTGGGCGCTAATGACCATAGAAGTTTTGCGCCCTAAAACCACAACAAAAAAAAAAATCCATGAGGGGAGTCCCTGTGTTCCCCCTCCTGCCTGTGTAAATTGTCATGGTAGTCATTCTCCACGTTCACCAGATTGCCCAGTATATAAGAAGGAAAAAAGATACAGGAGTATAATAAGTCCCTCGATCGTTTAACCTACACAGAGGCTCGTAAGAAATATGCACGACTTCACCCTGTGTCCGTGACATCTAGTTACGCCTTGGTTACATCTTCACCCCTTCCTCCCCCTTGCTTACCCCCGTCCCGGACCCCTCTCGCCCCCCCCCCCACCCCTGTGGCTCCCACACCTTCTCCTCTGGGCGCTGCTCCCCCTCCCCAGCCGGAGAAGTGTCCCACTCCTTCAGCGTCTGCCGGTCAAGGGCGCCTCTCCCGGGATGCCGCTTCCCGGCACCTGCTGCCGCGCGACGACCGCGAGGCGCGGTCTGTCGGCCCCCAGGTCGCCCGGTCTCTTTCTGTTCCTGATCTTGCTGAAGCTGGCTCCTTCATGCCACACAGCCCTCCTCGATCTCGGCCTGAAAAGAAGAAGAAACATAAGTCCCGGTACAAAGAGCCTCTGGTGTCACCGGAGGTCCCTTCCCCGACTTCACAACCGGATTCTGACCTGTCGTTCATGGATGTCGCCCCCTCCTTGTCGGTGACGGATGGGGACCCGGCGGTATGACTGGATTTAAAGTGTTCAGCCCCCATTTAAACCATCGTTCTGTGGTTCTCCAATGGAATTGTAATGGATACTATCGCCACCTTCCAGAATTGAAATCCCTTCTTTCGTCCTACTCTGCAGCTTGTGTGGTTCTCCAGGAATCTCATTTTACTGATGCTCACTCACCGACCCTCCGAGGTTTCCGTGTTTTCTGTCGAAATCGGGTCGGACCCCTGCGGGCTTCTGGTGGCGTTTGTACGTTGGTCCGTACAGACATTGCTAGCACGTGGATTCCTCTTCAAACTACATTGGAAGCGGTTGCTGTTAGGGTCCACTTCGACTCTGCAATCACGGTGTGCAATCTTTATCTCCCTCCTGACAGGACTCTTACACCTGCTACCTTAACTGTCCTTCAGCAACTTCCTTGTCCCTTCCTCCTCCTCGGGGATTTTAATGCTCATCATCCTTTGTGGGGCAGTGCCTTTCCATCTAGACCAGGTCTTCTCATAGACCAATTTATTGCAGACCACGACCTGTGCCTTCTTAATGATGGCTCCCCTAGTCATTTCAGTGCCGCTCATGGTACCTTTTCTGCCATTGATCTCTCTCTCTCTCTCTCTCTCTCTCTCTCTCTCTCTCTCTCTCTCTCCTCCCTTCATTACACTGGTCGCCACACGACTACCTTTGTGATAGTGACCATTTCCCGTTGATTATCACGCTCCCTTCCCGCTCCCCGATGGACAGGTTGCCTCGCTGGTCTTTCCAACGCGCCGATTGGCCTCTTTACACTGCACAGGTCGTGTTTTCTCCCTCTTTGTCGGGTCGTATTGATGACGTCCTACGTGACATGTCTGACGCGATTGTTCGCGCTGCTAGCCTTGCTGTCCCGCGCTCATCTGGACCATTTCGTCGCCGGCAAGTCCCGTGGTGGAGTACGGCCATTGGCATTGACATCCGTGATCGCCGTCGAGCTTTGCAACACTTTAAGAGGCACCCATCCGTAGCCAGCCGTACTACCTTTAAACGCCTTCGCGCTAAAGCCCGTTATTTAATCAAACAGAGCAAGCGGATATGTTGGGAACGATTCGTTTCTTCCCTTGGTTCTACTGTCCCTCTGTCACGGGTATGGGCTACACTTCGCTCTCTCCAAGGTTGCCATCGGCAGTCCACCCTCCCAGGCCTTCACCTCCCGGATGGCATTTGTACGGACCCATCAGTTCTTGCAGAACATCTTGCGACCCATTTTGCAGTGGCATCAGCGTCAGCCTCCTATCCAGCTGCTTTCCTTCATCAAAAACAGCGGGCTGAAGCTTCCACCTTATGTTTCACCCCTTGTGAGTCAGAATCTTACAACGAACATTTTACTGAATGGGAATTTCTTTCTGCTCTATCTTCTTCTCATGATACGGCCCCTGGCCCAGATTCCATTCATAACCAACTGCTTCAACATCTCAGTGCTCCACAACAGCAACATCTTCTTCGGGTGTTTAACCGTATCTGGCTCCAGGGTGACTTACCTTCTCAGTGGAGGGATAGCATTGTGGTTCCTGTCCTCAAGCCTGGTAAGAACCCCCTGTCTGTTGACAGCTATCGGCCAATTAGTTTGACCAATGTTGTTTGTAAGTTACTTGAACGGATGGTAGCCTGTCGGCTCAATTGGGTCCTCGAATCTCGGGATCTATTGTCCCCTTACCAGTGTGGCTTTAGAGAGGGACGGTCTCCAATCGATCATTTACTCCGCTTGGAATCCGCAGTCCGGCAGGCTTTTTCCCAGCGCCGCCATTTGGTTGCAGTGTTTTTTGACCTTCGCAAAGCGAATGACACGGCCTGGCGCCATCACATCTTACTTGCCCTTCATCAGTGGGGTCTTCGGGGCCCACTCCCGATTTTTATCCGCCAGTTCCTGATCCATCGGTCATTCAGAGTTCGAGATGGTACTGCTTTTAGTTCTCCACGGACCCAGGAGACGGGCATCCCACAGGGTTCTGTCTTGAGTGTCCTTCTTTTCCTCATTGCTATCGATGGACTTGCGGCCTCTGTCGGTCCCTTGGTCGCCCCTGCCCTGTATGTAGATGATTTCTGCATTTGGGTTAGTTCCTCCTCGATGGCATCTGCAGAACGGCAGCTCCAGGTGGCTATACGGCGTGCCTCTGCATGGACCCTCTCACACAGGTTTCAATTCTCTCCTTTAAAATCGCGGGTGGTCCACTTCTGTCGCCGTACTACGGTCCACCCTGATCCAGAGCTCTATCTCGCTGTACAAAGATTGCCTGTGGTTCCACAGTTTCGTTTCCTAGGTCTTCTTTTCGACAACAAACTCACTCGGCTGCCTCATATCAGACTCCTGAAGGTAGGATGTTTCCGTAAACAAAAATGGTTCAAATGGCTCTGAGCACTATGGGACTCAACTGCTTTGGTCATAAGTCCCCTAGAACTCAGAACTACTTAAACCTAACTAACCTAAGGACATCACACACATCCATGCCTGAGGCAGGATTCGATTCTGCGACCGTAGCGGTCGTGCGGTTCCAGACTGTAGCGCCTTTAACCGCTCGGCCACTCAGGCCGGCTTCCATAAACTCAATGTCCTTCGCTTCCTTGCCCACTCCTCTTGGGGTGCGGGCCGTTCCCTCCTCCTCCGTCTTTATCGTGCTCTAGTTCTGTCTCGCTTGAACTATGGTTGTCAAGTTTATGGTTCAGCTGCTCCTTCCACACTGCACGTACTGGATCCAGTCCACCATCGTGGTATCCGTTTGGCCACCGGTGCCTTCCCTGCTAGCCTTGTTGATAGTCTCCTGGTTGAAGCTCGGACCCCCCCCCCCTTTCTGTTCGGCGGTCCCAGCTTCTGGTGTCTTATGCACTCAGTATCCGTTCCTCTCCCACTCAACCTTCCTATTCTATCCTGTTCCCAGACCATGGACGTCGCCCACCCGACTCCCGCCCTCGGGCGGGTTTACCAGTTGGGCTGCGCCTTGCGTCTCTTTGCCGTGATTTTCAGCTTCCTTCTTTGTCCTGTCTTCCTCGCTCCCTCCCCTCTACCCCTCCTTGGTTAGTTCCTCGGCCTCGAATTCGGATGGATCTCCGGCGAGGTCCGAAAGATTCCATCCCCCCGGTGGTGTTCCGTTCCTTTTTCCGCCAAATTTTATGGGAGTTTCGGGATGCTGTTGTTTTCTACACTGATGGCTCTAAATCTGCTGATCATGTGGGGTATGCCTTCACGTCCTCTGTCGGAACGGAAAATCATCTGCTGCCACCTACATGTGGGGTGTTTACTGCGGAATTGATGGCAATTTCCCAGGCCCTTACCTTTATTAAACAGTCCCAACACAACCGCGTTTTGTTATGTACAGACTCGATGAGTGGCCTTCTTGTTATTGACCGGTGTTTTTCACGCCATCCCTTGGTCTCTGCCATCCATGACCATCTCGCTGATATTCACCATTCTGCTTGTTCCATTGACTTCCTTTGGGTCCCTGGCCATGTGGGTATCCCGGGTAATGAGCTCGCTGATCGTTTGGCTGGGGGAGCAGTCACTTACCCCCCGTTTTCTGTAACCCCTCCTGCAGCGGATTTACGGCTTCACATCAAATCCCACTTCGCACAGTCATGGGCCACTTCTTGGGAGGCTACTCCCCTGTCTAATAAACTTCGTGCAATTAAGGTGACACCAGGCCCGTGGCGTTCTTCCTTTCGCCTCTCCCAAAAGGACTCGACCACACTGTGTCGTCTCCGCATTGGCCATACCAGGCTGACCCATGGTTTTCTTTTGCGTGATGAGCCACCCCCACTATGTGGTTGTGGAGCCTTCCAGTCAGTAGCCAACATTTTGGTTGAATGCCCCCTTCTTTTGGCTCTGCGTGCTAAGTACAGGCTCCGCCACACTTTACCTTTGATGTTGGCTGACGATTCCCGGATGGTCTCTCTGGTTCTCGGTTTCCTCCGGGAAAGTGGTTTTTATTCTCAGTTTTAAGGTTTTTAATCTCTCTCTGGTGTTGGGGCAGAGCGGTGAGTGTTTGGGTCTCTCCCACTGTAAGCAGTGTTCGGAGATTCCCGATTCCCCTCCCTGACAGAAATCCTCTTTTCTTCCCCTTCTACTCTGTTTTTACCCCCATTTTTTTAAGGCTTGGTTAGTCTTTCTATTCCCATACGTCCTTTCTACATTCTAGCAGTTGTCCGTTTTATGTCACAGGTGGTCTTGTCTATGCTGCTTCAGCATAGTGTTGGGTTCGTTCTCTTGCCGACTTCCCTCATTTTGTTTTTTACCAATGACATGTCTGCCCTTTTACGTTTTTACCTTTTTCCGTTTTATTTTTCTGACTTTACTGCGATGTCCCATTAGCGGAATGGAGCCTATTTGAAACAAGAGACTGATGACCTTGCTGTTTGGTCCCTTAAACCTCAAACAACCAATCTTATGATTTGCAGAGCACGATACGTGTCATTTGGAATAAACGCAGCAAAAAACAACTAGTACCTGTTTGCGACTTCTCAGCTTTTCTAAAATCCAGTCAATTACATCGAGAAGTATTCTATGGAATTCATCGATAAGTGTTGCTTCTGTTTCTGGTGGTCAGATACACCAACGTACCAGAAGACGAAATGGAGAAAAGTCACAGGAAGCAACGATTCTCGAGCCGCATAACGCTGACTTGTGGACCACCCACTGTCTGAAAGGACAGCAGAAGCGATCCACAAAACTACCGTACAGTATCCTTGATACCCATCTGTCGTTTTATCTTAGAACGTATTCTGAGTTCAGACATAATGAGGTATATCGGACAGAACGATATCCTTCTTGCCAAAGAGCGTAGATTTCGAAAACACAGATCATGTGAAACCCAACTCGCACTATTATCATACGGCAGCCTGAAAGTCGTCGATCAACGCAGTCAGGTAGATGCTGTCTTCCTCAATTTCCGTTAACCATTTGACTCTGTACCACATCTACGCTTATCAAAAGTACAGGGCTATTACAAATGATCGAAGCGATTTCATAAATTCACTGTAGCTCCATTCATTGACATATGGTCACGACACACTACAGATACGTAGAAAAACTCATAAAGTTTTGTTCGGCTGAAGCCGCACTTCAGGTTTCTGCCACCAGAGCGCTCGAGAGCGCAGTGAGACAAAATGGTGACAGCAGCCGAGAAAGCGTATGTCGTGCTTGAAATAAATGCACTCACATCAGTCATAACAGTGCAACGACACTTCAGGACGAAGTTCAACAAAGATCCACCAACTGCTAACTCCATTCGGCGATGGTATGCGCAGTTTAAAGCTTCTGGATGCCTCTGTAAGGGGAAATCAACGGGTCGGCCTGCAGTGAGCGAGGCAAGTTTCATGTGTGTATCTGGACATGCTGGAAAATTGGCTCATGCCACAACTGGAGACCGACAGCGCCGACTTCATCTTTCAACAGGATGTTGCTCCACTGCACTTCCATCATGATGTTCGGCATTTCTTAAACAGGAGATTGGAAAACAGATGGATCGGTCGTGATGGAGATCATGATCAGCAATTCATGTCATGGCCTCCACGCTCTCCCGACTTAACCCCATGCGATTTCTTTCTGTGGGGTTATGTGAAAGATTCAGTGTTTAAACCTCCTCTACCAAGAAACGTGCCAGAACTGCAAGCTCGCATCAACGATGCTTTCGAACTCATTGATGGGGACATGCTGCGCCGAGTGTGGGAGGAACTTGATTATCGGCTTGATGTCTGCCGAATCACTAAAGGGGCACATATCGAACATTTGTGAATGCCTAAAAAAACTTTGAGTTTTTGTATGTGTGTGCAAAGCATTGTGAAAATATCTCAAATAATGTTATTGTAGAGCTGTGAAATCGCTTCAATCATTTGTAATAACCCTGTACATTGGTATGGGGGTGTCAGGCGACATTTCTGAATGAATTGGCTTCTTGGTTGGAGGGGCACAGCATGTTATTTTGGATGCAGAGTAATAGAGAGATGCAACAGTAATTTCGGGCGTACCTTGCTGTTCATGTTACATATTGATGATCTATGACAATATTAATGGTAACCTCAGACTTTTCGCAGATGATGCAGATATCTGCATCGAAGTACAGTTTGATCAAGCTGCACAAATATTTAGTCGGACCTTGATAAGATTTCAAAGCGTTGCAAAGGCTGGCAGCTTGCTTTAAATGTTTAGAAATGTAAAATTGTATACTGCACAAAGCGAAAAAATGGTATCCTGCGAATATAATATCGGTGAGTCACAGCTGGAATCGGTAAACTGATACAAAAACCTGGACGTAGCACTCGGTAAGGACATAAATGAAACGATCAGATAGATAAAGCAGGTGGCAGACTTCGCTTTATGGGTAGAACACTGCGCAAATGCAGTCTGTGTACAGATGAGATTACTTGCAAAATACTCACATGATCTGTCCTAGAATATTGCTCAAGTGGAGGGACGCGTCCCAAACAGGACTTCCTGGCGATATTGCACGTATATAAAGAAGAGCAGCAGGAATGCGCACATGCTTCTTTGACCCGCGGAGAATGCCATGAAGGTGTTGAAAGAATTGAACTGCCAGACTCGAAGACAGAAAATGTAGCGAGAAAGTCTGCTGACAGTGTCAAGGACCAAGTTTAAATGACGACTGTAAGTGTGTCTTACAAACCCCTACATAGCGCTCCCGTACGGATAGTGAGAAAAAGGTTAGATTAATTACAGCACGCACAGTAATTTAAAGTCATTCTTCCCGCGCTCCGTACGTGAATGGATCGGGATAAAACCTAATAACTGGCACAGTGGAACATATCCTGTGCCACGCATTTCAGTTGTTCGCAGAGTACAAACGTACAGGTAGAAACATGGTGAGGGAGCTGTTGGATATAAAGGACTTACTTGATAATTGTTGGAGTTGAATGCTCGCCAGTATGTGGCAGGAATATTAAATGCTGTTGTCATACATACTATTAATGGCCAACGAATCAAATGACTTATTCCAGGAAGATAACGCAGGACTCCTACCCAGTAGCTCACTCCACAAGTGCCTGGAGGAAAGTGCAGATCACTGACTGCATTATCCAGTACCCGGATTTGTAGTCCATGGCATAGACCATGTCTAGGATGTGATAAAAAGATGTATACTTTAGTATGATCCTGCATCCAGCAATCTTCAGGGACTAATACAGTGTGTTTCAGATATGGCAAGAAATTCCTTAGGTGACAATAGGAGATTGTTTGCTTCTATGTCACAATGAATGCAATAGTCTCTGTACCCGTTCAGGTCACTCTTCAAAAAGATGTTTGTGACGGACAACAGCTTCGAATGGAATTAATCATAATGTGGCGAACATCCCCACGAAATTTTATAATTAGCGGACTGTTGTTTCATGGTATGAAATTTAACACTTCCGTTAGAATACTTGTATTTTTGCAGCTGCCGCACTGTGGATGTCATATTGTAGGTTGGTTAGTAAAACATTGATAGCGTGTGCAGATGAAACCGAATGACCTACGCAGAGGAATCTGTCAATACCCACGGCTTCCAGAAGCACGCCAGGTACCTTACGGTCTTGCATCTTCCCCTTCCTCCTCTGGGCCCAGTGAAAGCCACTTTCCCCTCGTTGTTAAGCTCCAAGAAACCTACACGTTCGACGAAGTTTTATCTGCTAAATTTAGCCTTGAACTTCATACGGAAATTACTAACTTCCAATGACTTTCGTGATGACAAATTCTCTCCTTACTTTACTTTATCGTAATGTTTAGTCTGCTTTAATGTTGTTACTGTTGTGGTCTTCAGCCAAGGGACTGGTTTGATGCAGCTTTTGATACAAGTATATCATGTTCAAACCTCTTCGTATCTGAATGCCTACTGCGATCTACACTCGTTTGAACACCTGCCTACTCTACTCTTGCCTAGGTCTTCTTCTACAATCTCTCCCGACCCCCCCCCCCCTCCTCTCACTCTCTCTCTCTCTCTCTCTCTCTCTCTCTCTCTCCCTCTCACTCTCTCTCTCTCTCTCTCTCTCTGTCCCCATCCGTTAACAATTGACTATTCCTCCAAGCATGAGAATGTGTCTTGTCAACCGATTCCTTCTTCTGTTCAAGTTGCGCCGTAAATTTTTTTTCTCTTCACTTTATTACGTTCTCATCAGTAATTCGATCTACTCATCTAATCGCCACCATTCATTCTTCTGCAGCACCACATTTCAAAAGCTTCTATCGAATGTCAGACAAGTGATTATACCGAAGAGTTCATCGTAGACACAAAACATTTACTTCCTACCATCTTCAGACGTAAAAGTAACTTCGAGCGTACCCCAAGGGAGTGTTACAGGACCATTACTTTTCACAATATACGGGGTGTTTGTTTCAACTTGAGACATCTAAACATTTCGAAAACGACTCATCGAACGAAAAATTCAACATTTGTCTGTGCTACAACAGGCCACCTTCTAACCATCGCTCCTGCGTGCGTCTTTTCAAATCGGAACCTCCCCCCTTCGCCCCCCCCCCCCCCCCCCCGATTTTTGTTGCAATTTCCGGTTCTACGCCAAAAAATATGTACGGTTTACGCAGACTGTTGATTTTCCGTCGTGGTAGATGGCGTTGTAATAGACAAATATCAAGAGTGCCTGTTTTTGCAGTTAACAACCGACTCATTTGATTCTATGTTTCATTTACGATGTAAATGAAAAACCTTTGTTCTGACGGTTGACATCTCTATTAGAAATGTATTTTAGTGTTGAAAATTTGATAGTACACTACCATGCGGTTAACCCGTTTCAATGCGTGGTTAGAAACTACGTTTAGCGTGATCGAGGAACGAAGACTTGGATGTTACAGCTGTGTTCCCTTAGGGACGTCTGATATTGGCGAGTCCCCTTGTTCTCGCCATTGGGGTGCCTCATTTCGCTGAGTATCCGTGACACGTGTGTCTGTCACTGTCACTGTCACTTCATGGACATTTTATCTTGTTGCAGTGGCTGTGGTTCCTGTATTCCGCCGGTAGCTGCATAGTAGCCGGCGCGAGAGTTTATGGCGGTTGGATTGAAACACACACCGAAATCAGGCACTCTCGTGGCGGGGTCAGAGAGCGGCCAACGAAATCGAGCATTTCGATAGTTTTACGACTCACGACAACCAACTCCGTAGTCAGTAGAAAACTTCGTTAATTTTATTTGTACTTTACAGACGCATTTGCAACACTCAAGTAACTTTTAAACGTCAGTATCAACAGTTAGAACACAAGTTCATTTTTACGCCGTAAATGAAACGTAGAATAAAATGCGTCGGATCTTAATTGCAAAAACATCCACACTTGATATTTATCGAATACAGCACCATCCACCGCGAATGGGAAACAATGGGTTGAGTAAACCGTACTTATTTTTAGGATACAATACGAATATGCGATAAAAATGAGGATTCCCCTTTGAAAACACGAATTCCATCCCTCCGACGCCGGAGGGGTGGTTAGGTGGGCAGTTGTCCTCTGTACTAATATTAACTTTTCACCTAGAACATTTTTTTCGTACGGTGAGTAGTTACCAAGGTATTCAACCGAGAGACGGTCAAACCCACGTCTGGCCATCCTGATTTAGGTTTTCCTTGATTTCCTAAATCGCTTCTGGCAGATGATGGGATGGTTCCCTTGGAAGGACACGGCCGACTTCTTTCCCCATCCTTCCCTAAACCGATGGGACCGAACACATCGCTGTTTGGTCCCCCCCCCCCCCCCATTTCCCCCCAAACCATTCATCCGACCAAGGTATTTAGTGGTCCCAAGTTACAACAAACACCACGTATATAATAAGCTAGTGGATAACGTCGGACGATGCTGTTCTGTACAGAGAAATCGCAACGCTAGAAAATCGTAACAAAATACAGAAAGACCTGCAGTGTATCACAGCTTGGTACAGGGATTGACCGTTGACCTTCAAAACAAACAAATGTAACGTATTGCACGTAAATAGTCAGAAAGAGTGACTGAAGAACAATGACTGGAAGCAGTCATGTCCACTTAGTGTGTGTCAGACTGAGATCTACTGGAAGAATGCTCAGGAAATGTAGTCCACCCTCCAAGGTGACTCTTAGGAAACCCTCGTTCGACCAAGCAGTGTGGGACCCGTATCAGATTCGGTGAACAGACGCTGCAAGAGAGGCATTCAGCATCTGCATCTACATCTACATGCATAGTCTGCAAATCACATTTTAAGTGCCTGGCGGAGGGTTCATCGGACCACCTTCACAATTATCTATTACTCCAATCCCGTGCAGCGCGCGGAAAAAACTAATACCTATATCTTTCTGTGCGATCTCTGATCTCCCTTATTTTGTTATTATGGTCGTTTCTTCCTGTGTAGGTCACCGTCAAAAAATTATTTTCGTATTCGGAGGAGAAAATTGGTGATTGAAATTTCATGAGAAGATTGCGCCGCAACGAAAAACGCCTTTGTTTCATTGATGTCCACCCCAAATCCTGTATCATTTTAGTGACACACTCTCCCCTATTTCGCGATAAGACAAAACATGTTGCCCTTCTTTGAACTTCCCGATAGACTCAGTCTGTCCTACCTGGTAAGGATCCCACACCGCGCAGCAGTATTCTAAAAGAGGACGGACAAGCGTAGTGTAGGCAGTCTCTTTAGTAGGTCTGTTACATTTTCTAAGTGCCCTTCCAGTAAAATGCAAGCTTTGGTTAGCCTTCCCCACAAAATTTTTTGTTTCTTCCAATTTAAGTTGTTCGTAATTGTTATTCTTGAGTATTTAGGTGAATTTACGACCCTTAGATTTTTCTGATTTATGGTGTAACCGAATTTAACGTATTCCTTTTAGCGCTCATGTGGATGACCTCACCCTTTCCGTTATTTAGGGTCAATTGCCAATTTTTGCACCATACAGACATCTTTTCTAAATCGTTTTGCTGTTAGTTTTGATCTTCAGATGACTTCACTAGTCGATTAACGACACCTTCTTCTGCAAACAATCGAAGACGGGTGTACGCGTGGTCTCCTAAATCGTTTATATAGATAAGGAACAGCAAAGGGCCTATGACACTACCTTGGGGAACGTCCGAAATCACTGCCGTTTTACTCGATGACTTTCCGTCAGTTACTACGAGCTGTCATATCTGTGACAGGAGACCACGAGTCCAGTCACGTAACTCAGACCATCTCAAATATTAGTGTGACCTGTGCAACTTTCCAATCTTTGGATACGGATCTTCCGTCGAGCGAACGGTTGTATACAGTTAAGTATGGAACTATTGTCTCAGCATACTCCTAAAGGAACCTAACTGGTATAAAGTCTGCACCAGAAGACTTACTTTTGTTACGTGATTTAAGTTGCTTCACTACTCAGAGGTTATCTACTTTTACGTTACTCATGTTGGCAGCTGTTATTGATTGTAATTCTGGAATATTTACTTCATCTTCTTTTGTGAAGGCATTTCGGAAGGCTGTGTTTAGTAACTCTGCTTTGGCAGCACTGTCGTCGATAGTTGGTCTGTTGTTATAGCACAGCTCCGTCGTTCGTTTATTTTTTTTATTTAGTATAAATCTGTGACTGCCGATACTATTTCTTTGAATTCACGCCACATCTGGTCTGCACTTACATTGTTAATTTAGAAAGAGTGGAGTTTGTCTCTCAGGAAGGCGTCAAGTGAATTTTTATCTGCTTTTTGAACAGGTATGTTTTTCGTTTATTTTTGGAGAATTTGGGGGTTAGAATATCCAATCTCGCTTAGACAACCCTGTGTTCGCTAATGCCTGTATCCGTTTTGATGCTTGTCATTAGCCCACGATTATTTGTTGCTAAGAGGTAAAGTGTGTTTTCACAACCGTTTACTATTCGTGTGGGCTCATCAACTAGCTGTTTTAAAATTTTCAGAGACTGCATTTAGCTCAATTTTGGATGATGTTTTATGCATAATACCTCCGGATTTAAACATGTGTGTTCGTCAACACACAGAGGGTAAATTAGTCACAACCAACTATAGTTGTGTGAGTCGGTTATGTGTTTGAAATTACTCAAGTTTTCTTTGAACCTCCCAGCAATTCTATCATCTGAATTGGGAGGTCGGTAAAAGGATGGAATTATTTTATTCCGGTTGCCAAGAACGACCTTCGCCCATAGTAAATGACAAATTATGTAGGTACTTCAATTTCGCGACAAGATAAACTACTTCTAACAATAACGAACACGCCACCGCCAACTGTGTTTAGCCTATCGTTTCGGAACACCGTTAGATTCTTCGCAAAAATTTCGGCTAAACTTGTCTCCTGCTTTAGCCAGCATCAAGGTCTGGTTCACTTTTAAAATTCACAGAAGTTAAGATACAAGAACAGTCAACAACCACAATCGTTGCTCCTACGTATATCTAGCGAAGCGACCATGAAGACGAGGCTAGAGAGATTCGGACTGACACGGAGGCCCATAAGTAATCTGTCTTCCAGCAGAAGCTTCACGACTGGAGCAGGAAAGGGCGGAAGTGAGAGCGGTAAACCAAGCATCCTTCGCCCCATACGATAAGGTGGCATGAGCGTAGATGTAAACGAAGATATAGACGTTGATGTAGATGGTTATGGGTTAGACGTTGATGTAGATGGTTATGGGTTAGACGTTGATGTAGATGGTTATGGGTTCGTGATGAACTTAGACGGAAGCGGATTTTCAACCTTTGCAAGTGGTGTTTTCGGTAGCGTGGAATTCGGTTCGCACATACCGTAACGGTACTACAGTGCTCTGTTGGTACCCCTTTAGGGAATACTTTCAGAGTTGAGCTGGAACGTGGCTGTCCTCGGTAATGTTGGAGGCTGCTTCCACGTCACAGCATGCGTCACAAGTGTGCCAGAATTGGAGTCGGCGTGGGTGTTACCGTCAGATGGAGCTCATGTGTACAGTTATTTGCGTTTGAAACGTGTGTATTATTTATGTCAATGTCTTTAATTGGTAGCGGACTGCAATGAGGACGGCTGGCTAAGGAAGTCCTTGAAGATACAGCCAACCATTTTGTCTTCCTTGCTACGATTTATTTACTACAAGAGTGGTAAAGTTTTTTACGTACCGCTCGCTTTTGTATCTCTGTTAGAATTTTCTAACCACCAACAGTTCCGCAGTAATGGTGACTTATAAAGTGAAATAACTATACTTTATTAAACTTATAAAAGCAGAGTTACAGCAAATTAAAGCATAGAACAACCAAGGAAACTGGTTCCTATCGGAGCACAAAAATGCGAATCTGTTCCTGTTTATTTAAAAGACTGACTGAAAAGTGGGGTACGAGTGCCTCATTTTACCTCAGTCAGCACCTTCAAAAATTTTGCCAAAAATTTTGGCACGCGAACACTTCGCACTTTTGTAACATGCAACTCACGTCAACCTCTCAAATGTCGCTCATACCCACCCACTCTGGTGCCCTTTGTCACTCATTCATCCCAACTCGTTTTCTCTTAGTGCGTCCCTAAACAGTGGCTGTCGCCTGTCTGAACCACAGTCTTTTTCGTTCTGTCCTACTACTGTCTCCTGTTTCTCCTGTTACTGTCCGCTCTCTTACTGCTTCTGCGTCATTCAATCCTTCCCACTGTTTCTCTCTCTCTCTCTCTCTCTCTCTCTCTCTCTCTCTCTCTCTCTCTCTCTCCTTAACTCTTCTCCTAGAAATGCTCTGTCATTGTCATGTTCCACTGCCACTACGTCTCTCTCTTCCTTGCACACTGCCGATGTCCCCTTCGCTCTTCCTATAACACAACCTCTAATACCTTCGAGTACTTATTATTTTTCAGTCTCTTTGTCACAGTCACTTCTCTCTCGGCATAAGGAGGGCAGCGTTCGCATGACAGAATTTTCGGTAAAAATTTTAAAGATTCAGAGGAAGGTAGAGTGAGGCAGCTGGTACCCCAATTTTCAGTCAGTCTTGTAATAAACAGGAGCATATTCGCCTTTTTTGTGTTCTGATAGGATTATTTTTCCTTTGGTTCCCTTCCTTTCCATGCTGCAGCAGGATATATCACTCATATGCAAAGAAATGCATTTGTCAGTAAATTTTAGAACGACTGAGTGGCAATTCGGCCACAGAGTTGCAGTTCTTTTCTTGGGTGACTTGGGGTGTCGATAACAAAATATTCATTCCCTGAAATCCTACCGAGAATCAACCTCGGGCCCGTTGCATAGCAGTCAGACGCGCTGACTACTCGGGTAAGAAGGCGGACAGTAAAATTTAGATAGTTTACTTACTGGTCAAAAAGTCTTGGCTGCAAATTTCAGGGCCGGCCGCGGTGGTCTAGCGGTTCTGGCGCTGCAGTCCGGAACCGCGGGACTGCTACGGTCGCAGGTTCGAATCCTGCCTCGGGCATGGGTGTGTGTGATGTCCTTAGGTTAGTTAGGTTTAAGTAGTTCTGAGTTCTAGGGGACTTATGACCTAAGATGTTGAGTCCCATAGTGCTCAGAGCCATTTGAACCATTTGCAAATTTCAACCAAGACTGTTTTTAACCAATACTGTTGAGCACCGGTTTGCTGTATGCCACATATGGATTGGAAGAATTTCTATAGTTTACTTATTTGAAATTAAGATAACGTATAACTAATTTTACACTTACAGATTTTACGTGCAAAGAATTTTGCGTCTGCGTCAGTACCCCGGCTTTCCAGATAACTGAGACTTTTTACAGTATATTTCTCCGTGCTGCGTCACTTTATAGAGTACGCTATCGCCTCACACCAAATCTTATTGCGTATTTTACATGTGCAAGTAGGGAAACATTGAACCTTGTATCTCGGAACCGGATAAAGATATCTAGAAAATTTTAAAGATTGTTAGGGGTCGGAATCTTAGAAATACATCGTAAAAATTTCAACCACTTGTTGAGCATAGGTGTCTTGGAATCCTCGACTGGGTTTTGGTCGGCTGGTGACGACGAAAATATAATAAAAAAAATCCTGTGTAGAGTTTTCCGAGGAATTACCAATGAACTAATGGTTCCTCCATAAGTCCCACAAAGTCCGCCGTAGACCACTTCAAATGCTAAAAGAACCAGTCGATTTGCTCCTTTTGCCTGAGGAAGAGATGATGTGAAATATTCACTCTTTGTCACTGTACTGTGAGATAGTGACACTAAGATGATACCTTTTTGGGTATACAATTTGTTCCTAGCCCAAAGATTATCCACCAACAGAACCCGATGTATGAACACCAGAAAATACGTTTTTTGTACGCAGCGGTTTAGAACACATTAGGTACGTAAGATGTCGCATGCACAATAATAACTTTCCGCATACTTTGTAAAAGTCTAAAAAAAGGTTTTAAAAAACCTTTACTGTTTACCGTCCACCATGAAAGTTGGAACGACCACTAATGAACGGTAGGGACCAAGGTTTACTACCGCTGACTTAACAGCAGTAGAACAAAAGACTGTAAATAGTGTACATGACAACAGTTTGGCAAGTCCGAAGTCCTAAAATTTTCACGCTACTATCTTCACTGCTACAGTGGGTTTCCACCGCCTATATTTAGCGAGTGGGGATCGATCATTTTATTTATCGCTTTGTCAAAAAATTAATTTTCTTTAATTTTGTTTCATATACAGGGGCGTTGATGTATACTTCTTCTGAATGGTACGCTAAGATTTATGACAATCCAGGCTTTTCGAAAAACTTTATCACGTTTTAGGAAGACACAAGCACACAGTAAACAGACGACCAAGGTATTCAGGGCTTTAGTAAGCAATAAATTAGTTTCGAAATACTGTCCAAATTAAGCTCAGTACGCAAGCACATAAGTCTTAAGAAGCAATCTAATACGTGAAGATTACCAACAGCTAAGATTGTAATCAATGTCAGTCCATAGACGAATGTGTCGAAGCCAGCGAAGAGAAATAAGTGGGTGATGTGATTCTTTTGTAATACATGTATCATTTCTGACAATTTTTGTCATTTTGTGTTGTATTCTCTTTGTTGTCCCCGACGGTAATTCAGACTTTTCCCTTTCAACCACACAATGATGTTTCTACATCTACGTGATTACTCTGCTATTCATAATAGCGCCTGACAGAGGGATCAATGAACCATCTTTAAGCTGTCTCTACCGCTCCTCTCTCGAACGGCGCGTGGGAAAACGAGCACTTAAATTTTTCTGTGCGAGCCCTCATTTCTTTTATTTTATCGAGATGATCATTTCTCTGTAGTAATGGTGACTTATAAAGTGAAGTAACTTTACCGTATTAAACTTACAACAGCACAGCTACAGCAAATTAAAGCATAGAACAACCAAGGAAACATGTTCCCGTCGGAGCACAAAAATGCGAATCAGTTCCTGTTTATTTAAAAGACTGACTGGAAAGTGGGGTCCCAATGCCTCATTCTACCTCAATCAGCACCTTCAAAAATTTTCCCAAAAATGTTGCCACGCGAACACATTCGCACTTTTGTAACACGCAACAGAATGTTTTCGCAATCGGAGGAGAAAACTGGTGATCGATATTTCATGAGAAGATTTTTTGATGTCATTCGTCAGTCCCATCTGATGAGGGTCCAACACCGCACAGCAATACTCCAGAATAGGTCGAACAAGCGTGGTGTAAGCAGTCTCTTTAGTAGACCTGTTGCACTTTCTAAGTGTTTTGCCAATGAATCACAGTCTTTGATTGACTCTACCCACAGTATTATCTATATGATCGTTCCAATTTAGGTTATTTGTAATTGTAATCCCTAAGTATTTAGTTGAATTTACAGCCTTCAGATTTGTGTGACTTATCGCGTAATCGAAATGTACCGAATTTCTTTTAGTGCTCATGTGAATAACTTCACACTTTACTTTATTCAGGGTCAATTTCTACTTTTCTCACCATACAGATATCTTATCCAAATCATTTTGCAAGTCGTTTTGATCATCTGATGATGACTTTACAAGACGGTAAATGACAGCATCATCTAAGACGGCTACTCAGATTATCTCCTACGTCGTAAATATACATCAGGAACAATAGAAGGCCTGTAACACTTCCTTGGGGAACGCCGGATATTACTTCTGTTTTATTCGATGACTTTCCGTCTATTACTATGAACTGTGACATTTGACAGGAAATCACAAATCCAGTCGCACAACTGAGGCGATACTCCGCAGGCACGCAGTTTGGTTAGAAGACGCTTGTGAGGAACGGCGTCCAAAGCCTTCTGGAAATCTAAAAATATGGAATCAATTTGACATCCCCTGTCGATAGCACGCATTACTTCATGAGTATAAGGAGGTAGCTGCGTTTCGCAAGAACGATATTTTCTGAATCCGTTCTACGTGTCAATAAATTGTTTTCTTCGAGGTATTTCATGATGTTCGAATACACTATATGTTCCAAAACCCTACTGCAAATCGACGTTAGTTATATGGGCCTGTAATTAAACGGATTACCCCTACTTGCCTTTTAGGGTGTTGGTGAGACTTGAGCAATTTTCCAGTCCTTAGGTACGGATCTTTCTGTGAGCGTGCGGTTGTATACAATTTCGAAATGTGGAGCTATTGTATCAGCATACTCTGAGAGGAAACTGACTGGTATACAGTCTGGACCGGACGCCTTGCTTTTATTAAGTGATTTAAGCTGCTTTGCGACACCGAGGATATCTACTTCTATGTTTCTGATCTTGGCAGTTCTTGATTGGAATTCAGCAATATTTATTTCGTCGTCTTTGGTGAAGGAGTTTCGAAAAACCAAATTTAATAACTCTGCTTTAGTGGCGCTATCAGTGACTTCACCGTTGTTATCGCGCAGTGAAGGTATTGATTGCGTCTTGCCACTGGTGTGCTTTATGTATGACAAGAATCTCTTTGGGTTTTCTGCCGGATTTCGAGACAGTTTCGTTGTGGAAATTATTGAAAGAATCTCTGTTTCGAACGTCTGCAACACATTGCTAGTCTTGGGGATTTTGCGTTCTTTTAAATTTGGCATGCTTTTTTCGCTGCTTCTGCAACAGCTATCTGACCCGTTTTGTGTACCATAGGGGATCAGTACCATCACTTAATAATTTATGTGGCATATATCTCTCAATTGATGTCGATACTATCTCTTTGAAATGATCCCACAACTTTTCTACGCTTACATGATCATATAGGAAGGAGTGCGTTAAGAGAACTCTTATCAGCTTTTTTAAATATATATAATTTGCGTTTGTTTTTGATGGTTATAAGAGTTCAGTATTCACCCTAGCATCTACTGCCTTGTGGTCGCTAATCCATGTATTCGTCACGATGCTCACTATTTGTCTAGGATTATTTATTGCTAAGAGGTCAAGTATGCTTTCGCAACCATTTACGAGTGGGCTCATGAACTAATTGTTCAAAATTTTCTGAGAAAGCATTCAGTAAAATTACGAATGACGTTTTATGCCTGCCACCGGCTTTAAACGTTTGTTTCCAACATATCGAGGGTAGATTAAAGTCACCAGCGATTATAATTGTATGAGTGAGGTACCTATTTGAAATTAGACTCAAGTTTTCTTTGAGTCGGGGGTCGGTAAAACGACCCAATTAATAGTTTAGTCAGATTGTCAAGTATAATCTCTACCCATACAATTTCGCAGGAACTATCTACTTCAATTTCACTATAAGGCAAACTACTTCTGACAGCAATAAATACTCCACCACCAATTGTATTTAATCTATCCTTTCTGAACACAGTTAGATCGTTAGAAAAATTTCTGCTGAGCTTATTTCCGGCTTTAGCCAGCTTTCTGTACCTATAACTATTTCAGCTACAGTGCTTTCTATTAGGGCTTGGAGCTCTGGTTCTATCCCAACACAGCTACGACAATTTAGAACTAAAATACCGATCGTTTCTACAACTAACTTACTGTGTTTTACCTGCCCCCTCTTAGACGGACGCCCTTTCTGTGGTTTCCTGAGACCCTCTAACCTAAAAAACCGCCCAGTCCCTTCCACACAGCCCCCGCTACCCGTGTAGCCGCCGCGTGTGTTTAGTGGACTCCTGACCGGAACCCCACCACCCGATGGCGCAAGTCAAGGAATCGACTGCGTATCGAGCGCAGTTACAACGACTGCACTACAGCCTGTCTGCGTGCTGCGGTTAGTCGAAATTTGCCGTAACGGTCCCTGCGAGTGTTACATGTAGGGGACTGAAGAATATCTCTTGGATTCTTCAATCGATAGTGGTTCTTGAAACTTTGTAACCCAGTACGTTGTCCTCGATGGTGAGTGTTCATCGGAGGTGAGAGTATCATCTGGAGTGCCACAGGGAAGTGTGGTAGGTCATCTGTTGTTTTCTATCTACATAAATGATCTTTTGGATAGGGTGGATAGCAATGTGTGGCTGTTTGCTGATGATGCTATGGTGTACGGGAAGGCGTCGTCGTTGAGTGACTGTAGGAGGATACAGGATGACTTGGACAGGATTTGTGATTGGTGTAAAGAACGGCAGCTAACTCTAAATATTGATAAATGTAAATTAATGCAGATGAGTAGGAAAAGGAATCCCGTAATTGTTTGAATACTCCATTAGTAGTGTAGCGCTTGACACAGTCACGTCGATTAAGTATTTAGGTGTAACACTGCAGAGCGATATGAAGTGGGACAAGCATGTAATGGCAGTTGTGGGGAAGGCGGATGGTCGTCTTCGGTTCATTGGTAGAATTTTGGGAAGATGTGGTTCACCTGTAAAGGAGACCGTTTATAGAACGCTGCTGCGACCTAATCTTGAGTACTGCTCGAGCGGTTGGGATCCCTATCAGGTCGGATTGAGGGAAGACATAGAAGTAATTCAGAGGTGGGCTGCTAGATTTGTTACTGGTAGGTTTGATCATCACGCGAGTGTTACGGAATGGCTTCAGGAATTCGGGTGGGAGTCCCTAGAGGAAAGGAGGCGTTCTTTTCGTGAATTGCTACTGAGGAAATTTAGAGAACCAGCAATTGAGGCTGACGACAGTACAGTTTTACAGCCGCCAACTTACATTTCGCGGAAAGACCACAAAGATAAGAGAGATTAGGGCTCGTACAGAGGCATATAGGCAGTCATTTTTCCCTCGTTCTGTTTGGGAGTGGAACAGGGAGAGAAGATGCTGGTTGTGGTACTAGGTAGCCTCCGCCACGCACCGTATGGTGGATTGCGGAGTATTTATGTAGATGTAGGCTTTCGCGGGGCACTTCGTGTCTATCTTAAAGAGTTGGACTGTTTGGGCTTTCTAACAATTCCGTGACGCTCCGCTGTGAAAAAAACAAACCCACCTTTCTTCTTTGTATACATTCAGTATCGCCCGTTAGTCCTGTTTGGTATGGATCGCACACACCTCAGTAATATTCTACATCAACAACTTAATAATTACTGTGCAATTAAGAGGGTCAATCGAACCACTTTAAAGCTATTTCTCTACCGCGAAAAGCACGCGGTAAAAATGAACATCTAAATCTTTTCCGCGCGTGCTCTTATTTTATCACGATTATATCTCCCTATGTAGTTGGGAGACAAACATTTTCGCATTCGAAGAAGAAAGTTGGTAATTCAAACTTCTTGAAAAGAACCTGCCGCAACAAAAACCGCCTTTGCTTTAACGGTCGCCGCCCCAATTCCCGTACCATATCTGTGGCGCTCTCTCCCCCTGTTTCCTGATAATTAAGATGAGCTGCCCTTGTGTGAACTTGGTCCATGTCCTCCGTCTGTCCTCCCTGCTGAGGATCCCACACCGCACAGCAGAACTCAAGAAGAGGGCGGACGAGCGTAGTGTAGGCAGTCTCTTTAGTAGACTTGTTGCATTCTCTAAGTGTTCCGCCAATAAATCCTAGTCTTTTTCAACAACATTATCTCTGTGATCATTCCAATTTATGTTTAGTAATTGTGATCCCTTTGTATTTAGTTGAATTCATAGCGTTGAGACTTGCGTGTTTTTTCCGTGTTAGTACTCATGTGGACGACTTCACACTTCATTTAGAGTCTATTGCCATTTTTCACACCATGCAAATATCTTGCGTAAATCATTTTGCAGTTGTTTTTATCATCAGATGAATTTAAAATGGTAGCGTCATCTGCAAACAGTCTGAGGGCTGCTCAGGTTCTCTCCCAAATCGTTTATCTGATCGGGAAAAGCAGATATTGCTTCGTTTCACACGACGATTTCCCATCCGTTACTACGAGCTGTGACCTTTCTGATAAGTAATTTACGAACCCAGTTGCAGAATTGAGACGATAGTCCGTATGTACGCAATCTGATTAGATGTCGCTTTTGAGGAACAGTGTCAAAAACCTTGTGTAAATCAAAAAATATGGAATCACTGAGATACGCTGCCAATGGCAATGGTTACTTCGAGAGTAAACACGTAGTGGTGTTTTCCAAAAACCATCTTTCCTGAATAGTTGTTAGCTGCTTGTCAATAAATTTTCTTCGAGGTAATACATAATGTTTGAACGCAGTATATGTTCCAGAATCCTTCTGTAAATCGACGTTAGTGATATAGGCCTGGAAGTCAGTTAATTACTCTTATTTCCTTTCTTGAGTACTGGTGTGACTGGTGCAACTTTCGCTGTTTAGGTACGGAGCTTTCGACGAGCGAGCGGTTGAATGATTCGCAAGTACTGAGCTACTGTATCGGCATCTTCCGAAAGAAGCCTAAGTGGTATACCTGTACAATCTGGACTGGAGGCCTTCTAGCGTAGGATAAGACTCTTTGTGCTCTATAAACAATCTCCTTTCTAGACTGACTGCATCTTCCCAGTATTGTGCCAGTGACCTGAGGTATGCCACTTGCCTTACCTATGACGGAACCGTTGGATTGCTCCATTTCGTATCCCTGCAGATTGATTTTTTTTGTTGAGGGCCTTCTTGCTAAGTTCTCGGTGATTGCCCACAATCTGAACAACCTGTCTTATCATACTCTGCAAGCCACTTTGTAACGGCCCAGTTACGTGTAGTTTTTGTATTGCCTGCTAAAATATTAATTTCATATATAAGGTAGGAAAATATTGATTTCAAATTGTTGCTGAGTAATGGGAGCAGGAAGATAAGTGGTGAAAAATTCCATTAATGAAATTTTTAGAAAAAAAATCTGTTTCGTGCTAAGAGCTTTCGAGCAACCACTCAGCTTAGAGTTCTGGGGAAAGCAGTACCTGGACTATTCATGTGAACGTGACAGAAATGCGAAATAATTATCTAAGAGGCACGGAAATTACACCGTGCAGTTGTCAGAAAGAGGAAAGATGAGACTGAATCTTGTATAGTTAGGGTTTATGTCGTACCCATTCCACACAGACGTGTCCATATTTGCGCCAGTTATTAACATTTATTTAACGACTGTTACGGAGTTATTACAAGGCCGAGTGCCTCTAATTTTGTTTAAAGAATGTACCATTCGTTGTTAGCGTGTTCGTCATTTACCTTACGAAATGAATGGAAAATATTTTAATTTTTTCCACTAGTTAAGTCCAGCGTATAGTTCTCTTTTACTTCTCCTCGTTACGCAACAACTAGAGTTCGATGGGCATCTACACTCCTGGAAATGGAAAAAAGGAACACATTGACACCGGTGTGTCAGACCCACCATACTTGCTCCGGACACTGCGAGAGGGCTGTACAAGCAATGATCACACACACGGCACAGCGGACACACCAGGAACCGCGGTGTTGGCCGTCGAATGGCGCTAGCTGCGCAGCATTTGTGCACCGCCGCCATCAGTGTCAGCCAGTTTGCCGTGGCATACGGAGCTCCATCGCAGTCTTTAACACTGGTAGCATGCCGCGACAGCGTGGACGTGAACCGTATGTGCAGTTGACGGACTTTGCGCGAGGGCGTATAGTGGGCATGCGGGAGGCCGGGTGGACGTACCGCCGAATTGCTCAACACGTGGGGCGTGAGGTCTCCACAGTACATCGATGTTGTCGCCAGTGGTCGGCGGAAGGTGCACGTGCCCGTCGACCTGGGACCGGACCGCAGCGACGCACGGATGCACGCCAAGACCGTAGGATCCTACGCAGTGCCGTAGGGGACCGCACCGCCACTTCCCAGCAAATTAGGGACACTGTTGCTCCTGGGGTATCGGCGAGGACCATTCGCAACCATCTCCATGAAGCACACCATTAGGCCGTCTTCCGCTCACGCCCCAACATCGTGCAGCCCGCCTCCAGTGGTGTCGCGACAGGCGTGAATGGAGGGACGAATGGAGACGTGTCGTCTTCAGCGATGAGAGTCGCTTCTGCCTTGGTGCCAATGATGGTCGTATGCGTGTTTGGCGCCGTGCAGGTGAGCGCCACAATCAGGACTGCATACGACCGAGCCACACAGGGCCAACACCCGGCATCATGGTGTGGGGAGCGATCTCCTACACTGGCCGTACACCACTGGTGATCGTCGAGGGGACACTGAATAGTGCACGGTACATCCAAACCGTCATCGAACCCATCGTTCTACCATTCCTAGACCGGCAAGGGAACTTGCTGTTCCAACAGGACAATGCACGTCCGCATGTATCCCGTGCCACCCAACGTGCTCTAGAAGGTGTAAGTCAACTACCCTGGCCAGCAAGATCTCCGGATCTGTCCCCCATTGAGCATGTTTGGGACTGGATGAAGCGTCGTCTCACGCGGTCTGCACGTCCAGCACGAATGCTGGTCCAACTGAGGCGCCAGGTGGAAATGGCATGGCAAGCCGTTCCACAGGACTACATCCAGCATCTCTACGATCGTCTCCATGGGAGAATAGCAGCCTGCATTGCTGCGAAAGGTGGATATACACTGTACTAGCGCCGACATTGTGCATGCTCTGTTGCCTGTGTCTATGTGCCTGTGGTTCTGTCAGTGTGATCATGTGATGTATCTGACCCCAGGAATGTGTCAATAAAGTTTCCCCTTCCTGGGACAATGAATTCACGGTGTTCTTATTTCAATTTCCAGGAGTGTATTTAACGCCCTCGCTCCCACTAATCGAACATATAACTAAACGCGCCGCTGTCCTTCGGATATTCTCCACGAGTAACACGTCCAAACTTATTTCACGGTATCGTGAGTGCTTCTTGCCAAACAGTTCCAGGCTTCATTCGTTGCGAGGTATGATTAGAAATCCTTAACAATTTTTATCGATACATTTATGCAAGAATCGTAAATACAGTGTACATTATTCAAAGGAGGTATAGCCTGATATGACTTCACTGCGATAAGCGCATCGATATACCGTTAATTAAATGTTTACGTCATCACAATTCGTTCTTATACCTCGCCATGAATGAACCAACACGATTTTTATTTTTGTTCGTTACCGAAGAAAGATGATCCATTGTAGCGATGGGAGTGTTTGTTGAAAGGTATTCAGTTACGTGCATCAAATAGTCTTGATGTCTAATATGAATGTAGCAGGGAGGCTTGAGAGATGAACCTGAAGATTGGGAAATCGTTCTGCTTACCGCAATGGGAGTTCCTTCACAACTCAATGAATTTGCATAAAGTACATGTCAGTACTGGTGAAGGACCACCATGGTTAATTCTCAGCAGTGGTAAACTTCAGAGACTGTCGTGATATGGATCGTCGGATACGCTTGGATGCAAGAGGCAGGGTTAAGTTCGTCACTACTCTAATGCCAGTAATAAATGCCTGTTGCAGTCTAGCTGCTTTAACCGAGACGCCTAGGTCCAGTCACTGTATTGTAAACCGCACAATGTTGACTGTCAGTACACTGCCCTGCATAGTTCCTTTCTTTTTTACACAAGTAAATTCCATGTAAATAAAAACAGGGTATTGGTTCAGAGTCAAGAGCTTACCAAAATACCTTCCTATAGAAAAATTTCCTTTTTTGGCTTCGATTACACTTCATGAAGTCCATCTCTTCCATACAGTGGTCTTCAGTTATGACTCAAAGATTTCATACAGCGTTCATACCGCCAAAGACACGTAAGAAACACGTTAATGATCCCGGTGGATTAATCTCCTCCGACCTCAGAAATCAGTAATACCATCGACATAATGCATCCACTCGAGAGATACCATTGGCTTGTACACCCAGAAGTGCTAGTAGTAGTTTTTAACACTACATTCACCATACAGGAAAGCCTGCCTGTCTGCTTCACCCAGGGGTCTGCTTCGCCAAACTCCTCGATTCCGCGAGCTACCATAGACTTTCGAAATACACTGCTTGATAAAAACGAGGGAGGATCGGAAAGTAAACCACAATAATCTTCTTCCCCTCGGTATTGCAGCTGGAATGTTGAAATTTCATGAAGATGTAATTTGAAGTTCGCGCTTCAGAGGATGTTTTGTTTTCATGTGCAGCTCTAGCGAGAGAGAAACCTGAACTGCGACACAAACATGGCGCGCATGTTAGTGTCTTCTACTTGTGAATAGCAGCGAAGTGTAGTAAGATATTCGTGGGCCAAAGGCCGTAAACAGAGTGAAATTCAGAGGGGTATGTATGGCGTGTATGGTGACGACTGTATGGATCGCAGCAATATCTCCAGGTCGTGCGCGTTCTTCCAAGAGGACCATGTGAACCTCAATGATTCGTCAAGCGCCGGGCGGCCTGTAACAGCTGCAACCCTGCAGAATGTCGGAGTATTGAGGCAGCAATTTCGAACGACCGCCGTGTAAAACTCCGAACCTTATCGCAATATTTCATTTCCTATGATGCGGTGTGGGATAAAATTCATGACACGTCGAAACTTCGTAAAGTTAGTGTTCGCTGGGTGCCTAAGAACCTGACAGACAACCATAAGGGCCAGCGAATGCTGACAAGCTTGGCTCACTTAAAGCTTAACACCGCAAAAGGACATGACTTGCTGAAAGTACCACTACACGCTCAAAACCAAGCAGGCCTCTATGGAATGGAAATAGGCTATCTGCCCCCCCCCCCCCCCAAGTACGAACAATAGTTCAGTGACTCAGTCTGCTAGGGCAGCGCTTGAGACAGTGTTCTAGGACATGCATGGAGTGTTATCGGTAGACTTTGCATAACACTGGACCACTTTGAATGCTCCAGCCTACATTTGGTTAAGGATACGGGGTACTTATAAATGGTGGAAAAATAAATTTTTTATGACTTTATTAAATTCTATAGTCTTCCTGATTACATAGTTACAGTTGTGTATGCTGCCATGCCCCCTTTATTTCTGTTACAGAAACCAGTATCCTTTCGAAAAGAACTGTGAACCTCTTGTTTCCAGCGAGTATACGTATGATACATTATATATGTTGGTAAGAGTACAGGTTTCTAGTGTTTCGCTGAAGCAGTTTGTTCACGTGTTACTGAATGTTTATAGCCCATGTGCTATATATATTTATAGAAGTACATATCCTTCAGTGTCCAATAAATACGAACTACGCCATGCATCAAGAAATTCAATAAAAGGAAATTCACAAACAAAGCAAGCCACAGTGTTGAAACTGACCTATGTATCAGTTCATCAGTTAAGAAACACCCACCACGTGTCTGGAGCTTTTTACACCAGCCCTGTGGAAACCCTTTATGCTGAGACTGCTGAACCTCCGCTGTCCAATCGGCGAGCAGTCCTTCTGAGTCATTATGCAAGCCATCTGTCTTCCATGCCTGCTAATCCAGCCCATGACCTTTTTTTCGACGCCTCCTTTGATGTAGGGTATGCAGGCCGCCCCTCCTCCCTACTACCACCGGGAGTCCGCTTTCGTAAATTGCTCCATTCTCTTTCCTTCCGCTTTCCTAAAACCCTCTTGACAACTTGGGGTACTGCACCACCTTGGCTCCGTCCCCGGATCTGCCTGCTTCGAGACCTTTGTCGATTTCCCAAGGATGGTACCCCTACACTTGTTTATCGTCGGGCATTTGCTGCTCTATGTGCAGAAATGACGGACGCCACATTTATTTACACCGACGGCTCGAAAACATCGTTAGGTGTAGGGAGTGCCTATATTGTTGCCGACACCCCAAATCGCTTTCGGCTTCCCGACCAGTGTTCGGTTTATACTGCGGAGCTTTACGCTGTTCTCCAGGCTCTCCACTACATCCGCCGCCATCAGCGGATACAGTACGTTATTTGCTCAGATTCTCTCAGCTCTCTCCTCAGTCTCCAAGCTCTTTACCCTGTGCACCCTCTGGTCCACCGGATTCAGGACTGTCTGCGCTTGCTCCACCTGGGGGCCGTCTCGGTGGCGTTCCTCTGGCTCCCGGGACACGTTGGTATCTGCGGAAATGAGGCGGCCGATATTGCAGCCAAGGCTGCAGTCTCTCTTCTTCGGCCAGCTATTCCATCGATTCCCGCCGCCGATCTCCGGAGCGTTTTAGGTCGTCGTGTTGTTCATTTATGGCACGCGCATTGGTCGACACTTCCCCAAAATAAATTGCGGGACGTGAAAGCTCTTCCCTGTGCTTGGACCTCTTCCTCCCGAACGCGTCGTCGGGAGGAGGTAATTTTAGCTAGACTCCGGATAGGGCACTGTCTTTTTAGCCATCGACATCTTTTAAGCGGCGATCCTCCCCCACTCTGTCCCCACTGCTCTCAGCTGTGGACGGTAAGACACCTTTTAATTGAGTGTCCCTATTTTAATCCGTTACGCGCCCGTCTACAGCTGTCGCCTGATTTATCGTCAATTTTAGCAGATGACACGCGCTCGGCCGATCGCGTTCTAGAGTTCATTCGTGCCAGTGAAATGACATCAGTCATTTGAAGTTTATTTTGGGACAACCAACCCCCTTCTGTAGTGTATTTTTAAGCCTTTCTTCTGCTTTTAGTTTCTCCAATTTTATGACTTTCGTTCCCATTGATGCTGGTTTCCGTTTTCGGTTTTCTACTGCTTCCTAAGTCACAGACCGGGCGCTAATGACCATAGCAGTTTTGCGCCCTAAAACCAAAACAAAAAAAGAAACACCCACATGGCACGCCTCCTGGTAATTCAAATTTTTGTGTGAACAATGACACTGTTTGTAGTGGATTTGGTGTTGATGTGGGCATCTTATCTTCTTTGATAAAGGAAGTGGCGAAATGTAAACAATGTGATGGTGTAGACTGTCTGGAAATAACTAAACAACAAAGTAGCAGGAAGGGTTTAGCATCTAAATTAGTTGTGTTTAGATCCTGCAATAAATCTACCTCGAAAATGACTTTGAACATTGTGCATAATTTATATGGTGTGAATTTGAAGTTAGTGTACGCAATGCGTGCAATAGGAAAAGAAAAGAAGGCTGCTCAAAGGTTTTGTGGTTTGATGGACCTTCCTCCTACTCCCAGTTTGTTCAGAAAGTACATAATACTTTTAGGTGCCTTGACGATTGTCTACTGCATCTATGAAACGTGCAGTATAAGAAACTGTAAATATTACTGGAACTAGGGACATTGCGGTTGCAATTGATAGGACATGGCAGCGTTGAGGACATCGTTCCTTGAATGGTGTTGTAAGTGCCACTTCTCTGTAGAATGGAAAAGTTGTCGATGTTGAGTGCTTGTCTAAGTACTGCCACACCTGCCATGGAAACACTGAAGAACATACTGAACGTCAGTGTTCTAAGAATTACGATGGTTACAGTGGAGGTATGGAGTGTGATGGAACTCCAAAAATATTTCAGAGGTCTGTGCCCGTTGATAACGTTAGATATACGAAGTACCTAGTCGATGGGGACTGTAAAGCTTTCAATAAAATTGAGTTCAATGTTTATTGTGATACCTTGGTAACAAAACTGTAGTGTTGTGGACATGTGCAAAAGATGGGTGCTAGATTGAGGAAGGTACGAAGAGAAATGAAAGTTGCTATCTGACGGAAAGTTTGTCTGGCAGAGGCAAATTAACAGAAACCGAAATAGACCTTCTTCAGAGTTATTATGGACTGGCCATTAGACGAACCGCAGCTCTGACTGATGTTACAGCAATGGGAAAAAGCTGTATTGGCCATCTACCTTCATAAGTTGTCCACAGATGACCATCCTGTTCAGACTTTGCCCTAAGGGAGGAGATTCTTGGTGTGGTTACCAAAAAGCAAAAGAAAGTGCGGAAATAGAGCAACATAAGCTTTCTGTTCCTGAGCCTGTTATGAATGAAATAAAACCAATTTTTAGAGACCTGAGTGACCCTGTTTTGCTTAGTGAACGTCTTCATGGGGGCACTCAGAATACAAATGAAAGTTTCAACCATTGCGTATGGGAAAGATTACCCAAGAATGCTTTTGTAGCACTAAATACATTAAGTTGGTGTACTAGATGCAGTGATAGGAAGGTTGGAAGTCCTGAGAAATTTAGGCATAAAATGTGGCTCTAAATGGAAGATCAATTGCTTGCGTGTGACAGACAACCGGTGCATGAAGCTGAAATATTCGCTCTTCAAGTAACCAAAGAAGCAAGAGGAAGCTTGAAGAAATGCTGCAGGATGAAGACGATCCTTCATGAATGTTCTGAGGCACAGTATAACTGGACTCATATCTTTATCCGCAATTTCCCACAAGTTGTATTTTTCATAATTCAGGTACAAATATTTACTAAAGTTTATAAAGCTTTGCCTATTTTTTCCTGTAACTTGCAATAGTCCATACTTATGTAGTAGACTTACGCTTTATTGCAGAATGAACTAAATTATAGACAAAATAACATTATTAGGAAAAAAGTTACAAAAATTAAAATGTAAGATGTGATATTTTTGTCGTTGCAATATACATAATATATGGAATTAAATGGGTCTAGTAGCTGTCATCATGTCATGCATATCTGGTAAAAATTTGGTCTCCTTGAAATGTATAATATTGCATTAAACGGTACCTCAATTTGAGGAAGTATTTTGGGAAAAATTGCATTAGTTTCTTTGTAATTTTTTATAATCCTAAGTAGGTTCAAAAATATTAAAAATACTTCTAATTTGTTTAGACAGTGTGCTTTATTACCTGACATCAACAAAAATCTGTAAAACATTCATTATAAATAGTGCCCAAAAGAAATAGGTGTTTACTTTTGCATGATATTGTGCCTGAAAAGTACCCTGTATTCTTAAGTTGCGTCGTGCCCTTCGTGGCAAACGTCACACCATTAATGCAGATGGTTTCAGACCTCATGACAAGTTGCTACTCCTGTTCGTGAGAAAATAGTCAAATTGGGTGCGAGGGGCTCCAGCATCCAACATACAGTCCGGATGTTGTACCGCGGACTTTGTTTGGTTCGATGAAGAAATTCCTGGCTGGCCAAAGCTTTGCGACAGATGCGGAAGTGAAATCAGTAGTCCGCAGCTGGCTGTACTCCAGCCAAACCGAGGTTTGCGAATAGAGCGTATTGAAACTGGAAGAAATTCGTTGAGACCGTTGATGAGTATATGGAATAGTAGGTAAAAGATGTTAGTTCATTTGCAGTTTTTGTTTTGTTAGCTATTAAACTTCTTGCTAAAAGAATTTTTATTTTTCTATCTTCCCTCGTAAATGATCGAAATTGCAACTCTCTGTGATAGACAGAACCGTCGCCAGAGACCATTACTGTTTGCGTTTAGTGCTGTTACCAGACGGGGAAGAAGATACAGGGTGTCCATAAAGAATCTTTACAACTTAAGACTTCAGTAACTTTAAAATTATGCGAGACATTAACAAATAGTTTTCAACATGTGATAACTCAGTTTTGTGCCTTCATTCATACACATCAGTGTTTGCACTCTTAGTGGCACGAATGTTGTCTTGCCGGAATTCCATTTGTCTCGACGTAAGGCCGACCGCGGTGGCCGAGCGGTTTTAGGCGCTTCAGTCTGGAACCGCACGACTGCTACGGTCGGTCGTTAGTCCTGCCTCGGACATGGATGTGTGTGGTGTCCTTAGGTTAGTTAGGTTTAAGTAGTTCTAAGTTCTAGGGGACTGATGACCTCAGATGTTAAGTCCCATAGTGCTCAGAGCCATGGGAAGACACCAGCCCTCAAGACACTCTAGTAACCTCCAACTCAAATCGATTTCGGCGGATAGTGGAAAGACTACTGTCAGTTCGAGAGTGGACAAAGCCTAAAACCTCTACTTCCGAGATGGCGCCTCTTGCGTCCCTATCAAGTAGGATGACGCCCCTCGGCGTGGCCGCGAATGATATGTTATAGATGGAGTTGCAGGAACCGTTGGAACTTAGAGTGCAGGATGGACGAGTAAAAAGCGATATCATTGTGTTGTGGGAAATGAGGAGATCGTGGTTTAGCGATGTCGGTCCCGTTGGCCTTTTTAGGGCGTAGGGTGGAAGAACACAAAGCAGTACTATCGGTATGCTGTAAGAGATGAAGAGGAGGCGGCGGTTTACGTATGTCGGCGCTGTAAAACATATACATGACAAAAGAGAGGACATATTTGGAGAAAACACACTGTGGGACTTAGGGTACAGGTAGTAAGTATCGTTAATGGTGACAAAGAATGGGCGATGAGGTAGAAAGTGCTATAATGTTGCCATAATCAACTGAAAGTTCATATGGCTGGAGTCTGAAGAGGAATTCAGATTGCTACACACGGCGCTGGGGCCGTGGATAGATGAATGGCAGGAACTTTTTCATTATGAAAATTCTATTTCCCAATGTAGTGGACAGATGAATTACTTGTGATACTACGTTTCCATGTGAAATGGTCTCTGTTTACTAGTAGCAGGTCGCCGAAAAGTCACCCACGAGCAAGAAATTCTGACGTCTGCCATAAATGTGTCCTTCGCTTACAGGTTTCATTCAGATCACTCTCTTTACAGACTAGGTACACGTATGAGACTGCAGAATTGTTCTCTCGCGTAATCTGCCTATTCCTGGCAAGTTAACGCTCGCATTGGTTATCTCTGACACCAGTGAAGTTTACTCTACAAAGCTTATCATGACGCAGATTCACAAATTTATCTCTGGCAGCTGCGATTATTGATAACCAGACCACACGGAATTAACTTCAAGAAGGTGAAAGTGCATGGTTACTTGATGTGACGAATTAACGGAAGGTAGGTCAATTTCTCGTATGAAGTTAATGTACAAAATATTACAAAAGTCCATTTACAAAACACCTAGCTAATAGCTAAGGTAGAAGATACTATCTTAAGATAGTTATCAGTGATAACTAAATCACATACGGTTTGTTTATAATAATCTGTAGGGATTAGTGTGTTATATAAATTTTGAGAACGTCAACCTCAAAAGTAAGATAAATTTGAGTACGAGTCCCAGTATACAAACAAACATTACTATCATTGAGTAACCAACCATCTCAGACGACACTGTTCTAACGCAGCACAAATGAGGAAAACTCGACTATAAATTAGACTGAAGCCAGATGATCTAATGGCAGACTCTACAGAAGGCGCACATTTATTCAAAATATCGCGCAACGTTCAGTACGAACAACACCAGAAGCAATCGCGCACACGCGAAACCACTCAAAAGTGGCTGTACAAACGCATGTGACGGCAGTAGTTACCACAGCTTGCTTAAAATGGAAGTTGTGTGCAGATATTGACAGTTAGGGAAAGCTACTCATTTCACACATTAACAAAAAGATTTTTGCACATCCAAATCACAATACATGTTTATAGATTATCCTTATCAATTGCACGGTGCGACTTGATCACTTTGATTATAACTGTGTACGAAAGGATTAGGTGACACGTGAAACTGGCGGCAACAATGTCTACGAACGTGGGACACGCTCAGTACCAGTAACTGCAGCCGTAATTATCGTCTTAACGAAAGCGCACTCACCCCAGCCGCAGCAATAAATCGACGCATTTTACGCTATGAAAGCCTGCTTGTAACGTTCTAAGTGTTTCAAGCATTTACAAGTCGTTTTCGTAAGCTACAAAATAGCTCAGTTTCGCTAAGACTCCGGAGCATTGTCATCTATGCGTAACACTCCATATGTGCACTTGCTGACCCAAATCCGTATAAAGATAGGCGTGTCTACAGTTCCTGAGAGTCTAAAACGCACACAGACCAACGGACTTTCCTAGCGAGGAGCAGGGTAGGCTAGCTACCCCCCTCAATCAGCTAAAAAAGAATTCGCCTACTGAACTTATATCTTGCCTCGACCAACCAGACAGGTGTGTGTACTCAGTATGAGTTTGAAAGAAGCCAGAACATGTCCATGTCGTCGACCACACAATGGAGGTCTCTCGACTCTGACAAGAATTCGGTGTTAAAACTGTATTTAGAAGCTTTACGTACCACTGTGGTTATGATGGTGAAAGCATTCCATTGTGTTGCTCTTAGTTTATCCACTATCTGACTTCAAAGATGCACATTAGGTTTCTGAAAACATGCGTGAAACAATATGAAGATTTACAATAGGCGCATTTGGCGAAAGCGATATCTGCACAATGCCCAGCATCACGTTCTTGAGCCGCAAAATCAAATGCCGCTTGAATCACATACGTGAATTCAGCAACATGTGCGGGAGTATTGTACCCAGCCACTTGGCAGGAAAATTGAAGCATACAGCCGGTTATGAATGGCATAATGTTTTTTCATTATGAAAATTCTATTTCCCAGTGCAGTGGCGAAGTCACTGCAGAGGGTCCTTTTCCGTGAACTGTTAATGGCAATGTAACAAATAAGCAGAAGTGTATATTACTTTGACTCCTGGACTGCTCACAAAGACACAGTAATAGTAAATGATTAATTTGCGGGTAAAGACACTGAATACATCATTCCGCCAAAAACAAAAAATACGTAAAGACCTTGGATGAACATTTATTCCGTAAATATAAATAATATGCAAGAAGGATAAAGCATTTTCTAAGGACATTCTGCAGTGACTTATACAGTAAATTGGGAAATAGAATTTTCATAGTGAAAATGCATTCTGTTGTTCACAACCAGTCGTATCAGCGTATCTTCCGTATTCCTGGCAAGCGGCTAGATACAATACTCCTGCACGCGTTGCTGAAATCAAGGTGATTAAAGTGGCATTCGACTTTGCTGCTCAAGAATGTGATTCTGCTGATTTACCAGATATTGCTTTCACCAAATGCGCCAGTTGTAAATATGCATATTGTTTCATGCATTTTGTTGAGGAACCACTTGTGTATTTTTAACGTCAGTAGCGTGAAAACTAAGAGTAACAAAATGGAATGCTTATCTCAGTGGTACGTAAAGCTTCTAAGTGCAACTGGAACGTCGAATTCCTGTCCGACCCTTGAGACATGGAACTTACTTTCTGGTGTCTTAAGAGGTGTTCTATCACCCTATTCCTTCTTCTTGTCAGTGTTTTCCGAAGATCCTTTTCTTTGTCAATTCAGTGGAGAATCACCTTATTCCTCATCCTATGAGCCCACCTAGTTTTCAACGCTCTTCTGTAGCTCCATATCTGAGATTCTTCGATTCCCTTGTATTCCAGTTTCTCCACAGTCCATGACTCACTACCATACAACGCTGTACTCCAAACGTACATTCTGAGAAATTCCTTTCTCAAATTAAAGCCTATGTTTGATGTTAGTAGACTTCCCTTGCCAAGGAATGTCCTTGGGTTATTTTGCTGCCTAGTAGCAGAATTCCTTAACTTAATCTACTTCGTGATCACGAATCCTGATAAGTTTCTTGTGTTTTGATTTCTGCTACTTGTCATTACTTTCGTCTTTCTTCTATTTACTCTCAAACCATATCCTGTACTCGTTAGACTGTTCAGTCCATTTTCACTATGTGTGTGCGTGGGGGGGGGGGGGGGAGGAAGGGGAAGGAGGAGAGGTGGATCACGTTATGTTATTCAGTGGCCGCTAAAATACTATGAAAAGGTTTTCAACGTCATTAGCCGCATTTTGGGTATCGAAATGAATAAATGATTCTACGTCAATTAAGGATCCATTCTTTCAGGGTGGATGCACACCAAGCCTGATCTGAAATGGCGAGTGATGGGCTCATAGGTGCGTGTCGCTACTCCAGTAGTGTTCAACAGGCTGAGAATCTGGATCGGCTGGAAAGCGTGCTCGGATGGCAGAGTCCGTTAAGGCAAGCAATCATGTTAACTGGGAGATCGGGCGTCGTGTCCTGGTTCGGCAAAAAAATTTTGCCTCTTACTGTACATTCCTTTCGATGCCCAAATGCAGCTAATTTAATTGAAGACCTTTAATTATTACTTGTTTTATTACTGGCCTACAAAACACACACGCTGGGAAAGGCGCATATAGTGTCACGGAAATGCGGTAATGTAAATAAGAAATTAGAAGAAATACGCTACTCAGTATCAGTAATGTGTTCATAACGTTGTAAACTTTCCTTTTCAGATAAATCAGAAACTTTGTTTTCCTTACTACACAAAGGAATAAACTCTGGTTTGTAACGCCTCAAGTACTTTGTTCAGCGCATCTATTCTTTGTCCGAAAGATAATCCCTCGTGTGTGTTAGCTTTTGAAAATCCTGTTTAGTTTATCGGAAGCATTCGTAGCGATTTTTACTAACGTATGAATTTTTGTGCTTGCCCATCGTGGTATTGCCTTTAACTGCCCTAAACGTAAAAAGTCAAACTGTGACTTCATTATTAATTTGTACTATCAACTTTCCGGTATTTTGGCTATAAAATATTTGTCATATCGTTATGGATTTTCATATCTACATTCTAACTCGCTCCATTAATTTTTTCTTTAATTGTTGAAGTTCATCGCCGTTAGAGAATAACAGGAGAATGTCACATGGGAAACGAAGGTGATTGACATGATCCATGAACAGCCACTCCTTAGTTTTTCAGTTTAATAAGCTGTAAACTTCCTTTAGGACTACGGAGAATGGTACTGATACACAACCTTCTTGCCAGATTCCTCTTTCAGTTCTGAATGTCAAACTAACTTGACGAAGTCCTAATGGGATCTGCAACACTGATATAGGTATACATTCTTGATTGTACTGACGTAGGTTCAGTGGCTACTATGTTTGTCAAATGCTGGCAGTTCAGAGTTTATTGAAACAGTCAGAGGCTTTCTCGAATGCAATGAGTCCCCGTCGAAGAGGTAAATCACGCTCATTTTCGATTGCATAATTTCGCTCATGAGTTGCAAATGGTCCTTCGTGATGTATCGTGTACCAAATAGAATACTACAAGCAGTGTTCGTGTCAACGACACTTGTACTTGAAACTCAGAATACGAGGAGCCGCAGAATCTGTTAAAACTCGCTTTCTTGGGCGCGCCAGATATGGCGTCGAGTATCGATCAGGTGGCTACAGAGCGACAAATAGAACGGAACTGCATTAAATATGCAACGCTCCTTTTGGGCTGGTCTCTGATTATTGTATGAGAAATTGAGTCAGGAAATGCGGGCACTTGTTAATACAGCCACTTTTTGGTGCTTACGCTCTATAACGAGTCTGTCTGTCACCGCCAGACATAAAGATAGACATCTACATACCACACTCAGCAAGTCACCACACGGTGTACGGCACAGGATATCCTTTACCACCACTGTCATTCCCTCTCCTGCCCCGCTCGCAAATGAAACGAGGAGAAAACGCTTGTTTCTAAGCCTCTGTATGGACCCTAATTTCTCTTTCCTTGTCTTCGTGGTACTTAACGCGAGACGTACGTTAGTGACAACGGAATCGCCCTGCTGTCAGCCGCGAACGCCAGTTGTCTAAACTTTCTCAGTAGTCGGCACTGAAAATGTTGCTCTACCAATTGCGTGATACTTTTATCATGACATGTTTCGGGACTAAGTTATTACATTATCAAGATCTGTAAGTCAAAGAAACCAATCAATAAATCGCAGTAGCGGAACTACACGTGCTGACAACCATATATAAACATTTATATTGTCCTATAGTATAACATACCGTAAGCTTCCGTGCTATTTGGCACCGTCAAAAGTAAAATACAGAAGGAAACATGGGTTGTCAAACATACCTCTACATCTGCATTATTACTCTGCGACTCACAATCAAGGGCCTGGCAGAGAGATCATCGAACCATCTTGAAGCTGTTTCTTTACCATTCCACTCTCGAACGGCACGTGGTAAAAAATCTCATGTTGGCGTATTGCACAAGGCACAGTTGTAAACTAAAGGCAGCCGCTTTCACGTACCAAAGCTAGTACTACTGGAATGCGTATATCACAGTCCCCAACGATGCTGCTGTCTAACACACAATCTATGACCATTGTACGTCAGGTCTCCTTGTTTTTTCTTTCTTAGAGTGTGTATTGAGAAGATTGGCTGTCCTATTACGCTTCCTTGAGACACGCCTGTTGCTTTAGTTTCGAGCCAGTGACATCTGTGAAAACACTTGATAGGATCACCTCTTACACCCAAACCTCCAGATGTCAGTCAGATCGGTACGAAACGTTCTATATCAATAGAGTATCAACCAAAACATGGATGTAGTTCGTGCTATATGGTGTCGTCCAAGAAACCTACAGAGCACAGGAAAAGCACAATTGTGTGTGTAGTCTGGAGCTCCAGTGGTGAAGTCGATAGAGCGTCAGTTCACCGCACCAGGGGTTGGGTTCGAGCACTGGCCATGCCAGTTTTTGAGCAATAGTACGTGTGAAACTATAATATGGGACGTATTCCTGACATGTAAATGGACTGTTCGCAGTTCATAGATGTACGGCGATGTTGCCATCTAACAGTCAATTACTATTCTCAGTATTGTCATTGTTGTAAGTTATTACTATTAATACTTCAGCACGTATGATGCTATTGTTTCTTTATTCTTCTGTTTAGATTTTTGTGTTTAGTCTGTGAAATTAAAGATGTACTCTATATGTTCGCTACTTTCAAATACACCAAGCGAAAGCTGACTGGCAACAGAACATTGCTATAAACTTCGAACCGTCCTTTTACGTGTCTGAATGATGCTGTGCCACATAATAGATTCACAAGTACTACAGTGCGAAAACTAGCAGTACCAGAGATCGAATCCGGGACCCTCAGTATGACGAACTAACGCTCTACCGGCTTGACCATGTGAGCTTCTCACAGCAAATGCGCACATTTGTGCTTTAACTGTGCTCTGTAGGTCATCTGGCACTTTCTATTTTCAGTTAATGCACGTTCTTCTGGGCGGCAACACACAGTAGTAGAAATCTATAACGGTATTTTGGTTGATACTCTGTAGATACGGAACGTCTGCTGCCGATTTGAAAGTCCGACATATGAAGAATTGGGTGTTAGTTAGACGATGCGAACGAAGGCCTTTCGGGAAGCTAGGAAGACGGAATTCATCTGCTCACCTGCGTCTACTATTTGCCAAGTATCGGGTATAGATAACACAAGTTCTGTTGCACACGATTCGTTCTTCCTGAATGTGTGGTATTCTTTTGCATGAGTTCTTTCCTTCCGTAAACGTCGTTAGATTTGAACTTACAAGGGAATGGTCAGACTTGTCATGCCGAAACATGTATTGCTTTTCTTAGCACTGTTATTTAACTGTGCAAAAGGTTCGTATGCAAAATTGTAGCTGCTGATATGAACTGGAAATCACCTAAAAAATCACGAACATGGCTGTTTCCTGCTTGGCGCTTGCGGTGACGGCTGGCCACCCCTGGAAATGGCGAGTCGCGAGCGTTGTGCGCATGGTCGGGAAGTGCGGCCGTCTCTTCGCGGCGTTCACCAAAGAGGAATTCCGCTGCACGGCTTTGGTGGAAAGGGGAAACGAATATTCGTTTCTGTGGCATGCACGTCCTTTTAATTTCTGGTACGTATTTCGAAACATACCGTCCTGAAACTGGTTAAAGTTGTAAAAGATGTACTGTACATGTTCATCTATACTCCGCAAGCCACTTTACGGTGAACATTCAATCTCCCCTCACAGGTGATGGCGAACCCTGTAAATGTTTTGCTGCTTGCCATGGAGATATACCACAGACGCCAAATGAAGCAATCAACAGAAGACACGCGTGAAGACTGTTGTGCGACATGGTTGTTAGACTTCTAGACGAGCATGTAAATGGCGCAAACATGTGGCTAGAAACAACTGAAACACTCGATATTGCAGACTGTGAATCTACAGACGAAGACACCGACGCAAGCTGCACTCATGAAGACTCTTCGAGTGATAGTGCCACGCACCATCATCAGTTATCTCCGAAAGTAAGACCAGCAACTACAATTACCTTATCAGACAAAGAAAAAGCGGTGACGTATTGGTTGAACGAAAGTGGTAAGAAATGCCTACGTGTCAGTACTGTTCAAAATAACTATCGGTTTGTCCGTTCTCAACGTGAATTGTACAGATGGAAAAAGGAAGTCGCTGGACGACGGAAGAGTCGACTGGAAATTGCGACGGAGATAAGTGCGCGAATTTTTGAGCTATTTACAGATGCCAGACAAGTCATTTAGTATCAGCGATACAACTTGCGTGATTGGGCGTTAGAGATTGCCAACGCGATAGGCGCTAAAGAATTTACAGCTTCACAAAGTTGGATCAGTCGCTTCAAAAGATCACATAAAATTGTGGCAAGAAAAATAACAAAATTTGTATCGAGAAACAGGTCGCAAAATGAAGTGACACAAATCGAAATGATAGCTTTTCTTACTAACGCAAAAAATTAGATAGCTAGTTTTAGTGAATCGTACGTGTACAATGTGGATCAGTCAAGTGTTCAAAAAGAAATGCGTGCGAAAAGAACACTGTCATTCAAAGGGGAAAAACATATTGAGGCGATTGCGCAGTCCACGACTGCACTCACCCATTCATACACTATAATGCCCATAGTTAGTCTGGATGGTTCATTGCTGCCTAAACTATGTGTGTCTTAACTAACTGGACGTTTTGGACCACGTGTCAAAAGAACAATGTTCTACGCAAAAAATCTTGTGGTAGACTCATCGAAGTCTGGAAAAATGTGAAATGAAAACGTTACACTTTTCATGCGTCATGCTTTTCTTCCGTTCTGCGGGAACAAATCTCTTCTTCTAGATTCGTGGTCAGGTCATAAAAGGTCTAATTCATTAAAAGCTGTACTTCGAGCCCACCCTGACAAAGAAGTAGAGATACCGGGCGGACCGGGCCTCAGAATACACTGTGACAAAAAATACGACACACCACGAAGCAATTATCCGAGTGGGACGGAAATCGGTAGATGTCATGTTCATGCACAAAAAAATAATTAAAATTTCATAATTCATTCAAGAGGAGCTCCACAAATTGAGCAAGTGAGTAACGTGTTGGCCACCTCTGGCCCATATCCAAGCAGTAACTCGGATTGGCGTTGACAGAGTTGTTAGATGTCCTCCTGAGGGTACAGCACCAAATTACGTCTGATTGGTGGATCAGACCGTCAGAGTCACGAGCCGGTAAGAGGGGCCTGACAATATTGCACTAAACGTTCTCTGTCAGAGGTCCAGCGACGTTGCTGGTCGAGGTAGGGTTTGGTAAGCCCTAAGACAAGCAGTAGAAGCCCTCGTCGGTTGCGAGTGGGCATTATATTTCTGAAATATAAGCCCAGGGTGGCTCACCACGGAAGGCAACAAAACGGGGCGTAGAATATCGTCGACGTACCGCTGCGCTGTAAGGGTGCTGCGGATCAGTACCTAAGAGGTGCTGACTTTGTTCCATTGGCTTATTTACAGGACAGCTTGCGCTACTTGTATAGATATTTTGCTCCTTTTACGCTTCGTAATTCACATGTTGCAATGATTCTGCTACTGGGTAGGAAAAGTTATCAAGTAAGACTGACCTTGGGGTTTTACTAAAATGTGGCAATGGTGAAATGATGTTTGTTATGTGTAGAAGTATTTCAAATTTGTACCGCACTGTTTGTAACGGAACTTTTATAAGCCTGTGTCCTTACTGATTGCACATGGTACTTTCGTTTTCGTGGACGATGGAGGAAATGTGCGTTTTAATAGAGCTAACGTGGGAATTTTATTCGTGCCCCTGGAGTAAGCAGTGTGATTTACGAACTAGAAACATCCCTCAAACTGCCTCTGATGTGCGTTGCGATCGCGTATACCACGTTGGGGCCCACGTACCGTATGCACGAGTCGCATCGTTCCTGAGCGTTCAGCAGCACGTTCCGTGTGCCGACGGCTTTACGTTGGTATCCCACCGCTGTCGACGATATTCTACGCCCCATTTTGTTGCCCTCCATGGTGAGCCATCCTGGGCTTACATTTCAGCAATATAATGCCCACCCGCAACCGACGAGGGTTTCTCCTGCTTGTCTTAGGGCTCACCAAACCCTACCTCGACCAGCAACGTCGCTGGACCTCTACCTGACGGAGAACGTTTAGTGCAATATTGTCAGGCCCCTCTTACCGGCTCGTGACTCTGACGGTCTGATCCACCAATTAGACGTAATTTATATCCTCAGGACATCCAACAACTCACTCAGTGCCAAACGGAATAATTGCATGTATAAGGGCCAGAGGTAGACGTTACTCACTTGCTCAATTTGTGGAGCTCCTCTTGAATGAATCATGAAATTGTAATTACTTGTTTTTACATGACCATCACCTCTACCGATTTCCGTCCCATTGGGATAATTCCTTCGTGGTGCTCTTTTCTTAGTGTCTCTTATCAGCAGATTCCTACTTCGCCGTTAATTTTTCTCCCCAATTCGGTTTAGTACCTCATTACTTAGGCGATCTACCCATGTAATCTACATTAACCTTGTATACAAACACATTTCAGAAGTACACTTTCCTTGTGTGAACTGCTTAACGTATGCGTTTCCCTTCTGTACAAGGCTACAGTCCAGACAAATTCCTCCACAATAGACACTCTAACACTTAAATTGATATTAAATTCGAAAAATAGCTCTAATTCAGAAATGCTTTTCATCCTGTTGCTAGTCTGCCTTTTATAACCTCACCATCCGGTCTTCATCCGTTAATATTATTTTAGGACGGCATTTTTGATAACGTACGTATGGGGGAAGTGAACCACTGACTTTGGGAACACTCGAAAATGAGATAGTCGAAGCGTTTCAGATACAGTGTTACAGAAAGATGCTGAAAATTGAGAGATAAGGAATGAGGAAGTTCTCCTTAAAATCAACGACGACCCAACTAAAAACAGAGGATGACAGGACTTGGCCTGATAACATGAAGGAATAACGTTTGTTGTGCCAGAACGAACATAAGAGGGCAAAACAGTCTATGATAACAGAAATCTGAATATATGCGCTATCTGATCAAAGTATTCTGTCGCCCCTTTGTAATGCGCATTTGAACACTACACCTCTCGAGAGGTAGACGCACCATTATAAAAGAGGAGGCAGGCAATACTGTGTTCCCAGAAAAAAATAAAAGCGGAATGGGTCGATCCACAGAGGCCAGACATATTGAACGTGGACTAGTCATTGGATGTCACCTAAGTAACAAATCCATCACACATTTCAACCCTTCTAAATATGGCCAATTTGACTGGTGGTGTGATTGGTTTGTTGTTTTCTGTTTCCACTTTTCTGTAGCATTTCAGATGTAAGCAAGTCAAAATAACAAATTATAGGTGTATAAATAGTAAACAGCAATTCATACAAGACAATTTTCTGTAGGACTGTAGCAGTTTGCATGGGAGTAGAAATAGAAAATTGTCTTTGTACAAACAGAAAGCAACAAATCAAAGAAATCATAGTTCCTTTAACACAGCAAGGCATTAGAAGTAAGTCTACAATTATATGAAAACACAAATTACCAAAATATTGATTAAGCTGTTTACAAGTAATATCTAGAAATAAAGGAAAGGAAATGTTAGCGCAAGTCCCAATACAGCCAGACGCTGTCAGAATTCCGCCTACCCCCATCAGGGAAGGGAATAAAAATGGTTAAAGTACTTAAAAAAATAAAACCCTAACAATCAATATTAGGTATTAAATTAAATGAATATTAGGTATTAGGTATTAAAATCCATGGAGAAGAAATAAAAACGTTGAGGTTCGCCGATGACATTGTAATTCTGTCAGAGACAGCAAAGGACTTGGAAGAGCAGTTGAAGGGAATGGATAGTGTCTTGAAGGGAGGATATAAGATGAACATCAACAAAAGCAAAACAAGGATAATGGAATGTAGTCTCAAGTCGGGTGATGTTGAGGGTATTAGATTAGGAAATGAGACACTTAAAGTAGTAAAGGAGTTTTGCTATTTGGGGAGCAAAATAACTGATGATGGTCGAAGTAGAGAGGATATAAAATGTAGACTGGCGATGGCAAGGAAATCGTTTCTGAAGAAGAAATTTGTTAACATCGAGTATAGATTTAAGTGCCAGGAAGTCATTTCTGAAAGTATTTGTATGGAGTGTAGCCATGTATGGAAGTGAAACATGGACGGTAAATAGTTTGGACAAGAAGAGAATAGAAGCTTTCGAAATGTGGTGCTACAGAAGAATGCTGAAGATTAGATGGGTAGATCACATAACTAATGAAGAAGTACTGAATAGGATTGGGGACAAGAGAAGTTTGTGGCACAACTTGATCAGAAGAAGGGATCGGTTGGTAGGACATGTTCTGAGGCAACAAGGGATCACCAATTTAGTATTGGAGGGCAGCGTGGAGGGTAAAAATCGTAGGGGGAGACCAAGAGATGAATACATTAAGCAGATTCAGAAAGATGTAGGTTGCAGTAGGTACTGGGAGATGAAGAAGCTTGCACAAGATAGAGTAGCATGGAGAGCTGCATCAAACCAGTCTCAGGACTGAAGACCACAACAACAACAACAACAATCAATAATTCCCTGAAGAGAACAAAGTCTCGTTACCGAAAATTCTCGCGGAACCAACGATTCAACTCTGAAGAAGACCCGAGAAGAATTAAAATTGAAACAGAAGAAAACCTCACTGCTGTTCAGAATATTTAACAGGTGATTCCCTCAGCTTGTCCAGCCCAGTTGGGCCACTCCGTTGCACCTCAGCAGTCAGTTCGTGGCGCCATTCAGCTGTTGCAGTGGCCGGCGTCTGCCGGGCTTCACCGCTTACGTCGAGGTTCTCCAAGGGAGAACTTGAGTGAACTCCTGAACACAGGAATGGGGTGATTCGAACACGAACGAGCACGATTGTGTCAAAGTACTACTGAAGTGGGGCACGGTCCAGATTTGCAGCGGCACCTCTCCAGCGAACCTCCGAGAAAATTGTTTCGTTGCTCGTCCTCCGGTATGCCGATGCACAGGGTGACAATTACTGAACTACATTAAAAAAAAACGAAAATACCCAGTAACCAGCAAGGTTGAACCACCTGAAGATGTCGGATAGTTGCTGGAGGAAATATTGAATTTGCACACCGTGATCCGGCGGCAAACCCGTGAAGACCAGTTAGAAACGAAAATTCGTTACCAACTACGGCGTGAACACACTTTGTTCAGCATGTCAAAGACAGTACAGATATTCGGATTTAAATCATGACATGTTCGATATCCCTCCTATCACTGGCGATGACGTGGCGCAGACGAATAGCGAAATTCATGACCCGCTGAAGTGTCTGAACATAGAGGTTGTCGATGACTTCCTGAATGGCTGTTTTCAGCTCGGCAGTGGTTTTGGGATTATTGCTGTACACCTTGTCTTTAATGTAGCCCCACAAAAAGGAGTCGGATGTGTTGAGATCCAGAGAATATGGCGCCAGATCGAGACCCATACCAGTGGCATATGGGAACCCCAGAGCCCGAACGCGGTCCCCGACGTACTCCTGCTTCGATGGGGTCGAGCTCCATTTTGCATGAATCGCATCTTGTCGAAATGAGGCTCGCTTTGAATGACGGTAACGAAATCATCTTCCGAAACCTTCACGTACCGTTCGGTAGTCACTGTGCCATCAAGGAATACCGTACCGGTTATTCCGTGACTGGACACTGCACACCACGCAGTCACCATGTGAGGGTGAAGAGACTTCTCGATCGCGAAATTTGGATTCTGAGTCCGCCAGACGCGCGACTGACGAACCCATCCAAAGGAAAGTGAACTTTGTTACCGAAACAAACCATATAGCGCACACTACTTCCCATCATGCCACACGGCCAACCGTGCAGTTTGAGCCTGCTAACGCAAACCATTAAGAAGTTGGGACGATTTTTTTTTCTTATAGTTCAGTAACTGTCACCCTGCAAATTGTCGGTCTGTCATTGCTCCAGTGTTTCCAAAGGCTGCTCTCATAAAAAGCGTTTCTGTCTGTACATTATCTTCGAGGTTGGTAACATTCTGGAGATATCCTCAAGGAACGGAAGTAACGTCCAGCACAGCACAGAGAACCGTAATAGGTCGTTACTGTTTACGACGTATACAAACGGTCTGGCAGATAAGGTATTTAGCTTCCTGCAGCTGTGCGCCGACGACGCAGTTACATACAAACGTTGCCGTTCAAGTTTTATAAAAAGACGTATGGATATGGTCCCACTAAGGTTGAAAATTTGACGTTGTTGAATAACAGCACCTCAGAAACTGTAAAAGTAGTTTTTATATATTTTCGTATGTTGATTATTAGGGTTTTATTTAATAACAATGCCTGGAATAATTGGTTTGCAAAATTTCGTCGTGGTCGTACGATGAATTTCGTGAAGGTCGGGCAAAACAGAATGATGTCAAAATAATAAAAAAAATGGCCCTCTTCTTTCTTATAGAGAGAAGTTACGAAATTCCTTCGCATAGGTTTCGTCTAATAAGGTGTTTAACGTTTTTTGCTGTCTGAAATACTACAGAAGTGAAGCACTGGAAAGATCGGAAACATGCGTGGATTTAGAAATATCAACGTGCCTACTTGCTTCGACCTCCCAGTCATTGGATAGTAACAGACAAGCAAGATGTTTCTATGAGCGTTATGCACTCTGTGCTTTCTATGCAGCCGGTCTTGATCAAGGGCAGATATAGTACTGGGGAGGGGGGAGGGGGGGGGGCGTTACTAAGCGCTACACGACCGTTTGTAAACTACATCAAAATGTTTAGGACAGACGGGTCAGTTTAGAAACTGGCTGCTGGGACAGGTACTCTACTGGTACTGATTTATTTTCATCGAGTGGCCACCACTGTGCGTTCTTGCACATTGAGCATGTATCATTTTAATCTTGTTATCGTTAATTTTAAGACCAACTTGCAAACTTGTTCTGTTAAATTGCTCCACGTAGAGTTTTATCCGCACTAGACACCAGCTATACAATGTGCTAGCAGAACAAAGGTGATTTACGTATTTTCTGTTTACTGGCGTCCACAGTCCTGCGGTATTTTAGAAATCTGCGACTGAGGTTTTGGCTGTTGTGCCGCTCTCAAGTAACATCTGGAACAGCATTAATTTCTGAACGACCAGTATAATTTTAGGTATGTCCTTTCTCAAAAATTTGTGAAAATCAAATTATTTTTGAAAAAAGTACACCACTTCCTAAAACACTGTGAAGTACGTTAAAAGCATACCACATTAGCACTTCTTACGATACCTTTCTAAATATTAGGCAGCTTCTCCATCCGATCGTTTCTCAATAAATATTTTACTCGTCGCTTTATCATTCCTTATTTTACGCAGCAAGTTAGGAGACTTTCCAGTTCCTGATACTTGGCGTACCCTTCCTTTCAAATGTGCTGAGAAAGTCGGCGTGTTCCTATCGGTTAGCCTCGCGTCTTCTTAAATGCAGCAGCAACACGCGCCCCATCTGACTCTGACCATGGTCTCGCAACCTCCTCTACATCCCTCGGAGCTGAAAAGTTGCGTACCTCTAACACTACTATGCCTAATCTTCTGTTTTAAAGTACAGGGCTATTACAAATGATTGAAGCGATTTCATAAATTCACTGTAGCTCCATTCATTGACATATGGTCACGACACACTACAGATACGTAGAAAAACTCATCAACTTTTGTTCGGCTGAAGCCGCACTTCAGGTTTCTGCCACCAGAGCGCTCGAGAGCGCATGAGACAAAATGGCGACAGGAGCCGAGAAAGCGTATGTCGTGCTTGAAATGCACTCACATCAGTCAGTCATAACAGTCCAACGACACTTCAGGACGAAGTTCAACAAAGATCCACCAACTGCTAACTCCATTCGGTGATGGTATGCGCAGTTAAAAAGCTTCTGGATGCCTCTGTAAGGGGAAATCAACGGGTCAGCCTGCAGTGAGCGAAGAAACGGTTGAACGCGTGCGGGCAAGTTTCACGCGTAGCCCGCGGAAGTCGACGAATAAAGCAAGCAGGGAGCTAAACGTACCACAGCCGACGGTTTGGAAAATCTTACGGAAATGGCTAAAGCAGATGCCTTACCGTTTACAATTGCTACAAGCCCTGACACCCGATGACAAAGTCAAACGATCTGAATTTTCGGCGCGGTTGCAACAGCTCACGGAAGAGGATGCGTTCAGTGCGAAACTTGTTTTCAGTGACGAAGCAACATTTTTTTCTTAATGGTGAAGTGAACAGACACAATGTGCGAATCTGGGCGGTAGAGAATCCTCACGCATTCGTGCAGCAAATTCGCAATTCACCAAAAGTTAACGTGTTTTGTGCAATCTCACGGTTTAAAGTTTACGGCCCCTTTTTCTTCTGGGAAAAAAACGTTACAGGACACGTGTATCTGAACATGCTGGAAAATTGGCTCATGCCACAACTGGAGACCGACAGCGCCGACTTCATCTTTCGACAGGATGGTGCTCCACCGCACTTCCATCATGATGTTCGGCATTTCTTAAACAGGAGATTGGAAAATCGATGGATCGGTCGTGGTGGAGATCATGATCAGCAATTCATGTCATGGCCTCCACGCTCTCCCGACTTAACCCCATGCGATTTCTTTCTGTGGGGTTATGTGAAAGATTCAGTGTTTAAACCTCCTCTACCAAGAAACGTGCCAGAACTGCGAGCTCGCATCAACGATGCTTTCGAACTCATTGATGGGGACGATGTAGGGAAGCAGCCTACTCACGCTGTAGTAAATTCACATCAGTTTCCATTGTGTGCTAGTCAGTCTGCTGTAACCAGCTCTGACGTCATAAATGTTGCGCAATACCTTAAAAATCAAGCAAATGACCTAAAACTTTCCTAGCATGTCAGGAATAATACTAAATTAATGTGTATTAAATATCAGTTCGATAACTTCAGCCATTTTTGAAATTTGGACGTTTTTCTGAAAAAATCATTGGCGCAACAGAAAAGAGCTAGAGACTTCAAAATTTATATTTAGATTCATCTTTCATAATGATTTAATAAAAACAGTACTTTGGATTTCACAAATTGAGACTTTAGTGGAAATTCATGATTTTCTGGTTTTCGTCTCAAAACTGAAGGAAGCAAGATAGATTAAGTAGGCTAATAAATAAGGCTAGGATGTTTAGATTTAAATAGGTTGGAGGTCCGCTATGACTGTGAAGATGTGAAAAGTTTCTTTTGAATACCTATAAAATTATAGCGATAGCGGATCTCAAAAGGGCCAGTTCAGAGCTCATCTACTGCATGCAGTGTAATTTAATTAATTCTCTCGCCCAAAATATTTAACTTAGCCACGTCAAAATTTTATTATCAATACTTACCTGCGTGCTGAATGCACGTTTAAATTAAGAGCTTCATCGGCCATCAGCAAAAGAAGCTATAAATTTTTATGTAACTTGAAGTGGTGCGTTACTAGCCCAGCGGCTAGTCGGGAGAGCCGATTTGATCAGGCGTTCCCTTAGCCGTCCGCACCGCGGCTATATATATAAGAGCGCTGCGCGAGGAAGGAAGGCCCCAGTTCTCTCCAGACGCTGAATAGCACGTCAGCTGTGTCGGGAGTCGCGTCGCTTCGGTAACACTGCTACAAACAGCCTCGGGTGCCGTATTAAGTTACTAGAGATACGCGGAACCATGAAATCATTTCAAGTGAAGGGTTAATTCTGGGATGATTTTCATTATCTAGCCTCAGTTGGCGTATTGTCGTATTTTCACGTGCCGTCGCGGGACAGACATTCTACCAATTATTTAGCGTGGCGTTTGATGAAATATTCTCATCAAATTTTGGCGAGCACTCTTTTTAACATTTAATTCGGACATTTATAGTTGCATCAGCGCATTAGACTCCGAACTGCTCTGTTAGGTTGTAGGGATACTTGTGTTTGTTATCAGTGAATTTCAGAATATACTCAACTATTTTGGAAAATCGTTTTTTGATTAGAAATCCCGGACACTCTACTAATTCCTCAGAGCTATAAGCTGCAGCTATAATGGTATTCTCAGATGAAGTGGGCACTAGGAACTCTAATTACAGGCTTCACGTTTTGTTAAATCACTTTCTGGGTGCTAAAAAGTAAATAGAGAGCCAGTGTTGAGAACGGCGAAAGACAGCATTAACAACATTCTAAAAGCCTGAAACTGATTCAACATGCAAGCATTTATACAGCAATTATTTTGTCACAAGTTACTCGCCGCCCCACAACATGCTGCACCGAGTGTGGGAGGAACTTGATTATCGGCTTGATGTCTGCCGAATCACTAAAGGGGCACATATCGAACATTTGTGAACGCCTAAAAAAACTTTTTGAGTTTTTGTATGTGTGTGCAAAGCATTGTGAAAATATCTCAAATAATAAAGTTATTGTAGAGCTGTGAAATCGCTTCAATCATTTGTAATAACCCTGTATTATAAGCGTAGCTCCCATCCCCACGTAAGTTTTCTTAAAGTCGTGCAACATTTTATCTGGCTGTCGTCAGATACGGCACAGTAGTGGGTCGCGACTTCACGTTCTTTACTGCTTCTACCTCGAGAGTAATTCCATCGCCAGCAGTCATATATTACGAACTGCGTTTCTAGTTGTACATGCCATTGCTGCTGCGAACCGGTATTTGATAGCTATGTTTAGCAGACTAATTAACTCTTTTTTAAAATCGTTTTCTAGTGGTAGGCTCATCATGTGATTCAATAATGCATGGAAGTATGCTTTCTTCCGCGCCTCCTGAAGACGAACGAATATGCATTCCACACCTACATCGGCACTCTGCAAGGCACCTGACCGCGTGTGGCAGAGGGTGCTTCTGGCACCATTCACTGATCGTCCCTTCCCTGTTCCACTCGTCAATCCTGCGTGGGGGGAATGATTTTCGGTAAACATCCGTATTTTTTTCTAACTGGTCGAATTTTCTAGTTGTCATTTCGAGAGGAGTATGTGGCGGGAAGTAATATGCTTTCAAACATTTCCCAGAACGTACCCTCACGGAATTTCAATAGTAAATCTATTCGTGACGCGCAGGTCCTCTTCTGCAGCGTCTGCCACTAGTTTGTTGGTCATCTGGGGAAACTCCCCCGCGCTGACTAAACGATCCCGTGGCGAAACGCGCGGTAAGAAACTCAGATTCTTGATCAGTATTCAAGAATCGAACAAACGCCTTGTAAGCCACTTCCTTCCTGGATGAGTAACATTTCCTTAAGACTCTTCCTATGAATCTGTCTGGCATCTGCTTTTTCGACTTTCTGTTTTATGTGCTTATTCCACATCAGTCGCCCTGCATGGTCACTCACATTTTACGTGGCTACTTCTTCCGTCGTCATTAGTGCAGCTGTACAGTAGCGGATTTCTTCTCCTATCTATGCCCAATATGTTAAATTTACTTGTCCATCGTCAAATGCCAGAGCCTGCGCCATTCGTCAATCCTCTGCCGGTCATTCTGCAAATCGATACTGTCTTCTGGCGTTGCTACTTATAGACGACCTATTATTTGTGAACCGTTTTAAATAGATTCCAACGCAGTCCAATAAATCATTTATGTACAATGTAACCTGTAGCGTCCTATCACACTTCCCTGGAATACTCCGGAAATTACTTTTGTCGATTTTGTTCTGTTGAGACAGACGTGTTGAGTTTTATCTGCAAGGAAATCTTGAATCCAGCCCAAAATCCAATCCGATCCGATACTCCATAAGGTTGTATTTTTTCACTAAAGGGCAGTGTGGGACGGTGTGAAATGCCTTGCTGAAGTCAAGAAACGCATCAACCTGAGCGCCGATGTCTACAGCACTGTTGATCTCGTGCAGGAATAGCAGAACGAGGAGAGTTTCGTAAGATCTCTGTTTGCGGAATCCGTTTGAGATTTTCGCTCTCCAAAAAGGTCATACATGAGCACAATCCTATAATAGGTTGACTTCAGCGATATAAGACTTCAATTACGTGCGCTTGTATGGCCCTTCTTGAAAAACGGGATCGACCTGCACTGTCTTCCAGTCGCTACTCTTCGTTGCTCCAGCGACCTACGGTAAACTGCTCTGAAAAATCAACTGGTCCAGATGCCCTTCCACTACTGACCGGTACTAGTCACTTTCCGAGGTGCATTCAAGTTCTAAGGCCTCCGATTTTTTTCTCCGGACTGGAAAGACATAGAAACATGCGCATTGTTTTAAAATGAGACCGCGTTCATTGTCAATACGTCCCAGAGATGGCAGCACCATACGGCAGATGGAATTTTACCGCCAGCGGCGAGAATGAGAACTGTTGTAAATACTTAAAATGGCGACGTTTTCCTTACTTGAACAGCCTGCAATCATTCGTTTTCTGAATTTGCGTGGTGTGAAACCAATTGAAATTCGACAGTTGGAGACATGCGGTGATGGAGTTATGGATGTGTCGAAAGTGCGTTCGTGGGTGCGACAGTTTAATGAAGGCAGAACATCATGTGACAACAAACCGAAACAACCTCGGGCTCTCACAAGCCGGTCTGACGACATGATCCAGAAAGTGGAGAGAATTGTTTTGGGGGATCGCCGAATGACTGTTGAACAGATCGCCTCCAGAGTTGGCATTTCTATGGGTTCTGTGCACACAATCCTGCATGACGACCTGAAAATGTGAAAAGTGTCATCCAGGTGGGTGCCACGAATGCTGACGGACGACCACATGGTTGCCTGTGTGGCATGTTGCCAAGCAATGTTGACATGCAACGACAGCACGAATGGGACTTTCTTTTCGTCGGTTGTGACAATGGATGAGACGTGGATGCGATTTTTCAGTCGAGAAACAAAGCGCCAGTCAGCTCAATGGAAGCACACAGATTCACCGCCACCAGAAAAATTTCGGGTAACCACCAGTGCTGAAAAATGGTGTCCATGTTCCTGGGACAGCGAGGGTGTAATCCTTACCCATTGCGTTCCAAAGGGCACTACGGTAACAGGTGCATCCTACGAAAATGTTTTGAAGAACAAATTCCTTCCTGCACTGCAACAGAAACGTCCGGGAAGGGCTGCGCGTGTGCTGTTTCACAAAGACAACGCATCCGCACATCGAGCTAACGTTACGCAAGTTTCTTCGTGATAACAACTTTGAAGTGATTCCTCATGCTCCCTACTCACCTGACCTGGCTCTTAGTGACTTTTGGCTTTTTTTTCCAACAATGAAAGACACTCTCCGTGGCCGCACATTCATCAGCCGTGCTGCTATTGCCTCAGCGATTTTCCAGTGGTCAAAACACTCCTAAAGAAGCCGTCGCCGTGCCATGGAATCATGGCGCCAGCGTTGTAAAAAATGTGTACATCTGCAGGGTGATTGCGTCGAGAAGTAACGTCAGTTTCATAGATTTCGGGTGAGTAGTTAATAAGAAAAAAATCGGAGGCGTTAGAACCTGAATGCACCTCGTATAATTCCGGGATCACTTGCCTCATATCTCCCATTTCGGCGTTGGTAGGATTACTGAAAGGAGCGTCCGTATTACGATCTTCCGCAGTGAAACGATTTCGGAAGACTGAATTCAGTATTTTGGTCTTTTCTCTGTCGTCTTCCACTTCGGTTCCAATATGGTCAGTGAGTGGATGAATAAATAATTTTGAAACGTTGTCTGATTATACGTTGGACCGAAACCTCTTAGCATTTTTAGTCAGTTCCGTTGGCAAAATTTTACTTTAAAGGTAATTGAAAGCGTCTCTCATTGTTCTCCTTAAGCTCACTATTGCTTAGTTCAGCTTTTATTTTTCTCCTGAATCTATAATGCTCCTTTTGTTTACGTAGCAGGTTCCTAACACGGCTGTTACACCACGGTGAGTCTTTCCCATCCATTAAGGCGTTGCTCGAGACATATTTCTCTCAGGCATACAGGGACTGGGTGTTTGTGCTGTCCTCATCATTTTATCATCATCATTCGTGACAGCGGATAGATTGGACTGTGTAAAAAACTGGACTGTGAAAAAAATGGGGACTACGTACGGGCGCTAATGACGGCGCAGTTGAGCTCCCTACAAACCAATCATCATCTCAGGCGTACTAAAAGATGCTTTTGAATTTTTTTCCTTTCGTGCTCCACATCTTGCTCCCAAGCAGTGCATATATTTAGTGTTGACTACTCAGATGAACAGCAGTTTGTAGCCCGTCACCCTTACTAAGCAAACATATTTTCCTATCTTTTTTAGCAATCCTTAGAAAACCACTAATTATCGATGCTACTACAGTCTTATGATCAGATACCATGCTCTACGTTAACTAATTCCAGAAGTTCAGGTCTGTTTGTTGCTAGGTGGTCTAAGACGTAACTTTCATGAGCTGATTCTCTGTCTGCTCAAATTAATTTTCGGACAAGACATTCAGAGCGCTGTCGCACGAATCCCTGTCTCTGGCACAAGTTTTCATCAAATGACACTACATTACTATGGTGGAAAGTTAGACTTCCCCCTATTACTATAGCAGAATGAGGAAACTTATTCAGAAAATTCTGCATGCTCCCTCTGAGGCGCTTTACCACGACAGCTTATTGATGCAAGTGGCCTATAACGTCGTCCGCTTACCATTTTCACCCACATTTGATGCTTAATTTCACCCTGATTAATTTCACCCTGATTAATTTCACCCTGATTAATTTCACCCTGATTAATTTCACCCTGATTAATTTCACCCTGATTAATTTCACCCTGATTAATTTCACCGTGATTAATTTCACCGTGATTAATTTCACCGTGATTAATTTCAACCTTATTAATTTCACCCTGATTAATTTCAATCTTATTAATTTCAATCTTATTAATTTCAATCTTATTAATTTCAATCTTATTAATTTCAACCTTATTAATTTCACCCTGATTAATTTCAATCTTATTAATTTCAATCTTATTAATTTCAATCTTATTAATTTCAATCTTATTAATTTCAATCTTATTAATTTCAATCTTATTAATTTCAATCTTATTAATTTCAATCTTATTAATTTCAATCTTATTAATTTCAATCTTATTAATTTCAATCTTATTAATTTCAATCTTATTAATTTCAATCTTATTAATTTCAATCTTATTAATTTCAATCTTATTAATTTCAATCTTATTAATTTCAATCTTATTAATTTCAATCTTATTAATTTCAATCTTATTAATTTCAATCTTATTAATTTCAATCTTATTAATTTCAATCTTATTAATTTCAATCTTATTAATTTCAATCTTATTAATTTCAATCTTATTAATTTCAATCTTATTAATTTCAATCTTATTAATTTCAATCTTATTAATTTCAATCTTATTAATTTCAATCTTATTAATTTCAATCTTATTAATTTCAATCTTATTAATTTCAATCTTATTAATTTCAATCTTATTAATTTCAATCTTATTAATTTCAATCTTATTAATTTCAATCTTATTAATTTCAATCTTATTAATTTCAATCTTATTAATTTCAATCTTATTAATTTCAATCTTATTAATTTCAATCTTATTAATTTCAATCTTATTAATTTCAATCTTATTAATTTCAATCTTATTAATTTCAATCTTATTAATTTCAATCTTATTAATTTCAATCTTATTAATTTCAATCTTATTAATTTCAATCTTATTAATTTCAATCTTATTAATTTCAATCTTATTAATTTCAATCTTATTAATTTCAATCTTATTAATTTCAATCTTATTAATTTCAATCTTATTAATTTCAATCTTATTAATTTCAATCTTATTAATTTCAATCTTATTAATTTCAATCTTATTAATTTCAATCTTATTAATTTCAATCTTATTAATTTCAATCTTATTAATTTCAATCTTATTAATTTCAATCTTATTAATTTCAATCTTATTAGTTTATATTTGGAATCCATAATATCATTAGATATTATCGAATTCTTTAGTGCAATAAATACGCAACCATCACTGACATCTGACCTACCCTTACGATAAGTATTCCAATCTCAATTTAGGTTTTCATTGCTGTTTACTTTTGCTTTCAACCAACTTTGTAATACAGTCTGGGCATTATTATATTTAACAAGTAATAGTAGTTCTGGGACATTACTATGGATGCAGATGGAGTTCGCTGGTATATTATTAATCGTTTCTCTTACCAATCTGCGACGACGAGCATTCTCAGAGAATAGTGTGCCTGATTTATCTTAGATTTCCGTGGACAACTAGTCCCAGATCCCATGGTTGGGGGTGGGGGGGGGGAGGAGATAGGTTTCTCTCTCCTGAAAAATGCGCGTGTGCACACCACATGCTCTGCGCTACCCTGGTAGCAGCTTCGCGAGCTGTAGTGCCCGCCTAACTTGTTAAGGTGGTCGCTCCAGACGTCCAGAAATGTGTAGCCGATACCGCCGTGGAATCGTCTGAGCGTCTGGTTTAGATACTGCGATGGAGTATGGGCGCTATGCTTCAAATACTGACCTTAGTCTGTGATACTGGCTGCGTTCAGCAAGTCAGCGATCCACCGAAGGGAACTGAAGACGGCCTCAGAACCGAAGCGGCAGGCTCCTTTCACGCAGTCATCAGCCATGCTTCGCACCCACTGGCATTTTCCTTGACCTGCCTGCTATTTCCCTACAGTACTTAATAGTAAGGTAAGAATTTGTCGTTGTCGTAGTCGTCGTCGTCTTCAGTCTTGAGACTGGTTTGATGCAGCTCTCCACGCTACTGTACCCTGTGCAAGCATCATCTCCCTGTACCTATTGCAGCCTATATCCTTCTGAATCTGCTTAGTGTATTCATCTCTTGGTCTCCCTCTACGATTTTTACCCTCCACGCTAACCTTAACCTCCAGTACCAAATTGGTGATCCCTTGATGCCTCAGAACATGTCCTACCAACCGATCCCTTCTTCTAGTCAAGTTGTGCTACAAACCCCTCTTCTCCCCAATCCTATTCAATACCTTATATTAAGAAAACTAGAAACCCGCCTCGATTGCGTAAAAAGCACCTTGTGTTAACCTAGGTTTCGGCGTAGATAACTACACCTTCTACAGAACATTAAAACCCACAAGTGCCTAAGAAGACCTTTGTAATTCATTAAAAGAACACAACAGCTATATATTTATAAACGAATAAAAGGGAAAAAACACACAGTACATGTGTACAAAGTCTAAACCATGTACTGTTTGTGTTTTTCCCTTTTATTCGTTTATAAATTTATAGCTGTGGTGTTCTTAGGCACTTGTGGGTTTTAATGTTCTGAAGAAGGTGTAGTTATCTACGCCGAAACCTAGGTTAACACTAGGTGCTTTTTAAGCAATCGAGGCGGGTTTCTAGTTTCCTTAATATATTAACTAACAATTGCTGACGCGCTGCGATGTTGAAGGTTCTATTCAATACTTCCTCATTAGTTATGTGATCTACCCATCTAATCATCAGCATTCTTCTGTAGCACCACATTTCGAAAGCTTCTATTCTCTTCTTGTCTAAACTATTTATCTTCCACGTTTCACTTCCATACATGGCTACACTCCATACAAATACTTTCAGAAACGACTCCCTGACACTTAAATCAATACTCGATGTTAACAAATTTCTCTTCTTCACAAACGCTTTCCTTGCCATTGTCAGTCTACATTTTATATCCTCTCTACTTCAACCATCATCATTTATTTCGCTCCCCAAATAGCAAAACTCTTTCCATGCCTGCTAATCCAGCCCATGACCTTTTTTTCGACGCCTCCTTTGATGTAGGGTATGCAGGCCGCTCCTCCTCCCTACTACCCCCGGGAGTCCGCTTCCGTCCACTGCTCCATTCTCTTTCCTTCCGCTTTCCAAAAACCTTCTTGACAACTTGGGGTACAGCACCGCCTTGGCTCCGTCCCCGGATCTGCCTGCTCCGTGACCTTTGTCAATTTACCAAGGATGGTACCCCTACACTTGTTTATCGTCGGGCATTTGCTGCTCTATGTGCACAAATGACGGACGCCACATTTATTTACACCGAAAACATCGTTAGGTGTAGGAAGTGCCTATATTGTTGGCGACACCCCAAATCGCTTTCGGCTTCCCGACCAGTGTTCGGTTTATACTGCGGAGCTTTACGCTGTTCTCCAGGCTGTCCACTACATCCGCCGCCATCAGCGGATACAGTACGTTATCTGCTCAGATTCTCTCAGCTCTCTCCTCAGTCTCCAAGCTCTTTACCCTGTGCACCCTCTGGTCCACCGGATTCAGGACTGTCTGCGCTTGCTCCACCTGGGGGGCGTCTCGGTGGGAATGAGGCGGCCGATATAGCGGCCAAGGCTGCAGTCTCTCTTCCTCGGCCAGCTATTCAGTCGCTTCCCTTCACCGATCTACGGAGCGGTTTATGTCGCAAAGTTGCTCATTTATGGCATGCGCATTGGTCAACACTTTCCCGTAATAAATTGCGGGAAGTGAAAGCCCTTCCTTGCGCTTGGACCTCTTCCTCCCGAACGCGACGTCGGGAGGAGGTAATTTTGACTAGACTCCGGATAGGGCACTGTCTTTTTAGCCATCGACATCTTTTAAGCGGCGATCCTCCCCCACTCTGTCCCCACTGCTCTCAGCCGTGGACGGTAAGACACCTTTTAATTGAATGCCCCTATTTTAATCCGTTACGCTCCCGTCTACAGCTATCGCCTGATCTATCGTCGATTTTAGCAGATGACACGCGCTCAGCCGACCGCGTTCTCCAGTTTATTAGTGACAGTGAAATGACGTCAGTCATTTGAAGCTTCTTTTGGGGACAACCACCCCCTTTCTGTAGTGGATTTTTAAGCATTTCTTCTATTTTTAGTTTCTCCAATTTTATGACTTTGTTCCCATTGCTGCTGGTTTTCAATTTCGGTTTTTTACTGTCCTAAGTCACGGGCTGGGCGCTAATGACCATAGACGTTTTGCGCCCTAAAAAACCAAAAACAAAAAAAAATAAACAGCAAAACTCTTTACTACTTTAAGTGTCTCATTTCGTAATCTAATTCCCTCAGCATCACTCGATTTAATTCGACTACATTCTATTATCATCGTTTTGCTTTTGTTGATGTTCATCTTACACCCTCCTTTCAAGGCACTGTCCATTCCGATCAACTGCTCTTCCAAGTCCTTTGCTGTCTCTAACAGAATTACAATGTAATCGGCAAACCTCAAAGTTTTTATTTCTTCTCCATAGATTTTAATACCTACTCCGAACTTTTCTTTTGTTTCCTTTACTGCTTGCTCAATACACAGATTGAATAGCATCGGGGAGAAGCTACAACCGTCTCACTCCCTTCCCAACCACTGCTTCCCTTTCATGTCCCTCGACTCTTACAACTGCCATCTGGTTTCTGTCCAAATTGTAAATAGCCTTTCGCTCCCTGTATTTTACCCCTGCCACCTTCAGAATTTGAGAGTATTCCAGTCAACATTGTCAAAAGCTTTCTCTAAGTCTAAAATTGAAGATTGTATCTAAGAATTTGTATACTTGGTAAAAATAATCTGAGTTTAATTTGTTTTAGAGCAGGGTGTGTTTCTAAAACTGAATTGGTCTTTAAGCAATTTGTTGCCTCGGCTCCTACATGAGAATGACTCTACAGCCGAAATTGCCATAGTAAATAAATAATTTAACAACGGTTCAGGAGGAAAAAGTCATGTAACAAATGGTCTACAGTTGTTTCACCAACCCGTATCTTCTCCTCCTCCACAGGTATGTTTCTGATAGCTTCCTCTAAGACTGCTGATAATAGTATCGGTGATATGGAGTACTCTTGCTTGACTGAGCTCTCAGTTTTCACGGCTAATGGAAGCTGCAGCAGTGATGTGAATATTCTCCAATGTTGGGGATAGTTGCCTAAATTGTACCGCTCTTTATTATTATAGCTAAAACAGTAAATTAAATATTCAAACAATACCATTCACAACTATAGGATGTTGTTTCAGTATGATTAAAAGAATGGAAATTCTGAGAAAAATAAGCTCACTACACTCAGTTTTCCAAATGTCTGCAAGTGCTACAAATTAGGAATCTGGTGTTCCAATTTGTACCAGTTACTGCATAAAGTGTACCACCCTTATTGTGTCCCTGAGCTTAGATATACACTACTTTATTTCTGAGAAAATGTCCATATTTTCGTTCTTACCTCATTACTTGCAAGCATTACAATATCTTTTTCACACCCTGATCATTTCTTCCATTCGATCTTTTTTGCACAACCCGTTATACCAACACTGTTTTACGAATGTGTTTCTGCAGTGGCGTCCCCCTCGAGACTCCAAAATTTTCTTTTCGCAGGTGGAGCTATTGTTCTAGATTTCTCATCCTTTACTTTGGTTAACTTCTTTCACATGGGTAGCTCGTCAGCTCCTTGGCTAGGTCTTCGGCTTTGGAGCTTTACTCATCTCCTCCGTATTCATTGACATTCCTTGGGTAGACACTTTCAGCCGACTTTTTGTCTGTCATGACAGCTTCTTTGTTGAAATTATGGGGCAATGCTTGTCTTCCTGCAGTGTCCACTGGAAGTTTTCTTACGTCTGACATGACTCAAGAGAATATTCTCTCTTCAAATTAAGACTATGCTCGTCCACTGTTTTACAATTAGAGCACTTGGCGACCCGACAAACTTTAAGAATATTTCAAACTTTCTCTAAACTTTTCCCACTTACAAACTTAATGTTAAATACTAAACACTCTTATTCTCCACTCCTTTTCTCTATCGTTAGACATCAGCAAAAACACCCTGAGAGTGCGTTAGCGTCACTAGGATAAATAATTGGGTTTATGAGTGGACCCTTATTCTAAGATAGAGCACAACGGTGTTTCTGTACGCAAATAGTTTTCTATTCAAGATTGTCAAAGAAGTACACGAATTTACATAGGTTGTAACATGACAATGTGAGGACATTTGTCTAGATAACGTATTTCGTCCTGTTTAATCGAAATACCTCTGAACACAAAATATTAAATTTTAACCAAAAGGTTCTTTACAAAATTATTCTTACTTCTACATCGTTAAGTTGGCCAATATTACGTACGACAAATCATCCAATTCTGGTTCTTTTGGTACTATTTAGGATAACAAACAAGTGTACAGAGAATGGCTAGTTTTTGTGACAAGCTGAGCTAAAAAATTACTCAAAGTTGCTAGAGTTCACAGTGGATGCAAGCTGGTGAACCAAGTTTACGTCTCTGATAGCAGTATTTACCTTAGCTGTGACGAGCTGTCGGCTGCATGGCTGCTCTCATCGCCTGAAAGTCCTATGAAAGCTAATAAAAATCTTTGCTGATTTTATCAGGAGAAACTGTCCTCTGTTTCTCATTAGGCGAGAAAACTTGCACTTATCCCTAGTCTTGAAATATGGCGATGTGCACGTGCATGGATGGAGCAGATTGCATATCTGTTCTCGCAAGAACAATTATCCACGTGGTGGTTTTGTTTCTTCGCTGTTGGAGCTCAATGACTGTGCAGCTAATATCTAGCTGAATGTCAGCTAAAGTGAACGCACTGTTCACACAAAATTTCTCCTTTGCGTCATGTAGTGTGTGATGCACCGTGTTCTGCTCTTGACGCTGGTTCAGAGGAGAGTCCCCGAAATTTTCGTTCTTGTCTCTCGCGTAGCAAAACTGTCCCCCGCCTGGGTCCTTTCGTGCTCCACGTCACGGCTTTTTCCGCCAAATAGGAGCATTCCTTTCATCTTGTGGAAACACACTCTGTTAATAGCAAAGGGCGTACCATCAAACTGCGTCGAAATTTCAGTACTTTACTCTTTCCTAGTTTGTCAGCCAATCGGACATTTTGTACCCGCTCTAGGCGCCTAAGTTACACACGTACATTACTTGCATACCACGCGCCATTCACGTGATCGACTGCGCCGCTGGTCTGTTTGTACCCATCTGGAAATTCCCCAACGCAGTTTTCCAGAGATTCTCTCCATACCACGCTACCTGCTCTGCTCGATGAGTCAGTTGGTGCGTTCGTTGTCCCTCACCACGGGTTGCTTTAGGAGCGTTCCATTGTACTCGGGCTGTGACGTTGCAACTCGCAGCTGCTCCCAAACTAAAACGTTTCCTTTTGCTGCTTTTTCACCTCTTGCTAAATGACATGCAGGATTTAGGCTCATTGTGTTAATATCATCGATTGTCATCCGTTTGCATTGCATACTGTTTATTTTAATAGGCAAATTTGCTCATTTTCGGTGAAGTATATCAGGTGACATTCACCTTCCTGTTACGATGTACAAAATCTCTTAAGTGAGGTGCGAAATTGACATTCATCCAATCTGCCACCTTACAACCCGTTAACTCATTTGTAAAGTAATCAGAAGGTGGCAGCTTTTTTATACATGGGATTCTTTATGGAGGGTATACTGATGTATATGGATACAGGAAAAAGAACTCGGCTATATTATTTCCATACAGGGTGTTTCCAAAATGAGAAGCCTGGTAGAGTGGGTCGTAACGAATAGCTTTCACATAGCACCCCATGTTTGCATGCCTCAGTGTGTGCCACTAGATATCATTTAACAGCGTCGCACGCCACTGGGAAGGTAGGCATACAACCCGCCATCCAAGTGGACGTGGTTGCAGGTGTGCTGGGCAACGTTTTCAGTTTTTGTGTGACATCAAGGAAAGAGAGACGGGGTTGACGTTTCCTGACCTTTATTTGCGAATAGTTACAAAAAATGCTCGAAATTACGCCCAACTGCTTGAATACATGCCGTGCAACGATGCCTAAGTGCTTGTCGCGCCCTGTAAAACACCCCTGGCAAGGTGGGGATTGTGTCAGAGGCTGGCATAGCTGATGCTGCCGTCACCTCTTCATCTGTATCGATAGGTGTTTCATAAACAACAGATTGTGGGTGCTACCAGACCTAAAAATTGAACGGGGTAAAGTAGGGGGAAGGTGCATGCTCTGCCACTGGCCAACCACGGTGTATCCCATTCACACTGTATGTTCCATCCAAATGACTTCGCACCACATGGACGAAGATGCATCTTCATATTTAGTACCACCTGCACTGTCGCGCGTTTAGTGGGACATGTTCCAACAACTCTGGCAATGTTTCCCTTAAAATGACGAAGTATCTGTTTGCTTTCAGTCGTCAGGGGAGCAAGTATGAACCAATCAGTTTATCGTCTACCAAACCAGGCCGAGCGCTGACGGTGAAGCGCTCTTGGTGACAAAGGACAAAGCAGGATACGGATTTTCCGTGCCAGCAAGGACTGATTGCGGTTGTTTAACACAGCCTTCCTTGTAAAGGATGCCTCTTAAAGTACAGTGTGAGAGAACCAGGTTGAATGGCACGCTTCTGCAAAAACCACTGGTAGAAGTCAGTGCAACGTGGAAAATCTTCTGGATTGAGGGCTTCACCTTTCTGATGGCGATAAGGCTGCAAATAATCTTCATTGCACACACGCCAGACCGTGGACTGGCTTGCAACCATTTCTCGGGCAACACACCGCAAACTTGAGACCGTGTTTTGCAGTGCTGCTAACGCCTTCTCTTCAAACCCTGTTGTACGCATTGTCCAAGAGCTTTTCCGTGGTCATTACTGTTGCAGTTTTCCCTTTGCTACCTGCAATGGTCTTTCGCTGCAGGAATAGAATCAAAGATCGTTCATATTGAGGCGTACTTCTTTCTTGTTGAAGCTATTGTTATGTTTGTGATTTCTGCAGCTTCTCTGAACAAGCAGGCGTGGTAGCTGTTCTCTATGGCAAGAACTTCTTTGTCGGCGAATTTTGCTATGTGGTCGGCCTCTCTCAGCGCGGACTCGGTTAACGCAAAGTTCGCCACTTACCCCAAAGTGCAATGGCACTTATGTTCGGCGATCCTGGTGTTGAGTAATGGTCTACTCATTCCAGCATGTACGTGGTATGCCGTATATTCTCGACATTGGAAGTGGGTCCCTTTTGTTCCTTGAAGAAATTGGCCACCACTGGACTGACTATCCATGGCGTCTTGCAGCTCTTCGTAGATGTTGCCATTCGATATGAAACAGCTCGTGGTAAGACATGCATGAAAGAGGCATTTTCACTGCCAAATACAACGCGTTTGCATCCCAGCAAATTCTGGAAGAAACTCTGTGGTATTGTCCTACCCAGAATGCCTGCTATCATTCCGACTCGAATGGTGGACTGTGTGCCTGCCTACCTTCACGGTGGCGGGATACGCTGTTAAATGACGCCTGGCGCAGAACGCTAAGGGATGCGGACGTGGGGTGCTATGTGAAAGGCGCCTGTCACCATCCACCCTACCAGCCATCTCATTTTTGACATTAATTTTAGAAACAACTTACATATAATAATTATGTAGGCGAAAACTGACGCGGGTGAAATTGTACGATAACAGGAGCAAAAATGTGCTGGTAGATAAGTCCGCAAACGAGCTGTTTGCGAGATAACTGCCAATGTGTGTGTTAAGAGTTGCCAATGATTTAATTATGAAGTAATGTCGCCGTTTCATTGGATCGGTTCCCTCTGTTGATGAGAATACTCCCTGTATACATTGAGATAAAGTAGTTACGATAGCACTAGGTCCACTCTACATGCTGTGGCACTGAGTTATAAGCAATACATTTCATAGTTAATGATCTCAATCAAACCCTGTCACAACGCTTTCAATGTACGCAACACAGCATCAAGGAAAGTTTTCAGAGCCTATGCTGCCAATGTGAAAGAATCCAAGTTTATGTAACTTTATATTTGCAACTTACGAAAATAACTCTAAATATTTGATGGATAACGTATCCATGTTATTTATGTTGAATAGCGAAGAATAAATGAAATGCAGAACAACCAAATATAATAATTTATTAAAAATATGCAGCATTTTACATTAAATATTTGTGCATCGAAACAGTGCCATAACTGTGCTTGAGATGGTATAATAAGTTATAATAAAGCATCTGATAAAGTTTCATGAAGCTATCACAAGTACTTTTTTCAGATGCAGAAACATTTACTGTAAAATCATTTTGAGAAAATAGTTCAAAGTTGAAATTGATAAACTCTCTCTCTCTCTCTCTCTCTCTCTCTCTCTCTCTCTCTCTCTCTCTCTCTCTCTATGACAACACAGCGTCACCGACTCTTAGCATTTAACCGCGGAAAGATGTTTTGGGGCACACGTGTCCAAATCATATTACTGACTCATTCGTATTTACAGTGCGCCTGTGTAGACAATTTCGGTGAAGGTCTGGTTCAGCTCTGTTCCTATTGATTGAGGACTGCGTATCTTCTATCGATAGGTCAAATCCAAAGCCTATGTAGAGAAGTATCAGTTATATCCCTTTATAAACAGACGCATGACAAAAATTAGGTAGTTTCACTGATCCGCAAGTAATGTAATAGGATTAAAAATTAAGTACGTCTAAGGGACATACGGAGAGAAATTATACACAGCTCTAGGCAGGAAAAAGTGAAACATTAAAGTCTTTTTATAAAAACTACCGAAAATGTTAGTTTTGCTATCAAACGTCCCTTAAACAAGTTAACACACAACACGTACACTGACGGAAAAAAATCGCAACACCTAGGAGCAGTTATGCGACATACATGAAAGTTGGTAGGCGTGTTTCAACATTTAAAAATGTCTATTCCAATTTCGTGCCAATCGCATGTGTGACGCTAGTAGCGCCAATATGAGGATGCAGATCAGGTTTGCTTTAAATACACACTGTAACGGTCGTGAGCTTTAGTTACCTTAGACATTGGATGACAGACGCCATTATCAACACCTCACTGAATTTGAGTTCGTATATCAGGGCTACGAGAAGCTGGATGTTCCTTCAGCGATACTGCAGAAACATTTGGCAGGGATGTATCCACTGTACACGACTGCTGGCGGCGATGGTCATCAGAATGTACGGTCGCAAGAGGACCAGACAGCGGAAGGCCACGTGGCCCTGCCGCGAGGGAAGATAATCGTGTTCGGCGTATGGCTCTGTTAGATCAGAGCAGCAGCTGGCACCACAGTGGCACAACGGCTACTTCAGAAACATCTCTGAGACCGGAGCCCTGTAGCGTGCATTTCACTGACCCCAGACTACCGCTATTTGCAACTTCAGTGATGCAAAGCAAGAGCTCATTGGAGGGTAGGGTGGAGGCCTGTTGTGTTTTCTAATGAAAGCTCGTCCTGCCTCGGTGCCAGTGATGGCTGTGTGTTGATTAGGAGGCCAGCTGAAGGCCTGCAGTCAACCAGTCTGTTGCTGGACACACTGAGCCTACACTTGTAGTTATGGTCTGGGGTGCGATTTCGTATGACAGTAGCACTCTCGCTGTTATCCCACGCATAAATGTGTTCGTCAGTCTGATGATTCGACCTGTCACGCTGCCATTCATGAACAGCATTCCAGGGGGTGTTTTTCAACAGGATAACGCTCACCCCACATGCTGCCCTTGTAATTCAACATGCCCTTTGAGTGTACACATGTTGTCTTGGCCTTCTCTACCACCATATGTCTCCAATCAAGCACATATGGGACATCATGGGACGGCAAGCCCAGAGTAATCCGCAGCCAGCATTGACCTTCCCTGTACTGATCGACCAAGTGCCCGGTTACTCATTTACCAGCAGTTCAAATTTGCAACGGCTTATCTTATTCATATGTTAACTTGCTGCGTTAATCACTTAAACAAATGTCTTCCCCCAAGTTTCATTACTCTGCGTTATTTTTTTGGTGTTGCGGTTACTTTCTTCAGTATATTTAAAAACATTGCTCGTTTGGAGGGGTATAACTATTGCGCTTCTGTATTGTGAATTCTTCAGAATTCACTTGATGGTACTTAAAAAAATTACCGCCACTTTTCTAGCTTCTTAAATTGACAGTCCTTCAGCTCAGGAAGAGGGCCAAATCACCAGCGACTATGTTGGTGACAACAAGACAAAGTTTTACGTATTTAAGGCAATACATACATCTACATCTATACTCCGCAAGCTCCTTGACGGTGTACCGTGCTTGGTACTTCTACCGGTAGCACATCCATCCACCTCAGCCCCACCCGCGAATGGTACAGGGGAAGAAAAATTTTCGGCACGCCTCGACATGAGTTCTAATTTCTCTGAACTTCTCAGATTAACGTGTTTCCCCACTCTTATTGGAACGTACACTCTAATAGCGTAAACAGGAAACCTCTCACTGATGCACAACGTCTACCTTGCTCGCGTCATTCTGGAGTTTGCTGCCCACCTCCGTAACGCTCTCGCGGTCCCCTAAACCCACCCTCCAGTAAAAAAAAATCCGCTCTTCTTTAAGTGTTCAGTATCTATTCCGTAAAGCCTACATGTTAAGGATCCCACACTGACAAGAAATACTCAAGAATTGGTCGGCCGAGTGATTTTAAAGTCTCTTCCGTTGTTCTTGATTTGTATTTTCTTCATATTCTTCCAGCTACAGTCAGCCCAGCAATCATTTTTCCTGTCAATGTTGATGGTTATATGAAATTTAAACATAATTCTGACCTATAACATAACAGAAATTAATGTATTATTGTCGTCAGAGACTGAGATCTTCATTGAAGCTTGAATTTGCAGAAGTCCGTAGAAGTAAATTTTCAGAAACAAGAAACTGTTTCTTACTGAAGCCAATATTGCACTAGATTACTGTATATAACGCGTACAAGTTAATTACGGAATTGTCATTAAAAATGACGTTCCCCTTCATGTTCAGATTTTGTTTCTAAAAAAGCAAGACTTAAGGCGTATTTCAAATAAACTTCACTTGTGCTTATTATGTAATAAAATTGTGATATATAAATCTGTATTTTGTTTATTCGAAAACTCATTCAGAGAACATAGTAAATAATCAAGAAAAATACACACACAAAATTTCGGAATAAAATTGCAATTTTACTCATTTTTCTTCGTTTCCCAGTCTGCAATTTTTTCATAAAATGCTTTGCCTTCATCATCGTTGGGAATTACTTGAGCATTTTGCGTAGAATTTTAGTTTTATTGTCATTGACCGGACATGCACCATTTTCATAAGCATGTTTGGTTGGTAATTCTGGAATATGTGCGTTTGTTGACTTGACGATGAAGGAATGTTGAATTATTCTTGCAATGAATGGTTTTACCACAGCTGTTCGATATGTTCTGCAGAAAAGCAGAAGTCCATAAAACTTGTGGAAACGTTTTTATATCTATGAACGTCCTTAACAGAATAAAATTCTCACTTTCAAACTGTAAAAGTTCCTTTAGAATTAGAACTAATTATATGATAACGCACGTCCCGCATTATATGCTCTGTCCACAAGCCTCAGTCTTGTTTCACTGGTGCGAAGTGCCGACCTGACGGCGGAAAGGAGTGTCCCATGGTAGGGCAAAGAAGTCTGATGTTAAAAAAAAAATGCAGCCATTAAAATCTGACGAGAGGGTTGTTCTTATTCTGGTCTGGACGTCAGTCACAAAACAACCGTAGTTCCTTAACACTAGATGAAACACAGGTTTTGAAACAATGTAGGAGAATAGTGCATACCTGATAAGCAAAACAGCTGGAGCCCTGGCAGAAAATTTGGAAATTTGTGGCAATTTCCTATGGGATCAAACTGCTGAGGTCATCGGCCCCTAGGCTTATGCTCTACTTAATCTAACTTAAGCTAAGGACGCGGACGCGCGGACACGACCGAGGGAGGACTCGAACCTCCGGCGGGGGCAGCCGCGCGAACCGTGGCAAGGCGGCTAATACCGCGCCGCTACCCCGCGCCACTGAAGTCCTGGACTAAGGCCGTTTTGCCGGTAAACACAAATATTCTGCTACTGAAAATAATGTACGGAAGATGCAGACTGAAGTCATTTTGGTAATAAACGATGCGACTTTCGCATCTGAATATTGCTGTACCCGTAACTCAAAATAATCAAAATGTGGACTTGCATCGTTTCGCAAATTCACCCTTCAGTAAGAAAAGTGATATTAATATATTAGTGCTAGAGACTTCATTGTGCTTCAATTATATTCATAAACAAATACTGGCAGCTTAAAAAGTGTGTACATGGAATAACGTTATGTCTAGCGATTTCTGTAAAACTGAGTGACCTATAGTATTTCGGTGTGTTGCAAACTGAGGCGATGGCGAAATCACCCTATTACCAATAGTAATCTGATAATGAGTAAATCCGCACGCACGCACCAAAATAAATGCCAACAACGAAACTAGTGGCTTATGGTTTGAGAGATACTCTCAGCCAACTGTCACCAGATTCGCACACGTGAGGTGATAACAATTCCGATGATAAAAATCAGGATATACAGTATTATCTGTGTAGTAGATGATCGTACGAGATCCAGAGATAAATGAAACAAAATGATAATCGCTATCGGCGCGTTCTCAGATGGAACCAACGATAACAGTTCCATTGTAACTCTTTTGAAAATATCTACCACGTTGTTTCAGTATGGGATTTCAAAATCTTTATTTTTGACTCTCTCTCTTAAATTACTGCAAATGAAATTTTATATTAATCTGCGACAATCAAAATACGATGTTATTTTATGCTGAATGATTTCACAGTTGCCGGCCGCGGTGGCCGAAAGGTTCTAGGCGCTCAGTCCGGAACCGCGCGACTGCTACGGTCGCAGGTTCGAATCCTGCCTCGGTAATGGATGTGTGTGATGTGCTTAGGTTAGTTAGGTTTAAGTAGTTCTAAGTTCTAGGGGACTCATAAACACAGACGTTAAGTCCCATAGTGCTCAGAGCCATTTGATTTCACAGTTCAGTAAACGTTCAATAAACAATAACATTCTTTCCTTTGGAACACACATTCGTGCCTTTGAAAAGACTAAATACAGTTTCAAATACAGTAATACTTTGCATCTTTCAGTGTTTCGTACCCTTTATGCGTAAAAGACGATTGACAGGTTCGTCGTCCTTAGCTCGCTGTTCTAGTTACGAATATTAGGTAAAACAGTTTGCTTGCTGCAAGCTTTGATTCTTAATGCTATCCATTGAAGGAAAGTTTTAAATTTGTTATGCGCTTTCCTTATTAAAAAATTAAAGTGCGTGCTTTATGATTTGGGAAGGTTTTTTATGGGCAATAACTAATTCACAATTACAGTGCAAGATTTTAATTTATTAGAATTTTAAAACGAAAAATTAAGACACTGTGGCTTAGAAAGATGGAACTGCTCAGATGCACATTTAAAATTGTCCTTAACCTATGCAAAAACTATAGCTCTTTTCATGACCGTTATTCTTCATATTCTTCTGAGAATCGTTTTTGACATCCACTAGTGTGAGCTGTTCATTAAGAAATAACAAACATTCTTTCTCTCAGAAGTTATAGCTACCATGCCTCCAGCCAGTCGTGGAATAATAAAGTTAACAGCAACGAAGTTACATTTTATTTCTTTGTTACAGTACAGTAATTAGTTACATTAATTCATTTCCCCCATCTATTGATCAATTTTTCTTCGAATGGACATGATTTCCTTGTTTGTCAGAGCTATGTGGAATCTTGCAGCCATCTGTTGTCGACGAGCGTATTTAATCTTGTGTCGCATCATAACATATGAAAACGCCGATGTATGGTTGCATGCCACATGAAACTGCAGAAAACGCTTCAACAACAATGTTGTCTTACATACGACTCTTTACTAAGGAAGGAAAGTAAGGGAATGAAAAATGCATTACGTGCTTAGCTCTGCTGTTATTATTTACCTTTCTCTTTCCATGATATTTGGTTTCACAGCTTCTTAACAAACCGAAAAATCCTATTTATAAAGTTCATGGGCCGCAAAAACGCATTTCTCAAGTCTACTGATACTAATAGATGTTCCCATTTTATTAAAATATCTTGATTGGACGAAGTAAACTGAATGAACTAAATGTATTAGGTCTAAAACTTTGCATCCGCTGCATTCTCTCAAAGATAGGTTTTATTGAGGAAAACTTGCAAAAATTTTACGATTCAGCTTTTTAGTCATCGTTGACCAATACTTTCTGCCATCTTTCGGGCATCATACGAATCTCGTGGCGGAAGAAGTGGGCGTCTTACGAGGAGATTCACGAATCGTTCCAGTTTTGCACTTGTTCGTATGACCGGAATTGCTGGTCAGCCAGGCCGTGTGCCATTGATCGAGAAAGGTAGTCGAATGTCAAGATGTCTGGTGAATACTTCGGGGAGGGGTGGGGGGTAGAACTCTGCACTCCAACGTTTCTAAGTATGTTGAGTTTTGCGACATGAGATCGTGCGGTGTCACGCTGCAAAATCACCTTTTAAAGTCTATCGCTGTACTTCGCCCTTCTCTCTTACAGTGCTTTGCTCAAACGCATCTATTACATTCGATAACAATCTTCTGTGTTCCCGTCGGTTTTAGTAGCGTCGAAAACTCACTCCCTTCCACCGCCTAGTCGGTCTTAGACGTTAAAATCACCGTTCTTGAAGCGTTAAAAATTTTCTGCATGTTCTTTCACTAACACGTGCCTTACCATAGGTCTTAATCAACATTTTATGAGCCTTACCCCTAGATTTTTTCCCATGTTAAAGCGGAAAATTAAAACTTCCTGCAAATGATAACTGGGCTCGTACGTTGACATTCAGTCGAGAATAATTCCATGATGCAGTCGACTAATATTTTAATGACTTTATGCTTACAAATCCCCGAGGATTGCCATCTACTGCATAACGGCGGAAGGAAAGTTATAGCCCAAATAAATGACGAACTAATTCACGGAAAAGTAAGCAAAATACTATTGTTATACTACTGTTTGCTTTTGTTCATTAGAGACAACGTTCCTTATCTGTGTTAGCAAGAGCTACGAGTGTTTCCTAAATCTCGTTAAAATATTGTCAGCCCTTAAAGGATCTTTCCATGTATTCCGATGACAAGGCGAACATCGGGAGACAGATCACTGTCTATTTATCCATCTTCTTTTTCTGAGTGGGCCGACGCCTCTTCCAGTGACCTCGGTGAAACGGGCCACTCTAAACTCTGACTTCCGTGCTTGCTTTCCTCGCATCAGCAGGAGGAGACTGGGAGCTGCTGTGTTTGTCCTTCCGGGGAAGCAAATGACGAGGCGCAACCAGTGTGGGGCCCAAGTCCAACGGTCGCGGCAGCCAGTACTACTCGAACACAAGTGGGGCCAAGTCACGCGGCAGGTTTCTCCGTTCTTACATTTTTCTCACGCTACGTGTCATCTACTGGACGGGTCAGATCGTGTTTCAACTCACTGAGCGTACGAGGGCAATCACAAAGTTTTAATTATCACGTAGAAAAATAAAATGATGTAATTAATTGTAAGTACAGTGTGTCCGTACTTAAAGTTCCAGTTTCAAAACTCCGTAGAAAGAGAACTACTGGTCAGAATGACGTCGAATTAGAGCACCATATTATTGACGCAGGAGAAAACGTCATGGAACAAAGACCTATAGTCTTAACGTAAATGGTATCGGCTACAAATGACGGATGAATAGTAATACGACAAGTATGGTTAGTTGCGCGCGCGCGCGCGCGCACACACACACACACACACACACACACACACACACACACACACACACACACACACACACACACACACCATACGTATTGTTGGATGTGTGTGATTGCACAGGTTCGGCAGGCAACAGTTGTGGCACTGTTATTTAGGTAAGCCCGCCCACTAAGACAAAGACATACCACATCGGATGGGAAAAATCGGTTTTTAACTGTCCTGGGTCCAAAAACGTCCTAAACAGAAAAAAACATCGGTCTCTGTCGTAAGACTAGAGCAGGACATGTTCACTATGCTGTCAAACGTTTTCTGCCACAAACTGAAATCGAGAAACGGCATGTTCCACAACAGATCGGAGTATCCCGGTGGTCACGTTCAGAATGCGGAGTGCAATGCATGCCTTAAACTCAGCTACGTTCGCAATTGGAGCAATGAACACAACACACAACACACACCCCACAGCCAGAAGTCACATCGATTAAGATCAGGTGATCGGGACGGCCGAGCTGTATGGAAATGACAGCTGATAATTCTAGCGTTTCTGAAATGAGTCTACAACAGCCGCTTCGCGGGCTGTGCAGTTTGCGAAGGAGCGCCATCTAGCATAAAAATTATCCTATCCGCTCATTCACTCTGTCGAAGGGTTGGAGTGACATTGCTGCGCAAAAGACTCACAGCGCGTACAAGTGACGGAACAGGTACCAGGTACCGTAGGCATCTCTTGAAAAAAAATACAGCGATACCATAAACGATGCTGTCACCCTCCACCACAGTTACCTTTACAGAATGAAGTGGCGCGGGTAGACGTGTGTGCCGATTTTCCGTTGCCTGTATTCTACAGTTCTGTGTATTGCATGTCCTTGCAAATGGCCTGCTTCTGTCCACAGAATTTTCCACGGCCATCCATTGTCCGCTTCCATGCGAGCAAGAAATTCCAGAGAGAACATTTGTGTTGCTGGCAGTTGAGCAGGAAGCCAGTCATGAACGTCGGTGATATTGTGTGGATAGCAAGGCAGGATGTTTCACAGGATTTCATGCACCGTGTTCGCAGGCATGTCCAGAGTTCGGACAGTTCCCCGTGCACTGCATGTTCGCACGTCACTGTTCGACCCCACCTGCAATGTTGTGACCACATCTTCGACGGATGAATTGCTTTCCCCGCTCTGCCACATTGCACTTCAAAAGAACTTGTGTTTTTGAATTTTGTAATCCTTTCCTCCAGACCTTTAGCAGACATCGGACCGATGTCTTGTTTCCACCCTCGAGTGTCTGGAACTTATGCAGGGCCATTGACGCACCGTCACCGTTCTTGTAAAAGAGAAGAGCTTTACCAGCAGCGCGCGGTCCTTCAAGGAGACGGTACCGTTGAGCGTCTGGACGCAAAATGAGGAATAGCTGTTTTCTTTCCCATGATGTTTCAGTCAGTGATATTTTGTTCAAATTGGACGTCGTTATGAGCAGTGGTTCTCTCACTACCGTGTTTTGAAACTGACACCTTAATTATGGACACCTTGTACATGCCTACTTTCTTGGGACAAGTAGACATCACTGCGCCGCAGTATCGTAGCACCTCACCAGAGACCGTAAAAGAAAATGGCGTATACCAATGATAAAGTGGAGTCGGTCTACAGCACTTTCTCTTGGCGCCTCTAGTGGCCTGATACGGTGGCATCGCGAGGGGACAACAAACATGCACATGCAAACCAATTGTGGTAACCTTAAGCAGGCTCAACAAGCAAAACAAAATTACCAGGTAGACATAACACCATATCAACATTATTTCAACAAACATATCAGTCCTGCTTCACATAAAATCAATTGACGTCACAGGTTGGTTGGTTGTGGTTTTCCATCCAGAGACTGGTTTGATGCAGCTCTCCATGCTACGCTATCCTCCGCAAGCTTCTTCATCTCCCAGTACCTACTGCAGCCTACATCCTTCTGAATCTGTTTAGTGTATTCATCTCTTGGTCTCTCTCTACGATTTTTACCCTCCACGCTGCCCTGCAATACTAAATTGGTGATGCGTTGTTGCCTCAGAACATGTCCTACCAACCGGTCTCTTCTTCTAGTCAAGTTGTGCCACAAACTTCTCCCCAATCCTATTCAATACCTCCTCATTACTTATGTGATCTACCCATCCAATCTTCAACATTCTTCTGTAGCACCACATTTCGAAAGCTTCTATTTTCTTGTCTAAACTAGTTATCGTCCATGTTTCACTTCCATACATGGCTACACTCCATACAAATACTTTCAGAAACGACATCCTGACACTTAAATCTATACTCGATGTTAACAAATTTCTCTTCTTCAGAAACGCTTTCCTTGCCATTGCGAGTCTACATTTTATATTCTCTCTACTTACTGAAGCTTACCACACGACCTGGCGACATATCCTTGCCATATTGCATGAGTTGGGTCTCTGGGGCCCGTTCCCGACTTTTATCCAGAACTTCCTGCAGCTCCTTACTTTCCGTGTCCGAGTTGGTGCCTCCCATAGTCCCCCCTCGTATTCAGTAGAATGGCGTTCCGCAGGGCTCCGTATTCTCTCTACTTTTAGTGGCTATTGACGACCTAACAGCAGCTGTAGGGCCATCGGTATGTGGATGACTTCTGCATTTCGTATTGCTCCTTCAGTACCGGTGTTGCTTAGCAGCTCCTACAGGGAGCCATTCACAAGGCGCTCTCATGGGCTCTAGCCCACGACTTCCAGTTTTTAGCCGCGAAGTCGTGTCATGCATTTGTCGGCGTCATACCGTTCATCCGGAACCTGAAATGTATCTTAATGACGTTCCAATCACTGTTGTGGACACGTATCGATTCTTAGGTCTGGTTTTCGACGCCCGATGGACTTGGCTACCCCACCTTCGGCAGCTTAAGCGAGAGTGCTGCCAGCACCTCACTGCCCTTCGCTGCCTGAGCAACACCAACTGGGCTGCAGATCGCTCTACGCTGCTGCAGCTCTACAGAGCCCTTGTTCAATCGCGCCTTGACTATGGGAGTCTGGTTTACAGTTCTGCGGCGCCCTCAGTGTTGTTTCCTGGACCCAGTGCACCACTGTGGCGTTCGCCTAGCGACGGGAGCTTTTAGAACGAGTGTGGTGACCAGTGTCCTGGTGGAGGCTGGAGTCCCTCCATTGCGCATCCGACGTGCACGACTGCTCGCCAGCTATGTTGCGAACATTCGTAGTTCTCCTGACATCCGAATCACCGCCTCCTTCTCCCGCCCGCTGAAGTCCGTCTCCCGCATCGGCGGCCCAGGTCAGGGCTCACGATTGCGGTTCACCTGCGATCCCTTCTCTCCGAACTGGAGTCCTTTCCTTTACCACCTCTACTTGAGGTCCATTCACTTACAGTTCCGTGGTGTACACCTCGACCGAAGCTTCGTCTGGACCTTTTGCATGGTCCTAAGGACTCAGTTAACCCCGCCCCTCTCCGCTGTCACTTCCTCTCGATTCTTGACGTGTTCCGGGGCTCTGAAGTTGTTTACACTGACGGCTCGATGTCTGATAGCTATGTTCAGAGTCCATATTGAACAGCATGCCTTGCCTCGCCGCCGTCGGGAAAGACATTCTGAGTGAAGGAAAGTAGATGGTTCGCAGCTGTCTGCGAGTCTTCGATAACTACGAAAGGCCTTTTGCAATCTCAGGAGAATGTCTCCCATAGCATAATACTGCTCCCCAGCAACCTGCATCCGTGGCGTGCTGCGCGTTTCAGGCCGCCGTTCAGCTCGATGACGGCGTTTGTGGAGACGGCCATCGAACAAGTGAAGGAAAATTTGATTCGAAGAGCCGACAGGTTTCCACTGATCGCCGGTCGGACGCCGCTGACCCCGCGCGCACTGTAACTGACGATGTCGTCGGGTCGACACGTGAACACGCAGGGCTGGTCTGCTGCGGAGTTCCATGTTCGACAGTGTGCGATGAACGGTGTACTCCGAGACACCAGTGCGTGCGCCAGCTTTGTGCTCTTTCGTCAGAGATGCAACACGCCAGCTTCTATCCTACGAGGTGCATTCAAGTTCTAAGGCCTCCGATTTTTTTCTAATAAACTACTCACCCGAAATCGATGAAACTGGCGTTACTTCTCGACGTAATCGCCCTGCAGACGTACACATTTTTCACCACGCTGACGCCATGATTCCATGGCAGTGGCGAAGGCTTGTTTAGGAGTCTGTTCTGACGACTGGAAAATCGCTGAGGCAATAGCAGCACGGCTTGTGAATGTGCGGCCACGGAGAGTGTCTTTCATTGTCAGAAAAAGCCAAAAGTCACTAGGAGCCACGTCAGGTGAGTAGGGAGCATGAGGAATCACTTCAACGTTATCACGAAGAAACTGTTGCGTAACTTCAGCTCGATGTGCGGGTGCGTTGTCTTGGTGAAAGAGCACACGCGCAGCCCTTCCCGGACGTTTTTGTTGCAGTGCAGGAACGAATTTGTTCTTCAAAACATTTTCGTACGATGCACCTGTTACCGTATTGCCCTTTGGAACGCAATGGGTAAGGATTACGCCCTCGCTGTCCCAGAACATGGACACCATTTTTTCAGCACTGGCGGTTACCGTAAATTTTTTTGGTGGCGGTGAATCTGTGTGCTTGCATTCAGCTGACTGGCGCTTTGTTTCTCGATTGAAAAATGGCATCCACGTCTCATGCATTGTCACAACCGACGAAAAGAAAGTCCCATTCGTGCTGTCGTTGCGCGTCAACATTGCTCGGCAACATGCCACACGGGCAGCCGTGTGGTCGTCCGTCAGCATTCGTGGCACCCACCTGGATGACACTTTTCGCATTTTCAGGTCGTCATGCAGGATTGTGTGCACAGAACCCACAGAAATGCCAACTATGAAGGCGATCTGTTCAACAGTCATTCGGCGATCCCCCAAAACAATTCTCTCCACTTTCTCGATCGTGTCGTCAGACCGGCTTGTGAGAGCCCGAGGTTGTTTCGCTTTGTCGTCACACGATGTTTTGCCTTCATTAAACTGTCGCACCCACGAACGCACTTTAGACACATCCATAACTCCATCACCACATGTCTCCAACTGTCTATGAATTTCAATTGGTTTCACACCACGCAAATTCAGAAAACGAATGATTGCACGCTGTTCAAGTAAGGAAAACGTCGCCATTTCAAGTATTTACAACACTTCTCATTCTCGTCGCTGGCGGTAAAATTCCATCTGCGGTACGGTGCTGCCATCTCTGGGACGTATTGACAATGAACGCGGCCTCATTTTAAAACAATGCGCATGTTTCTATCTCTTTCCAGTCCGGAGCAATGCACCTCGTACTTTACGGAGCAAAATGGCTCTCAGCGCTATGGGACTTAACATCTGTGGTCATCAGTCCCCTAGAACTTAGAACTAGTTAAACCTAACTAACCTAAGGACATCACACACATGCATGCCCGAGGCAGGATTCGAACCTGCGACCGTAGCAGTCCCGCGGTTCCGGACTGAAGCGCCTAAAACCGCTCGGCCACCACGGCCGGCTTTACGGAGCAAATACGCCTCCTAACCCCACGCTCTGTCGTGGACGTCCAACAATTTAGCACCTTGCGGTAGTTTCACTGTCCTTCCTCTTTCCATAGACCCTCATGACAACAGCGAGTGAACTTTCGAACAGCTTCGCCGTTTACCAGATACTCGTTCACAGGCTCTGCATAACAATACTCCGCCCTTTGTCAAAGTTTGGATGATCAGTGTAATTTTTGTAACTTTAGAGACATATTATCTACTAGCAGAATTTTTTTAAAAGAAAATTTTATTTTAGAATGCGATAAAATATTGGAACATTTTGACGAGTCTCCTACTTGTTATATTGACGAGAAGATAATAATTAGGAAGCTCATGGAAAAGTTTCACCAAGATGACACTGGAAATCGGCTGGTGATGACCAGAGAAGAAATCATCCGTCAAATCTGCTGAGAAAGCTTTCTTTCGTATAGAAGCGAGATTATCTGAAGGATAGAAAGAGTGCCCCGCCGTAAACGACGTAGAAACAAAAGGATAGTGGAGAAAAATGTTCTTTCAAACATTCACACACTCGCCAAAAGCTGTCATATTAATAATTTATATTATTTTCTACAAGAGTCGCTTTTACATTAACGGTTCTATAAATACACTCCTGGAAATTTAAATAAGAACACCGTGAATTCATTGTCCCAGGAAGGGGAAACTTTATTGACACATTCCTGGGGTCAGATACATCACATGATCACACTGACAGAACCACAGGCACATACACACAGCCAACAGAGCATGCACAATGTCGGCACTAGTACAGTGTATATCCACCTTTCGCAGCAATGCAGGCTGCTATTCTCCCATGGAGACGATCGTAGAGATGCTGGATGTAGTCCTGTGGAACGGCTTGCCATGCCATTTCCACCTGGCGCCTCAGTTGGACCAGCGTTCGTGCTGGACGTGCAGACCGCGTGAGACGACGCTTCATCCAGTCCCAAACATGCTCAATGGGGGACAGATCCGGAGATCTTTCTGGCCAGGGTAGTTGACTTACACCTTCTAGAGCACGTTGGGTGGCACGGGATACATGCGGACGTGCATTGTCCTGTTGGAACAGCAAGTTCCCTTGCCGGTCTAGGAATGGTAGAACGATGGGTTCGATGACGGTTTGGATGTACCGTGCACTATTCAGTGTCCCCTCGACGATCACCAGTGGTGTACGGCCAGTGTAGGAGATCGCTCCCCACACCATGATGCCGGGTGTTGGCCCTGTGTGCCTCGGTCGTATGCAGTCCTGATTGTGGCGCTCACCTGCACGGCGCCAAACACGCATACGACCATCATTGGCACCAAGGCAGAAGCGACTCTCATCGCTGAAGACGACACGTCTCCATTCGTCCCTCCATTCACGCCTGTCGCGACACCACTGGAGGCGGGCTGCACGATGTTGGGGCGTGAGCGGAAGACGGCCTAACGGTGTGCGGGACCGTAGCCCAGCTTCGTGGAGACGGTTGCGAATGGTCCTCGCCGATACCCCAGGAGCAACAGTGTCCCTAATTTGCTGGGAAGTGGCGGTGCGGTCCCCTACGGCACTGCGTAGGATCCTACGGTCTTGGCATGCATCCGTGCATCGCTGCGGTCCGGTCCCAGGTCGACGGGCACGTGCACCTTCCGCCGACCACTGGCGACAACATCGATATACTGTGGAGACCTCACGCCCCACGTGTTGAGCAATTCGGCGGTACGTCCACCCGGCCTCCCGCATGCCCACTATACGCCCTCGCTCAAAGTCCGTCAACTGCACATACGGTTCACGTCCACGCTGTCGCGGCATGCTACCAGTGTTAAAGACTGCGATGGAGCTCCGTATGCCACGGCAAACTGGCTGACACTGACGGCGGCGGTGCACAAATGCTGCGCAGCTAGCGCCATTCGACGGCCAACACCGCGGTTCCTGGTGTGTCCGCTGTGCCGTGCGTGTGATCATTGCTTGTACAGCCCTCTCGCAGTGTCCGGAGCAAGTAGGGTGGGTCTGACACACCGGTGTCAATGTGTTCTTTTTTCCATTTCCAGGAGTGTATAATCACTATACGCTGCCTGACAAAGCTGAAGCAAGTGGGAAGGTCGGAGGAAAAGAATTGAAACTTTATGGGGTGTATGTGACCATATTTCAGAGATGAAGAACTCGAGTCAAATTTACAAATAACTCGGCAGTACGAGCCCCACTTCTTAGTATGACGTCGCACCCCACCTGACCTGCAGGCTTGCGCTGATCTGTTTGGGGAGCAATTGTGTCCTCACCTGAGGCAAGCTGGTCCACAAGTGCTTAACTGGTCCTCGATGTCCTGGATTCTGGTCCAGCGGCGGCGGAGTTGACGTCTCTTCCCTCGCGTATTCCGTCGCAGACAGATCTGGAGACGATGCTGGCCGTGGGAGTGACTCACCATCGTGCAGGCAGTTCACGGAGAGACGCGTAGGCAGGCGTTTTCCTGTTGAAAAATGGGACGACAAGGCATTGAAGATGACACGTGAGGAACCAGGATTCCACGACGTATCGTTGTTCCGTCAGTTCCCTCCCTTACTAACATCCGTGGCATGAAGTTCTTCAGTGTGGCTCCCCATATCATGATGCCAGGTGCAACACCGCTGCGCCTCTCTAAAACAGTGGAGGAATGGGACATGCCCGCAGATCGCCAACATGTTCGCCTCCTGGTACTGCAGAACCGCAGATCTCCGAACACGAAATTCATGAGAAGTCGATACTTCGCAGTGATGGTAGCACTCCATAAGCAGCCGATTGTGTTGTGTTAACGACAGCTTACATAAGGGACGTAGATTCCCTGTTGTGGCTGCTGCTAGTCGCCGACCGATGGTGTGGGATGACTCGGAACGTTGTCGGATACCAGGGGCCAATATGGAACACCCTTGTGGTCAGCCGTGCTCGGGCGGAACCTGGATTAGTTTGTGTCTGCTCTCACGCTCCCATACAGTCCAACATCCGGGCACTGTCTCATTCGAACGCTCCACAAATCTGGTTATTACTCGATTAGGCCAGGCAGACAGAGGGAAACCGACAATGAGGCCCTTTCCACAGTCTGCCAGGTGCTGGTAACGCTGTCAAATGGGTTAGTGATAACTGTAAATCTACCGCCGTTCACACCCTTACATATCCCAGCACGTCCAGTAACAACATTAAACACGAACAACACTAATGCAATCTGCTGGCAGCTCTACCTTTTCACAGCCGGCCGTTGTGGCCGAGCGGTTCTAGGCGCTTCAGTCTGAAACCGCGTGACCGCTAAGGTCGCAGGCCCGAATCCTGCCTCGGGCATGGATGTGTGTGATGTCCTTAGGTTACTTAGGTTTAAGTAGTTCTAAGTTCTAGGGGACTGATGACCACAGGTGTTAAGTCCCATAGTGCTCAGAGCCATCTGAACCATTTTTTTCTACCTTTCACAGACAATAATATGTGATTTACATAGTCGCCGATGGTGTTTACGTCTTCGAAGTTGTATCGACATCTCACTATGTCTTCAGAGTGCTTCACATTTTTGGCAGTCCACTGTATCAAATATCGTGGCTTTATAGCATACAGTTCTCTGCATAACTTAGACGAGCTAAACGAATTAATATAACAAAGTACTCTGTGGAAATGAATGTTGCCAGTCGTGCACAGCAAGTGGGACGTCACATGGCGTCAGCTGAGCGTGACTGTAGAGCCAAATGGGGCTGGCCCCGAAAACGAAGCAGTTGAAGGAACGGGAGAAGACAGTTTCGATCAGCGTGCAGTTACGGTACACTGTGGTGGTGGTCATCGCAACGTGGCTCGAAGACAATTGGATGACCTCACATGGGAAAGAATGATTGGGGAACTGTAAGGAGGACGAAATGTGACGCGTAACCTATGGGTTTGGCATTTCTCAGAGCTTTGTTTCACGTACATGGGGAGAATTCCGAACCACAGGCACTGAGGGAGAGACTATGGTCAACTAAAACAGCAGATGATGACCGCTATATTTTGTGACAGGCAAGAAGGGACCCACGTCAAACGGTGGGTGCAATTGAAACCACATTTAACAGGAGTGCAGGACCTGTGCTCATAGTCCACTGGCACGGTGACTTCATGAGGACGGTCTCTTTGCCCGACGACAAGTATGCTGTACCGTTGGCACCCGCACCCCTCCGGCACCGTTTGCGATGGTGCCAGCAGCATGAAGACTGGACCATAAAGGAGCGGGGTCGCATGATCTTCTCGGATTAGAGCGCATTCGGTCTGAGTAGACGTATCCTGATATGGCGAGAGGTGGGGGACACGAAATGCAGCCTGGAGCATTGGTGGTCCACGTGTTGCGGTACGGGGAGGCATTATGTTGCTTCGATGTACTGATCTCAAAATCTTCGAACTCGGTGCAAGCACCAATCAACGTTATTGTGACGCTGCATACTCCCCCTCCACCCCCTCCCCCAAGTGTCATTTCAGGGGTTTGCATTCGGCCATGATCCCATTTTTATGGAAGAAAGTGCGCAACCGTATCGAACAGAGCTGGCGGGGAGAGTTCTCGGAACGGAATGATACTGGACGAATGGACGGCCTGCTCGTTCCCGAGACTCAAATCCCATCGAGGACGTGTGGGACATGCCGGGAGACGTATTGTAGCCCGTCCCCTTGCCCCAACGACCATTCGGCAGTTGTGTAATGTGCTCCTTAGCAACCTCGTGTCCAGTTGCAGAGCATACTGTACCGTTTTTGGTGATCAACACCCTATTAAGAAGCATGTGCCACCTTTGTAATGTCTTGGGACCCCATCATAAACGTTGCTGACTTGGGTGTAATTATCATCTTTGAATAGAAATATCATTTAAGTCTGATTCCGTATTTCTTCCGGTTACCTTCTGCACTATAGTACGGCTGGTCTTTCTATGTGTGGTGTAAGTATCATCGGTCTGTGTTACTTCGCTGTGTCGCATCATGGGAAAGTAACTTTCGTCCTCAAGTTTTGCACGTCAGTGGACTTCAGTTTGTAGGTACCAAAGGAACGAGCGTTTATCTCGCATAGTTCGTGTGGTGTTGGCTTGGTAGTAGCGGTGACATATGTCTGGAGAGGGTAGGATGGGGATATTCTTGCTAAGACTAGTGTATGAGACTTTATACCCAGTGAACATGAGTTTTCATACGGAGGAATGTATCTTAGGCGTCGGACGTGGGATCCATCCCAGGCACTAGTACCCGAGATTAGCTCTTATCCTGAATAGATTTACGTGGCGTTTTGCGACTGTCCCTGGAATAGTAGTCAGCTTCTGAACAGACGTCTAGGAGCACACGCTTGGCAGCAGGATTACACGGCACAATCTGCTTATCCGATCCATTTGGGCACTAAGCAGAAAAAGTAGTGAGTTAACTGTGACATAAATTCTTGAAAGAGGTATCCGTCCATTTTTAGAATCTTTAAACGTTGAAACAGTGCCAATATGGGCAATAAAAACATAGAGGTCTATGGTTTTGTTGTGACTGAGTCGTTTAATGACGCGTTTCGACGATATCAGATAATCAGAAAATGTATCGAAACTATAAATAGCACAGTAGAAACAGATTAATAATTGACAAACTTATTTCATAAATATTTGCCAAACTGGCGTATAAGTGATAAAAGTATGATAAAATGTTAAGAGGGCCTGCGTGCGAGAAACATAGTCACGTAACTTACACATGCCAAGACGACATTAGAGTTATAGAAGAAAGTGCAAAATTTTAGAGAAAAAATAAGCATCTGTTTAAAAAAAATTGTAAAACAAAAACCAATAAATATTTCTTAACATGGCATTACAACTTTGTAGAGAAATATTCACTGAACATGTAGTCCAAATTTCAGAGCAATATGTTTAATGGTTTTAGAAAAAACGTACTTTCTATTTGCTAACATTAACATGGAGGAGATGGATCGTTCCAGCTCCCCATAAGGAGACTTCTGCCGCTTAAGTTAACAAACTAGCCACTAGGTGGCATCAATCGTGATGTAAGCCGCACATATTAAGTTATTAAAAACGGGAGACGTAGCCAAGAATTACTGTGTGTGTGTGTGTGTGTGTGTGTGTGTGTGTGTGTGTGTTTTTACCTTAAGGGGGAGGGGGTGAAATGGGGCATGAAAGGTTTCTTGGAAATTAGTCGCTATTAAGGCAATTCCTGAACTAGGCCTACAAAAGTTGGTACTTGGTTTCACGATCAGAAATAAATACGTGCATCAGCATTTTTCGAAACCTAATTCTACGTGGACGAAATAGTGGGTGAAAGTTTAATACAAATCATTGTGAAAGAACTACTAAAGTACTTTTAAAACTACATCTGTGAAAACTGGCATTTTGCTTGTCGGTTACAAATAAAACGTGTTTCAGTGTTTTTGGAAATCCCTAAAGGGATGAAATAGGGATGAAAGTTTCAAGAAAATATTTCGTTCCGTTTAAAAAAATTTAAAGCTATTAAAATTGATATTTCACTTCTCGGTTAGATATAAAAGATATTTGTGTGAAATGATAGGAGTTTCTATGGAAATATCACCACAAGAACGCAAAAGCCATGATTGGGAAAAACCTTGGACTCAAGCTACCAGAACCGCTTTCTGGTCAGAAGTACATTCGAAAAGACCATGCTTTTTGACCTCAATTAGCATGAAAAGTTTGGAAGGTGTTGCAATTTGTGAACAACATAAAAATTTGATTAAAGAAAAACAAGAAACCTGTGCAGACCAAACAGTCTACGCGAGTGAAGCAGCGGCATTTAAGCTAGTTAGAAACAAACTAATGGACTTAAGTTGAAAAAGCCTGTATCATATTAACAGGCTTACAGTATATGTAAATATGGACGCTATGAAGTCAAATCCACGAGCATGTCAGAGTTAGTAAAATGTATTTATTAGGAACATGAGGTTTTTGTTTATTTAAAACGTTTGAGAAGGAATAAAATATCACATCAAAGTATAAAATCATGTAGACCAGATAACAGATAAAATACAAACTGTAGATCTAAGCTACCAAATAAAAGATAGCAAAATCGGCAACGCCCATCATGCGCGTGGGTGCGTAAGAAGTTTTTGGTAGTGGGGTTGGAGTGAAAATTGTGTGGGCAGCAGAAAATATAAATGCTTGCGTCTAGTAAGCAAGGCCCGAGAGTGAGACGTTTGCACTCCAATATAGGTGACCTGCGTGAACTGTTACGGTAACCTAAAGTACAGCCGAACTAATGGTAATTAAGCTAGTCATCCATTAAGTTCGTGGAAAATTTCAAAAAATCATTAGCGTGTAGCCCGGAAAAGATAACTAACGAATAAACAGGGGCTATCGTCCCCTCTACAAACCTATTTTTAGCCGTTATTAGTGTTGCCAGACGTCCCATATTTTTCGGGGCGTCCCGTATTTCGGGCATAATTTTAAATGTCCCGCCGGGGAAGATTCTGACCCATATTTCCATCTTTTTCGATGATTACTGCGAAATGTTTCGCGCTACAACTACCGAGTATCTATTATCCACGCACGTACATCATGAAGATAACGACTAACTCGCCTGTTAGTCTACGATAGTGCTGTGCACGGTCGACATTCAGATTCCCACACTCTTGCGCGGCGTAGCGCGTGTTTATGTTTGCTTCTGTTTGTTGTAAATTCTTCTACTTCTCTATCACCACCCGCACATTCTTTCTACAATTATGTATTTTCGTTCGCATGTTACCTCATTTAAATGCCACGCCAACGCGTGTCAACAATACTGGAAGGATTTTTAATTCCATTATTGTCATTCTAGTTTAAAGCTTCGTTCATCGTTTCGCGAGAACTGCTGATTGTTGAACATGTTACGCTTGTGAGTTATTTCTAAAACTACAGACAAAAGGATTTTAATGACAGTGTCAGGTACTTCGTCTGGCGGTGGTCGAATACCTTCGAAGAAATCCAAAAGACTTAAGTATAATCTGAACTGGGAAAATAGTTATTCCTGGTTAAGACAAGTAAAAGAAAAGTACAAGGCGTACCGCTGCCTGTGCTATGAAGATCACTCGTGTGCTCATGGAGGCGTTGCTGATGTAAAACAACATGCATCCACCAAATATCACAGGACTGCTGTCAGCAATAGACCATCAAGTAACTTGTCCGAATATTTCTCGAAGCCTGAACCATCTGCCTCGGACACGGATAACATTACTGCTGGAGAACTTGCATCTGTTCACTACATGGTGAAGTATTCTCTTAGCTACAATAGTATGTATTGATAACTCAAATCACTATATATCTGCAGTGATTCAAAAATCGCTCAAAGTTGTAGGACAACAAAAGCGTAAGCTGTTGCATGCGAAGAATTGGGCAAAGAATGTTAAAAATATTGCAGACACAATGCAAGGAAAAAATCTACACTTTTCTATAACGGCAGATGCTAGTAGTAAAAAATAGAATACTTCCAGTTTTTTTGAGCCGTGGTTGGTTCGCGTTAATGCCGTTTTTCCTTTTGGACATTTTGTCACCATCGAGTGGGGTCTTATTCTCCCTCAGTTACTATCTGAAAGAGTTGATCACTTGCCTCCGTCAGTGGCAGCAGCAGCAGCGTTTATCGATACTGGTACTGCTGTAACTTCTTTGGTGTTTTTTTTTTTGTTATGGTTTTAGGGCGCAAAACTGCTCAGGTCATCAGCGCCCGGTCTGTGACTTAGGAAACAGTAAAAAAACGAAAACGGAAACTAGCAGCAATGGGAACGAAAGTCATAAAATTGGAGAAACTAAAAGCAGAAGGAAGGCTTAAAAATTCACTACAGAAGGGGGTTGGTTGTCCCAAAAAAAACTTCAAATGTCTGACGACATTTCACTGGCACGAATGAACTCTAGAACGCGATCGGCCGATCGCGTGTCATCTGCTAAAATTGACGATATATCAGGCGACAGCTGTAGACGGGCGCGTAACGGAGTAAAATAGGGGCACTCAATTAAAAGGTGTCTTACCGTCCACAACTGAGAGCAGTGGGGACAGAGTGGGGGAGGATCGCCGCTTAAGATGTCGATGGCTAAAAAGACAGTGCCCTATCCGGAGTCTAGTTAAAATTACCTCCTCCCGACGACGCGTTCGTGAGGAAGAGGTCCAAGCACAAGGAAGAGCTTTCTTTGGTGTTGCAGTTATATTTCCGCGTCATGGTGTGTGTTGCAGATGGTCGGTTGCGGTGGAGCAGCGAGGAAGTCTCTGTGGCGTGTAATCAGTGAACCTGTCATCGAAGCTCAACCGTTGTGAGATCTCTTCGTTGATTGCTGGCTGTTGCATTCTGGGCTGTCCCCGCAAGCAGCAACGTGATGATGGTGTGTTGGAGTCGGCAAAATTTTGCAGCCGTCTCCCTGTATGGCGTTTAACCTTCTAAATGATTATAATTTAACGTCCCGGTTACGTGCCCTGGTCGTTAGCGTAGTGTCGCGGCAGTGTGTTTTCCTCGCCTTGTTGTTGCTGTCCGGCACTGCGTGTAGTTAGACAGCTTGGTGGTGTTCTCCGTTTCTCTTTGAGTGTTCGTTGTGCCTTGACTGTTTTTTATAATCCAATTATTAAGACACAATCCTGCTGCGATCTTAATCTTCGCTGGTACTTTGGTTGTCGTGCTGTTGGTCGAGTGGAATGGAATTAAGTGGTTGGTTGGTTCATCAGCCGTCCATAGGTCGTGCTGCAACACGATTGTTTAGTGTTACGCTTGGCTGGCTGCCTCACCTAAACTGTGGTTAGTTTCTTCGCCAGGCCGACCCTTGAAACACTTCTGAGCACCACTGTTGTCTATGATTGTTGTTTTATTTGGTCGCAGGTAATGTGCCAGGCCTTCAGCCGTGTATTAATATTGTCTGTTCTATGTTTAGTGTATAGCCTTCAGCCGAACTTCGTAACAACTTAAGATTAGGCCTTCAGCCGTGTTTCATTTAAAATTCTTGTTGCTCTGCATTTAGGCCTTCAGCCGCGTTTGTTTCGGAATCTGTGGCTTTAATATGCTAATCCTTGTCTATAAGGTTTCTCTTTAATTTTTCTGAATTCTTGAAACGGCCTTCAGCCGTGTTCTGTAAATGTTTGTCTTAAGGTTGTCCTTAATTATTCTTGAGTAATTGCTTGGGCCTCCAGCCGACAAGATACTTCAGGTTTCCTTAAGACGTTTTTCTGTTGTACTGTGTAGAGGATTATCTTTAAAGTCTCTCTCTATTTATGTAAAGAAGTTTTTTTAATTGCACTTTCAGCCGAAGAATTAACTTGAATTTTTCTTAATATGGCCTTTAGGCAGAAGATACTGTAATTTTACTTAAGGCCTTCAGCCGTTACTCTAAATCCTGGTGTTTTAAAATCAATCATTTAAACTTATTCAGGAGAAGTTAATTTGGCCCTCAGCCGTGAATTGATCTTTGTTGTTTTAAAGAAAACTGTGCATTGGTTAAAGCAATAAAGTTGTGCGTGTGTCCCTTAGACGTAACAGTAACTGACCTTTGCCCCCTTTCCTCAATCTGATCCTCTCTGTCCCGCGAAACCAAATTCCACTGAAGGTTCTTCAGTTCTGATACGAGGGCTGTAAACAGTCTTCTTGAATTTGTAGAATGTAACGATGAAAGTGCACAAAGTTCCAAAGACACTTTGGAGAAGAGTGAATCGTCTTTAAATAAAATTTCGCCGTTCGCCACTGACAATACTACTATAAGCTTCAGCAACTATATCTGTCTGAAGCCTGTCAGTATCTCCAGGGTTCTTCCATGTATACAACCTTCTTTTATGATTCTTGAACCAAGTGTTAGCTATGATTAAGTTATGCTCTGTGCAAAATTCTACCAGGGAGCTTCCTCTTTCATTTCTTACCCCCAATCCATATTCACCTACTACGTTTCCTTCTCTCCCTTTTCCTACTTTTGAATTCCAGTGGCCTATGACTATTAAATTTTCGTCCCTTCACTACCTGAATAATTCCTTGTATGTCATCACACATTTCATGAATTTCTTCATCTGCAGAGCTAGTTGGCATGTAAACTTGTACTACTGTAGTAGGCATGGGCTTCATGTCTATCTTGGCCACAATAATGCGTTCACTATGCTGTTTGTAGTAGCTTACCCGCACTCCTATTTTTTTATTCATTATTACACCTACTCCTGCGTTACCCCTATTTGATTTTGTATTTATAGCCCTGTATTCACTTGACCAGAAGTCTTGTTTCTCCTGCCACCGAACTTCACTAATTCCCATTATATCTAACTTTATCTTATCCATTTCCCTTTTTAAATTTTCTAACCAACCTGCCCGATTAAGGGAGCTGACATTCCACGCTCCCATCCGTAGAACGCCAGTTTTGCTTCTCCTGATAACGATGACTCTGACATGCCTGAGGATTTTTCATCGGCGTCTATATTTACACACATTGTAAGACTGCTAATGTTACGCAGGCTTCTATGACCTAAGAAATTCATTAGGTGAGTTTGTTTTTAATGCTTCACTGGCTTTTGGTAAATCTCCCCTCCCCTTTCTAGCTCCCCACTGCCCCACCCACCTTGGGCAGTCTCCCCCCTACAACCCTATTTTTAGCTGTAATATGCTTACTTACAAGAAGTTATTATTCCTTTTACGTAAGCATTTTTTGTATGCAAGACCTTACGAGGCCATTTTGTCCTATTTCTAATTTTGTTAGGTATTTTTATGCGAATGTTGCCTTTCTACCAATAATAAATTAATCTTGTACGGCCTGTTGATGGTTACCCCTCTCCCCGACCCCCATCCTGGTTCCCTGTATTGCTCTTCCCTCCTTCCCTACTGTCACTCGGTTATATACGGTTATATACTATTTATGTTGATCTCTTGTATTTGTTTTTTTTTAAACACACATACATATCTAAGTCCAAGGCTATGCATCTCTATTATCCGTAAGTGAATCTATAAGGCTTACGCCATGAAACTGATGAGACCTAGTGGCTAGTTTATTAGCTTAAGTGGCACAGGTCGTCTTAACGAACCAGTCTCCTCTTGACGTGTGTCGAAGTTACATGACTCCATGTTTCTCGCATGTACGTCCCGTTCACATTTGGTATGCACTTTTCTGTAAATTGTGTGCCAGGTTGTGAAATATTTATGTAATAACTTTTTCAGTTATTAATCTGTTTCCGCTGTGCTATTTGTGGTTTTGTTACTTTATCAGATTATCTTATGATGATGATATCGAAACGCCTCATTAAACAAATCATCACAAAACCTGTGACTTCTGTATATTTTTTGTGTCTGTACTAGCACTGTTTCAACTCTTAAAGTTGTAAGTGGATGCCACAAATTCCTGCTCTGTGTATGACATAACGTAGGACAGTTTTCACTAAGCCGACCTAGCCTTCCTCCTTAATCTGACTGATCCACTCACTGGTCCTGAGAATCAAGTCAAGCATGGATTCTAAACCACGGTGCAACTTCGCATTTAACAGGTATGTCAATTTTTACTAGAAGTGGAAGAAGCGATAAGATACCTTTGGGCGGACAGTGGACTGAAACAGAAATCTGAATTTGTAAACTGCCCCCCCCCCCCCCTTAGCCAGCGAGCCAAGCACGCCATTCTGATCCACGTGAATAATCTCGTCTAAAGCAACTGGAGGCAGCGTGTGCTCGTTGGGAGTAGGATGTGGGCACAGAAATGTGAGCTGCCTTGTGAAGGGAGCTGGTGATTCCGTGTGGAGCCCGTCACTATCTCGTAGAGCGCGCCTGCGAGCAGACCGCTGCGCTGGCGCCTCTACAGAGGGGGAAAGTCATCTGCCGTCGTGACGACTCGGATCTTCTCTCGCCGGTGAAGTTATGCAACTGTGCTGGCGGACACACGGGCCCATTACACGGTGCTGTACTGTCGTGCCAAGGTGGATTCTGTTGTGTAACCCGTAATGGGTACGCAGTACAGCGCCTTCTAACGGCGGAGCGACTAACGTATCGTGTAGTCGGTACTTTGACCACGAACGCTGTGTTCTACAACCCACCTTAGTGTATGCGGTGGGGAGTACAGCGGGTATCACTGCGAGGGCTGTACATAAATTAACCTCTGGTTAATAAATAAAAAAGAATACTTTATATTCGCTCAGGAACATTGAAAATAGCGCAAGAAGTGGAGAGCATCGGATCGGATCGAAATGAAATTTATTAGACATAATGAAACAGATGAAGAGATTCACTTGGTCCCAAAATAAAGACAAGTAAACAAATGCATAGAGTACGAGGAGGTAAATGCACTGCAACCTTAATAACACGTTGGACCTCCTTTCGCTTCAGTATAAGCCACGACATGGTCCGGCATGATGATTAGACGTCTGATGCTGTCCTGAGGCTGACATTCCCACAAATCTTGAACAGCCACTTCCAAATCTTGAACAGCCACTTCCAAATCTTGAACAGCCACTTCCAAATCTTGAACAGCCACTTCCAAATCTTGAACAGCCACTTCCAAATCTTGAACAGCCACTTCCAAATCTTGAACAGCCACTTCCAAATCTTGAACAGCCACTTCCAAATCTTGAACAGCCACTTCCAAATCTTGAACAGCCACTTCCAAATCTTGAACAGCCACTTCCAAATCTTGAACAGCCACTTCCAAATCTTGAACAGCCACTTCCAAATCTTGAACAGCCACTTCCAAATCTTGAACAGCCACTTCCAAATCTTGAACAGCCACTTCCAAATCTTGAACAGCCACTTCCAAATCTTGAACAGCCACTTCCAAATCTTGAACAGCCACTTCCAAATCTTGAACAGCCACTTCCAAATCTTGAACAGCCACTTCCAAATCTTGAACAGCCACTTCCAAATCTTGAACAGCCACTTCCAAATCTTGAACAGCCACTTCCAAATCTTGAACAGCCACTTCCAAATCTTGAACAGCCACTTCCAAATCTTGAACAGCCACTTCCAAATCTTGAACAGCCACTTCCAAATCTTGAACAGCCACTTCCAAATCTTGAACAGCCACTTCCAAATCTTGAACAGCCACTTCCAAATCTTGAACAGCCACTTCCAAATCTTGAACAGCCACTTCCAAATCTTGAACAGCCACTTCCAAATCTTGAACAGCCACTTCCAAATCTTGAACAGCCACTTCCAAATCTTGAACAGCCACTTCCAAATCTTGAACAGCCACTTCCAAATCTTGAACAGCCACTTCCAAATCTTGAACAGCCACTTCCAAATCTTGAACAGCCACTTCCAAATCTTGAACAGCCACTTCCAAATCTTGAACAGCCACTTCCAAATCTTGAACAGCCACTTCCAAATCTTGAACAGCCACTTCCAAATCTTGAACAGCCACTTCCAAATCTTGAACAGCCACTTCCAAATCTTGAACAGCCACTTCCAAATCTTGAACAGCCACTTCCAAATCTTGAACAGCCACTTCCAAATCTTGAACAGCCACTTCCAAATCTTGAACAGCCACTTCCAAATCTTGAACAGCCACTTCCAAATCTTGAACAGCCACTTCCAAATCTTGAACAGCCACTTCCAAATCTTGAACAGAATAAGACGGCAGCATCTGGCGTTGCAGCTGGTCGCACACCTGTTTACAGGGGACAAGTGCAGGGAGCAGGCCTGCTATAGAAGAGTAGGAACAACATGACACAGGAAGCCTCCAACAACCCGAGCTGATGCGGACGAGCGTTATCTTCCTGGAAAAGTGCCCCTGGTAAACCATGTAGGTAAGGTCCGAGAGCCTGAATAATGTCATCAACATAAGGCTGGCCCTGGCCCGTTAAGGTTCGACCTAGCAGGGACTGGCTATCGTATGCTCTCTCTTCCCCCCCCCCTCCCTCCCCCATTCCATTACGCCGGCTGTGCAGTTGATGTGGCGCGTGACAGCGTGGGTGGAACTGTACCGTTCATCAGGCTCTCCCAACACCGGTTGGTCTGTCTGTCTGTCTGTCTGTCTGTCTGTCTGTCTATGCCATTTGAGGAAGGGGACCAAAGAGTGAGACATCCGTCCCATCGGATAAGGGAAGGATGGGGAAGGAAGTCGCCGTGCCCTTTCAAAGGAACCATATCGATATTTGTCTGAAGCGATTTAGGGAAATCATTGAAAACTTAAATCAGGATGGCCGGACGCGGCTTGAACCGTCGTCCAAATCAGTATGCGGTTTCATCCATGCTCAAAACGAGTCGGGTTTCATTACGAAACACCACGTTTTGCCAATCTTCGGCAGTCCACGTCGATCTGGCTTGGCAACCACTGTAGACCGAGTCGCCGATGTCTCGGCGTTAACGGCAGTACTCAACAAGGGCGCCTGAATAGCAAATTCGCATCCGCAAGGCGTCTGGAGGTGGTCTCTGCTACAAGTGGCACCTGTACACCTGCTTGTATCGCGGAGCGTGAAACTGTAAGATCTCTGACCGATTGCGACGCGATCATTCGATCCTGTCGCCTCGTCATCTTCCTGATCGCTCCGGACCCAATACTACGCGCACGGGCGTTTGTGTGAAATCTCGTGTCCGCTGTTCCCTACATCGCCTGACTGAACACTCGCAGCGATCGACTTGGCTAGCCACAAGGCGCGTCGACCAGTCTGTGGTTTTTGTGCCGACGATCAGGCTCCTTCCAAACTGGCTTTTCGTTGTCTAACACTTCTATCTGGCATTCTGTGTCTACTAATGTCCCTCTGTAGAGTCGGGATGTGACAGTCACGCGTCTGACTCGTCCACTCTGCGCCGTTTAAGTGTGGTTCCGTGCCCAGTTGCACCGCCACTGCGTGTGAACTGGCAGCAAACTGGGACCATTTGAATATCGGATCTCATTTTATTTATTTGCAAAGTTTCGCGTGCATACACTTGTTCCCTCTGGGTGAGCCATTTTCAGTAATCCCTAGTACAGTCTGTCCTTACATGATAAAATTCCGCCTCCGTACAGTCGAGAGCCAAATTCAAACATTTGTCGTACCGTTATACCAGCTTCTCCATCCTCTCACCAAATAATGGTGCCGCCTGGCGCTGCAGCCAGTTGTTGACAGTGTGTTTGAGCTCAACGTCGTCCGTGAAGTGCTAAGTAGCCAGTCTGGCCTTCATCTTAGGAAAGAGATTAATGTCGCTCGTTGCCAAGTAAGGCCCTCAGAGACGATGTCTCCCAGCCAAAAAGTCCTAGTTTTTCCTTTGTTAGACTCACAGTAGTGGTAGCTCATTGCCGCGAAGTAGAATGATTCCTTCGATGAGCATTCCGGCCTGTGTGTTTTCGATTAACCTTCGGAGTTCCGTAAGAATTTCACAATAAACTTGTGGTGTTCAACTATATTCACTCGTTATTCTCATGAAATCTGTTATCAAAATTCCTTTCCTATCCGAATCAATTTTAATGATCGTTCTGCTGTTTGACAGAATTAGTATTTCTGCTTTTTGGGGCAATGACTTTTCATCCACTGTTTGAGCTGTTCCTTCACTTACTGCACACATGTCTCATACCCAGTCAAGATTCTGATCAGGAACTCTTCCCACACTTTATGGTGTCAAGGCTGAAACCATTATTTTACTTTTGTGAACATCGCTAAAATATTTTCGTGGCTACCTTGCACGAAGCTTATGGTAACCTTACCTTTCCGTGACAAGAGAGCTGACCTTGACACCTAACGTACATCTCCAGAAAGTTCAGTAATATTGTTAACCGAAGTCTCGCACAGTTTTGGCACGTTGCACGAGTTAATCAGTCCCATTTGAATGTCTTCCTCGAACATACTCATCATGAACATCTGTGCCACCAACCTTCACTTTCCTGCCATGCTCCCTCACTTACAACCGCATCCCAGCACACACGACACAACCACCAATGAATCTCGACGGTACTGACTCCTCCTGCTTGCAGGAAGCGGATGACGGAAGATACTTCTAATCTACCGGTAAACGTCATAACGCCGTCCATGCCATTGCCCCGCTGCTTACAAACTGGCGAACGCAACCAGAGAGATGACTGGCGGAACGTGACTTCCCAAGTCTCCTCTTCCAAACATGCAAGCGCTATGAAACACGAATTTATTTTTAATAGCCAATTGCAGGTTAACTTTTGGATAGTCCTCCAATTATCCCCTCCATTTCTCCTCCTGTCTCGTGTTCTGTGACAAGAAAGACCATCAGCATGCCTCTAACCGAGCTCTGGTTTCTCTGATTCTACCGTCGAAACTACTTCGTGACATGTATTTGGAAGGAAGTCGTGTGATGTTTATAACGTTTAGAAGGCTTCTGTTTAGAAGGCTTCTGTTTAGAAGGCTTCTGTTTAGAAGGCTTCTGTTTAGAAGGCTTCTGTTTAGAAGGCTTCTGTTTAGAAGGCTTCTGTTTAGAAGGCTTCTGTTTAGAAGGCTTCTGTTTAGAAGGCTTCTGTTTAGAAGGCTTCTGTTTAGAAGGCTTCTGTTTAGAAGGCTTCTGTTTAGAAGGCTTCTGTTTAGAAGGCTTCTGTTTAGAAGGCTTCTGTTTAGAAGGCTTCTGTTTAGAAGGCTTCTGTTTAGAAGGCTTCTGTTTAGAAGGCTTCTGTTTAGAAGGCTTCTGTTTAGAAGGCTTCTGTTTAGAAGGCTTCTGTTTAGAAGGCTTCTGTTTAGAAGGCTTCTGTTTAGAAGGCTTCTGTTTAGAAGGCTTCTGTTTAGAAGGCTTCTGTTTAGAAGGCTTCTGTTTAGAAGGCTTCTGTTTAGAAGGCTTCTGTTTAGAAGGCTTCTGTTTAGAAGGCTTCTGTTTAGAAGGCTTCTGTTTAGAAGGCTTCTGTTTAGAAGGCTTCTGTTTAGAAGGCTTCTGTTTAGAAGGCTTCTGTTTAGAAGGCTTCTGTTTAGAAGGCTTCTGTTTAGAAGGCTTCTGTTTAGAAGGCTTCTGTTTAGAAGGCTTCTGTTTAGAAGGCTTCTGTTTAGAAGGCTTCTGTTTAGAAGGCTTCTGTTTAGAAGGCTTCTGTTTAGAAGGCTTCTGTTTAGAAGGCTTCTGTTTAGAAGGCTAGCTCTTTAAATTTATACAGTAAACCTCTCCCTTATCCTCAAAGCCTCTTCTCTTTGCTGATAAGTGATATCATAGTCACTGACATAAGAAGTTCTAAGAGGAAATGAAAATGAAACCCTCAAGGATGTTCAGTTTGGCTCCACGTAACAAATTAACATTGGAGCTAAAGTAAACAAACGTCGTGCACTTCAGCGTAAAGAAGGAAAGCAGTTCTGTCCAGCAGGCATTGATGAGGAACCTGTAGATTGAGTAACGAACACAGCTTTCAGGGATGAACATTAAGTATCAATTAACGTGGAATGAACACCCTAACATACTGACAAAGTCATTAACATGTTTGCTCTTTATCTACCACCAGTGTGCGAAGTCAATATATTGTGGTTATACGCTACTTCTGCGAATACTTAACTCTTAGCTATGGGATTCATCTGTGGAAATCAAAGGCACAAAACATAGACACCCTATTGAAACAGCAGAAAACTAACTATAATTAGTAATCAGGCGTATTGTAAATAACCATCAAAAAAACAGGTACCCCTCCTGTGCCAAGTGAGTACATCAGTCAGTCTGTTGTGCATATTAGGCAAAACATAAGTAATCATTTCACTAGTATTTCTGCACTGACGGAAAATGACCTGATCTAAATGTAGCTTAACATACATGAATCATTTGGATATAACGATACACGAGGCACACCAGCTGATGCAAAATCACTGTCGCAGAAATAAAAATAAAACAATTGCCCTCACGGTCATTCTATTCCGTCAGATATATGAAACCGAAGTCACAAGATAAAACTGTTTGACGCGTGACTGCAACCTCGCCGGTAAATCTTTGCTTGATGATTACCACTGCCCGCCAAATGTGTCTTCGTCACGTTTCTATATTTAAAAAAATGGTATCGTAGTAATATTTTCCGTTATTTCCCATTCGGTGAGTTGAATGGACGGAACGAGTTCCGTGCCGATGGGAGCGCACGTGGGGCGGCTGTGCGTCTTGGTGCGCATGTCGGTTTTTCCCGCCCATGTTCCCGTGCCTCCTCGGTTTGTTTCTGTCCTGCTCTTCCTCAATTTCATATGCCTATGCAGGTTTTCATAGTCGGTCCGTACTACGTTCATAATGAGTGTATAGACGGTGAGAGGGTTTTATAGCACGTTAGTACTTTCTTTAGCGTTTACAATACCTAAGACAGTGGTGCCCAGACAGGTAAAGCCCAGCACATAGGTTTCATCACTCGTCACATTGTATCTAAGTCGTGGTATGAACAGCTTACTGAGTTCCAGATATGAATGAGGGTAAATTAATATCTAGTTTATTGGTAATTTTTTCTTCTCTCTTTCTTCTCTTTTTGTGGGGCGTGGCCTGCCATACTTTATAGTATATATAGTATGCACAGCACGTATAATACGAGGGCTATCCACAAAGTACATTACGTTTTGGAATTAAAAATAAAGAATTGGATTTTTTTTATTATATACAGAGGAAAGCCACACTTAAATACTACTTTTCTACATAGTTGCCGTTTAAATTAAGGCACTTATCGTAGCGATGGACGAACTTGGAAATTCCTTCGTCGTAAAATTCGGCCGCCTGCGCCTTCAACCACGTGGCGACTGTCTTTTGGGACAGAAAAGGTGTGATTTTTGTGGATTTCCTGGAAAGAGGCACTACAATAAACTCTCAAAGGTATTGCCAAACTTAGCACAACCTCAGAAGAGCAATACAAAACAAGCGCAGGGGAAAGTTGGGCTCAAAGATCTTGCTGATTCACGACAACGCCCGGACCCACACGGCAAATGCCACTCGTGAAGTTCTCGAATCTTTTAAGTGGGAGTTGTTCCCTCGTCCGCCGTACAGTTCCGACCTGGCACCGAGCGACTTCCACTTATTCCTAGCAATGAAGAAGTGGTTGGCTATGCAGCGTTTTGATGACGACGCACAGCTTCAAGAAGAGGTAACCACGTGGTTGAAGGCGCAGGCGGCCGAATTTTACGACGAAGGAATTTCCAAGCTCGTCCATCGCTGCGATAAGTGCCTTAATTTAAATGGCAACTATGTAGAAAAGTAGTGTTTAAGTGTGGCTTTCCTCTGTATATAATAAAAAAATTTCCAATACTTTATTTATTTTTAACTCCAATTGTGGATAGCCCTCGTATGTAAGCGTATGCGAAAGTGTTCTTTGCATGGGTATTTGATTAGCAATAATAGTAAATTCGTATTGTATTAGTAATGAGTGGTTATACCGTGGGACTGTGTGTGCACTGCTGCGACAGCGCTATCTAGTGGCCGGTTGTGAACCACTAGACTCGCAGCAGGCAAGCCGGCGCGAAAGAGGGCGGTGTGATGCCGACCGTTGTTAGTCGAGCTGTGGTCATGTTGTAACACGCCCGGGAGTACAAAAGGGTGGGGTACATTTAAAGTGGTTGTCGTTTCGGACTGTCACTTCTGGACCGTGCGCCCTGTCCACACCACGTACCTGGCAAGCCCGCGGCGGTCGTACTGTTCTGCTCCACAGCTGGCTGCTGTCTTGCCTGAAATTGTCTATCGAATTGTGCAAGCGGGTTTAGGGGAGCCACTCAACGTTAAAACACAACACTGTTCGACGTATAGTACGAACTACTATATTCTGAGACGATTAAAGGCAAATCGCAGGTTGCACTGTTCACATTCTAATTCAGAAGTGTTTATCCCAATTAATGGATGATTAACAGTCCACAAAATCACTTGGACGAGCGTACGCTTAACCGACACGACGCTGGTGATTGTTGATGATGCGGAAGCCGAATGATAGCATGAAAGTTCTTACGCTCGTCACGCATACACAGATATTTGGTACCAGTACTCCTTGACAGTAATAAATTTTAACACTGTTCACAAAGTTAAATTTACAGTTAACAGTTCTCAGTTGTACGAGCGTGCGCGTAACCGTCGCGGCGCGCCTGATTGTTGATGATGCGGAAACGCGATGACCGAACGCACGTCCTCACGCTCTCAACAAATCACTGGCACTTGACTGCACTCTTTTGTGGTAACTAATTTTTGCTGATTCACATTAGTTCAAGCTGAGAGACTGAACACGGCGCGGATGATTGATACTGTGCGGTACGACACGCAAGTAGAGGATACACAAATACGTCATCAACAGCACTGCTCATTTTTAAATTACTTCTTCACGCACTTTCCTCTGAATCATTCATTCATTTTATCACTTTACTGTAATAACACTTGCAACAACAATTCAGCTTCATTGCTAACAATGCTTCTCACATGCAGAGCTACACACTACACAAGTTCCGTGTCCCGCGCTCGACACTCTACAGACGCGGCTGCCAGCAAAGATCCTCCACAACTAAGCCAGCGATATGACAACACGCTTACAATGAGTCAAATAGTTTTATCTTGTGATTTCGGTTTTATATATCTGATGCAATAGTGTGACCATAACAGCAGTTGTTTTCTTATTTTTACTTCTGTGACAATGATTTTATATCTGCTGGTCTGCCTCGTGTATCGTTATATCCAAACGATTTATGTATGTTAAGGGGCTCCGGAACGCCCTGTACTTGCAATGTTAAAATAACTCTTATAAATTATATCTTTCCTCACAAAGTATTTCAGGTAGGAAGTTGAACTTTTTACAGATTATTTATTGGAATATGGGCTACAACTTAACACAGGGATTTTACCAAATTTTAGTTCAGTTATTAAACATTTTTTCAATTGTAATGAAAATTCACATTTTTTTGCAATTTTTTATTTATATATTCAAAAATATACAGTTTTTTGGAAAAAGGCTGTGTTAAATTATGCAGAAGGTACTGTGTAACATTTACTGAAAGTTTGAAACATATGTTTGCAACATCCTTAGAAAACATGTAATTAGTATGAGAAAATAAAAGTTTTGGGAAACGAGCGACAAAGATTGGATTAACTTTTTAGTGCATTCCAGGTCCATAGGATGGATTATCTTCATCCTCTGCAAACTCCTCCTCCAGCTTCCTCTTGTTCGTCCTCCTGTTTACTCTTGCTTGTATTTCTAGACTCTTTACAGCCCTGTCTGTAGCCCGAAGGCGTTCCTTGTCTAAAGCAAGCATCGCTCGTACCATGTTAGAACCTATCTTCATTCCCATATTTCTAAACACCTTGCACCTTACAATGTTGCCATCATTGAAAGTCGCAACAGCATCATACACACCAAAGTGAAGTGTTCCTATTCCAACAAATACAGTCTCGGGGATTCTCGACCATATAACACTATTTACACTTTCATTGGGGTTTTGAGTTTTTCCGTGAATACACTTTTTCAACAGTTCAGGTGCTGCTAAGTCTCTGAAAATGGGTTAGCCACAACACATACTTTATCTCACATCACTAAAATGTACCTGATGAACACTGACGTTAATAATACCATTTGACAGCAGTTTAACAGCGCCATAGTGGGTCACGCCCATGTAGAACACATTTCAAAAAACATTTAAAAATAGTTGCAGTCTTCGGAATTGAATAAATTATATATCTATTAAAAGGTAATAGTCTGCAGACTCAGAAAACGCAAAAAAGTAGAAATTGAACTTTTCATGATTTTGAGCCTTTCCGGAGCCCCTTAAACGATTTGTAACAATTCGTTGTCACGGTCTTCCTCAAATTGCTGGCGCTGCAGATGCAGCACGATGCACCACAGCCGTACGCCAAAGACGGCGGTCTTTCTCTCGGTAGTGGCACGTGGCCGTCCCAAGCTCGGTCGCGTTTGGGACCGTACATTCTAGTGACCACCGCTGCCAGGAATCGTGTACAGTGGCTACGTGCCTGCCAACTATTTCTGCAGTATCGCAGAATGAACATTCAGCTCCTCGTAGCCCTATTACACGACTTGCTCCCTGAGGTGTTGATAATGCCGTCTTTGTCGCCTTAAAGACATTCTTGACTAACATAGACTCACCACGTCCAATCTCAAAGGAACACATACTGTATTCGAACATTATGAAGTACCTCGAAGAAATCGATTTGACACGTAGTCCAGCGCTGATTCAGAAAATATCGTTCATGCGAAACAGAACTAGCTCTTTATACTCAAGAAGTCATGAGTGCCATCGACAGGGGATGTCAAATTGATTCCATATTTTTAGATTTCCAGAAGGCTTCAGACACCGTTCCTCAGAAGCGTCTTGTAACCAAACACTGTGCCTATGGAATATCGCCTCAGTCGTGAGACTGGATTCGTGATTTCCTGTCAACAAAGGTCGCAGCTCGTACTGATAGACGGAAAGTCATCGAGTAAAACAGAAGTAATATCGGCCGTTCCCCAAGGAACTGTTATAGGCCCTCTATTGCTCCTGATCTATATTAACGACATACGAGACAATCTGAGTAGCTGTCTTAGATTGTTCGTAGATGATGCTGTCATTTACTGTCTTGTAAAGTCATCAGATGACCAAACCGAATTTCAAAGTGATTTAGATGAGATATCTGTATGGTGCGAAAAGTGGCAGTCGACCCTGAAAAAAGAAAAGCGTGAAGTTATTCACATCAGTACTAAAAGAAATCCGCTAAATTTCGATTACGCGATAAGTCACACGAATCTGAGGGCTGTAAATTCAACTAAATACTTAGGGATTACAATTACAAATAACCTATACTGGAAGGATCACATAGATAATGGTGTCGATACAGCCAACCAAAGACTGCGATTCGTTGGCACAACACTTAGAAGGTGCAACAGGTGTAAGAGACAGACTGCTTACACCACGCTTGTCCGCCCTATTCTGGAGTATTGCTGTGCGGTGTGGGATCTGCATCAGGTGTGACAGACGGGTAACGTCGGAAAAGTGCAAAGATGGGCAGCTCGTTTTGTGTTATCGTGAAGTAGGGGAGATAGTGCCTCAGACGTGATACGTGAATTGCAGTGGCAATCATTAAAACAAAGGCGTTTTTAGTTGCGACGGGATCTTCTTATGAAATTTCAATCACCAGTTTTCTCCTCCGATTGCGAAAACATTGTGTTGGCACCCACCTACATAGGGAGAAATGATCATCACGACAAAATAAGAGAAATTAGGGCTCGCACAGACAAATTTAGTGCTAGATTTTCCCGCGCGCCGTTAGAGAATGGAACGGTAGAGAGACAGCTTGAAGGTGGTTCATTGAACCCTCTGCCAGGCACTTTATTGTGAATAGCAGAGTAATCACGTAGATCAATGCTCAGAACTGTTACAATGCGTATTTAAAGGAAACCTGATTTGCGTCCTGCTCCTAGCGCTGCTCTTACACAACTGGCGTGACGCTGGAACAGGAATCATCTTTCAGATGTAGAAACACTCCTGCCAGCTTTGGTTTATGTTGCACAAATCCTTATTGGCGATGCGATTTTTTCCGTCAGTGTGTAAATATAATTATGGAACAAGACCCAATTTGGACTTAAATTTAAAAGGTAAAACGAACACAATTTTCTATCATGGAACTGAAGTGTGTGATAAACTACTACTAAAGTTCATCTGTTCAAGAAGAGACTTAATACAGAGTTGATAAGTAACGCTTCACACACTACAAAATTACCTATCGAACTCAGAGTAGGATGTAATAACGATAGAAGATAATTACGAGAACCTATTACAATATCAGGATAAGGTGCTTTTTACAAGAAAATTATGTGCCAACAAGTATAGTGCATGATACTAATGTTCTGTCGTTCCCTGAGCTCAAAATCAAAGCTACGATGTGGGGATGCTGACTCAACTTTCGAGACAGGCTGGAGGGAGAACATGGAGATGAACATGGGGCATAGTAGTATGCTTGTGAGCCAGCAGTCAGTTTTCCAGACACTCACGGAAATGCAAGTGACGTAGCAGCATATTCATGGTCGTGAAGTCACGGGTGTCCGTGGTGACTGCAATGACAGTCTACAGAGACGCGAAGAAACAGTGCTATACTATTTTTTTATGTAATCTTGTGCGAACTGTATATGAATGGAACATCGTACGTTTAGGACTAACCGAATATTCTATGACTCTATTTGACTCAATTATTTTCATTATGACTACAAATCATATGTCGGATGATCATTGGATGAACAAATGTTGTTGTTGTGGTCTTCAGTCCTGAGACTGGTTTGATGCAGCTCTCCATGCTACTCTATCCTGTGCAAGCTTCTTCATCTCCCAGTACCTACTGCAACCTACATCTTTCTGAATCTGCTTAGTGTATTCATCTCTTGGTCTCCCCCTACGATTTTTACCCTCCACGCTGCCCTCCAATACTAAATTGGTGATGCCTTGATGCCTCAGAACATGTCCTACCAACTGATCCCTTCTTCTGGTCAAGTTGTGCCACAAACTTCTCTTCTCCCCAATCCTATTCAATACTTCCTCATTAGTTATGTGATCTACCCATCTAATCTTCAGCATTCTTCTGTAGCACCACATTTCGAAAGCTTCTATTCTCTTCTTGTCCAAACTATTTACCGTCCATGTTTCGCTTCCATACATGGCTACACTCCATACAAATACTTTCAGAAATGACTTCCTGACACTTAAATTTATACTCGATGTTAACAAATTTCTCTTCTTCAGAAACGCTTTCCTTGCCATTGCCAGTCTACATTTTATATCCTCTCTACTTCGACCATCATCAGTTATTTTGCTCCCCAAATAGCAAAACTCCTTTACTACTTTAAGTGTCTCATTTCCTAATCTAATACCCTCAACATCACCCGACTTAATTCGACTGCATTCCATTATCCTCGTTTTGCTTTTGTTGATGTTCATCTTATATCCTCCCTTCAAGACACTATCCATTCCGTTCAACTGCTCTTCCAAGTCCTTTGCTGTCTCTGACAGAATTACAATGTCATCGGCGAACCTCAACGTTTTTATTTCTTCTCCATGGATTTTAATACCTACTCCGAATTTTTCTTTTGTTTCCTTTACTGCTTGCTCAATATACAGATTGAATAGCATCGGGGAGAGGCTACAACCCTGTCTTACTCCCTTCCCAACCACTGCTTCTCTTTCATGCCCCTCGACTCTTATAACTGCCATCTGGTTTCTATACAAATTGTAAATAGCCTTTCGCTCCCTGTATTTTACCCCTGCCACCTTTAGAATTTGAAAGAGAGTATTCCAGTCAACATTGTCAAAAGCTTTCTCTAAGTCTACAAATGCCAGGAACGTAGGTTTGCCTTTCCTTAATCTTTCTTCTAAGATAAGTCTTAAGGTCAGTATTGCCTCACGTGTTCCAGTATTTCTACGGAATCCAAACTGGTCTTCCCCGAGGTCGGCTTCTACTAATTTTTCCATTCGTCTGTAAAGAATTCGTGTTAGTATTTTGCAGCTGTGGCTTATTAAACTGATTGTTCGGTAATTTTCACATCTGTCCACACCTGCTTTCTTTGGGATTGGAATTATTATATTCTTCTTGAAGTCTGAGGGTATTTCGCCTGTTTCATACATCTTGCTCACCAGATGGTAGAGTTTTGTCAGGACTGGCTCTCCCAAGGCCGTCAGTAGTTCCAATGGAATGTTGTCTACTCCGGGGGCCTTGTTTCGACTCAGGTCTTTCAGTGCTCTGTCAAACTCTTCACGCAGTATCGTATCTCCCATTTCATCTTCATCTACATCCTCATCCATTTCCATAATATTGTCCTCAAGTACATCGCCCTTGTATAGACCCTCTATATACTCCTTCCACCTTTCTGCTTTCCCTTCTTTGCTTAGAACTGGGTTTCCATCCGAGCTCTTGATGTTCATACAAGTGGTTCTCTTCTCTCCAAAGGTCTCTTTAATTTTCCTGTAGGCAGTATCTCTCTTACCCCTAGTGAGATAAGCCTCCACATCCTTACATTTGTCCTCTAGCCATGCCTGCTTAGCCATTTTGCACTTCCTGTCGATCTCATTTTTGAGACGTTTGTATTCCTTTTTGCCTGCTTCACTTACTGCATTTTTATATTTTCTCCTTTCATCAATTAAATTCAATATTTCTTCTGTTACCCAAGGATTTCTACTAGCCCTCTTCTTTTTACCTACTTGATCCTCTGCTGCCTTCACTACTTCATCCCTCAAAGCTACCCATTCTTCTTCTACTGTATTTCTTTCCCCCATTCCTGTCAATTGTTCCCTTATGCTCTCCCTGAAACTCTCTACAACCTCTGGTTCTTTCAGTTTATCCAGGTCCCATCTCCTCAAATTCCCACCTTTTTGTAGTTTCTTCAGTTTTAATCTACAGGTCATAACCAATAAATTGTGGTCAGAGTCCACATCTGCCCCTGGAAATGTCTTACAATTTAAAACCTGGTTCCTAAATCTGTCTTACCATTATATAATCTATCTGATACCTTTTAGTATCTATAAATAAATACCCCACGTAACGTCGTGCACGTACACACCATGAGTATGTAAAGGATTAGAGCTACAGTTCTCTGAGACAGGTAGAATGGCCATCAGAATGAGTTAGTGTCGTTCGTCTTTAATGTATTTTGCAAGCGTCACTGTTTACAAGAGGCGTCAACAGTATCGTATGTTGGGTGACCACTGAGGACGACACGGGTTTGACAAAGCGGTGCCATCATCTCAGTGTGTCTGAAAGGGGCCTCATTGTGGCTGTCCGTCGGCCCGAGTGGACGTACTACGCAAGATGCGTGTTTGCGGAGCATTTGGATGCGTTAGTGGCTCGATGTTGGACTGTATGGCAACCCGAGGGCACACATTCCCGTCGACCGCGTCTGACCACCACAGAGGAGGATTCGCCCTGTGTTAAGCCTTTCATATCCGTGCCTGCCCCCCGACCTCAAGCAGCTGACCCCATGCAACATTCTCTATCATACCGCTCCATTGGTGAGAGAGTAGCAGCAGGGAATTAAGTGTAAGCCGCCATTAACACCACAACACAAACGCCTACTTCTGGAGCGGTGACCTGATCGGTAAGCACGGACTGGTGACGAATGGCGTGGCGTTCTGTTTAGCCATGATTCGCGGTTACGCGTTACCTCGGACAACCATCGTCGGCGAGTACGGCGGTGACCTGCGGAGAGACCCCATCCTTCCAGTGTTTCGGAGAGCCACAGCGGCGTTACTCCTGGTAACATGGTGTGTAAATGAGGGGGGAGCGAGGGGGGAGGGGGGGCAGGTCACGGCTGGTACTGACTGAGGAATTCTGGCGGCAGGACATCCTATGCTCTCAAGCCACAGTACTGTGGTGCCAGTTTTCAACAGAACAACTTTAGTCCACATATCGTACATTGACGAGTCACTCTATGAACTTTCTTGGATGATTCCTTGAAGCCTTCAGCTGCCATTCTCTTAATTTCCTGTACAATTTTAAAATTTCGGCCTTAGGCCATTTTCAAGTATCTGAAACGGAAGTTTCATACATTGGGTACAGTAGTGACACGATTTTGATGTAGGAACAAGTCATATCTGTAGATACAGTAGGCGCATGACCTGTGTGCTTGATGTTGGGGTGCTCCAGTCGCCAGGAAGATCCGCAGTTCTGCCCACGATAGGACAAGTCTCGGAAGAGCCCAGACGTAAACTCCGCCCCGACGCCACTATCCGGGATATCACGTGACCTGTTGAACGCTGTGGGCCAATTTGCGACAGGGAAGGATACGACGGCTTTGACACTGAGACGTGGTACTGAGGGAAAGGCAGGATTCAGTGTGGATCTGACCATACTCAGTTACTGTTAGTTGCTCAGATTTTTTAATCACGTACACTTCATTTGAAAAAAAGTTGCCAATAAGGCTGACAACATGGAACAATAATCAAATTTGAGTGTTAAGACACAATGTCTAATAAAAAAATTTCTTGAGCAAGTTGCACTCACAGCTGAAGGCCTTATTGACCACAAATTCAACTTGGTTGTCGGCTGAAGGCCGCAACAGTAATAACTAAAAAAATTTCACGGCTGAAGGCGTGGATAGCAAATTTTAAGAACGAATTAAAGTTCTCCAAGAGATACTAAAATATTATAAAAAAAGGACAATCATCAAATTTTCGCTATTAAGAGACAATATCTAATTAAAAATTCTTAAGACAAATTGCATTCACGACTGAAGGCCTTGTTGACAATTACCACAATCTGACCAAATCAAGAGAGAACTGCGTCTCATATAGTGCTGCAAGGATCGGCCTGGGAAAGTCGCTCAACTTCGTAAACGATGAGACAGGCAGCCAAGAGTTGAAGTCACTTAGTCGGATGGCAACTCAAACTAGTGACAGTTTAAGCGCAGGCCAACACTCTTGAAACACCTACCTAACGTCTGATAACCAACACGACGACGGAATAACTCAGGCAAGGTGGAACCGTCGGACAGCACTGCGTCTTCAGAATCTGGTGTTTAGAACATCCACAAGCAGAAGGAACCACTACGGCCAAGGTAGTCTAAAAGAACAAAATATCCGAACCAGAATCAAGCAGGGTGTCGAACTACGCGCCCTACCGGACAGCAGAGGCAAGGTGAGGAAAGGTACACCGCTGCGAATATATGCTAACCTCCAGGGCAGGTAAATCGGGCGTTGGTGGCCACTAGGCAGAAAAATACCGCTGGTTGAACTTCATCAATAAACACAAGGAACTCAATAATTAATAATAAAAGGTGGAGGATGGCTAATTAATTTCGCCAACTGCAAACACCCCTCTCATTGCTCTTTATCTTGGCGACGCTGCGAGCAGCAACACACGAACAGACGGCATCATCTCAATATAGTGGAGGTTCCAATACTGGGTTAATGTTCACTCATCTCAAACGTCCTGGGTCCGGTGGAGAACGAGGTTGTGGCCCCCGCAACTACAGCCCCTCGATCCAGCAGTGGCTGCTTGCCACCAGCGGTCCCGGCACGTCCGCGTGTTGCCAGACCTCCCTGCTGCTCCGTCCCAACCAAACTCGCGACACACTCCGATCGGAAAACGCTTGACGCCCTTCCAAACACAGTTTCACACAGGAAGACTGCACTGTAGTTCCTTCTCTAGATTGCTGCACAGATGACAAAATGGTAGATATCGAAATAGACGACAGAGATAGAGAAACAATTAAAATCGCTCAAAAGAGGAAAGGCCGCTGGACCTGATGGGATACCAGTTCGATTTTACACAGAGTACGCCAAGGAACTTGCCCCCTTCTTGCGGCGGTGTACCGTAGGTCTCTAGAAGAGCGTAGCGTTCCAAAGGAGTGGAAAAGGGCGCAGGTCATTCCTGTTTTCAAGAAGGGACGTCGAACAGATGCGCAGAACTATAGACCTATATCTCTAACGTCGATCAGTTGTAGAATTTTGGAACACGTATTATGTTAGAATATAATGACTTTTCTGGAGACCAGAAATCTACTCTGTAGGGAATCAGCATGGGTTTCGAAAAAGGTCGTGTGAAACCCAGCACGCGCTATTCGTCCACGAGACTCAGAGGGCCATAGACACGGGTTCCCAGGTAGATGCCGTGTTTCTTGACTTCCGCAAGGCGTTCGATACAGTTACCTACAGCCGTTTAATGAACAAAGTAAGAGCATGTGGACTATCAGACCAATTGTGTGATTGGATTGAAGAGTTCCTAGATAACAGAACGCAGCGTGTCATTCTCAATGGAGAGAAGTCTTCCGAAGTAAGAGTGATTTCAGGTGTGCCGCAGGGGAGTGTCGTAGGACCGTTGCTATTCACAATATACATAAATGACCTTGTGGATGACATCGGAAGTTCACTGAGGCTTTTTGCGGATGATGCTGTGGTGTATCGAGAGGTTCCAACAATGGAAAATTGTACTGAAATGCGGGAGGATCTGCAGCGAATTGACGCATGGTGCAGGGAATGGCAATTCACTCTCAATGTAGACAAGTGCAATGTGCTGCGAATACATAGAAAGAAAGATCCCTTATCATTTAGCTACAAAATAGGTCAGCAAATGGAAGCAGTTCATTCCATTTTAAATCACTCCTAATGCGTACTCCCAGATAATTTATGGAATTATCATATAAAGTTGATCGTCGGTAAAGCAGATGCCAGACTGAGATTCATTGGAGGAATCCTAAGAAAATGCAGTCCGAAAACAAAGGAAGTAGGTTACAGTACGCTTGTTCGCCCACTGCTTGAATACTGCTCAGCAGTGTGGGGTCCGTACCAGATAGGGTTGATAGAAGAGATACAGAAGATCCAACGGAGAGCAGCGCGCTTCGTTACAGGATCATTTAGTAATCGCGAAAGCGTTACGGAGATGATAGATAAACTCCAGTGGAAGACTCTGCAGGAGAGACGCTCAGTAGGTCGGTACGGGCTTTTGTTGAAGTTTCGAGAACATACCTTCACCGAAGAGTCAAGCAGTATATTACTCCCTTCTACGTATATCTCGCGAAGAGACCGTGAGGATAAAATCAGAGAGATTAGAGCCCACACAGAAGCATACCAACAATCCTTCTTTCCACGAACAATCACGCCCGGGCTCCCGGGTTCGATTCCCGGCGGATCAGGGATTTCCTCTGCCTCGTGATGGCTGGGTGTTGTGTGATGTCCTTAGGTTAGTTAGGTTTAAGTAGTTCTAAGTTCTACGGGACTGATGACCATAGATGTTAAGTCCCATAGTGCTCAGAGCCATTTGAACCGTCCACGAACAATACGAGACTGGAATAGAAGGGAGAACCGATAGAGGTACTCAGGGTACCCTCCGCCACACACCGTCAGGTGGCTTGCGGAGTATGGATGTAGATGTACTCGGATACTGGATATCGATAACCGCTGCTGCTGCCATTCGTGAACAGACAATGCTAGCGAACGTAGTGGCGCCAGTAAACACGATAAGAAAACGACGCAACTATCCCTATTACTCGATGCCCACCCACCAACGCTCAGACACCATTCCCAATCGAGTCTGTGCTTGCGTTCAGGCCACAGTGTGTGCAACGTCATACAGACAAGTGGCCTCATACTGCCAAGTGGTTTGTAAATTTGATTCGAATTTGTAATCACTGAAATAACATCACATACTCTCTCAACCTGAAGTTACATTTCGTTTCCTCCCCTTCCCCATTTCTGTGTGTTTCATGTGTTTTGTCGTTCAGTGTAAAGATTCCGCCACTGTAATTCGATAATCATCTCCGTGACATTGTCACGTTTTCTAAATGAACACCACATGAAACCCACTGCTCGTTTTTAAATCTCAGCTATCTCTGCCTTTAGTCTTGTTTGAGACGGGTCCTGCACTGACGTACGAATTCAATAATTGTGGGAACGAGCCTTAAGTGTGTTAATTCATTTGAGGGTGAAATGCATTTTTTCTGTAATTCTTCATGTTAATCTCATCCTGGCAACTGCTTCTGGAGCAACTGGTTTTATGATGACGCCTCATTTTTGGTCATTCCAGGACGCTGTTACTGTGTGAATATTCATCGCCAGTAGCGTAAGGCAAGTCCAACGTTCTTTCACCCATTTGCACGTAATAGCATCCATTTATTTACAGTGAGAGAGTATCTGCTGTGTTAGCAGAAGAGCCAACACCGTGTTATGAGTGGAGCCCGGAATGCACGCGTTTTAGCTCACGCAGGTTGGCGTGAGGAGGGAAGAACTATACTGACGTGAGGTCTGGAACATGACAAGGAATTAGAATTCAGGAAGCGGGCGTAATTAGTTTGATACTTAATTTTAATCCATTAATGATGAACGGCGCTCTTGACGGTACATGAGTCACAATATTGTCTGTTCAGAATTAATTCTTGAAGTAGTAATTATAGTAACTGAATATGGCGCCTTGCTAGTTCGTAGCAAATGACGTAGCTGAAGGCTGTGCTAAACTGTCGTCTCTGCAAATGAGAGCGTGTGTAGACAGTGAACCGTCGCTAGCAAAGTCGGTTGTACAACTGGAGCGAGTGCTAGGAAGTCTCTCTAGACCTGCCGTGTGGCGGCGCTCGGTCTGCAATTCACTGATAGTTGCGACACGCGGGTCCGACGTATACTAACGAACCGCGTGCGATTTAAAGGCTGCCACCTAGCAAGTGTGGTGTCTGGCGGTGACACCACAGTATCACTAGTTTCTGCGCTAAGAGTAGATTCCCTTCATGTCTTCCTGCCTTTACAAGGGGACCCGTTAATCAGCGACTTGCGGATGGTATTAGTTATTTTGAAGGGCGATTTGTCTGAGTACCTAGATAGGGGAGTTTCAGAGAATGCCGCTGCTCTCTAAGAAAATTCTTATTGTAGTTTTATGCATAGCGCCTTTACGTAAAGTTAACAGCGTTTCGACAGACCGAGCATACTGCAGTGGCTAAGGTTCACCTCTACCAGGGTGGTCTGGTGTCTCGTGTTCGAAACTTATTTTTGGTTTCATAATTAAATGGTTTTATGGTTTCCTTTGAATAAATCCAAGTCTTTGCCGCTATGTTAATTGACACTAATTGTAAAGGACTACTTGGTGCTGCCGTATGTAACAGATTCTCATTTGAACAGTTCATCGGGCTCGGTCTTCTGCATATTTCACAGGTTCGTATTACCCTTTGTACTTGTCTTTCGAGGTTATTGGCATGAAAGTACCTCTTTGTGATTGCTGCACACTTATTCATTGCTATGCGGCCGCAAGTCATGTGTGTGTCCCAGATGAAATCTTTAAAGCACGACTGTAGAACACACACGGACCACACGTCTGCGTTTACGTGCCTCCTATGGAACAGGAATGAATTTCCTATTTTGTATCGTTCGCTTGGGACATAAGCTGCGCTGGATTTGGGACAAGGCTATATTTACTTCATTCCAAGTCGGATCTGAGTTTTGCAATTCGGCCATGTCTTTACACATGCGAAGCATCTTTTGCCCATGTGTTCCATCGCTAACTAGTAGCTTTATACTCGGAAGCCTGTTCAATCAACTCGATAAGTTCATCCATACCACGCGGTAGGCGTGATAAAGCATCTGCTGCAACGTTGTCACATTCTTTAATACACTCTTGTAAGGTTAGAGTGCAAACAACCGCTAAGGCCTCCAACTCCGTTGCTAAATACGATCGCTCACAATTTGTGAACACTCGACTTGCGAAAACGATCTCTCGTATTTCTTTGCAACCGTCCGCTTCTTCTACTTAAAACACACATCATCCTAGACCGTAGGAAGAAGCCTCTGTTGCAATACAAAACTCTATCTTCATGTTCGGGTGGTACAGCAGGTTTGCTTCTAACAACGCATGTTTGACTGTCGCGACCGCTCTCTGGCATTCTGTCGACCGCACCCACGGTGCGTTTTTCCGCAGTACTCCCAACAGTGGCCCACTGTTCAAAATCGAATCGGGCACAAAACTCTGGAAAAACGACAAGAGACCGATGAGAACCTCTAATTGGTTAATCGTACTCGGTTGAGAAAATTCGCTTGCATTTTCTTAGGATCAGAATCGTTGCCTAAGTGCGAAATGAAATGTTCTATAAATTTGATTTGATGCCTGTCAAACTTATATTCCTCTAGGTTTGCTGTCCCCCTGCTTCTGCGAATTTTCGCAGTACCCTCTCTAAAATCTCTACATGCTCTTCCCATGTTGAGTCTTCGACTTATAACGTTGCTCTATCCAGGAATTGAGGCCCAAGCACTGTATAAGTGCAGCTATAAATGCACCTGCACTAACTTTCAGGCCGAATGCTAGTACCTGTATAACCCTACCTGTGCGGCCGGCGAAATACTCAAAAGTAGTCACTTTCACCGTAGTAATTTCATTAATAAAACGATCGTTACAGAACACTTTCTTCAAGTGCGTATTCTGTTTGTGATCCGTAGTTAAAATCGTGAATACGTGGACAGTTATCAACGATGGTCGAAGTATTAGCAGCTGTGAAAGGATTCCAAATACAGAAGAAAGTATTCATTCCTAATTTCGATTTCGATTACTTAATTAATAGCCTTGGGAAACAAAGTGCGAAAATAGATATAAGCCAGATTAATTATTCTTGCGTGGCATAGTATATTATAGACGGGCCAGGAAAGATGTCCCCTTGCATTTTCTTATGTATGCAATAACCACGCTGGAAATCTGTTCGTATAGTTCAAAAAATAATTTACGAGTTGACTCGTAAATTAGAAAATATAATTTTGTGACGTGCATGAAATCAGGGAAGTTCACGAAAGAGCTGCGTGAAGAGTTCTCCCTGTTATCTTCCGTACGGGTGACAAGGTAAATTTCTTTACATTACTGATTCATGGGGAGTGGAGATTGATAAGATATTTTACGATAAAATCCTTGTAGATGAAATACAAGCATCCGCCTACACCATAAAAACCATCCCACTAAAAATACTCCACTTCGCCAACCTCGTGATGTTTATTTTTACAGGCAAGTTGAAATTATCACGAAAAAAATTCAAAATCCTTCAGACTTGCTAAAGACTAATAGAGAAATCGCTTCGATTAAAGATTCCATAAAATACATTCCATAACTCTGCCTCAGTTCAGTACATCTGCTCTCAAAGGAATGATCAAACATGCATGGTTCGCATCGGGAACATTCTTTTTCAATTTAAGCCAGTATTTGCCGGTATCGCTTCTGAAAAAAATAAAAAAACCGTGCGCTTGCAAGGCAGTAGCTTTTATTAAATGTGCGTGGTATCCTAAGAATTTAGATTGCTTCTGCAACAAACACTATCCGGAATCATATTTTAGCAAATCAGGCGATAACAAATAAGAAGATTCTGTAATCTGTTAAGTAACGAACGGATTACACATTTGCAGAAAGTGTGCTCTAATGATTGATTTTATTAACGAAATTGCTACGGTTGAAATGGCTATATTTGAATAATTTCGCATGACAGATACTATTTAATTAAAGCCTATAGGCCCTACTTTCCGATAAGAATAAGAGGTTTACGGACGGGATTTGAACCCCTACCGCCAGGCTGGTAGCCGCGAACCTCAGCATCTGCGGTACACTTGTTCGGCCGAAACATAATTGACTTTACGCACATAGGAGGGACGCATAAAACTTAAAAATGCATTTTCTCGGAAGCCAGGGACCGTCGCACGAAAAGCCGCTAGCCAGGTACTCTGGAGGTCCCTCTGCTGCACACCTACGATTCACCAAAATCCACGATAAACAGTTCTGATAGTTGCCTTGTTATATATAGCTTTCTGGCGTTGCAACTTCCCTAGATCCAATGCCGTTATCCGCTAACAGCCTCACGTAGCTTCCGACTTTACCCACCAAATAATTTACCGTATTTTACGGACTATAAGATGCATTTTTCTTCGAAAACTTGCCTCCAAAATTTAGGTACTTCTTATACTTGAAAGTAATATAAAAAGTCCAGTGTTAGTCTTTTTAAGACTGTCGGGAATTTTAAAAAACAATGTATTCGATGTCGCGGGAAACCTGTCTCTCTCTGCCAACATTGGATTCAACTGGGAGCAGCAGTGCACCGATGCGACGAACATGTTTCGGGGATTCACTAGCTTGCCACCACTCACCTTCTGCCGCTCTGTTATCACAAACCCAGAGCACTGCCCAGCCTACGATGCGTCATCGCAGTCTACGGTGACACTGAACTTGAACTGAAAGTGATTTGTGCTATCGGTAACAGTACAATATTTTAGCTAGCAGTTTCGTAATGGAAAAAATAAAATCTGTTCATGTGGGTCGGGCTATACATTGAAAGTAATAGCATATGCAGAACAACACGGAAACAGAGCAGCTAAGCAGCATTTCGGCCCTCCACCAAAAAAAAGAACCCTTTGCGATTGGCGTACTAGTAAAGAAAAACTGAAAAGAATGAGGAAGACTGAATATGCAAATAGAACAATGGTCAAATCTATTGATGACGGGTTTCAGGGAATTTGAAAGATCGGTTCGGTTTTATAAACTAAGAATTTTTTAGTTGGGCTTTGCAACCTAATAATAATGGTAATGTTACTTTTTTAAAAAAATTGCTTAAAGGTTAAGGTGCGTCTTAGTCAGTATTCCTTATAGTGTACATTTTAGGATGAAAAGGAAATATTTAGCAGAGACTAATGCGAATAAAACATACCGTGAAACATGTGTACAATCCTTCTTGGTTACGAAGGTAAAGCTGTTAGAATGTAACCTAAACAAATATATGCCAGAGGGTGTTGGAGAATGACAAGAGTTTTGAAAGCATGACGTCACGCCTCGCGGAGCAGCAAGCGGAAACGGAAACGAAATTGTCAGTAGCGAGCCAGGGTGTGAAATGGACCTTCAAACAAGTTAGAACCCTCCTTGAAGATATCCTCCGCAGATAGACGAAACGTTGGGTTTCTCCAAGGAATTCATTCGACCACAGTAGAATAGCCTTGATTACTTTAGTGAGTGCGAATGCATTACAATACTATTCACCTTTCTATATGCATTTTGCTTCTGATACAGTGCTACGCAATTCCAGCTATTTTTGTCCTGCATGTCCGTCCTGTACCGCTGTTAACATTCACTGCAAGTACGAAAACCAATGGTGTCGCAATTAGACAGCGAGTAAACAGAGACCTGTCTGTTTATAACAGTATTGTTCTTCAGCACGGTTAGTCTATCAAACGAGAACACACGCTCGCTTAGACACAGATTTTTCCCTGGAGTTTTGCGGCTGTCCTTACACGACGGCGTGGACTTCGACCAGGCCGTCCTCGAACCTGTGTTGACCAATGTTCAGTGCTTATCGCCACGAGATATCAATCTAGCTTATGTCAGTGGACGATAAAC